>NC_054067.1:9595908-10220908 GCF_017639655.2 Falco naumanni
TCCTGCACACCAATACCGTGGCCAGGGCTATATGGGGATTCACACTGTGCAGACCTGTAGTAGTCCAACACCATGAGCAAGCTGAGGGCTCAGGGAGCTCTGTGGTAGGCAAGGTCAGGTCTTTTCTGCGGCTGCTCTCCAAAGCACTGAGTACACACATCGCTACTTGAGCTGGCTGCTGGGTCCCTGGCCTTGGTCCTTGCTGCAGTTGTAAGGGAAAAATGTTTTAACTGCATGGTGACTTCAGGGCAGTGACAAGCATTAGCTCTTTGCGACATGTGGTGGCACCCTGAGGTGGAGAAAGGAATCAGATGGGATGGTGCCATATTCGGATTTTGTAGGATACCATGGTATAGGTGTTATTTGGCGGGACATAATGAATGACAGTAATTCAACAGTAATGAATCCCCTTTCCCCAGAAGCACACTCAGGTTAAATTCATAATGCCAGACCACACCAACTTGCCCCAGTTTCTTTAAAACACTCTTCACATCTTTACTGTTGCCTAAGATGATTACAGTGTCAATGAGCTGCCTGAGATGTTGCTACATACCCTGTGGTTCTTGGCACAGCTTATCTTCATAGTAATTCTGTTGAAGTGCCTCCTGATGAGGCCAGGTGCGATTCTCACCCGACACCAGCTTTAGGCAGTAACTCATCTGCACCTGATTTTCCTCTCATTTCTATCTGCAGAGCCACAGGATCCCCCTAGATATACACAAGATCTGAACTCAATCTCTTCTGACTTCAACAACTACCACCATGGGTTTAAACTGGTGTGAGATGATCAGAATCACTGATCTTGGAAGACAAAAGAAATAGCCAAAACATCTTTGAAACAGGATGGCCGAAGTAAAGCTACCAAGTCCATCAGAAAGGCAGGTCTGACAGGAACACTGTAGAGAAGACGGCTACTCTGTAAGTCAGGCAGGAATGTTTTGCATTCAGTAGCAGAGGGGTTTCGATAATGGAGAGCCTAACTGAGCTTTTAGCCTATACATGTAGGCTACGAGATTCAAGTGATATGTCTAAAATATGTCACTATTACGGAGTGATACATATCACTGTCTGGCTATATCATGGAAGTCCAGGAGGAGTATTAGAAACAGAGGAACTGAGCCCTCCAAACATTAAGAAGACTTGGTTTATTTGTGTTTATAAAACAATATGTAAAGTAAAGCTTGAAGATGTCTTAAGGACAGTGGACTGGCTTCTCATCCTCTCCCCTCTGCCTCTCTCCCAGCGCACTCCGGTGAGGTCAGAGAGATGCTGCGAGAGGCAAAGGCCCTTTGCAATGGCACCTCAGCCAGCCGGCCTGCCCACGTGCAGCGCATTTCTACACTTGCTTCAAAATGACAAATTAATTTTCTTTGGTGACTTGTGACATATTTTGCCTTTCTCAAAATTTCAAGACACTGGTCTATTGCAAATGACAACCTTCTGAAAAATAATACGTTGACACCACATTCAGTTTTGACACTGACTTCAGGGACCACAGGACCAAGATGACAGAGATGTTTCTATTTTCTGCCATGCGTTCATTGCCTGCAAGGAGACAACAGATGCAAACAGGACTATACACAAACTACAGAGCAACACGTTAATAATTCTGCTGCCACTCAGCAGTGGTAAGAGTGTTTTCCCTTCATGGCTATTGCATCTCTTTTTCCTGTGCTATGAAGTAATGACAAAGAACTTTCTGCTGCAAATCCACATCCAAATCCATACGTGTGTGAGTGTGTATGTGTACACACACACACAGACACAGTCGCTTCAGTACTGTGCGTACTGGAGTTTCTCCTGAACTCAAAGCAAACAAGTATATTAATACCTAAGTCAGAATCCTTACCAGCCCGATTTTTGCTGTCTTTTAACTTGCACTCACAAAACTAATAATTTGATTTAGACAGCATTAAATACTGATAAAATTACAATGAAAACATTTCTTCCAAAGTACCTAAAAACTTGTCAGTGAATCTAAACTGCTACAATGGAAGAACAACATAAAATCTGTGAAATTAAAAAAGCGTAGAAATTAAGGTCCAGATTCATTTTCTCAGATTTTGTTTCTTTAGGAGGAATGACGATCTCCATCTTTATTCTTAAAATAACCCCACACTGATATCAACAGACCTGTCCCTGTCTTTCAAAGGAGATAATTTATAAATTAGACAATATATTCACAGAGAGACTATGTAAATGGTTAAAAGTCCAAAGACCATGTAAGCAAAAGTGAAATTGAGCTATAAGAAGCAAGCTGTGAAAGTTGCCACTAACACTATCAACAAAAAGGCTGTAAACTAAACCAGAATGACTTTAAAAAAAAAGGATAAGACAAAATGAAATAAAATAAAATAAAAAGCACAAATACTGGGCCAAACCCAGCTATTCAAGCTCAGCGTGAACCATTTACACTGTTAGCTTGCTAAGTGTGGGAAGGGCAATTTGTCCCTTGAAAGGAGCCAAAGGAGCATGGCTGAGATCCGTGACCAGTGGGATATTGCCTAGGGGAACATGGCCCATACGGGAAACAGCATCTCAGGCTCTGCCTCTGATCCCTGCTCTCAAGGACCCAACACACATCACATGGCTAGAGATACTCATTGCACTCAGAGCAGCATATTCTGCCTGCACCTTGTCAAATACTTCACTTAAGACCTGCTGCAGCTCTTGACATGGAGGTTAAGTGCTATGTAAATGCTTCACTTGAGCACTGAGGACTTTGCTGCCCTTGGATCTCATGCCAAGGGAGCTCCCAAATGCTTCTTTTTAGCCCTTTACTGGCATGCTCCTTTCACGGCTGAACTATTGATATTGCTCCAAACCTCCTGAAGCATGGGACACAAATGACAGTCTTGTCAGCTCTGGCAATTTTTTCTGAAGCTTGGTGTCCTTCTTAAACCCCAGCTGCAGAAATCAAGAGATTACATCACTGTCCCAATTTATCGCTATTAAAAACAAATGTGTCATTTCTGGCCCTCGGCATGCTTGAAAAATGCCTGAAATCATGTCATGAAATCAGTCTCAAAGCTCAGTATCCAGAAGGCAATACCAAAACCAAAAAGGTTTATTTAAACAAAAAATCCCATGATCTCAAGCCAATCTTGTAAATTTTGGTGCTTGGTTCATGAGTTTGAATGCCTGAAGTAGGCAGTGTTTAGAGCAGATATAGCAAATGCCCAAGCAAACACATGCTGCTTCCCCATGGATTGAAACAAAGAAACAATCTCATTTGATTAACTCCTCTGGAAGTAATATTTTAAGGGGTAAAATGATTCCATGAAGATGACATGTTGGCATTTGAAATGAGATGAATATAGTGCCTGTAAAAGTGCAATAATCCTTAATAACTAACCCAAAAGAAGCATCATCCCCAGGGATAAGACATCAATTCACTCCCCATATTTAATTTGTTTTTAAGCTGCTTTTGAAACAGGATGGCTAAATAGTAAGTTGGCTTGTGATGCTAGATTTGACTGCTGGACTTATTATAATCATGCCATTGATTCAGCATACATTTCAAACTAAGTCACGGGATACAAAATCAGGTGGGCTAACTCCTTAAGCTGTTTAAGCAAAAGATTGTGAACTTGGGGTAAATTTAGAGATAGGTGTCTGTTTACTGCAAACAACAGGGGAAAGATAACACACTGTCTTTACCGAGTAGCTGCAGCTAACTCTTTAAACAGTCTTACGTCTGAAGATGGTATTTCAAGACGCTATCCTTCATAAATGCATGGAAGTCTAGGATTTCAGTCTACATTAAAGGAACAAGTGACGACAATGCACTTTAATTAGACTAAATAGTTACTGAATCTCATTAGTGAGATCTTGCAAAAAGTATGGAAAACTGGCTTATGACAAAACCACCCCAATACTACTTCATCTCAAGTATCCACCCTATTAAAAAAAAATAAAAAAAAATACTTCAAGCGTTGTCAACAACCACCTTTCATCTACATTTCTGAAGAGTTCTCACTGTTGTGGTTTTGTTCATTAGCTACTGGGGCCAGAATGATCGTGACAAATGTGGTCAGGTTCACGTTTCAGCCACGTTACCGAAACCCTCAGAGAACAGATGAGAGTGTATTGACCACTTCAGGAGCAGGAACCTGCAGATAATATAGGATGTGCATATTCTGCAAATGTCCTTTGCAGACAACCCTAACTGGATGATTTCTCTAATGACACACCTTGGCTACATTTACAATACAGTTTTGTGGAAAGAAATATTAGGAATTACTGTTTTTTAAGAAAAGGTAGTACTACAGGGAGCTAATATACAACAGCAACAGTAATGTTTGTCTGAAATGTGCATTGGGCAGAGTCCTTAAACTGCTCTTATTGCCAATATCCAAGGCCTGCTCTAAAAATTGTAACAGTCTGAACCTTTTAAATGCAAATTTGTTCTATTTGTCTGGTCACAACCCAGTGAGTAGAATCCAATAACTCACCAGATTAAAGGATATACAAGTTTATATAGCAGAAGGTAATTGCAATTAACTAATATCTGGATGGCATTTAATACACATATTGTATTATTTCAATGAGATGAGACAGAATAATATTTACATTGCTATGAGCATTTTCTGTTTATAGAAATGGAATTTACAGTTCAGTAAGGTATGCAGGCGTTATATCAGGAATGAGATGAGACCATTTAAAGTCTTGTGAATTATTGATATAAATTCATTTTGTTTTGTTTCATGCACCAGCGCTTCTTGCAGAGCAGTGCAGTTTATAACTGGGGAAAAAAAGAAGAGGAAAGAGCAAATGTGAAATGGTGTA
Organism: Falco naumanni; assembly: GCF_017639655.2. Taxonomy (NCBI): domain Eukaryota; kingdom Metazoa; phylum Chordata; class Aves; order Falconiformes; family Falconidae; genus Falco; species Falco naumanni. The sequence continues at coordinate 9,600,697 of NC_054067.1, forward strand.
ATTTATTCACAATTGCTTTGAAATTCTATCTGAATTGTCTCATTATTATTCACGCATTAAAGGAATGGTCCAAAACATGACAGCATGGGTAAACAGATGCAGAGCTTGGAAAATAGGTAATCTGACTGAAGAATTCATGGCCATTATTAAACAAATGTTATATTGCTTTTGGGTAAATCTGGTGATTTTATTTAATTTGACATTGTTTTCAAGATAGCAAGATAATACTGTTTGTTTCTAATGCTCTGAAATGAACAAAACAGGTGAAAATTGATGCCACATGGAATTATAATGTTTCAACAGTAGCTGGTTAGTTAAACTAGAGAGTTTCATGAAGAATCTGCATACACTTATTAATGGACTTTTACATACAATATCAATGCTTAGAGTGTAGCGGTCCTGTTAAAATCTGCTTTCACTGAGTCACTATGCAAGGAGAGATTGTTCTATGAAGAAAATTCTTGGATGAGTATTTCTTTCAGACTAAACAGTAAAACTGAAATAAAATTCACAGATTTAGTATAGGAATGGTAGATAAGACTATGAAAGCTAATATTTTGAAATTGCCTAAAAACTGCAATAAATTCTGCTGCCTGCTGAAATTAAGCCAACAATAAACAGGAAGAATGGAATATCAAAACCTCATTGCATAGTGTCATCGCTCTTTAATGAGGCATTCCTTCAACCTTTTACCTCTTAACACCTTTGGTGATCTTACATTATGTACCTGTAACATAGTCAATGTTCTCTTTTAGAGATTAAGCCTATAGGAAGTATGAAATCTTAGGAATGTACTGTGTCATGTAATGATGCCAGAATTAAGCGTCGAAAAGCTTGGTTCAGGTTCAGAAGATGATTTTGAATGAATAGCTATAACTTCTACTAATTTATTTCAGAAGGGACTTCTCATATATACCCTCAAATATTTAAGACGCTTTGTACTATTTCTCAGGAATCCGTATCTTCTCAAAGTGCTTTTTTGTTTTCACTTGAAGGCAGCATGGACTTAAAACAATACTGCAGGGAATGTACCGTTCCATAAAGCACATAAGGATGGCAGGATCCAGGAGACACAAGGAATAGAAAATTGTCGAAAATGATTAGATGGTACAACACATACTGCTCTTGAGTCATAAGTTCCATTTATGGTGACTTCTACTTCCAATAGATAGGATATTAAAAAAGGCAATAAAAATGAAGTTACATGAATAAACTTCCAAAAATGAGTGGAATTCCACCAGTGATCGTCTCTGCGCTGGTAGAGGTAGAAGAATGGGGATGTTATGAACAGGGCAGCAGTCACTACAACAAATGAGCCTCAATGCGGAGCCAGTGGAGTCCTTGGCGAACATAACGAACCAGATTGGTCATACTGCTGTGTTGTGTTAAGGGTCCCATCACTGAGTCCAGGTCTACAAAGAATTCTGCAATACACAAGAAACAGAAGTCACTGTTTCAGGCAATGGTACAGAAATACGGGTATTACCATGATTTCCCACTCAGCAGCAGCAGTGCAATTAGTGAGTTCTCAGGATGTGGCACACATGAGCACATGGTTGGTAGGAAAGAAGTTAAACAAAGGCAACAATATATTTAAACAGACCAAATTAGATTATCCATGTTGGCAGTCAACCACAACATAGTAAGAGTGGTTGCCAATGGTCTTACTTTAGCTCTGACGATCTGCACTTTCAGTTTTTTTGAGCCTAGGTTTGCTGACTGCATGATTTAAATAGCTGGCAGTGAACTGTGGCGTTTCGTTTTCCATGCTGCACCCTCTCCTGGGCATGAAGAGCTAGTCTGGGTCTTGCAGAAGACCTTGCTTGCTCTTTTCCCCACCCTCCAATCTCTGTTACTGCTGTTGCAGCAGTTTTGGCCTTCTGTTCATTCTGCTGCACCTGCAGGCCCCAGGGGATGTGTGTGGGGTGGGAGGGAGGAAGGAATAGGAGAGAGGGAATGCAGCAGGAAAATATCATCTAGGAGACAGGAACCTATAAGGGGAAAGAAAAGATGGGTAAGGCTACTGGGATTTGGTGCTGGGGAGGGTTAACAGGAGGTCAGTAAAGAGAGAGACATAGGAAACACCACACCACTTTAGTGTTAGATGCTGTCTGGGTGAACGACTAACCCTGTTAGGGCCAACAGACCTTCGTAAATGCTTTCAATGGAGAACTGGATTGTTTCCTCTGTTCTCCTACAGCTTGTCTTTTTGCTCACTGGGGCACAGGCATTCCCACATAGACAACACTGACACTATATTTAGGCAAGTGGGAGCCTGCTCTCAGCTAAAGCCCCCCAGAGCTCAGATAACAACCAACAATCACAATAACCAGCGGCTGAGTCCTTACACCCTTACCCTATCTAAAACCCAGTGCATGGCATTCAGCCAGCTAACAGTATATTGGCTGCAGTTCGGGAGAGCAGATGCTGGGTACAAAATCAGTATCAGTACTTTCTTCAGCAAGTAAGTGCCGCTTTGAGGTTTTCTGTCCAAGTATTGACAGCCTGACCCTGGTCAGCTTGGGAGCTACAGCAGTATCACAGCACAAAGTGATTTGGCTGGAGGCAAGCAGAATGAAAGCTTAGGGCTATCACCAGTTGTGTTAAGATGCTGCAGCCAGCAGTTACTTTTAATCTTCCTTCCTCTTTTATTGCCCTCCTCCAGTATAAAATCAATACATTTAGAAGTGAAATAATGCACTGTCTTGCTTGCATTCTAGAGATCTTATCCTAGGCTCAAATAGATAATAATTGCTTTAAACACTGAGAATTCACCTTAAAGCCCAATTTCAGTTCAACATTTCTTGAAAATCTACAAGTGCTGAAGCCACTTATTAAATTCATACGTGAAAGAATAGGACTTTGTTACTACAGAGCTGAGAGTTTTCTGCTGTAGCAAAAAAGTGCTGCTATCTTTGGAAGCTTTAAAAAAAATATCTGATTTTGCAAAGTTAGCTGAGAGTTTGATGTTATAAATGGTGAACAGCTCTCCAGGTGATCCAACACAAACCAACCCATGGGCTGGCTTTGGGAAGCCTGCAGTTTAGCCCTGCCTGCGACAGATGCAGAGTTTATGACAAACTCCATCTATTCTCCCACATGCTCTGAACTCTACCAGCCAGGGGAAACCCAACCAGAGGTACGCAGCAGTATGTTCCCACTTTCCTTTTCAAACATGATCAGCTTGGCGGCTCACAGTTCTGTTGTTCTCCCTCTTGCTATGCCTTTTTATTTTAATGGCACATCTTTTGTCAGGCTGACAAGAAAGGCTTCTGTCTCCTGCTCTGAGCCAGTTGGACATGAGTCAAGTCCAAATGGGGAGCATGCAGCCATACTCAGAGGAGCACAAAACCTAAGCTGACAGCTGTGGACAAGCGGAGGCTGCACAGCTCCTACAACGTGGAAGAAATCTCTTCTGTCTGCATGGGCATGACCTAAGAAGCATCTATGACAGCAATAAGACCCAGAGGTAAAGGCTAATAAACATTACAACCACGGGGCCACATTTTTATACCAATCTCTATTAGCTCATCAGGGATATGTTCTTGGGCAAGACACACCTCGTGATTCAGAAGACAACAGAAAAAACGCAAGCTGACTGAAAAAAAAAAGGGACTAGATCTGTTTCTTTAAAAAAGAAAATTCATTTTTATCTTAAATGTGGTTTGTTTTTTTTTTTTGTGGGCTTGTGTTTGTTTGTTTGTTTCTTGAGACCATTCTTATTATTTTTTTGGGGGGGGGGAGGGCACGGAGGGGGGAGAATCTCATTTTTTGTGATGACCTGACTGCCAACCCCCTGACAGAGAGGCCAAGAGATCTTCCTTTATGTGGGACTCATGGCAGAATCTGGGCTTTGCACATATCTTGTTTGCTCTCATGAGGATTTTTGAACTCACAGTCCGCACACTGGTGTACCACAGTTTGGGCACTGCAACGGCTGGTCCGGCTGGCAAGGGTGGATTAGAGATAGCTATTGGGAAAGGGGCAAGTCCTGTCCCAGCCAGCAAGACATAGGTGTTTTGAATTATTTGAGAGGTGCAGATGACATCTAAAATAATTACAGCTAGGTTTCATGAAACACTGTAACATTCTTCACATCAAAGTGTCTTAAATATATCCTTCTGTAAATGGAATCTATCACGTGACATGATGAAGATTTGCAGAGTACCACAGCGGTTCTTACATACTTTTTTGTTACACGATGCATTTTTCAACTTGCAGTTTAATTGTGTTTCAGCATAGAACTTTAAATTGAGTACTTAATTAGAAATGAGGTATCTTTCCAGACAAAATGTAAAGACAGACATGCTATAACATGTATGAAACTGATCTCTCTCCAATGGTTTATAATGCTTAAATGAAATTTGAAGTAACACAAACTTTCCATTCCTTCTAACATGGCTGCAGTTTGTGTAACAAGATATGCAAGAACAAGGCACAACCCTAGATGTCTGGTTCATGTGAGAAACCCTTATTCATGCATCCAGTCCCCCTAAGGGACTGCTCATCTGAATAAAGACCATTCCTATATGGCATTGCTGAATTGGGTTTATTTAATCGTAAATCAAAATGAGAACAAAGAAGAGTGTAGGGAGGAAAATGCAGAAAGGGAGTCAGCAGGTTTTTTCTCATCCAGCTCTAGGACTGATAACAGCAGTGGCTGGGTACATTTTCTGTCTGCTGGCTGAATGCCTAAGCTATTTTGATTCAATACCAAGTAGAACATTTAACAACTCCACAACACACAGGGCTAATTACAAGATTATCACCATCTCTTTCTCCTGTCAGGGCATCCTTCTGCATTCCCACTGTAACATTCTGCAGTACATTTGACAGGGAATCACTTTCACATTTTGTGAAAATGGATGCAGCTATGGAAAAAATCCAAAATGACTGTACTGCTACTAAATTAACCAATGCGAACAAAGACAAGAAGCAGTGGGGAGGACTGGACAGAACTTCTATTATTGTTCCTCATCCAGGGATAGATCATTATGACCCACCATCCAGACATAAAACTCTATAAATCTCAAGCTTAGTTTCTCTAAATCAGTGGAAATTTGCCACTGACATTAATGGGAGTAAGATCAAACTGCATACAGTGAGCACATTTGTCAGGAAAAGTCACCCATCTGAAATCTCAGTATAATTTAAGAGAATGAGCCAATTCACGGTAAGAATATTTCCCAGTTAGTCTCTGTACCTCTAGTGTCAAAGAAAGCTTTGTCAATGATTTGTGTAAGCCCAAAGCTGGATTCTGAATAATTACATTATCATGGGGACGTTCACAGCTGGCCAACAATACGCCAAATTTGTCCTTTGGTTACATCTCAGCCACTTCACTATACTCAATATAACACAGCCACAAACTGCTTGGCAAAATTTCTTTTAAATGACTGTGGTAAAGACTTACATTTTGTTAGGAATAGCCAAGCAGATTTGCAATCCAGCCATAGGAGAGTCAAGGTCAAGGCTTTCAGTGGACATCTCCTAATCGGACTCCCTGCAAACATAACATCTAATGTTTGCTTATTATCCTAGCTAACATTATAATAGTCAAACCAGTTGACAAAGCAGTCTGAAAATAACCTCGGTGCTCTACGAGAAGCTGAAACTGTGAACAAATTTGCAGACTCAAAAGCTCCCATCACTTGGGGCTCATGTTCGCTAAATTATTTGCCAGCTGCTCTGATAACCCCATGTTCAGTGTGTGTTACACATCCCCCCTCTGTGCTTGACAAGAGAAGATATGCATTGGCTACAGTGACCAGCAAGCAGATTTGGTCTGTTTGCTCAAGCTGTCACAGTTGTGCTCTTAGATACGGTGGTTCTGGGTCCAATTCCCAACAACGCCTACGAGAACAGAAAGCAAGCTAAAGCTGATGAGCCAAAGGGGAAAAAAAAGAAGCGGAGTTGGGCACCTTTGTTCTCCTTAGTCAGCTTGTCAGCCATGTCCCAGTGCTCGTAGCTCCGCAGGACATTGTTGGTGATGTTGACGTGGCTGGCAGCCATGTGGTGGATGCGCTGAGGGATGGTGATGGTCCCCGCTGAGGAGGAGCTGGTGGTGCCCGCGCTGCTTCCAGCAGAGCCAACGGGGGATGGGCTCAGAGACATGGGTGATGGTGTTTCTGTGCTCCTGTGAGAGGTAAAGGGAGAGTGAGTCCCCCTCACACACCCCACTTCACTGCCATCCTAAATGCACTTGAAAAAGTAACTCTAGACCCCAGGCAGAGGAGAGTGTGCAGTAGTATCTCCTGGTTTTATGAGAAAGGAGAGCTTATAAACCAGGAATGACTGAAAATAAAAAGGGATTTAATTCTCCCTATAAACGAACCTGTTATTTAAAAAAAAAAAAAAATCTATCATAAAAATAGAGCAATTTTTCAGGGAAAGAAGTATCTCATAGCTGTAATGATTTTTCTACCTGCTGCCAGAAGCTGCAACAGCAGTTAGAAAACACTCAATGTGCAATATTGGCTTATTATCAAAGTATTTTGTGGAAACCACAATGACAGTTTGCTCCAAATACAGTCACCACAATAAGTAAAGTGCAAGTCTTAAAGCACCCCGTAAAGCAGTATTAGGAGCTGAGGGTACTGTAGGATTATGAATATCTCTATAGGATTATTTAAGACTGGCTATGGAGATTTGTTTCTAATTGCCTACAGTTCATCCACACACTTTTGTACGGAGCACTGTTTTAAGTTACCTACTTAGTGCAGCACGAATGTTCTAATACAGATTTTCCTTTAATTCTAACACTAGCAATTAGGAATTGCCTGCTGGTTGCAGGGAGTGCAGAGGTCAGCACAGCAAGCCCATGTTTAGAGCTGTGCAGTGCTGAATGCTCATACACAGCTATTCCCTTCGAAAATTCATAGAATCACAGAATTGTTTTGGTTGGAAAAGACCTTTAAGATCACCAAGTCCAACCATTAACCCAGCACTGCCAAGTCCACCACTAAACCGTGTCCCTAAGTGCCACATCTACATGTCTTTAAATCCCTCCAGGGATGGTGACTCAACCATTTCCCCAGGCAGCCTGTCCCAGTGCTGGCCACACTGTTCCTGACACCAGCCAGGCTGCTGCTGGCCCCCGTGGCCACCCGGGCACAGGGCTGGCTCCTGCCCAGCCGGCCCAGCCAGCCCCCCCAGCCCCTTTCCCGCCGGGCACCTTCCCAGCCCCCTGCCCCAGCCTGCAGCGCTGCCTGGGGCTGTTGTGCCCCACGGGCAGGGCCCGGCACGGAGCCGGGTTGAACCTCACACAACCGGCCTGGGCCCCTCGCCCGGCCTGCCCAGACCCCCTGCAGGGCCTCCTGCCCCCCAGCAGGGCAGCACTGCCCCAGCCTGGTGCCCTCCGCAGACCGGCTGGGGGTGCGCTCAGTGCCCTCATCCAGGTCATCGATAAAGATATCAAACAGGGCCGGCCCCAGCGCTGAGCCCTGGGGACACCCCGTGTGCCCCCGCCAGCGGGATGTCACCCCATCCCCCACCACGCTCTGCCCGGCCGCCCAGCCAGCTCTTAGCCCAGCGCAGAGCACACCCGCCCCGGCCACGGGCAGCCGGTGTCTCCAGGAGATGCTGTGGGAGACGGTGCCAAAGGCTTCGCCAAGGCCCAGGCAGACACCAGCCACAGCCTTTCCCTCAGCCACTGGGCAGGGCACCTTGTCACACAAGGGGATGTGGTTCGTCAGGCAGGACCTGCCTTCCATAACCCCGCGCTGGCTGGGCCTGATCCCCCGTTGTCCTGCACGTGCCGTGTGACGGCACTCAGGATGATCTGCTCCAGAACCTTCCCCAGCACCGAGGTCACGCTGACAGGCCTGTAGTTCCCCGGATCCTCCTCCCCGCCCTTCTGGTAGGTGGGTGCCACATTTGCTGACTTCCAGTCAGCTGGGACCTTCCCCGTTGGCCAGGGCTGCTGGTTGATGGAGAGTGGCTGGGTGAGCACTTCCACCAGCTCCCCCAGTACCCCGCGGTGGATCCCACCTGCCCTGTAGACTTGGTTTAGCAGGTTGCTGACCATTTCCCCTTGGATTATGGGGGCTCCATTCTGCTCCCCATCCCTTTCTTCCAGCCCAGGGGGCTGCGCACCTGGGGAACAACGGATCTTGCTGTTAAAGCCTGAGGCAAAGAAAGCATTAAGTGCCCCAGGCTTTTCCTCAGCCTTTGTCACTACGTTTCCCTCCACATCCAATAAAGGATGGAGATTCTCCTTAGCCCTCCTTTCACTGCCAATGTGTTTATAGAAATGTTTATTACTGTCTTGGAGCAGTAGCCACATTCAGTTCTAGTTGGGCTTTGTCCCTTCTAGTTTTCTCTCTGCATAATCTCACTACATCCCTGTAGTCCTCCAGAGCTGCTGCCCCTTCTTCTAAAGGTGGCAAACTCTCCTTTTCCCCCTGAGTTCCAGCCAAAGCTCTGCTCAGCCAGGCCGGTCTTCTCCCCGCCGGCCCGTCATTCGGCACACAGGGATAACCTGCCCCTGCTCCTTTCAGATTTCCTTCTTGAGGAATGTCCAGCCTCCCTGGAGCCCTTGGCCCTTGAGGGCTGCCTCCCAAGGGACTCTGTCGACCAGGCTCCTGACCAGGCCAAAGTCCGCCCTCTGGAAGCCCGAGGCAGCCGTTCTGCTGACCCCCTCCTTACTGCCCCAGGAATGGAAAACGATCACTTTGTGACCACTGTGCCCAAGGCGGCCTCTGACCACCACATCCCCCTCCAGCCCTTCCCAGTCTGTAAGCAGCCGGCGCCGCGGGGCATCCCCCCGGCTGGCTCCCTGCCCCGCTGTGCCAGGAAGGTCAGTGCCACACACTGCAGGAACCTCCTGGGCTGCTTCGCCCCCGCTGCGCGGTGTGTCCAGCAGGCACCCGGTAGGGTGAAGTCCCCAACGAGAACATGGGCTAGCAATTGTGAGACTTCTCCCAGCTGCTTGTAGAGTGTTTTGTCTGCCTGTTCATCCTGGTTAGGTGGCCTATAACAGATTCCCACCATGATATCTGCCTTGTGGGCCTTCCCCTGATTCTTACCAATAAACGCTCAACCCTATCATCACCAGCATTAAGTTCTAGACAATCAAAACACTCCCCAGTATGCAGGGCTACCCACCACCTCTCCTTACCTACCTATCTTTTCTGAAGAGTTTATAGTCATGCACTGTAGCATTCCAGTTGTGCGAGTCATCCCGTCATGTTTCTATGATGAATTTGTTTCAATGAACAAGATTAAGGGTTCCAAAAATCCCTCTCTTGCTCCCATTTGGAACCACTTACCTAAACAAATGCATTCGACTTGCTGTGGAATACATTTGAAACACAGGGCCGAGACGCTCCAGGCACTCTCCGCATGAAGCAAAGACACCAAAACTCTGCAGACAGGGATGTTGCAATCCCTCTCTTAACAGGCAGCCACTGGTGCCTCATGCTGTGCAAAAGCATCAAGCTCACTCTGACTCACTATGGGCTTGATTCAAACCCCAGGATAGAAAGGCTCCTCCTCTTGGCTTTAGAAGCAACTGTCAATGGTCCTGAGCATGCAGGCTGGGCGCAGAGCTGCTGTGCTGATACCTCGCAGGTGCTGTGGGACAGGTTGCCACAGTGGCACAGCCTTGGCTGGAAGGCATTTACGGCAACAGCTTTTGCTGCAGATTTTCCAGCAGTGCTCTGCTGTTACCTGTGCTCAACAACAGGCTCCTGTGATACATTCCTTTCCCAGAACTCGAACCACGTTAATTCAGCAGCTAGTAGCATTTTACACTGCTTATGTGTTATAGTTTAAGCATATCCTACAGCACAAGCTCTTTAAGTCTCGAAACATCCTGGTTACTTGACATGCCACAGCATCACAGAAGAGCTGAACTATACTAGATTAGGTCTGGGAGCAGTTAAAAATCATAAGTATCTGAGGAGACCAGGAGTATTTTGTTAGAGCCACTTAGAACAAGCTGACGCACTTCTGCCAAATAAAGCACATTGTTCATTGGATTTACCCTGTTGTGCACAGCCATTATTACTGTGGTGAGTCTATTAAATCTCTCTATTTTGTGCTTTCTGTCACTAGAGGTGGGAAACATTTCTGTAATGAAACCAGGGAAAATTTGTTTCATTGCCAGCCTGGAACTCAGGCCAACTTTGTAGAGGTTCACAAGCCTTTCAAACAAAAGTGGGCAGAAATTCCAGTAAGCCAAGCTGAGAATTTTGAATGTTTTGAGATCCTGAGCAGACTGCACTTCACGGCAATGGATAAGTTTTACTTTGTTAAAAAATAAATAAATTAAGAATACCCTGCTGTCTCCCCTTTCTGAACCAGGCTGCTGATCTGTCTCCAGTGGTGCCATACCCTGATGGTGTTTGGTCTCTGCTCTGTGGTGTGCAACTTCTCTTCCCATCTGGTGTAAATTTGCAGGGGAATAAGAGGAAACTGCAGAGTGAGTAGCCCTGGGGAAGTCAGAGCACACGCTGCCAGTGGCAGCACCAGGCCCACAACAATCTTTAGGGCCACCAGGAGACAGGCGAGATATCAGCATCATGGAACAACTCTGAGCCAGCTGGAGAGCTTTTCTTCTGAGACTCCAGAGAGAGGGAATGGAAGACCTGAGTTTGGACTGTGGTCCTTGTGTGCTGGGTCACAGGTGTCACAGTAACACCCGTTAAAACAAGGCCATATCCAGTTTACTTCCTTATCTCCAAAGTTAGTGGGAAGAGGGAAGAGACTGATCAGCTGGGTATTATGTTAGAAGTGATGCTGACCTCAGTGCTGGGTTTTTGCTGCCCACCTTGTGGCCAGACAAGACTCTTCCCCAGTCAAAACCCACTGATTCTAAATCCTGGGCACCTAAACAGCTCCTTTAAATAGCAACAGAGATGTCATCACCTGCAGAGCACACACTTCATAGAGGTCTATTATAGGACAGGAATACAAGGATAACTTCTGGTCCACAAAATTTTTAGCTATAAGCCACTTCTTAAGGAATAAAAGAGATGTAATGCTCCAGTGGTCTATTTCGGCACTAAAACTTTATGTAAAACTTACTGTATTTTTATTGTAATACAAGGTTTCATTGACATTTAAATGCCTTGAAAAACTGGCACATATTGAATAATTTAATTTAGTAGTTGCTTTTCCAATGTTAAAATTATCTTTTCAGGTTTTTTTAAAGTGATTTTGTATTTCACCACTTTGTGTTATAATCTATACTTAAATATCTATATACACATACATATTCAAAATAATTTTGTGTATTTGGAGTGTGTGTATAGATATGTACACCCCAAAATATTTTTAGTTATCTAAGACAATATTTTCCTTTAAGCAAAATACTGGAATTTTTGGTTTTGCACTGATTCAGAACAAAGTCTGTTTGAAAACTTCAGTTCTTTGTGTGCTAAACTTTAACCCCTTCTACTGCTTTATTATTTTGTCTCCTTAGAGTGTCTAGTAGTCCTTTCTTCTTATCAACCACCAGAAAGACCATTAACAGCAAGCATTTTCACCTAGACTTCAGCCTACTCTAATAAAGAAGGAAAGAAAGGTGAAGTCCTTCCCCTTTGTTTTACCTGTACCTGTATGCGTGGCCAGGAGAAAGGAGCAGGAGGAATGTGTGTCAGGTGGCAACAGACATTGCAAGATAAAGGCAAGGTTGCAGCAGCAATGCACCTTCATTAAACAGCATATCATAACTGCATTACCCTGACTTCATATCTGAGGCAAGGGTGTTTTAACGTTAGTATAAAGCCACTGATAATTGGTTGACTAAGTGCCTTCACATTTTCACCACTATTAGGCCTTCAGTTTTATTAAACAGCACTTACCATATATCAATGAAATATTCATTGGTCTTTCATTACTGAACGAATCATTGAAAAATCATTGCAATGAAGGTTAACTTTACTTTGGCTTCCTGAAATGACATGGTACTTGCTAGCTAATTAACAGATATTTTTATGGCCTTCATTTGGCTTGAGAAGCAAACTGTCGAAGAATTCAGCACAGACCCACCACAGCTGGTTTTAGACTTAAGGGGGCTTTGCACAAAGATGGAGGTGTGCTGCAGCTCTTCCTTCCCACCCACACGGGCACCTGATTTAGCCAAGGGGGAACCCCTCACCCCACAAGCCCAAGGCAGCTGTAAGATCGATTCTGTAGTGCAGAAGAACATTTTCTACCTGCTACGTATTTGAAACACACCTGTAGCACCCAAACTACTGAGTCATGGCCTGTCCTTTGCCTTTAGAGGCACCAAATCATCCCCCCCCCTCTTGGAACCATTCGTTCCCAGACAGAAGTACTCAGCGGAAAATACTCACTTTCCATTGCCGCCCCAAGGTGAGGGGGCCTGTGAGGCTTTTGAAGAGTTCTGTAAGTACAAAACCAAAACGTAAATAAAGGTGATTCAAATACATCAATACTGATGACACAAGGCTCAAAACTCCCGTTTTTTGTAGCAAAAGCTACAGTGCACATAGCAGGACAGCTCTGCACATCAGTCCCATAATTAAACGGCTGGTGGATGATTGGTAGGTTCCAACCAGCAGCTTGAAAGTCACTTGATGAAAGAGGGAATACAGTAAAGTTCAAGTAAAAGCAGATGTAGTTCACAAAAAAGTGGTTTAATTACCACCAAAACAAAATTCTTCAGAGTGCAAATGACTTCTTATCTTTAGGAGGACCTTCAATCTTCCAATAAGAAAGAAAAATAATTTGAGTTAATGTCTTAATGAAATCAGTCCCTCCAAGTTGCTAGGGAAGGTGGCTTGGGATTCAGATAGTAGCAGAAATAAAACTTCTAGTAACGATCTGCTTGAATACCCTTATTTTTATGTATTTTATTTGCACAAATTGCTTTTCCTTACCTGCTTACTCATTCTGCCTTTCACGTCTGTGTAGCACCTTGTACAACCCTGTACAAAAAGATTGCCCAGCAACAATAAACCCCAGATTTTTCCAGTCACTCTGACTGGCTGGTACCTTTCTTAGTTCCTACAAAAGGTGGTAGTATCAGGGCTGAAGCTATCTATGTATGCTTTCTGATGACAACCACTTGGAGCTCCCTTGCAAAGAAGTCAGCATGCACTGTGAAAATTCAATCAAATTTTACAACTCCTCTGCAAAGAATTACTGTCATTATTGCGAGAATCATCTGGTTACTGTAAATCACTATTTTGCCTGTGAGGCACAGAGATTCAGTGGAGCACAGAGCAGCCCAGGGCATGGCCCAAGGTCACGCAGCTGACTCTGGGCGCAAAATCCTACCCTTGACTTCTAAAACACAGCTAAACCTGCCGACAGCATTGGCCAAAGCAGAAAACACTGCCCAAACCATGATACTGGCCTTGCCTGTATGTTCCTATACAGCATCCCACTGTGTTTCATTAAAGATGTGAGCATAAAATGGAGTGTTCTGCAATACAAAGCATATGTAGTATATATATTTGCCACCCACTCATATGTAAGAAGGAGGGAGATCCTAAACTCCCCTGGAAAGTCTTCAGGGATGAAGAAGCAGCTTTGATGTTAGTTTCTACTATCTGGGGATCGTTCCTGACAGTATCTGGAGACAAATAGTAGGTCTGCAAGATTAAGACTAGATCTTGATTTGGAGGTGTTATTTGACAATGAAGGTATTTGAAATGTTTTTGCCAATTACTATTGACAACATATTTTCAAAAATATAGAAATCTTGTTCAAACTTCTAGGTGAAATGCATCAAAGGATGCTACTTTTTCTAATCTTAGAAGTTTCATTTCACTTAAAAAATATCATTTTAGTTGTATTTTACATCAAGTGGTCTCTAAATTTCAAAACTACTTCATGATTAAATGGTTATTTTCTGTTTTGAATTGTCAAACCCATCAATTTGAAATTTTTAACTGGATATTAATCAGAACCAGTTCTGTCCACAAATGGTTTCAATTTGGACAAAATGGCATTTGTGAGGAAAAATATGAAAGACAATTCTGCCAACAAATTCCTTTCCAGCTCTGCTGTAAACAGGGTTGCTTTTCAGTTAGAATTGGGCAAAATTTTGAGTAACAACTCTTTTCAAACAGTTAATCTACTTCATTTGTATTACAAATTCTTGCTAGTGAACACAGTGAACATTGTGCAGCAATACAAAGCTAATACATAGTTAACAGCTCTTTTTCTCTTCTCCTCCTATGCCTTTACTACAAAAAGATCCTGAACATATAATCTGTACACACTCAAACACTACTTCTAGCAAATGAGTTACAGTGCCCACAGCACACACACAGTAACATTAGCTGAAATACTCAGCTCCAACTGGATGCCTAAACCCAGCATTCATGATTTGTCTGTTTTATTACATTTTTTTCTTATAATTATTTTTCTCATATTTTCATTTACATTAAAAAACATTTTCTCCTGCGGATGCAGTAAAATGCTGGGAGTAGAAACATGTTCTCCATTGTACCTATTTGCACAGCTAGAGAAAGTAAAGTGTCTTTAAGGGAAGTGAGAACCCCCAACCCTTTTCTTTTCTTTTTTTTTTTTTTTTTTTTTTTTTTTTTTTAAGAAATCATTACTTTCTGCAGAAAAAAGTTTACCAAATTTTTTGTCTAATAACCTTTTTTTTTTTAAGACACTATATACATTCATCCTGGATAAAATCTGAAGTGGTTGGGATACATTTCATGAAAATGCTGAGGCTATAAATGTGTCTAGTTCAAATTTAATTTGTTGCACAAATCCCTGACTGAAAACTCCGTGAGTACAACACAGGCACTGCCAATGACTTCAAGCGAGCCTCAATTTGAGCAGATCAGGAGTAACATTACTGAAGTTACAGAGATACACACAGAGGACACCAGCAGTCAGGACTAAGAGGTGGCTGCTAGTGTGATAGTACTGGCGTTTTACAGCAGTAGGACCATTTTATCACCATTCACATGAAAATATTAAAACTGCAGTGTTAAAAGTTTTACTGGTTTGCAGTACTAATATGTCAAAGCCTGGAACAAATTCACAGGGGCTGAAAAAAGCAACAAAAGAAGATTGATGGGCCAACAAACCAGTATAATTACATAATTATAGAATAGTATGTAGTAATAATGTACATGAATTAATGTATGTTTCAAACAGCATTAACCAGTAAAATATAAATATCAAAACCTTGGCAGAGCTGAAGAAAGAGTCTGTTTCTTAATTTAGAAACGGTGTGGACTTGTCATTCTTACACTGAGTAAACAGCATTTGACAAGGTAAAGGAACACATCACACAATCATGAAAATCAGCTGACCTCCACTCAATTTAAGCTAAAGGCAAACCTTCAAGATGCAGATAAGGCAACCTGAAGTTCCATAGAAATAAAAGGAGTAATCTCTGAGTCTGCAATAAGCTTCAGCAAATCTCACAGAATTTAAAATCTAAATTTATCTAACTAAAGCCTAATAATTGCTTTATTATGGTTCATTGGGGGTCAGTTCATAATCATTTGCACATTGAAATCTTGAAAGAATCAGTCTCCTTTATAGAAACTCGCATAAACGTGACATCGTGTTGAGAATAATCTTATGTTAGTAGAATTACTGAGTATGGTCTTTTGAATCAAGCCACTAATCCAAATATTCCCCAAATCACTCCTGTCCCCACTCCCTGGCAACCATCCTGCCTGCATTTCCCAGGGGAGAGGTTAAATGTGGGGCTTTTAAGTCATGCAGTTATATATCTGAGAGCTCTCAGTACTGGTATGAATTTCATTTCATATAAATAAATTAAAAAGAATAAAGATTACCTTAAAATATTCCATCAAAGATCTGGAGTACTTCATAGCATGGTCCTTCTTTAGTTTAAACATTCTCAAGTAGAGAAGTGATAAGCATCGGTAGCTGTGGTAATTAGGAAAGGATTATGTTAATTCCATTGCTTAATGAAACCTATAAACTGTAAAAAAAAAAAAAAAAAGCTGACCTATATTTTGCAATTTCTGTTCTAAGGTTAGATTTTGAAACATAAGCAAATGGAGAAAGGAAAAAAAAGTGGTCAAAAGCATTAAAATCCCATCTTGATAAGAGTATAAATTAGCAGAATAAATGTTTAGTCAGCTGCTGAAGAAATCCATTAGTTATCCTTTAATAGTTTAATGGAAAACAAGAATAATGATCTTCTGTAAGCTGCTTAAGTAATTCAGTACTTTTAAAGTCCTCCTTAAGATTTTAGCTGCTTCTCTCATCATCGCAATGGGACTTACCATAAAACTGCTAATTTCTTGTCCCCTTCCGTGGCAGAAGAGCCTGTGAAATTCTTGAGTCTCATTGCATACCTTGTCAGAAAGGTGAGGAGAGAAGAAATTGGGAATTAAGATGTTTCCCAGAATACTAGTGACACTGAAAAATAACAGCCACACAGGGATAATCTTCTCTGACTGCAATAGCTAAGGGTCACACTGTCCTGTAATGATGAGATCAATGTAATATTCAACAGAAAGCACCACTTAAAATCTGGAGGGTTAAAGTAAATCATCAACTCATTTTCTGGGCCAAAATGGTAAACTATTCTTGGGCATATAAATGATATCATAACCAGCCATCCAGGCTGAGTCCACAAACATGTGATGAGTGTTGGACAGAGGCATAAGATCTTGGTCGTATATGTACTGAAGAGTAGAGTAATATATAATAAGGTTTTATATATATAATACTTTGGGCTTGAATAATATCTTCAAAATCCTTCTTACAAATGCTTCTTCAAAGCTTTTAATATATTTTATATAGAAAATGGTTTTAAATACAGAAAAGGTCATGCTCAAAGCTTTTTAAATTCTTAGGTCCATTAATTTATGAGTGTTGTGTACTTGGTCTTCCCTTTCTATTTAATTGCTTCTGTCCAGCATCTGGATGATCAAAGACTGAGTAGTCCTACCTTCTCTCTCTTCCCCTCCCCCCCCCTCCGCCTCCTTAACTGAGCCCACTCCATTCCATGCATTTAGTCTCTTGAAAATCAATTCATCGCATAAAATCATTGTTCTGAGCCCTAATGCAATTTCACAGGTACTTGTGTTAGAATAAGTAATAGGGTTCAGCGTTGCGTAAGAAAGTTTTAAGGTACCCAGGCAGTCTGGATGAGTTCTCATTTACAAGGAGGTAATGGAGTGCAGGCAGGCAGTGCTGCTCTCGCTCTGCCTTCCTCCCACCACCTCCAGCATCAGCCCCCAGCCTGCAGCTGTAGCACACACCACCTGATGTGCTTCCTCCAAGTCCTATCTCACCTGCTCTTTGGTATTGTTCCAGACTGATCAAACACAAAGATAGATGTCTTTTTTTTGGGATTTTCAGTGTTACATTAGGGAGCTTAGCATTACCATTAACTTAAAATCCTTTTGCCAGTCAGATGTCTGATATTCCCAATCTCTTTGGTGCTCCACTTGCTTTCACAAATAGGTGTCTGATGCAGATACTCAGGGCAGACACAGCTAATGCAAAAGGGGAAAATGGTGCCTCTGATGAACGGAGGAGTAAAAGTGAGAAAAATCTTCTATTTCTTATCTCACAGTAAAAATATATGTTAACATTAGGAGCCACATTGAGAAAGGGTGCGTGCAGAGCCACTTACTTGGTTTGGGCATTCAGCACCCACTGTAGGCCACAAAAAGTGTGTATTTGTCCATGGAGTTTACTGAACTTGTACCAGACTGCTGATCATCTGGGAAATCACCTTTTTCCGTGTCTGACCACTGACAGAAATCAAATGGGCAAACCAGTCTTTCCCTGGCTGCCTAAAAGATGCTGCATACAAGAGCTGATAAGTTAAGCTCTACCTTTGATGGTAGGTGATAGAATTCATCTCATCTGACTTTAGCTATTTAGAAATTGGAGATCTACTATAACAAATTCCTCCAGATTCATCCATAGCCAAAATCAGTTCAGGTGCTGCTTCCATGCCAAGGTCTATCACATAGCCTGCAGCAGTCCTGTGCTGATACAGGAGCTTCTGGGAGGAGCAAGGCAGAGGGGGCTTCGTATGCTGCTCAGGTGCCTCTGATCACCCCTGTGCTGCAGGATGGAGGGGAGCTGCAGGTATCACCCATCTGTGAGCTGCTCCTAGAGCTGCCGTTCTCTGAGTTGTGGTGCACATGTTGTGGCTTTTGAATGAACAAGATTTTTTTGGTCTGTCCGCCTCTGAACAGACAGACTGCTGGACTGAGGAACACCATTTTCAACTGTGCTGTGTGGTTTTCTTAAAAAATAAAAATAAAGGAGGGCTCCTGCAAAGAAGCATTCATTTCTTTAAAGAATATTTCTTTAAATACATTTTCTCCTGCCATAGAACTGTAGTTGTTTAGTTCAGGACACAAAGTACTGAACTGTCTGTCCACTGCCAGAGTGCAGGAAGAGTTTCAGAAGAGTGGAGCACCTCCTTTTCTTAAGTCCTTTGCTCTCCAAGGGTTTGACTTGGATCATAAGTGTTGAGTGAACATAACTTTTTGTTGAGTAATCTCTTTAGATTTTCCTCTTCTCTTTATGAAGCATAGAATGTAAAACCACGTTTTTAAATATTGAACAGGCATATTAAGAGCTTCTTAAGATTTGATTCATTTTGTTATGCAAATACCTTCTTACTCTAAATGTACAACATGCATTATTTTTGGCAGTCCCTAATAGCTCATCTGGCATGTTAAAATCCTGCATGTTAAAAAAACCACCTTTGTCATATTAAACCCCAAACATTTAGGGCCTGATTTGTCTCCTTTTCTTTCTCTTGTGTAAATTGTCAATAATTACACTGACATTAATGGTGGTATTCCGAGCATACACTGGGGAAAGCAAAGGTGCATCACAGTGAAGAGGGAAAATCCTGTTGTCCTACTCACAGGTAAATTTAATCCTGCTTGACTTCACTTTGATAATTTGCACAAGGAAAGCAAACAATCCCTTAGTTACTCAGGAGACTATTATTTCTACAGAGCCAACACTATGAAACAGCTATAGGGAACAGTAGCAGATTTTAAAATAATAATTCAGACATTTTATTACTAAGTAAAGGTGCTCTCATCCACATTCTAGCCTATGAGTCTACAAAACTGTATTAAAACTAATTCAGCTGGTTCACATTCCTTTAACATTAAAAAATATACTTTTTAAATGCAATACATGTGGAAAGCTTCCTCTCTGGTTATCATCTTATGTGCCAAGTTTCAGCTTCTTTTTTTTTTTTTTTTTTTTTTTTTTTTTTTTTTTAACAGCCAAGTTATAAACCTCTAAAAACAGGTTTGTAATAGAAATCCTGATAGACTCACTTTAATGTTTTGAATTATAAAACTACACCTTTTAAGAGACAAGTGTCATTGCCAAACAGTGAAATTACTATACTTTACTTCCACCCACTACATTTCAATTTTAATTTTATGAATATTGCAAATTATAACACTCACATTATAACCTCTAAAGGGGATAATTTATAAAAGCAGTGTCCATCAATTATAAATTTTCCATGACATTAATAAAATGGCAAGAACTAATTATGATGACTTCTGAGATGAAGATGCCTTGGACAAATCATTAATACGTCGAAATGGTATTTTTTAAAACATAGCAGGTTCTAATTATGACTGAAATGAGATGATGAAAATGATCACAGAAAGGACATTAACCTGATGAGTTCCACAGTCTCTGAGTACATGGTGTATGGAGATTTAGCTTCTAATGGATCTCGCTCCATAGCGTTCCCGCACTCGATGAAGGAGAGGGCAGCATCAGCATAATTCACTGCTTTGCCGAACTTCTCCAGCTGAAATGGGAATGACACCATCAAGAAAATCCTTCAGCTTTAATTTCTAGGTAGACAGATCATTATACAAAGCAACACTAGCATTAGGATAAAAGCAAAGTGAGGCTGGTAGTTAAGAATGAATTCATACATTAATTCAGGTAGGGTCTATGTTTTTACCAAATATTTTCAGGTAGTATATGGCCATACGCTCACGGAGGTAGGTCAATGTATGTCCATTGACAGGTATGGATTTAAACAGGCAATGAGGTACACAAAGTATGCTTGAACAAATCCATATTAGGCCGTGATATATGAACTAAGTTTGGATGTCACTATGCAAGGGTTAAGTAACAAGTCCATGCCATTTTTCAGACGTCACACTGTGTTAACTGTTGATCAAAAAAACTCCTCATCACTTATGGTGATGACTGAAAGAGCAGGGAAAAAAAAAAAGACAAAATATAGCACTGCTAAATATTTTATTTTACTAGGATTTTATTGCAAAAGGTTTTAGTCCTCATAATGGTTGTGATTAAACTGACTTAGACATACTGATTTCTTTTTTTATGTGTAATGAATATTATATATGACATTTTTATAGTAAGTATTTTATAATAGTATTTAACATTTTCAATTTTTGATGGCTGAATTCTACTAATGTGGCATTTGATATAGGAGATCCAATGTACTTTAAATAATTTAAAAATTTCTTAGTATGTCTCTATCAAAATATTTTTGATGCATCTGCATATGTTTTCCATTCACAAAATGGAAGCCTATCATAGCAACATATTAAGCAGAACATTTAGTATTGGTCCAAGGTAACAGTTTATTTGCCTTTGTGGCTACTTCTAAGTAAACTTATAACTAGTTCCCCCTGCGTACATTTAATTCCAAGTTCTGCTCTTGTGCACCGATTATGTACAAAGCCTTTGTATAATTGACAGGTATTACTTGAACGATCACAAAATGGGAAATACTCCTAAATGTTTTCTCTCTATTTCAATGGCTATTTCTCAGAATATTCTTAAGATTCCTTTACTTCAAGTCTTCCAAAGACAACTTTTCTTGTGGTATAAAACCCCCAAAGAATCTGGCTGCCAGCAGATTTAGTACAGACAGACAGTTTGAGCCAGAAATGGGATCCAGTCCTGCCCTTTGTGCCACGCTGACTCTAGTGGAGTAGGTGGAATAACTCCAGCTCATCACAGCTCAGCTGAGAACAGAACAAGGTGCCCAACTTCTCTTCAATATGGTACAGTCAGCTGCCACTGCAGCAGCCCATCCAAGTTAGCTGATTCCTTACTGCTATCCCAGACAAAAATAGGTTTTCATGGGGTTGCTCCCATAAGATGCAAAATGCCCTGCCCTTCACCAGAAATCTATTTTCCATACAAGCTCAGGAACTGCATTGCCACAAATCTCATTAACATTTGCTGACACATTTTGAGGTCACATGCATTATCTTTCTAGCCACTGCAACACATCTTTCAGTGCTGCGTGTGCTTTGTCATGTCAGCACCAAGTAACCAGAAGCAATTGTTTCCATAGGACAACTAACACTACGGGATTGCACAGCAAATGTGTTACACGGAGATAATTTGTGTGCAGCTGTATTGGGTGGAAAAAAACAAAACAAACAAACAAAGAAAAAAAGTTGAGACCTAAATAGTGGAAAGAAAAAGCAGACACTTTTTTCATGGGTATTTATGCCTGCCAACATCATACCGGGTGGCCTCACATTCCCATAAGAGCACTCAGGGTGTCAAACTGCATGTGACAGGCAATGCCTGCCTGTAGGCAGCAGCACGATGTGCTGTGCCTGCTCCTCTTAGTTCTGCTTGAAAAACACCCCTGATTCTGCAAGGCATAGTCAAAGGTAAGAGGATGGGAGGAGACAGGTCAACACTTTCTGAGTGAATCAGGCTGTGGAGGGAAGTGGATTGACATAGCATGTTGAGATCATCAGGAGCCTGAGCCTGTAAATATTTGCTAGCATAGAGCAGGCATCCCTGCGCCAGAACCATGTGTATTTTCTTTAAAGGTCAATCAGCTGTGGGAGGTGTTGTCAGTCTGCTTCTGCCAGCCTTTCCCACGTGCAGATGTCAGGGCTCTGGCTGAACACACTCTGCTGAGTCGGGCTGCAGGAATCAGGGCAGGACACCTCCTGCCAGGGGCAGGTTGGGAGGGACGACTGCTAAATTACTGACAGTCACCGTGGGTTGCCAAAACACTGAACCCACCTCCCACAGTAAACACACTTGGTAAGGCTGTGCCCCAAGTCAAAAGGGAGGCCAGGGAGCTGAAGCAGTCAGCTTGACATGTCAAGTCTCCTTGAGCTCACCAACAGCAGAGGGAGAGCTTTTTTTATTTTTACATTTGGATGGTTGGTTTGTTTTTTAAAAACATAACATGTGATTGCTTTGGAGGTTTTTTTGGACACACACCTATTTCCAGGCACAAAAATCTCTAATGTGGAATGATATGATATGCATGCAAAAAACCCACAATCAGGACAGTGAGAGGTGAATAATCACCCAGTTCTTTTTCACTCGTGATTTTGAGGGGCAAAGGGAATGGCCACGTTCCATTTTAGACATCCTAGTTTAAATAAATAGAGGAGTCAAGCTCCACTGAGCCTGCCTAAAAGAGCTGCTGCTCTGCACTCCATGTAGCATACAGGAGCAATGACCCTACCCACAAAACAAATGGCTATCAAAGGCACTTCAGTGCTAGCAATAGCTTGGATTGAACAAACTAACAGCATAATCTGTCAGATTAAGCAGTTTCATCAAAAGCAAAACGCTTTGCAAAATTAGGTCAATCTTGCTGGAATTTCATCTGGGATAAAATGAGAGAAAAAGCTTTCCCAACATTGAACTACCTCATTGAAAATTTTTTTGGGAAGAAGTGTGTTGAGCCTTTATTTACTAGCTCAAAAGCATGCAAAAAAATGAATATACGATTTAAAAATCAATTGTTGCAAATTTTAAATATTTGGATCAGAAATCTCAAACACTTCTACCACATGATAATGGGGTGGAGGGTGACTTGCCTTTCTTAACTTTCTGTTATGGAATATTTAAACACTTTTGATTTAGGCTCAAAGTGAGTAGGAAAACAGATTTCAAATACACATCACCTTTCATGAATTTATTTTACATCCTTCACAAACAGCATGACTGTTGCTCCTGCTCAGAAAAGATACCGACTACTGTAAGCAGCTTCTTTTTTGCGGAAAGAATTGTTAATGGTGCTGAGGGTTTGAATTGTTGTGGACAGTGTGTTTATGGAGTACAATCTGAAGCATGCTTTAGTCAACGAAGAGTTCCTCTTGGTTTCTGAGGCTTTAGATGACATTCAGAATGTACATTTTTGTAACACCCAGCTCCGTAGTGGAAAGAGAAAAAAACCACCTGTGATAACCTACCAATGCATCTGCTTTATGCTTTAACTTCTTAGCCTCTTGCATGTAATAATCCGCATTGTGAAGCCTAAGGAGACAAAATCAATTTTTTCAAGTTGGACAAACATTGTTTGAGAAAATTGCTGTTTCCAAGAAAAATTTTGACATATATGCCCACTTATCTCTTTAAACCTTAACCTGGTATTAAGCTGCTGTGTGCAAAGATATGATGGGTGATCAGAATGTAAAATAATTAGCTGTAGAAACTGGCCACCCAAAGGACCCATTAACATGTGCTGAACAGAGGAAAAGGAAAAATAATTTAAACTAATATTTAAAAATAAAATATTTTAAATTAAGTATCAGAAATTTCCATTAGAGGAGCCAAAATAAAAAAAATGAAGAAGAATTACCATGAACCAACATTCATGATCTGAAAACATTTATCAACAGAGTCTTCATTAATCAGTGACAACAGTTCATTTGTAATGATTAAAACTGTGCTTGCCTTTGTGCAGCGCTATCCACACAGGTGCCCAATGCTAGTGTTATAATCAAAGATAGTCTTTTTCACTGGGAGCTCTGCTGGCACGAAAATCCCATGCATAACATGCAGCCAGCACAGAGATCCAATAATACTCACACATCATCAAATGTTATTTTAGGTCTTCTGGGCTCAGAATTCCCATTGGAAAGTGTTGGCATTGCAGACCAGATGTCTGTTTCTAGATGGCTGGTGTCAAGAAGAGTGTTGGCCGTTGGTGTGTTGTGCGATTCTTCCTCCTAGAAATAAAGGACTATTAACCCTTCGTAGTTCAATCAAACACCTTCTAACAATATTAGTGCTCACACACACCCCTCCAAAGAAACCCCAAACAAACAAAGGGCCAAGGCACAGAGTAGTACTCACATATACCCAACAACATCCAAGTTACCTCACAAAACCATGCTTCCATCCTTTATAACATAAGCCTATTATATTAATTAGACAATATGATTCTACCTCTGACCCTTCACTTGAACTCATTAACCTATACTCTTAGGTGAAGTCAGCCTGGATACCACAATGTTACTGCCTGCAGACACTGGTTAAAGCAAATGTGGGGAAATCTAATGCAGAAGGGCTGGATGTATATCCACCTTCAAGGTATATCACACTAAAGTAACCTTTTTTTCTATATTATTAATAGTTAACTGTAAGGTGTCTGAAAAGTCTGCTTGGATTTTGAGCAAGGAATGGTTTCCTCACCCTACACAGGACAGAGAAAAGGATGGAAAGCAGAAGTAAGGAGTTTTGACTTTCCATTGATTAAAACCAGAAGCATAACAGAAGGTTTTAAATCAGGCAACTGCAACTTGCAACCTAGGTCCACAAACTGATAAACTAAATTACAGACGAACCAATGAACTAGGGGAAAAATTCTAACATATTTCAGAAGACAAATATTTCATGTATTAGGATAATAAAAAACCAAAGGATAAATCTGACTAGAGATGCTGGGAGTGAGAGGAAGTGGCCCTGCTGTTTACATAGCATTGTTTATTTGCTGACATATGCAGTTCATTTTGGCATTGATTTCAGTTGAAGGCATGTGTATTACTCTCGCAGCTTGAAGTGACACAATGATATCAGAAAGCAACAGGGATGAATGAATAAGGTGAAGTGATTTGTCACCTACGATCCAATGCAACTTGTGAGTTTTACTATTACAGTGCATGGTAACAGCCTCTCACAAAGCAGCGAACTATGAAAATTGGGGCTATGCATGTCCTTTTTTGTGGCAGAACCTTCTTCTTGTCTTTTAATTTTGACAGTGATACTAAGATACAGTTTGATACTGTATATATATAGTTTGATAATGATATGTTTGAAACTCTAGAGGGAGGGCTATTTTCAAAAATGGACCAAAACCCTGAAGTTTCCCTGTTTAATCTAAAAGATGACAAGCTGATGTGAAATTTTACTATGCAGCTTCTAGTTTTGGCTCTTTTTCATGTATTTTCAGTCAAAAAAAATCTGAATTTGGTGAAAAGCAAGTAAGAAAGAATTGTCTCTGTGAAAACCTTTCATGGGGAGATGGCCCAAACAGAATGATTTTTTTTTTTTTGGCAGGAAAAAACCTCAAACCTATTTACATGGCTTCTAAAAGCTTACGTACATAATTCATGGATAGAGGTGTAAATAAACCTTACTGCTGGAAGCTGGGAGTCTGCAAACCCGTGAGAAGATATTTCCTTGTGAAGTGTGCTATGGACAGGTAGCTTTTTGTTAGGTTTTTGTTGTCTGTTTAGTTTGGGCCACAATATTCAGTATACCTACAGTGCTTAATTCTAGCTGAGAATTTGCAGTAATTATTCAGGTGATGAATACCAAAATTCTTGAAGTTTTATTTTCAAAATGTGTGGTGTTGTAGTTACAGAGTTAAGGGAGTAACTGCAGTTAGTTGGTGGCTGCAGGGGCTCTCCTCCAGGTGTTTCAGGGAGCGAAACTCAATGCCAGGTAGATGCCTAATGCTGATGTAAAAATGGAACCTGCAAGAATTACTTATGCCCAGCTCTGCAAAGATCCACTCCTTGCTGCTCCTGAGTGGGGCTACATACATAAGCATTTGAAAATAGATATTGGGGGAAAAAAATCAAACAGAACAAAGCTAAGTTAATTTTATTTTATCTCGTTCACTTCCAGCAACTGAAGTTGGTTACTTACACAGATTCCTTTGGGGTTAGAGGAGGATTTATTTTCATTCTTTCTGTGTTTAGAAACAGAGGAGGAAGAGCTGCTGGTCTGAGAGGTGTTTGTGATGTTGGTCTCTTGGCTGAAGGAGCTGTTGTCACTGCTGTGCCGCCGGTGCACAGGCTCATCCAAGAGGGGGGATAATGGAGGAGGGAACAGCTTCTCTTCTCTTTTCTTTGCCACCTTCTTGACTGAGCTACCGCTGCTCCTGGGACACAGATAAGAACCAGTTGCATTTTCAAGAACCTTGGTTAATCCTCCATGGCACAAAGCTCTAGATTTTATTTACTGAGAAGCCAGCTCTGCCCTCAAATAGGTCCTGCAGTCCCCATGTCCTAGGAGCTAAGTCAAAAGGGGACTGGCAGCGGATAAACAGAAGAGCCACCCTCTGCCTTTTCAATGGCTGCAGAAACCTCCTGCTTTGGAGGACGACTTCCAGTGCATTAGTACAAATTGCACCCAATTTAAATGCTAATTTGAGTCAGTCTTCATTTGAGAGGTCACAGAGGTTCTGACTCAGCAAAGTGCTGGAAAGTTTTATGCATGGGGTTAGTTCCTTTGACATCAAGTATGATTATTTATGTGTTTAACATTAAGCACCTTTTATAAAGGTGGATTAGGGCCCACATAAGCAACCTTTGCAAAAACACATACTAGCACGTGGCATGTGAACAACAACAACAAAAAATTATAATAACTACAAAATGATCACTATAACAAGATAATAATTATTTGACCTCTAGAATAAAACCATTGTTCAACACTATATTAAAATGATACGTTGTAGATGGCAAAAGCCCTTGAGCAAATATTGGTTGATGAATTGAACGTGATTCAGAAAATGAATGTGGTTTTGACATGAAAGCTCAAGTAATAGGATAATCTATTATCTGTTTTATGTACAGAAATTGTTAGCTGGCTAGAAATGGCAGCTGTGGTACACAGTAAAACCAAAAAAACCTGCTAGACCTTTCTCCTCTCAAATCCATCAAAAAGGAAAACCCAACACCCCACTGACTGTTTAACATGCTAATCTACTAATAGATTTTTATTTTAGGTACTGTCCTAGTTCAGTCAATGAAGATAACCTCAATTTTAATCTTTTGTTAGACACCTAATATTGCACTACACGATCATTTGCTTTTCATGATTATTGACTAAAATTTCAATAACAAATTAAGTCGACAAGAATTTATGTTTTGTTCCCAGTCACTCTCAGTCAGTGTCAGGAATTATAGATCTACTTTGCCATAAACAAGGGGAAGAAGAGAAGGTAACCCAAGTTTCCTTACTCCTCGTTTTGGAGCTTGCTCTCATTCTAGTCTGACCTCTTTTGCAGTTTCACCAACAGCATCAATATCTCCGCCTGCTTTGGTCATTTGAACCTTTGGTGATACAAAAATATTTTAGCCTGTCTGTGATATCACATAGTGAAATCAAACTCCCCATGTTTCAGGTTTTATACTCAACTCCTCTACTCAAAACTATTTTAATTCGACTGAAGCAGAGTTAAAAATACCTTATTTGAAACTCTCTGATATTAAAGATCTTCAGACTAAAGAAAAAAAAAAAAGAGCACAGAATTCATATTGCCTTACAGTAGGACAGATATGGATGCAGTCCTGCTCAAAAAACACATGGGCCTGAAGAAGATCAAAGGAAAGCAAACATGTAGGAAGAGACTGTCGATTCTTCAAGGAGACTGATTTTATGCACATGTGGTGCTGTAATATGTCCTCTAAAAACTTTGCATTCAAAGCCCACTCTGTTAGCTTTCTTACCCCAAAAGGGCATTTTGGAACCCAGACAAGTTACCATAGCTATAGCACAATAATCCTCTGAACTTTTTCCAGAGGAAAGTTTTCCAAAGGAGGGTAAGCAGTGCCCCAAGAAAGCATGCACATGTTACTGGATTATACAGAAGCAAATCAGACACAGTTAATGAAATACCCAGGAGCAGAATTCACACCCTCTGCCTCCCGAACAAATGTCCTACACAAGGAACCCTGAACATGCATATAAGTGCTCCTTCATGCCCCTGTGCACAGTTGTGTGCAGCTCTTCTTTATCCCTGGTACAGCTTTGCAAAGGGAAGAGCAACAGAGTCTGCCAAATCTGTCTCAAAAGCACCTGAAGAAAACCTGAATGAGAGCCACTGGCCAAGTCCTCTTTAGGATCTGACCCTGCATCACTACATGAGGCTCCTCAGCACATCTGTGGCTATTTGCAGGGCTAATGCAGGACTCTGTCACTTGTACAGTCTACCACTGCATGGGGGAATTTAAGGCACATATAAAGCAATCAAAGCAACATTTCACAGCTGCTACACGGAAGTGGAGGGATTAAGAAAGCAGTGCAAGAAAAAAATAAGAAGACTGGAAGGTACCATAGTTAAAACTTCAAACTTCAAAACTTAAAACTTCACTAGATCATCTTTGGGCGCAAATATAAGATGGGGCAAACTGAGATATAGCTGCAGCTACTCAGCTCTGGCACACAAGTCATTCTATGGGTGGGAAGACTTAACCCTAAAGGGAAATACATTTGAGGATACTTTTTTTTCTATGTAACTCAAATTAAAAAAAAACAACAACAAACAACCAAACAACAACCCAACAATATTTTATGGCTATAATTCTGTCTGGGTGTTTTCCTTTTTTTTTTTTTTTCTTCTCTCTCCCTCCCCTTTTTTTTCCTCTCCCTATTGCCCACTTAATCCTATGAGGTTTTGCAGAAATTAAGTTGACAATTTATTTAGCAATGTTCCCTCCCTCAGACTTACACCAAAGCATTTATGTTAACAATAACCTCCATGAAATAGGTTGTTACCAGCAGTTAACCAGATTGTCACTTTGCTTTGGGCTGTTAATGGCCTAAGAAACTGGTCTTTGATTGCAGTAATCGCTAATTTTGAATGAATTTATTGCAATAATTACTGAGACTCAGTGGTTTAATTTGCTGACATGATTGTTAGTTTAAGTATATTTAAAATCTAGGGAGAAACACAATAAAAGTGCAAGGAAAAACTACAAGCTGAACTGATGGTCTTGTGGCTACAGGGTTTTAATCTTTGTGTCCAAAAAGACCAGTTATCAAGGAATGAGAAGGCTCCCCATCTGCTTTTTTTTTTTTTTTTTTCCCCCCAACCTGATTTCTTTTAGGGCAGAAAGCAAGGAAGCAGGCAACAAGAGGTCAGTGCATGAAGGAGAGAGAATTTCCATCTGCTCTCACAGTTCAAGCTGCCTTTCCTTGCCCTTTTTTTATCCACTCCTTGCGGTATGCAGTGGTATCTCTGGCCTATTAGTGAGACAAAGCCATTGTCTATACCAATCACTTGGCTTTCTTTTGCCTCTGCTCTCCCTGTCCACAATGAAATGCTGCACATTGACGGTGTATCTGATTTTCTGCAGGGGGTTAGCAAGGAAAGGTCACCCCCGCAATAGCCTGGACCATATGGCAGCAACTGAATGAAGCTGAAGTCATTGTCCTAGATGTGAAGGCTGCCTTTGCCATGAAGGAACCCCAATGAACGCTGTTGTGACTACCCGAGGGATGGGCTAATATATGTTGCCAAGTACAGGTGCATCTTTTACTAAAGGTCAAATAAAAGGGAACAGGAAATCTTGAAAAACAGGCTGAAATGCTTGCCTCAGACTTCCAGCGCGCCTGTTGGTCGGCAGGCGTGTTTCACTGATATGAGCTTAGTTTGAAATTCACTCACAGTTTGCATCAGCAATTAACTCTCTGTGTTGTTACAAACTGCCAAACATTGGCGAAGAGTGCTCTGTTTGGATTGGGTCTACCAATCAGGTATTCAGATATAAATGGTATTCAGCAGTACATACAATTAATGCTTAAATTAAAATTGCTCTGGCAAGCAAGTAAATACATAAATAATCCTCTGCTGCAAAGTGGGCAGCTGATTTGACAAAAATCCAGCTACACAGCAGTGTTTCAATGTATTACTATGAATTACTTGGACAAAACACAGTATCATTTATTCCTTCCTTTGGTATGAAATATCAGAAATAAGGAAAATACAGCGGCAATAGTTTGAATAATTATATTTTAAGTGTCATATCAGATTTAGGAAAATGCATCAGCCCCCGGGAGTGTGAGGGAAGGAACAAACACAGAGATAACTAGTTGGCTATGCAATGATTATAAAATATGAACTGGCTTTTTGGTTGTGTGTACGACTTTGAAGTTCACAACTGGCCATTTGAAATTTCTACATGCAAATTGTACATGCAGTCATAGAAGCTTGTGGAAATTAGGCATATAATTGCCCATATTAGACATGTAACCCTTTAAAAATTAATTGTGCATCTTTCCTTGCTTTATTGAGCCCATATATTTAGGGAAGGGGTATGAGAGAAATGTATTCAAATGCCTAAACCACAGATATGCAGCCAGTGGGAGCTGCAAAAGCACAGGTGTGGCCTGTCTTTCACTGATTCCTCCAGATTCCTGAATGCCTCCAAATTTTGGCCTGGAGATCACAGTCTTTCTGTCAAAACACACTTGTATCTATGAAAAAGCCCAGTAAAAGTCTCTGAAGTCTGCCTTGGGGAATTTGGCTTGTTGGCACAGGGATCAAATTCTAACAGGAGAGATCTAAGGTTCCTCCCAAGTGAGAACACCCACCATGAGTAGTAACACCTTCTTAATGGATGAACATCATCATCACACCTACAGCTGAATCACCCTCATGTCTCAAAGTCCTTATGTAAAGACTTAGGAGTTCTGAAAGAAAATACAGAACCTTTGGGAATAAAGGAGCAAAGGGCAAAGCCTGTCTTTCAACCTTTTACCACTGAAGTGTTATTTTCCCCCATGTCCTTGAACAGTGTACTTTCAGCTTTCCCTTTCTTCTGCCTCCCCTTATAACTCAACTTAACCCTCTGGAGAGTAGAACTGCTTGAAAACAATCTGGGGCTCTCCAGAAATTTGTCATCACACAGTTCAGCCAGCTCCCTAATCTTCCGGGAAATAAGTTGATCTACATTCAGGTGCATGTCTCTGGGAGCTGAAGACCTGCATTATCAAACAATATTGCATCTGTTTCAAGCGAATGCAGAAAACACTAATAACAAATGCAGTGTGATCCAGGACTCCATCACTGTAGTGGAAAAGAAGTCAGAAAATTTTGCTTCAAAACTTGAGGCAGATGAGAGGAAAAGCTAGCATATGGAAATAACCATTGATGGACACAATTATATTTTAACAGAGAATACCAAAGGCTTGAAAGCTCTGAGGAATCAAATTAATGACCTGGAAAACAAGCTCAAATTAAGAAACATCAGGTTGGGGGTGGATCCTTAGGGCTTGCTGGTGACAAGAATAGAAAGGTTTTTTTTAATGGATTGCAGAGGTGTTGGGGATGGATAATCCTGGATTCCCTCTGCAATATATCTCTGCTCACTGTATTTCTAGCAATGACAATCAGGCAACACCCATCATGATGTTTATCAAACGTGCAACATGTTACAGATCACATGGTAATTCTCAACTCTGCTGCCTTTTCCAGACTCCAGCTTCGATTTTCTCAGTTGTAGAATGAGGCATTAGTTCAAGGACTGAAGTTACTCTGTAATTACACCAGTATAAATAAAATGATGCTCAACCTTCTTTATGGATTTTAAAATTTGTGTATTTCATTTCATAAATGATTTCTGAACTTCATCTAAATTTAAGTACTACTACAATCAAATTGTTTCCTGAAGCACATTGTGGGTTTTGTTCTTTGCTTGTCCTAGTGCAAAGCACAAAGAAGTGCCTCATCTCACAAAATTGATGACAGAAGGGAATTGGACTCTTTGGTTATTTATAGAATGTTAATCTTGTGATTATACTAATCAGAATCATTATTTACGTGGCACCTGTTTGCTCAAGCATTATAGCCTTCTCTCAAAGACATTCTGAAAGGCACAAACTATTTGATTATATGTCTGCTGAAATAAAAAGCATGTATGTCTGAAACATTTAGGATGGTCACTGGCACTGCTGCATACACAGTTAAAGAATAAAAGCCACTGAAGTGGATGGCAAAGTCACTATTTTGTTCAATAAAACTGAGAACTGTCTCTTATGAAAATGAATTCAACAAAATAAATTCCAGGCAATCAAATAAAGTTCACTTTTAGTAGGATTCTCTGGCCATAGAAGTTAAGGATGATGAGGGCAAGAAAGAAAATTGAAAGGATGCAGTTTGGGGGTAGAAGAGTACACCAGGATTGTGGTGGCACTCTAAATTCCTAGTCCCCTTAGAAGGATGAATGAATCTCAAAACCATGTGGATCCTCTTCCTGATGGATGGGAATAGCAATGCTGGGTCACTTATGCTTATGGGCTGTAAACCCCATCTGGCTCTACAGCAAAGACATTTGTAGAACAGTACTGTGAAATCCCTTGTGAATGTTATGTGGAAAAAAAAGAACTTACTCTTTAGTGCTGGTTAATCTGTGATTCGGTATTGGAGAGATACAAGGTGGGAGCAGGCATGAAGCTGAAGGGTCCTCCAGGCGCTGCTTCTTGCTTTCAACAAAGGTATCCAGGCTTTCTGTCTGCTTTAATAAAAAAGGTGGAGCTTAACAGATCCAGCATCTATGCACAATTTCACTTGCCATTAAGAGGAGCTCAGGAATCTCAGTGTATTTCCTTTACAGTAGCAGCAGTTAAAATAATGGTCTAAGAGCAGTGAAAGTCACCTGAAATCAGGGCTAAACATGCTCCAAACACATGACATGAAGTTATATAACAAGTGACATAACCAGATAATTAGGAAGCAAAATGCCTCATGTGCTATAGCTTTCTTCTGTAGTGCACTGGAATTTAATTAATAATTCAGATGGAATGACTTGATAGCACCAAATCTTACTCGAGTAAATAGCTTTTACTCATTGACTTAATGGAAGTTGATGGGAAAACTTCCTTGAGTAAGTATTCCTCACAGGACTAAAAGGCTACAGGACTGAGCTGGGCTAGTCATTAACAGTGATAGCTGGTTTAAAATTTGCTTTGAAAGATTCCCTGATGCATGACTTTTGTGCCTGAACTAGGATGATACAAGCAAAGCTGATTACTGCTCTGTCACTGGAACCTTCATATCAGCCTTCAAGCCCACAAGTAGATGGCTAAAATAAATCTTTTAATAGCATGAATTAGAATCACAAATCAGGCTCTCCCTACCCTGTTTTAACTGTTGATATACCCTCAAGTCATCCTAATTGGTTTGTTTCCCCCTTGGGTAGCAGGGAACAATCATACAGCAACTGAACGGGCTGTTTCAGAGCGTAGCTGGTGTTTGTACAGTCCCAGAGTGAGATTCTTCATTTTGTTACTTTCTGATTCAAAGTCCCAGCTAATGAATTTATGAAGTTCCAACTTTCATAGAACCCTGTTTTGGTTTGTTTTTTTTTGTTTGTTTGTTTTTGGTTTTGGGTTTGTTTGTTTTTTTCCGGGCAGTCCTCAGTTTAGTTGCCAATACTGTACTCGTTGTTTTAGCCAAGACACCTTCTTCATCACACTGACACTCCACTAAGTTAGCTAGCAAGGTTTTCTGTATAATTAATATGCACTCTGGTATACTTATACATACACGTAAGCATGGACACTTATACATCCCTTCCCTTTCTAGTCTTTTCTCCTTCTTTCTTATATCTGTGCCTTTAGTATACAGCTAGACGATAAACTAAATAAAAACCTGCTGAGTTTACTTATGTGATTATTTCCACTTAATTCAACAGGGAAGGAGCCAGTGCAGTGACTCATGTAGGCAGGGGTGCAGACCCTGTGTCTGTCTGGCATTGTTTGTCTTTGTCTTGTGTTAACTCTCTCGTACCACTGGACTGCTCAAACTCAGGATTTCAAGAAGTCCACTAGAAGAGACAGCTGAAGTCACATTCCCAGTAATTTATAAAATTTGGGGTAAAAACCACCATACGCTATGTCGACTTATCACAGACAGAGCAGAGCACAACGATTTCAGCTGGAAAAACTGACTACAAAAAATCATTTATGATATAAAACTTCAGTTTCTTTTCTGAAAACACATTTAGTTTGAAGTGCACTGTCATATCCCACAAGATAGGATACCCTTGGGCATAAATAACATAAAACACATGATAAAACATAATGCCTTAAATCAAAATGTATTTGCTTTTTCAGGTAGCTTTGTAGAGAAAACAGCCAGTTAAGCAAATGGTATTTCTATGAACCACATTTGTTTATACAGCAAAACAATATAAAGACTAAATTCACCAGAAGCATAAGCAAGCACCATCCCATTGAATTTAATTAAGCTACGCCTGTTTAAGCCAGTGGTGAAAATGCCTTAATTCTGCAGACAATAAAGCCCTGCCTTCCAAATAAAAGTCACATTTTTTAGGTATGGCTGAACCTATAGTAATACAAAGTCATCACTGGGAATCTTTCTGCAGATTAAAGAACACTGGAAATTAATGGGTAAGTGAGCAAATACAGTGAAAAAGCTTGTAAGACAAATCTCAAAAAGAATACACTATTCATTGATTTTGTCAGTTGGATTTTTTTTTTTACTAGTTTCTGGTGTTAATTTGTAACATACTGGTAAATGCATGTCCTTTGTGAAAACAATAAAGGCTCAGTGTTACGGTGCCTCCTTACAGCTCTGCTGCAGGTGCAGTGAGGAATCGCTGACTACGGTCCTGACCCTGAAGATGCATGGAAACTCAGTGTTTTTCTCCAAATGATGAAAATTACTTACCTTGTGTTTCCTTTTGGATTTTGTGGGTGGTTTTTCAGCTGCTGGGGTAGGGGACTCCCGAGATGGTCGCCTGTGTTTCACATTTGCCTCTCTTGGTTCACTTTTCACAGACGTGGTCTCGAAAGGCTCTTGTCCAGGTATCCTAGAGAGTAAACTAAGGTCTATTTTCACCCACAGAGATTTGACTTCTTCATATTCTCTCAGTGGGGATAGAAGTTCATTTTGTACAATCGGGATAGGAGAAAAGAGCTGCTCCTCCAGGTCATTGCTGGTCTGGTCAATGGATGTGTTGCTGCCATTGCTGGTTAAACTACTTACGCTGAGGATGTTACTGCCAGAGTCCTTCACTTTGACACCGTTGCCAGACCCAGTGCAGGCTGGCAATACCTTAGCCTGCAAGCTCTCCTCCTGGTCTGTGTTTGAGTCAGAAGTAGATGAATCTGTTTCAATGAATTCCCGGGATTTGGGGACAATTTTGCTGGGGCCTCTGTACTTTTTCTTCTCTGAAGTGAGACCTGTGCTAGTTCGTGGTTCTTTCCTTGGAGCAGTCTTCCCAACTGCTGCTTTAGTTCGAACCTTTGGCTGCTCGGGGGGTTCCTGTGTGTCTTTTTCTTTGGGAGTGTTGCTGGTATTATTTGGTTTGGGCCAGTTATACTCTTCTACACTGGAAGTCCTTTCTACCTTTTTGGGTTGCTTTTTCCCAGTAGTCCTTTGTGAAGTTGGCTCATTATGAGCTGGTGACTTCTGCTTGGAGCTTTTTGCCTCTGGGGTTTTCTGGGCAACCCGCGGTTTGGCTTTCTCTCGGATGGGACTAAGGATCGCCCGGTCTTTGGAATCGGTCGGGGGCAGGCTGCTGTTGAGCTTCCCTTTGTTTGGCCCTTCGGCCTGCTGGTTGCTCTGGGCCTGGGCACCACTCTCGCTGTGAGGCTCATTTTGATTGTTGATGATGGTCTTGTTGTGGGGGTTAACTTTATTTAGCCATTTATCCAGCTGCCATTTGTTTGTTGAGGGAGGTTCAGGCTGCAGTTTGAAGAATGACAGGGAACAAATCTCAGTCAGAAGCAATGCTTTTCCCTTTAAATGAGAACGTTTTTAACGTACCCTTTTATTTCAGTCAACTAGTGGTGACTGCTACTTTTATGGGAGAATTTATGGAGTATTTATGGTTAATTAGGCTTCCTTATCTGGTTTACAATGTGGCCCTGGAGAAATTTAATACAACGAAAAAGTTTAGCTAGTCCCTGAAGACATATTTTTGTCACGTTGCTTTTCCTTAGTCCCAGATGAATACTGTGTCAATAAAATCTTCTCTAGCTACTGGCAAAAATCTAAATATTTCTTTAAAGCAATTCAAATGTAGGCCAGAAGGATTCTTCCAAAAGCTAGAATGAGTATGTGGGTCATACACATAAAACTGTAAAGTACAAAAAAAGTCGACAGCATCAAACAGCACAGAACTCCAACATTTTCCTAACAGGGAGCAGGATTTCACTCCCTTCCACTCTTTCCCCTCTAAGGCCCCACTGGGAGGGAACTGGGAGCGTGGCTTTACCTCCGGCGTGGCACTGCGCGACTCCTCGTTGCACTCACTGTCGCTGGAGCTGCTCTCGCTGTCGGAGTCGGACTCAGAACTGCTCTCGGACTCACTGGAACTCCCAGAGCCGCCGCTGGAATGGGCCAAGCTGGTTGTGTGTGCCACCGGCACTGGCAGGCTGCTGT
The DNA here is from genome assembly GCF_017639655.2 of Falco naumanni. NCBI lineage: Eukaryota > Metazoa > Chordata > Aves > Falconiformes > Falconidae > Falco > Falco naumanni. The sequence goes on from NC_054067.1 coordinate 9,637,025, forward strand.
AGGGAGAAGATCCTCTTGTGTCAGTATCTGCCTGTCTTTTTTAAAGTGTTGCCTTGTGGGGAGCCACCCAGGGAACCCTGTTGCTGCTGACTTTCCGCAGGGTCAGCTCCCCCCCCCTGCAGTACAGACCCAGCGAAAGCTCCTGCAGCCATGCCACAGCACAGCCACCAAAGGGGCCAGCTGGGTTTATGCTTCATGGCACACGCTGATACTGGTGTTAACAGCATCACCATCACCCTTCAAATGAGAAACACTTCAGTGTCACAAGCCTGAGCTTATTAGCCCAATGACTGCGAAAACTAACAATCACACTTAAATAATTCATTAATGGAATCATGGTTTCTTCATTTTTTCCTGGTTCATTTATAATTTATGATCAAAGGAAGGACATCAGGCAACTAATATTGGACAGGGCATTTTAAAATTTAATTTTAATGAATACTTTTACACTGTGGCATACAAAAACTACGTGTTTTTGACAAATCTCCAGAGACTACCCAAGAAATTTTTATTTATAGCTGTTTTTCTCTCATGTTTATGATAATGCAGTGAGAAAATGGCATTCAGGCTGAAAATAAGCCTCTCTGTGAAATCTATTTTTCTGCGTGTTCAACTGTCCTCCAAGATGTATTTATTAGCAGTGCACTGGGCGTCATTGTTTTTCCTCAGCATTTATTTCTAAACTGAGAGGTTGGCTGACCCCCGTTTTTAGCACTACAGAATTCTGCCAGTCTGAGTCTTTACAAATTCATCTTTAATTTCAACTTTTTTTGTCAGGGAGATAACCGTAAGGTTTTATGTCTCTTCAGCTGATCTATACAGAGACTTTTTGATGATTGATTTTAAATTTGTGAAGCTGACAAAGCAAAGTGTTTGAAAATTGACACCATTTGCTGGTACTTCTTTATGGATATTCAATACTTCACCTTAATATATCATACGCTGTGTGTGTCCCGTATTGAGTGATCCAGAGATGCTTAGAAATTGTAATACAGCTTTGACTTCATTTCTATTTCCTTTTCTACTTTCCTCTGAGAAGGATTCAGGTAAGCCAGGTACATGCCCTCCTTCCCCTTTCAAACTAAGATGCTATGTGCATCATGATGTCCTCTTAAAAAAAAAATCACAATAACCAAGAAACTGGAAGTTGGAAAGCCAGAAAAAACTGATGTGTGACCCTGCGCTGCTAGAGTCTTTTACAAGTATTGCAATTGGCTTCTGGGACAATAATAGATGGTCTTTAATTTTCTTCTTACACTAAGCTACTTTCTCTCTCCCTCCTTGTTGGTAAACCTATCCCTTACACCGTGGTTGGTAACATAACTGTCTCTTTGAGCATTGCAATGGCCCTGCAGTGCCCATTGACAAAACAGCTTGGTGCTTTAGGGTGCGTTAATGAAACAAAATTACTCACTTGGGTAATTGCTACAGATCACTAACTTTGTTGCTCATTAAGTGCATATACTTTTTTTTTTTTTTCTTCTTCTTCTAGTGGCTCTTCTTCACTCAACTGACTCAAGTAGAGTTACTTAAAAAAATTCAACTGGAAGTAACAGGTAAATCAAAAGAACAGATGCTGTTAAAAATATGGGCATTTCCAATAGTAGTATGAAAAACTAAACATTGCTGAATTAAAAAAAATGGATCTTATAGTTTGCATTTATGTCATTAGTTTTGGAAACCGTTTGTGCACTTGCTTTCCTTTCTTTATCCCTCCATTTCAGTCAAGCTCAAGGAAGTGTTGGGAAATACATTTTCCACTTCTTTTTTACAGTAAAGGAAACAGAACAGTGGGATAAAAGTGAATGTGTCTGTAGGGAAGTTTGCCTTTCAGATCAGTATCTTGTAATTTTGGTCTTATATTTTCTATTTGGAAAGCCCTAAAGGTGGATAAAAACCAAATTCTCCTACTTCATTACAATTGTTTTCAAGAAGAAAGAATAAGAAAAAAAAAAAGAAGAAAAAAAATTCAAGGATTCCCAGACTGAGGCGGCAAACACTGCAATTCCATTCTAAAATATCAAAATGAAACATTAGCCTTGAAAAAAAAAAAAATTATGGGATTATCATAACAATGAAGTTGTAATTTAGAAATAACTTTTTTCCCTAAATCTGTCAGCTTCATCTATTTCACTTCTATTTTCTGTTTTCATCCCAAAATGGAAGTGAACAGAGCAATATTAATGTTCCATCCCTGCTGAAAACTCTAGTTCCCACAGCCCTAGCAGAGAGGCAGCTGTGAAGACGAAGAGAAGTTAACCCTCAGCAGCCTCTCCGAGAGCTCAGCGCCAGGGATGCGGCTGCCCGGCACATGCCAGTCCTGCAGAGAGTAGCAGGGCCCATGGCTGCATCGAGCTGGTGGGGCATCAGCCAAGTCCCCTGCGGGCCAGTTCCTGCAGGGAATAGCCTCGTTGTAGCTGGGCATATACACCTGCAGACTCTTGCAGTGACAAAGCTCCTTGCCTGGGTGATTTATGCCCAGGTAACCCCCATACAGAAGGATTTGTGTGGGGCTGCTCACACATCTGGGCAGATCTGCCTAAGAAAATGCTCTCTTGTCAGTGCTGGCAAGTTTGCTCTCATTAAGATAACAGATTTAAAGAATATCACCTCTTATAATAGATCAAAGAAGGAAAAGCCAGCGTCCCAGCAGCTAAGGGCAGACCTTTCTAGCCTTTAAACACAACCTACATCTTTTAGCACTCTGGAAGAGAAGTGACACTGTAGCTGGCATGTGCTTACACAAAACAACTGGAGTTGTACTGTAGCAGACTGTAACTGTCTGACAAAGAACTCAAAGGGCAAGAATAAACCCATGGAAATAGATGGCAGCTCCAACCTGGCCTTATTTTCTTTCTGCACACCAGCCTCAGAAAAAGTTATCATATGCCAAACATTACTGAATAACATAGCTCAGCAAGCTTGCAGGAACCAGACAGACTCAAAATAATGTTTTTCATACAAAACACAATGAGGTCATATTTGTCTTTCATCTGGGATAATAAAATTATGCCTTGGCTACATCAGGCCATTTCATGCTGAAGGCATCTTTGCTGATCTGCATTTTTAAAGCAGAAGCATTCACTTTTCATCAGGTAGTTTGGGTTGCAAGTAACTCTGTTTGTACGCTTTGCAAAACAATCAGATAAGACCCAAAATGCCTTTCCTAGCATCTTGCCATAGCAAAGATAGAGAGATCTTGCACATAGCTACATACACAATCAACTTTAATAATGCTGTTCAGCAGAACAGAAGAAAATATACAGGCCTTTCACATACAAGTGCACAGAAAAAAAATAATAATTGCTCCCAATAAATTGAGCTTAGCGGAGAGTTTCTGGGTTGTCTTCTGGGTTTTTTTTTCTTTAAATAAAATGTATCTTTTAGTTCCAAGGAACAGGTTTGTTTGCACTCTTCCCAAAGACTTCTTCAGCTTTAAAGTTAAATCACGTGTTTTATAAGATGCTGGGACAGATTCTGCAAATGTTCATTCAAAGAGCTGTTATACAAATAAATTTGCCTTCTTCACATAAGTATCAACTACACGAACTGAAGAGACTTTCAAAGCAAGCTTTGTTGTGTTGCTAAGATCCAGGCAAGGAATGCCAGCCTGGACAAGGTTTAAAATGGATTTAAAGTATTTTATCATCAGACACAAGTCCTCAAAGTGACTAAAGGGGGCAGGAAACGCTGGTATTTGAAACTTGAATTTTTATTTCCCAGCAGGAGATGAGCACGCATATTGTTCCTCACTGTTTGGGTGGACAATGTTTTTATTTCATTTGAACTGGAAAAAAATATTAATAAAAAAAATGCTGCACAATGGAACACAGTATTGTTTGGGTAAATAACACTTAGAAAAAAGCCTGTTCATTATTCTCATTGAGATTGGAGGCCCCTACTGAGACCAGTGACCTGCTGTGCTGGGATCTGTGTAAACACATGGTGAGACACAGTCCTTGGGCCAAAGAGCTTGCAATCCAAACACACAAAGCAAACATTAGCAGTAATACAATCATCCTCATACTCACCGCAGGTCTCTCACATTCTCTAAGTGCAAGGCCTCTCTGCAGCTAATGGAAACATCAGCTTTGCTCCACTTTTAATTTTGTTCTCACTATTTTCCAAGCCCTGTGCTCAGCACTTGAGCTGAATCCTGCCGGGTAGTCAGACATGCTCTGCCTCAACCCCGAGCCCTGACCACAGGTGTGCTATCTGGGAGGAAAAAATACAGCTGACTCAGCAGCAAGGATCCCCACCTGGATCAGCATCTGCTTACCCCTCTCCAGAGTAGCTTCTCTTGTGCCACAGAGATGAGAGACGCTGGAGTGACACCCATACTCTTGGTGGGAGGAGAACCAAACCTCCATCTTTTGCAGAGGCCATCACAATGATGTCTCCAATTGCCTGCAGACTGATAAGCTGGTCTCCCTGCTATCAAACAATGAAGCAGACAGAAGAGACCTGCACATCTGACCACAATTTAGAAGGAAGCTCTTTGCAGCACTTTTACCTCTCTCTGTTCTGCTTTTGCAGTGCACGGCACTTCCCCTGTCCCTTGCTGCTTTGCAGCATGATTGTGCACCAAGTATGAGATGAGAAATGTCTTGAAGGAGGGTACAAACACCAGTATCACCAGTACCTGCCAGTGGTTTTCAGCACTTGTGGAGCTCAAGCTTAACTACAGAGCACTGGAGACTTGCAAGTGTGTGGGTGCTGACGGCTGCTGGTGAGGAACTCCATCAAGCTCATTACACACCATCTCCACTGGTACGGGTGATTTGCCTAAATTTAAATGTCTCCCTGCAGCTTGTCTACTTTTTAACTCATGGGTTATTTCCCCAAAGCCAATTAAAAGTAGACATGGCATTATTATGTGCCTGGATTATTATGCTGCCTAGAGAACTGAAGGCTTGAGATGCAGCTTACACTTTTTTTTTGTTGTTGTTGTCATCTGGACTATTACATTATTTTCAACACATCATTTACTCTACTGTTGTAATAAATGATTTTCAAGATTAAACCTGGTAGTTACAACAAAGATAATGCGAAATACTAAAACTCATTAACCTCTAATAAGAAAAATAATAAACTTTTTACCCTGTAAATACATATGTAAAAATAAAAGTCATATAATTCAGACTACTGCAGTAAAATTGATCAAGGAACAAAAATTCTGCTCAAGTCCTTCGCTGTCTCCCTGACTTTCCACCAATAAGACGTAGTCGTGCTAACTACTGTGAAGAGAATTTGGCAAATAGATGGTGCCCTCCAACAATAGGTTTATTCATTCCAACTCTTCCTTTTTAGGGTAACGATGAATTGGCCACTTTTCCATTGCTCTACCCAGAAACCAAAACGTAAACTTTGAGAAAGCAGAGAGCTGCTGGGCAATGGGAAATTGTAGATGGGAACTGACCAGTGAGTTAACAGTATATCAATGCTGGCAATGTATTTCCACAAGAAGCAGCACTCTACAAAGGTTGCTTTAATGCACAGGTCTATTTTTAGGGAAAGTTAAATCAATGGAATCTGGAAAGGGGAAGGTCTATGCTGGAAAACTGACTACAGGCTTGACAGAGTGGTTGATCTTCCTGTTGAGGCACTGGATTGGGACTTGGGTTAATTTTGCTTTGTGTCTGAGAAGAAAATACTCAGTTCCTGCTGAATAAAAGAAAGAATATTTTGGCTACCCTTAATCTGGGTTGTTTATTTAAAATGCAGATTCCTCAGAACAAAGACTCTGATTGCACAGGACACTGAAAAGTGGGTACCCTTTGCTCTGAACAAGACTTTTGTGCACTACACGTACACTACAGCATCTACCAGAGCAGACGCTAACACTCACTCTTGGGGAAGATACTGCTGTTCTCCCACTCACTGCACTTTATTCTGATAGGAGAGATTGAGGAACAAACTGGTTTCAGCTTTTCGGAAGCTAGCCCAACCTCTCCTCCAGAGTCTGTTTCTACAGAAAAACTGTGAAGCTGAGGGGCATTACTAGGAGTTACTGGGCTCACTGAATTCTGCATAAATGTTCAAAAAAAGGCTGCTTCATTATTCTAGCAGATAATAATAGAGCAGCATCTAGCAGATTAGCATTTAGTGTCATAATTTAATACCATAACTGCTCAATAATGAAGTTTTATTTCTCTTCTATTCTTACACCACTATCAGGAAGTAATATTCTCCTCTAATTTGAAAGGGAGCTGCCATTTTTTAATAATAAATTGTTCATATCTATATCTTCAAACTTACATATGACTGCCATTAGATTGCTTTTTAAAGAAAAGGATTGCTCTGAATGATTTGTTCACTGCCTTTCCATTGGTTAGTATTAAATTATTTATCATCAGGCTGGTAGAATTCAAATCTAAACTTTCAAAGATTGGGTTGACACAGGAACTGAAAATCTGTATCAAGCCCTTCTGAAATATTAATCAGCACCCAGGTCAATGAAATGAAATAAGGTGTGGAAATTGTTACATCAGCTAACATTAGCATGCATAGTAAGACATCACTTATGATGGTGCTCTCATGTCAAAACACATGGAAGGGGAAAACCTAATATGTTATTCAGGAAGTGGCAGCTGATCTGCCTGTATCAATCCTGAACACTGTAATGCAAATAGGAGTTCTGATTTATTTTGAGGGGGAGGGTAATTTACAAGATGTTGTGTGTAAAAAGCTACATTCTCATTTTACTGTGTTCAAAAGTAACTGTTTTAATCAAAGACTGTTTATAACAAGGTTGCTAGTGTTTCTGAAACAGATTTTTTTTTTCATATACATATAACCCTTTTATACTTCTAGCCTTAAAGACCATAAAAAAGGATAGTAAAGATGAAAGAAATAAAAAGAATGACAGAGCTAACTCCTATGAGCCACAATCTATGTCAAAGCAGAACTAAAGTGATTGACAGCTTGCATTAGTAATGAATAGAGTGGGGAAAAGCTGCCAAGAATCCGTAACAAGGTCAAAGCCTTCCAATAAAGAATTACTTTAGCCACAAATCCTAGGTGGAACTGTGTACATACATCCGCAGTGTGACTTTAAGCATGGTAATGTTTTTACTGTCATATTCTGACCCTCTTCCAGGTTTTATTCCTGGGCTACAGTAAGTTCTGATTCTTCATCACACCTGCAATGAAGAACAGGTGTAACGTATCAAACTGCCTGTGAAATTGTAAAAAAACCCAACCAAACAGAAGAGGAAGAATTTTAATGGCACATCCCTAATGGTGCACATAAAAAACTTTCTGAACTATTGGTATGGTAATTGCTCTCCTTCCAATTTCACAGCACTCCTATACACACTTGACATGGAAGAGAAGGGGATTTTGCATATTAAAAGCAATATTGTATCCATGATTTGTGCATGCATCACCCTGCTCACCTCAGAGTTTGGAAACAATTTTGTGAGCATGATATTATTCAGGGAAGGCAATGTATGTAGAGCTTTTGAAGTACAATATTTTAGTGAATGGATTCAAGTGTCAGAGAGCATTATTTGTACTATGCCCTGATGTGCTACTGTTTGTCTGGCATCTGGAAGAACAAGAATACTATCTCTTACCGTGAGACTCCAAAGGGCCTCATTTGATGTAAATGGAACCATTTTATTATATCAATATTGCCCCACTGAATCAAGCTAGATATGAGTATTGATACATAGAAATCTATTTATTTTCCACAAAGGAAATGTGGGATACTGCATCTTTCCATACACTTTGTGCATCTTTTGTGGGAGTTTAGAAGCGCTCATTCACCCCTCTATCGTTTACAATTTTAAGTTAGCATTAAAAGTTTTTTATTGAGTCACACATTTGCACTTTGATTTTACTGATTTCAGCAGAAATTTTAAGTGTGGTCATGATAAAAAACATCCAAAGTGAACCTCTAAAAGCAAAGTGTTGGCTTTTTTTTTCATTCATGTATGGCAGAAACTTGGAAACGTAACATTGCAAATTAATTACCCTTCTTGTTCTGTCTCAGTTCTACTTCAGTTTTAATTGAAAACAGAATCCAGCTTACAGAGCCCAGTAGGAAGAGAAATGGGAGCTATGGAGCCAAAACACACTGGTGCATACGGACCCATATGACACCTCCAAATCCCTAACATTTCCAGTTTCATCTGCGATCTGAGGAAAGGTAATTTTACTATACTGACCGACCAAGCAGTCAGAAAACACGAGAAAGTAGGATTTTTTTCCTATCCCTGTATAAGACAATACCTCTGAGCTTGAAAAGGTACCAAAAGGCATATCCTGATTTTCCAGAGCTTTACAGCACACATACAGTCATTCACACCTGTGTGCTATGTACAAGTGTCATGTCAGCTCAGGAAACCATCTGAGGATTTACTCTGCAGGGGAATCCCTTGGGAGCAGATCAGCAGTATAACTACTTCCAGACCAGAGCAAAGAGCAGGAACTGGGAACATGAGAACATGAGTCTCTGCAAGCCAGAGAAGGGAAAAAAGCCTGTTGCAGTCTGTTAAAGCCACCCCTACTTAGAAAAGGTGCAAGATTGCTCCAACTGTTGCTGCTGTCAGGAGTATGATGAGTAAAACAAGCAACACAGAAAAGGTCAGAGATAAAAACCGAGTACAATCAGAAGAAATTGGTAATATTTTACTAAATGAGCTTCAGCTGCTCATGAACTGGTAGCAATCTCCATGCATTATACACTGTACAAAGCATGAGACAGCAGGAATGGTGCTAGAGGCATGGCGTGGTTCATAGGCACGTACCCAAATGATTAAGGCACAAATAATCCACCTCTATGGAGATGACTACAGCACCTTTGTAAAGAAAGAAAACCCTTTGGTTATAGCACTGGTTTGGCACTTCAGAAAACTGGCTCGATTCCTCCATCTCTCTGGGTTTTAATAGGCAAAATAATTCAATCCCTGGCACTTCTTCCCTGTTTTTAATACAGATAGTATAGTGAGACTCCAAGCATATTTATGTTCATCACATTTAAGTTGTAGGATAACAGGGGCCACAGAAGTACACAGACACTTATGAAAACCACAAGCAGACACTTAGTTTCACTGCTTCTGCCATAATAGTAAAAAGGAATCATTATTAATAATGGGCAATTACTCTGAAATAGTTTTTAAAGAAGTATTCCTAAAGGCACATGATGAATTTATGGCACACCACCAGAGCCTTTCATGGATATAAAGATGTACTTCAGCACACATGACTTGTTTTTTGAACAAGGAGAAACCTGTCTAGTGAAATATTAATAAAGCTGAATGCTGAAGCATAGGTGTCTTCCTTACAATTCATTTTATAATGGGGTGAAAATCTCCATTTGGAGTGAATATCTAAACCTTCACTATATTTCTGTCAAATGTGAGCTCCTTTTAATGCCGTTGAATTTTGCCAGTTACATAATATGCTGCTTTAGAGATTAAAAAAAAAAAAAGAAAAAGAAAAGAAAAGGTATTAAATCTATTTGGGATTAAATATAATCTTGAAGGATCTTAAACTAAGAACAGAGCTGAATCTTTAAGCAGCATCCACCCTTAATTATGACATACGTAAGTATTGAGGAAAAAAAGGTGCTTCTTTGAGTGATAAATGGACCTGAAGATCCTTCACAACATTCACTATAAATCACAAAAGGCCATTAATAAACAGTCAGAAAAAATGACAGTTACTACAAGTATCTGCTCTCATACTTTGCCTAATACTATCAGTGTCATGTTTAAACCTGACATCTTAAATCTTCGACATGAAAACCCTTTAAGTCAAAAGGCTCAGGTATTTTAAACAGAATTTTCTATGCTTGTTATTTTGAATGACAGCAAAAGGAAACAGGGAATCTTTAATTCTTCAGTCCTATCTGGCTGAAAATCTTGCCTTTCAGACTTTTTCATCAACACCAAAATAAAGGGAAGATCCTATTCGCTTCCGCACCTACTTGCCGGGATCTTGTGGGCAAGCAGAGTCACCATATCTTCTAGAGGGAGCTTGTGGTGCTCAGCACCGGCAGGATGCAGCTCCGTGGGAGTCAAGTCTGAATACCGCAAATAGGATTGCACTGCCTGTTTGCATGCTGAGGATAACTCTGAAGCCAGCTTTGATTTAAAAGGGAAAGACTAACTGGGATCACCAGAAGTAACAGTTGCAACACTGGATGCCTTCCTGAAGTGTTACTTCAGTGCTTTATCCCCTCTGTCATACTGCCTGCTTTCTTAACCTAGGCTGGGAGAAACTGGGATGCCTGGGAGAGGCAGGTAAAATCTGACCTGGAAAAGACTGTGGACAAACGCTGTATTCCCCAAGAGGGGTTCAGGAAAAGAGAAGTGGAGTGACCATAATACTGAGCATAAAGTGGGTTTTGTGCACGGGGTGCTGAAAAAAAACAATGTTTTGGGGTTTTTTCAATGTGTACAAAATAACTTAGATCTTTAGGATTAGTTAAATGATTTTTTTCTTAAAAAACCTTCCAGCTAAGCAGCTTTCATTCTGGAAACTTATGTTCCTGAATTACAAGAAATGGATTTTTCAACATTACCGCCACCCACTTCTCCTCAGGCTGATGAAGGGTTATTGTATCAGCAACGATTTGTTAAAAGTCTGCCAAAAACCAAAGGTCAGGAAGACCCAAACACCTGGTGGATACAGAGGTAAATAGGCAAAGTTCGATCTCCTTTTTTTTTCATTTTTTTTTAATTGTTTTCAGCTTGATAATCATTGCTTTAGTAAGGTATAAATGTGTTCTTCACACACCTGCCCAGACAGCCTCAATCTCCTAATGCTCTAGTGTGGCATGGAGGTTGCCTGTTACATGGACCTGAAGCTCTCCTGCTTGTTAATGAAAAAAATCGGTACTGAGGTGTCACTCTACTAGCAGGGAAGTAGCGAAGTATTGACTGATTTTCTGCATTAGAATTACACCCACCCCCCACCCCCACCCCCCAATTTTGCCTGCAGTGTTTGGGATATCATAGACAATAAAGCTAAATTAACCAAGGACAGAGCTCAAAAACCAGCCCATACAGTTGAAGAGAGCACAAATAATCCAAGAGGCTGAGCAGGACTTTGTTTCTGCAACAGGGCCCCAAGGTGAACACCACCAGTGTTTGCATCCCCTACAAATGTGCAGGGAGAGACAGAGACACTGTGGCCCAGACCTAAAGGGCTCACCATGAATCTCAGATCAGCACTAGGCTGGATCCAGCTCAGTAACACTGCTGCTTGGCTGATCTCTCTTTTTGCAGAGCAAAACCTAAAAGGCCAGTCTGTAAGTTCAGATGATACCTTCATAAGCCTGGAACAAATTAGAATCTATTCCATGCTTTGTTTCCTCCTTTGCTTTTTAAATGAACAACATCCCTAAATGTTCTGGTAAGTGAGTTGTGCAGGAGCTGCTGAGAGAAAACGTAGTGTGGCAGCATGTTCCTCCCACCACGCTCAAGTCAGGCTGGATTCCTGCACCGACAGACTGTCAATGGGAGTTTGACACGGGCAGAGTTTTGAAGCTGAAAGCTGTACTTGCTAGTTTTGAAGTGGAGAGGCTGTTATTTTTGAATCTGAATTCATAAAACATCACTTATCATCTAGGTTACAGATGGACTCAGGATCCCACACTTGCCTCCAGAGTTTGGATAACTCATACTGCATATCTGGGGTTTGGGTTCAAGCCCATCTTGAATATAAATTTAGAATGCAAGAAATACATGAAAATACCAGGCATATTATAAGACACTGCCAGCTGTTTTCTTCCACTTACAAGACCGTTTCTGAGAAAGCAATGTGTTTTTTTTAAGTATATGGTGGAATATGGGAGTGATGACAAGCTGGTATCCCTGAGTTCAATGTGAACCTGACCTCATTCTCAAGTTTAGGGTGTCTCTTGTTCCTGACACATGCCTTCCTAGGCCTCTCAGGCTACATTCTTTATTAAGTTTGTTGAGAAATGGAACAGTGTGCTCACAACCTTTTTTTGGATGTCTCCTTGAAAAATATCTGTGTTCTATCTGCGCTTAAATGACAGCCTGCTGCTTCTTTTCCAAGAAAATGCATGCCAAAAGTCCGGATAACATTTAACTCACAGGCTGGTATACACAGAGCTGGCCTTGTGGGTCATGTTCCCAACTGAGTAATGGACTCAATGTATTATCCCTGGCAAGTCTTGCAGGTTGGAATTTTCAAACAAAAGCAAACAAAATCAGCTTTTGTTTTGTGATTTGATTATTTTTTAATGCTACAGCTTATTCATTTTGGTTTATTAATTTGTTGGTCCAATGGTTTTTATGTGCTGCAATTCAGAATAGGTCTCTCTCTAATATCATGTTTTATATAGATATGGGAAATGAAATGTAAGTCTGATACAATTACGGTTGTATGCCATGCAAGACAATACTGTAAACACGACGACAGCCTGAAAAGCTGCTTAGCAAAATGATCTTAATATACAAGGCAGTGTGAAAATGTAAAAAGAATCTATAATGACAACAAAGATTAGCCATTTGCTCTCTAACCTTATTTACAGAAGCAATCAGAGGTATTCAGGTCGAGTTAATGACCCTGTCTCCAATTAATTCAATTGTCTACAAACAACACTGATGCAGTGGTTGTCTCAGAGTCTGCCACATAGTCTCTGAGGGAATACATAAGACTCCATTAAAAGTGACAATAATAATGCATTTATTACTGAAACACTATTGTATTATAAATAAATTCCTGATGTTAAATTATGCTCCACGCTTTAACAGAAATTCAATTACTGAAATAATAAAAAAGACGGTGTATTTGCCAAGTGCTTGGACTGTAATTTGGCTGCTTAGTTACCAGCAGTTGGCTGTTTTGCAAATTCTTGTTCATAGAGTATTTCTTTTGAATAAACGCCAGACTTTTTCATACAAATTTCATGAACAAGTTGCAAAATGAAATTCTGAGCTTTTGAATCCAATTATGAAAGACATAACTAAATCTATTATTGAAAAAATATTCTTGAAAGCCCTTCTTGCTGTTGTTCAGCTCTGTGTAGTAATTGAGGTAAGCCCAGGTGCTGTTCATTATGGGCCATTGTGCACCATCTGAATTCTGGGAACTGAGGAATTCAGACGGTTTCAACTCTGTTTGTGTGAATAACAAACAGGCGTGATTCGGAGGTTGTTTGTACAAGCTTGTGCATCGCTCTTCTGGGACTCCTAAGACACCTGCTTACCCTTTTGAAGCCAAAACAGTACCATTTATGTTCTGGCTATTCTTCCTGCAATGATTTTTGCAGAAGCAACATATTTCCCCACCCCTCTTCCCTTGGGCTGCTATCAATGGCGTAAGTAGGAACAAAAGAAAACAAGGATGAAAAAGTTATCTAGTGGGGACAAGAAGCCTTAGAGAACCTCTTTACGGCTTGATGAGATTCAGGCAAGGAAAACCTTGTGACAAAAGGAGGAACTTCTCCTGCTTAGCATCATTCCCCCTCTCAACCAGTTTCCTGTGGCAGGCTGTTAAGCATAAAATATAGTTAAATTTTTTCTCCTAGCACCAATCTGTCTTCTCTCTTTGGGGCTTGGCCATGTATTTATCTTGCTAATGCCTCACCCATTGTCTTCAGATGTTTTACACGGAAGACATGAAGAGGTGCATGCACCTTGCATCCTGCTACGCAAGTGCAAATGAAAAACTGCTGACAGTCTTCTTATTGGACCCCATAGGTGCCTGCAGCCATATGGCAGTGTGTACGTGGGTCCCAGCTCTTCAAAGGATCACAGACTCTCACTTCTGCATATTTCAAAACGTGCTGTCTCAACTATATATTTCTGCTGACAGTGATTATTTACTTTGCACTTTTATTTGTTGATGTATTGCTGGTACTTATCAGCAGAGATGTTATCAAAACATCTGGGGATGGAGTGTGTATGTAGAAAGCAGCAGCTAGGCAGCCCAAAGGAAGGAAACATGGAGGGGAAGTTCTTGCAATCTCAGTGTTAAACTGAGAGGTACATTTTTTTCCTTTTTTTTTTTTCTTTCTTTCTGACACTGATTGCAGTTCAACTAAAACTGCCACAGTTCAAGTACTTCTGGGAATATATCGAGCTGATGGGAGATGTTATCAGACAACAACTTGCAGAAGTCAGCAGGCACAAGAACTCCTTAGACAGGTAAAAGATTCAGATATAATTTAACATCTGCAATATGGTTTTTCAAAACTTGCAGCAACCAAGGTTAGATGACTTATTCTTTGAATTAACCATTTTCAAAAGCCATGTGCAATTACAACAGCAGACCTTAGCGCAACCTGAAAGTCAAGACTCGAGAAGAGGAAATAGTCCCATACAACAAACCAACAATTAAAGAACAGCAATCACTTTCCTGAACTCTGGAAAAACAGGCCTACAAGAAAGAAGGCTTGGGATTTCAGTGGGCTGCAGGGTTGAGGGTTTTACTACATGAGAAACTGGCTGGTGACACTGTGGAGGACCATATTTACATAGGATAAGCCTACAGACTTTTAAAGGGTGTTGACCTGGCAGTGAGGGACAAAGTGACATCCTATTCACAGTGTCTGACTTCAGTGATGAACAGCAGCATCCTCCTTCAGCCAGGGAACCAGAAGGACTCTGATCAGAAGTGGATATTTCTTTCCAGATGTGGGACCAATTAGCCACACATAGGAGAAGGAAATAGAGAAGGAAAAGTAGAAGTAAAAAAGGAAAAGGAAGAGAAAAAGAAAAAAAAGTGAAGGAGAAAGCAAAAGAAGCTGAGGGCACTCACCGGTCCGAAAACACTTCAGGTACTTAAGATGAAGGCAATATTATCATAGCAGATTACATGTTGAATGAAGTTCAAAAGCAAAACAACATATGCAAGGATGAGAAACACAAGGAATTCTGTTGGGGAAGGTGGAGACCAAAATTACGTCCAGGCTTTCAGGCTCCAAGTCTAACATGAAGCTGAACTCCAAAAGTAACCACAAAGCTACAGAGTCTGTATATAGGCACTATTTTTCACTGGGAGTATGCCATGCTTTAATACACTGATGTCACTTATTTGGGGTTTAGGCTTTCTTAGCAGTGACTTTAAATAAGACTTATTTATATTCTGCATTCATATATTCTAAGCAAACAGTAAACTAAATTCCTGGAAAAGGTTAAGTATCAGCTCTGAGAGAAATACTGAAGACACTGGGCTAGGTAAAGATCTGATTTTTGCTGTATTTTGTTCAACTTGTAGATATATGCACTTGGTGCAACCATCCCCACAGACACTTGCACTTCTGTAAATAAGAGAGACTCAGGAGAAAGACATTTGCTATGGACCTTGCTCAGCATAGTAGCTGCTGCTCACATGTAGGGGAACTGCTTGTCACCTAAAGGAGAAGAGATATTTAAGTGGCATAGGCCACAGCCACTTCTTTTTTCCCAGTAAAGCTGGCCAACATGAGGGAAAATAGACTCTACCCTTTAAAAGGCGGTGAGTGTAAGCATTTACTTTGCGTAGGGAACACCTTCACAGGCCTCCACACCACACCTCAAACCGGTGACACATTGTCACAGTGCTGGACTAGGTAAGACCCACAATGTCAGATGTGGGAGGCATTAAACATCAAAATAGATTATTAGCATGTGCGGCTTTAAGGAAAGGTCCAAGAGAGAAAGAGAGAATGGGAGTTTAAAGTATCCAATGAAAGGGGCAGCAAGACAGTCTGCAACAGGACAGAAGAAGTAAGAGGTCTTGAGAGAAGAGCTGAGGAGATACAAGAACACATGAGCATCCACAGCCAGAAGAAAGGGGGGCTCTGTTGAAAAATTTGCCGTTTTTGTTAGGATAGGAATAGTTAGTCCAGAGTTTGTGGACTGAAGATGGCCTTACATTTCATACAGACCTTGAACACATGATTTTTTGGAGGTGTTATAGCTAGGTAACACTGTGGAAGGTACAAACATTTTGCCCACCAAAAGCTTTGGAAAGACTTACTTAGCTCTCAGATTCCTGCTAGAGAGACTTAACAGATCGCTCTGTCACTCCTTCCTTCTGCTAAAGACCCTCCCCGCTCTGCGGAAGTTTAATTCACTGAACATCTTTCCAACACAATCAGAGAAAGCAAAGTCTTACCATCCCAATCTTTATGTCAGCATAGCTCTGTATATTTCTTGGTAAAGCACAGCTAAGATGATTGCACAATGGTGAGGCAAGTTATTCAAATGTGGGACCTGAAATAAGGCTCGAGATGCTCAGAGGGTGACACTAGCAGCAGTACAGGCAGGCATTTAGGCAGATTATAATTATTGAAGTAGCAATTTGGCTGGGACACCAGGATTAACACCCTTAACTCAAATTCTTATGAGAAAGCAATGAATTTTTTAATGACTGCAAATGGCCAGGACCTTTCCTTTAGGAAATCTCAAGCAGCAATGCTTATCGCACAGTGTCCTCTAACACAACATAAGGTCACTGTTTGGAAGGGGGGGGGAGTGCAGGGAAAACAGCCACCTAGTCAGCCCCCATGCCACTGTCCACAGTGCCCAAGAGCCCTGGAGAGTTTGTCTTGCCAAGCACTGCCATGGCTCAGCTCTGCACAGCTTCAGAAGGCTGGAGGTGAACAGCGCAAGTGGGCATGGCTGGGGGCCAACAGAGCATTTAGCTGTCATTATTCCTACAGCAGATTCATATGTACTACAAAGTAGGCTTAATGAGGGAATGTTAATTTATACCCATTGACAAGAGCTGAACAGGGCTCTAACACTGACCAATCATGGGCCTAACGGGTTTTAACACTTTGATGCACTATGGGATCAGAGAAAGTTACGGACATGATAATGTCTAATAAATCCAATAAAAATGGAGATCAGCCAAAGTAAGTTCCTGCATGTCAGATATTAAATATGACTAATGTTGTTTGACAGTGTTCCACAGAAGGTGCATTGGAGTCTCACTTCTTCCTTATCATTATCACAGAAAGAGAAAGGTAAAGCACTGCAGGAATATAAATAATTTGAAAAGCCTCATAGACAATATTCTACTGTGTGCCTCATTTGCACTTAAAAAACCCTGCCCTACAGACCTTATGTACTTTTAAGATTCATCTGAAAGATACATGAAGAAGTCTTCCAGTCAAAAATGTACATATTTAATGGAATTAGATCTCTAGGCAAGAAAATGTCAGAAGAAAAGGAGAAATATTAAAGTGAATGCAGGGTGCTCCTTTCTAGTGCTTTCCTGCTTTGATAAATATCTTCTGGGATGTCATTTACTAGAAAGTCATGATTTAACAAAAAGAAAAACTGCAGTATAAAATATACTCTCTTTATTGCTGAAGTAAGTTGCTATTTTCATATTTTCCCTCTGTATTCTGCTTTTGTCAGCCAGAGGCCTTGATATTTGCTTTTATATCATCCCCATTGAAAATGCAGTGATTATTGTGAAATATTCAATTGCAGAGCTCTTCTGATTACATGGCAAGGGGAGATCATAGGAATCTGTACTGCCACAGTCCTTTCTCTGGCTTCCAGTCTCATGTGAGGGCAATCAAACTTAAAAAAAAAAAAAAAAAGAAAGAAAGAAAAAAAAAGTAAAAGACCCTGATTGTAGTGTTCAGTAATCACCCTGGGCCCAATGGGCTTGAAAGAAATCCTCTTTATCAGCCACATCAGCTCCAGCTGCTTTTGCTGAACAGCAGCTGAACATTTGCAGTGCTCTTCACCCCTCTACGCTGGCAAAGTTACATCGCCCAAGGGCACTGCCTCACCTACAAGCCTGCAAAGGCCCATGGCCTGATCCTGTCTCATCCTCAGGTAGGGGTACTGCAATCTATTATAACTTATTTGGAGGGTCTGGTGCTCCGCTGGTGATGCAGAAGGTTGTACCACAGATCTTGCCCCCAGCAGGACTTGAGAAGTGCAATCCTAATTAGCTCTTCTATGGAAAACATAGCAGAGCTCTTCGAAATTCTCCCCCAGGATAATCTGACAAAAACAAATCCTCATTAAAACCGGCATTACTACCTGCAAGAAAATTTCACACTCCCCTCCAAGTAACACATTTCTATTGGGAAAACTCAAATAAAATACTTTGAGTTAATTTCATCCACAATGAAATATTTTGTTTCATTAAATTGACTTAAAATATTTTATGAAATCAGTTAAGCCCAGAGTGCAGTCCCTGCTGAGAGCTTTAAGTTGGCTGTATCCTGCCTATGAGGGATGCCTTACGCAGTGCAATGCAAAGCCAATGGAACCTTTCAATCAATTTAATCAAAGTATGTTGTTTTCAAGAGTGTCAAAATGTTTTATTTGAATGGAGATATTTATGAAAAAACACTTAATATAGCTGAATTCATATGTTTCAGTTTCTTTTCTGTAAGAAATTGTCAATTTTTCAGACAACACTAGAATTTTCCTCATTTTTATGCACAACCAACAGCTATGTGTTTCTTTCAAATACGTTAAAAAAAACCAAAAAACCCAGAAAGATCTGCTAAGAGTTTCCATGCTGCCTTTTACATGTAGGTTTTGCAGTGATGTAACTATTAGAGTGATTTTTTTCTGCACCCTGGTGTGCCATCTAGGACTCATATATTACAATTCATATATTACACATATGTGAGAACACCTAATACATTTATTTGATATATGAAGTCTTCATCAAAATGTCATATTCCAAACTCCTGTGCATTTCCCACCACAATTTACGAAATCCCAAGCAAAACTTTTAGTATCTCTTGTTTCTATAAGGGTTTTTAAGATGTCTCAGTCTTGGCACACAGGCTGGAAAGTTTGGAATTGTCTGACCAATACTATAGAGATTTTTGGGGAAAAAGACAAGCACAGAAAACTAGGATTTCTGTTTCATGTCATGTTTTTAGGCCACTGGACTAGACTCTACCAGAGCGTTTCTCCTTCTTACTAAATGCAGAACGCTGCTGCAGTAAAATACAGCCAGGGACATCCACGATACCGTTTATATCTTGTCAAATGCCTGCACATATTCATGTCTAACTCTCCCGCTCACATCTTCCATATTGATAGTTTGTCACAGATCCACTTCCCACAGCACAGGGGGAATTCACCCTATGAACACCCACACTGTAGCTCCTTGAGGGATGTTCCCTGCTTTCTGGCCATGCTGACTGTTCAGGTAACAGGTGTTGATCCTTGAAGCATCTTCGTCATCATCTGTATCAGCCTGCACTGCACTTAACAGCACTGTTTGGCTCTTAGGGAAAAGTAGTTTCAGACTATTCTGGTTCTTAGAGAAAAGTAGTTTCAGACTATTCAGAAGGCAGTCAGATGCTTCTGTATCAGTTATACTCACTGCACATTTCAAAGACTTTTAAAAAATGCTGGTTGAAGAGTTACATTTTGCAAAATGAGAAGTGTGAAGGTCCCTCCACAGAGCTGCCTGGGACACATGATGCGCGTAGGCATGTGTTCAATCACATTTGCCTGTTTCCACATAGAACTCGACTACAACTACATGTCATGGAGGAACTGATCCAGCTCACGTTAACTTGACTGAGAGCTGGAGCTGATCCTAAACCATACCCCTGAAGCGCTGCTGCTCTGAAGTACAAAAAAGCAATGAAAAAACACCAAACTTCCACAGCTTCATAGAGAAGCACCATACACTGCCTTCTTTCAGTTCAGTTTTACTGAAAGTATCCACAGCTTTACGAGATCTCCCCGAATCCTTCTGGTGGCTGTAAAGTGGCTGAACTTTACTTCTGAGCATGAGCAAGAGCTGCATGTCACTGACACAGTCTCTCAGTCCCATTTCTCATTGCTGATACTATCTTTTACAGCAAATATTAGCCATACAAAGTCTATTTTGACTGGAAGTCCTAATACTGAGCTAGAAAGAAACTTTTTTTTTTTTTAAATGTTATAGCTATTTCTGCCACTAAAGTTGAATTATTTTGAATTTACACCAGTGTGATTCCTGTGACTCCTGGCCCTACTCAGAGACTCTAATGCTATGATAAGCTTAGCTAGGTAAGACAGGCCTTTATTTACTTACATTCTATTAAATAAGCAGGATTAAAAAAAAAAAGAAAAAGAAAAAGAAAAAGAGATCTTTCATCTTGAAAACTAGCTTGTTTACCCCAAAGCAATAAACTGTTTGTCTTCTCTCTATGTCTCGTACCTCAGCTTCAGCTATTAGCCCCTCTTCTCATCTTGTCATCTTTCCCTATTTCTGCAGTGCTTTGGAGCAAAATTATCTGCTGGGGTAACTCCAAAGAAATCAATAGAGATATGCCAGAAGAGGTTTTTATTCATGGGATAAAGCCTTCACTGGTATACAATGATGCTGATCTAATGAAGTAAATGCTGCTTTACACTAGTTGACGGCTGTGCATTACGTCCGTAATGACAGAGCAGCTATCAGTGGCATCTGTGTCCCTTTGCTTCTAGTCTGCAGATGATTTTACGTTACCAGGAGTATTTGCTGCTGTTATTAAACACTGTGAAGTTTTCTAACATGCTGGTTAGCCTAGCCAGCCCACCAGCTGCAGCACTGCACCGACCTTGTTCCTGATGCGGCTAACAGAGACCAATGGCCCTGTGCTAGGGAAGTGCTCTGCCTACCCACAAACCAGGACAAAGGATTTTCTAGTGGCATTTAATAATTAAGATTTCTTTTTTCCCAGCCTGCAACAAGGGACACTGTAAGAAGTGGTAGAGATGATGCACACCAGCCTCCTGCTCATTAACACTCACTTGGGGAAAGAGATAATTTGCCTTTGTCTTTCTGAGCCATGTCGAGAAATTTATTTCAGCAGCGTCAGTCACATAAGATGATAAAAATGGTGCAAATCATGCAAAGGAAAAGAAGCTGCCTTAGCATGATTTGAGTTTATACGATGAATAAGCTTACTAATTAATTGGTAAAGTGCTATTTGTAATTGTCCCTCTCTGATAAATGGATTAGAACAGACATTTTAATGTGCATTTTTTTCTCATTGTTTCAGACACAAGAATATGTGCAAAACTGAAAAAAAGTGTGGTGATCCAGAGAGCAGGCTCTGGGAGATAAATAGAGGGTTATGTAAGACAAAAAAATGCCATACTCACTTCCTGGAACAGAAATCGCCCAAAGAGCCCAATAACTTTCACAATATGTGCAGTAAATGATGACATGAATGAAACGCATTGTTCATAAATGTAGATAAATAATGCCTAATCACTTCAAGCACTCATTTAGTGCTCTGCAGCCTAGGAGCTCAGCTGCTGAGGAGTGAACAGCAGTTGCTTAGGAAATCAAGAGCACAACTCAATGTTAGCCTGATCCTGGGGCAACAGCATGTCCCACTGCAGAGCTGTTGGAGGCCTGTTCAGCTTCATACCTGCTGCTTGAGGAACCCCAGTTGACAGCAACTGTGCGTCTGCATGAAGCAGGGACTCTCTGGCAACACTACACAGAGGTAGGCAGTAAAGACCTGTTGTGCTGCCTCTATGGGACAGCCATGCAGTCCTCCCCCAGCTGGGAGCTAGGCTCTCCTGCAATGGGCCATGGTCAGCGATCTAGAAGGTAGCAGAAAAAATGCAGCCTGCATGTTTTCACGCCATTAGACAGATGTGGACTCTTTAGGACAACCATCACTTAAAGATACTGTAATTAGAACCTGATCCTGTGTAGCTGAATAATCCCGCATAATTCCTGTATCCTGGGAGAAGGGCAGGAGAGTCAAGGCTGTGTCCCAGTCCATAAACAGCACTGTGGTGAGCATCCCTAAGCATGCGAGTTACATGTGTTCACACTCCCTTTGCTCTCCCCCAGCCCTGGCTGTGCTCCCTGCCCTGGGCTTTAGCCTCACCTACGATGGCAGCAGCGAGGAAAACGGGAGGGCTCCCAGTGCATCGCAGCACATCAGCCCTCCACCTCCGGTGCCCACAACTCATCACTGAGACATTTGCCAGTGACACAGCATACGGGTGTCACCAGAGGGTAAACGGCATCAGACCTCTAATCGTCAGTGCACTGCCATCTGAAAAGAATTCTGCAGTATCAATTCTTCTAATGGTATTAAAGGAGGCAGTATTACTTTTCATTTGTCCAAAGTAATCTGATTGAGTGTAACATAGCTGAAATTTCATTTCCTATATCTTTATTAAAGCACTGCCACTCTTTAAGGAGAAATGTTAGCAAAAGAATAAACAGAAACTATTTTTATTGTCTAGTTTTTTTGGGTTTTTTTTTTTGAAAAAAAAGGAAGCAAAAAAGAAGCTAGACTGGCTCCATATTAGCTTATAATCAACCATGAATCAAAAAGATTTAAAACAAAATATTAAAGGACTTGTATCTGCAACCTAATTAAGTTTCCAGCCATCAGAGGGATTTGTTTAAATCTGACCTGAGTCATTCTAGTTAGCCAGGGCATGTTAGGTCTTACTGAAAAACAAAGATTACATATTAATTCAAAGGTTGTGTACAAGACACTAGTAGAGTTGAATGGGTGTAACAAAATGAAGTTAGTTAGTTAGTTAGTTATGGTAGTTTGTTTGCTTTGTGACATATGACTTCAGAATGCTTCGCTCTTATTATCCTGCACTGGGACACAATAATCTTTTAAGAAATACATAGTTATGTGATACAAAATGTTTGAAACATGTGGCATGCTCAGGTGGCATTTGCTCACAGAAACATTCCTTCTCATGTTTTCATAAGTGCCTTAATTGCACTATAAAGTATCAAAACTTCATTGAAAAAATGTTACAAAAATATAGAAAGGCAAGCCTCAAAAGAAGCTCAGATTATTACTGACAAATGCCACTGTTTGACACCACCTTGCTCAGTAGTAAATGAACTAAAGAAGTGCTAATTGCTTTGAAGTTAATGAAGACTATATTGCCTTTCAATAATTGGTGTTTGTTTAACTACTATGATTATAGCTATCTCTTTCTAGTTGAGCAATGTAAGATGGCAGAAGTTCCACCTTTTAAAACTTTTAAATCCCTGTAGAATTGACAGAAAAAGCTGTAACCACAAATTGGTTTGCAATTTTCCTCTTTCTTCCCAGCAAGCTCTGTATGGTTATATTATGAACCTTGCTTCAAACAAACTGCTTCTGACTTTTATGATCCTTTTGTGATCTAAATGGCTATCTCATAAGATATTCCACTGCAGCTTCTTTTTCAATTGCTTTTACTGTGAAATGGCATTCTGGAGATTTCTGGGGACCATTTCACACTCTTACGGTATTGATTTGCTAAACCTGATGATAGGTTTATATTTAAGATGCAGTCTAGTATACAAACAAAGTGTAAAGCTTATGAAGAACGGATTCAGGACTTTCAATAACCCCATCTTCTTGATGGGGTTTGCCTCTTTAAAGAAGGTTAGTGTTTTACACTGAGTTTTTGAGTGCAGGTTGCTGTATGGACTGTGTTTCTAATTGTCTTGGAATGTTTCCATTACACTGAATTATGGTCACAGAAAAAATATGGAGAAGATGACTGCTAGCAACTTGTAACTCTTTCCAACATAAGGTCAGAGCAAATACACTAAGGCACTTGGGGACCTAAATGGAAAAATGGATGTGAGATTGTTCCCTGAGTTCTCACTTGTGAGGATGGCAGAGAATAGATTTTCTCCTGGGTACACTAGAAAGCTAACAACAAAACTAACTTCTTTGGCTTCAGTGTTGGAGATACACACTTTTCTTTAAAAGACCGATCATTGTACAATGGTTATGGGCCAAGAAAAAAATATTCTTTCATGGAGTTATAGCATAAAAAATAGTCAGAAATGTTTTTATGCAGAGAATGACACTTAATATTCTGTTGGGCCAAACCACAAGCCCATGGCTCTGCTTTTACTCAGGCAAATGTTATTAAATTAAGAGTTGGACCCAGGTAACTCAGTCAAAGCAAAATGAAACAATCAGATATCCATAAATGCAATGAAAAACACCCAATGAGCATGGGAATGACCGGACAGAGCTTGGAGTCTGAGTTCCTGGATATTTTGTTTAGAAGAAGGAGCAAACCAAATGCTATAAAGATGAAGACCACTGTACATATACCCAAGTGAACATGACCGTGCTAGCATTCCCCAAACGCTGGTGAACTCCTGTAGGGTGGTGCAAAAATAGGAGAGTGAGGGTCCGAGACAGCTTCTGGAGTGAAGGTGGTATTTGGGTATCTATACACCTGCACATGGGCAAATTAGGGAATGGAATAAAGAAAGTCACTGCAGTGGAGGAAACAGGACAAAAGGAGTGGGGAATCCTTTAGCCTGCAAGCAAGAGCAGCAATTAAAAATTAATTTGATCGTAGCACAATTATATGTTTTAAAAAAATACCAAATGGCTCTTAAAAAAGAAGCTGAAGTACATATGCTAGTATATATGTCCAGAACAATCCTTTACATATATTATTAGGTGGATGGCTTTATTCTTGAAATGTGTGGATGAATTTTGGAGTACGTGCATGAGTGATGATATGATTGTATATGACTGCTGGGTGAAGTCTAGATGAATTGCTTGTTGATATTAAACAAATAAAGAAATTCCTCTAGCAATAGCTGGAATAAGTGAAGATAACACTAGTTAGAGCTGACCAGGGTCAGTTTTGCTTGCACAACAATCTCACATGCTCATTTCTAAGTCTAGCCTGATACCTGACTTGTCTCTCTGCTTTCAGCCACTTCTATCCTTTTGCTTTGGTTTTGTAACTCTGCCCCTCAATGGTGTAGGATCTGCACTAGTTTCTTAAATGTCATGTAGAATAGAAAGAAATGTGGGATTTAACTCAATACAATTTTAATGACAAAACAGGAACATAAAAAACTAAAGAATTGCCATTGCTGCAAGAACACTGACAACGGGCAGTATTTAATAAAATTCATATGTGGTGGGTTAGCAAATAGACAATCAGAGCTGCAGAGCCCTTAATTGTTGGTGAGGGACTTAAAAATGTGTTGCAGTGAGTTTTTTGTGCATTTTTTGAGGCTCTCTAAATGAAAGTTTCATGTATGCACAAAAAAGCTGAGAAGTTTGTACCCTCCAGGATCTTCAGACTTCCGTAAGAAGTCCTACAAGATGTGCAGTCATGTCAAGGTTTTAAAGGGCTGATCCATTCTGGGAAACTATCCATTGTAGATCATATAAATCGCCCAAATCATCACCGGTACTATATCTCATTTTTATTATAGATCTGGCAAGAAACATCTGTCAAGACTAAAGCCTAACTACTCTCATAGTAGCTACACAATAGACATGGACATTTTAGAAGAACATTAACAGTCTAGATGACAGAACAGGGAGTATGTTTGTTAAATTAGCAAGTAACACCTGTGTGAGAAGGTTAATAATTTGGAGGATGGGTCAGAAGACAAAATGATCCTGGTGAAGTGAAGATAAAATCTGCAGAAACAGGATAAAATACAGTGTGGACAAGTGCAAGGTACTACAGCTTGTCAGGAAAATTCAACAGGAAAAATACAAGGTAGACAATGACCAGTGAGGTAGTTTTCTAGAAAAATATCAGATGGTTATAATGGATTACACACTGAGCATCAATCAATAGTATCAGGTGGTTGCAGAAAAGGCAACCATTCTCTTGGGAAGGTAAATAGAAGTGTAGTTTGCAAAACATATGGCATAATTCTGCCTTATAATGACAGGTACGGCTTAAGCTAAAGTACCTGTTTACCCAAGATGGCTTTTGGCAAGCTGGGAAATAGCGTTTTGCACCCCTGCTTGTAAAAAAAGCCAAGTTCTGTTTCTGCGGTGGTACCTGAAATCTGACTATGTGTATCAAAGATGGGAACAACTGATGTCTGAGGCAGCAAGGTGCTTCTAGGTCTGGTGTATGGTATCCACAGAGGCCAAGGAAGTCTTCTGCTGAACAGTAATTAGAAATTTTCTTGTTAGCACCTGACATTTAATTCTTCAGAAATGTTTCTCTCATTGATAAGATATTGGCAAGACAGTGTTCATTTGCCTTGTTTTATTTAAAAACAAAATGTCTTAGAGGCATACCTATATGTCCTAATGCCCTACAGGTTTGGTATACCTGAATCTAGATATCTGTATCTACCTGTCTGTCTGACTGTCCATCTGTCTGTCTATCTATCTTCATACTGACCTATATAAATGAGACCTACACACCTGGATACACTGGAGATGGCAGCACACGGTGTTTCTGGCACACACCTAAAACTTTCACCTTACTTTTGCATCTCAGATCTTTTTTCACCAGATGAAAATTTGTGGTGCAATGAGATAATTACTTTTTAAATTTCTGTTCTCCCCAACAGCTTTGATTTTTGTTTAATTTTAATTTTTAATTTTATTGATTTTTAATACAAAGCACCTTGGGCTGTTTGCAGTCAAAGATGTCTTTGTCCTGTGCACATGTGGATTGTGTACACAACTACAGTGCTGCAGAAGGCACGTTTCAGAACAGCCATTAAGGTACTGTATCCTCTGGGTCAGCTGAGAATAAACTCAGAGTAAAGTTGGCAAGAATTATTCTGTGATTTCCTCTGTGAAATATTTCAACAAGGTCTTTGAAGACTCAACCAAACATTCCCAAAGCAAATTAAGCAGATGACATTATCCTTCCCTCTTGACTTCATGCCCTGAAACACTGAATAGAGATGCTGCCAGGGTCAGATTCCCAGTTTCAGCGAAGCTACAGTGACTGAAAATCAGCGCTTGTCAGCAGAATAAGAATAAACAACACTCTATCAAGGAGGGACTCAACATCCTGGTTTTGAGACCGGCACTTTACAAAAAAGCATACTATGTAACAGTAGGAAAGCAATTCAGACTACCAACCTGCAAACTTTGTTCAGCATAATTCACAAGTAAGGGTCTCTTTTTTCCTAATGGCTTTGTCTGGATACACTGGCTGTCTTTCTTATTTTAAGAAATCATACTCCAATTACGCTTCTTAAAATAACCAAGACAGAGAGAGCATAAAAAGTTTACCTTTAAGATTAAAAACTTTATGCAAATACAGTGAGAGGAGATTGAACAATCCAAAATATACAATGTTATTTTTCTATGGCTATTCTAGAAAAACATTAGCAATACGTGGGCTACTTTTCAATGTTGGTATCAATATCAAAAGACTGGAAAATCTTAAAACGCTGAAAGACCATCTGTGCATGCTAGCAACTGCCAAATTTGCAACTGTGGTTTCTTCCCTGCTAATTCCATATTTTCCTGATAGATTAATGGGCACCATTTATCCAGGATAAATAAATGTGGAAGGCCTGCCTCCCCCCTTCACTGCGCCTCATCATTTTACTGATTTCCACCAGACCACTGAGCACATTAATGCAAGTAAGCCACTGTCTGGATTCAGAAATTATCACATTTGGTAGAGAAGGAATGCTTGGCATTGCCCGTTTCTTTACAGACCGAAAGTCCTTGAAGTTAAAAAGAAATATATTCAGAGAACTCCAGAGTACAAACAGCACAGACAAACTGCAGTTGATGGATTTTTCTTTCCTTTCCCTGACTTAAATGTAACCTATGCATAGAAAAGCATAGATATTTTACACATACTACTCTTGTTTCACCATGTGCATTTGTCTTGTTATTTCTTTTGAGAGGCATGTCAGACACATATATTTAGACTTCTAACTTGCTAATTTATGCCAGCTAGTGTAAAATTATAGGGTTGGGAATAAAGTTGCAGAATCAAACCTTTATATGTGCTTTGAAGGAAAATTTTCCACTATTTACAGTAAGACTTCCACAATCCACAATATGCTAATTCTTCCACCTAGTAATTTGCATTCCTGCATGCACACACATGCATTCACAGACATACATACTTCACAGGTTTAATAAGAGAACCATATTTCAATGAGCTCTCGTACTACTCAGATTACATTGATTTCTACAAAATGTATTGATGTAGCAGAGCTACCACATATCTAATAGTTTGTTTAATCTACAGAAGTCTAACTACATATATCTAACACATTATCTGGCACTTGGATGATTTAATTGTGTGTTCATGGGGCGCTAATTGCAAATTTCGAATGCAAATAGTACATAATCTTGTTAAACACATTTCTTTAAGAGGAGGAGATATGCCTTTGCTGTATGTCTGCTGTCCCCATTCACTGTAGCTCCAGGTTTTGCTAAGAGGTATAAGCTGATAAAGCCTGTTGGTGCATTTGCTGACATATCTTATCCTGAATGACATTATCATGGCATATTACATCTAAAAAAGAAAAAAAAAAAATTACTAAGGACTGGGCATCCCATTGGCAAGAAAGGAGCATGCCTCATGCCAAAAGAAGCACACACTCCATGGATTTATAGGAGCAAGGCAGAGGATTGCTGCTGTGCAAGCTCTGACAGGGATGTCTGCTGAAGTTCTTTGCTACTTTCTTAATAGTCTCTGTCGTCTCTCTTTCCTTGTAAATACACATTAGGTTAAAAACAAAGCCTGGAAGTTCCTCCAAGTGAAGCACAAGTGAGGAGCAGCACAAACTCCCTAATCCTAAGAGACAGAGAAAGAAGGTAGAGCAGCACAGGTTCACCTTCAGCCTAAAAAACTAGCAGATGAGATATTTTGGTTGTATTTTCTACTAATCAGCCTCCCACTACTTAACACACTATTGTTTCTAGTGAGCTAAATCAGCAACAAGATTCAGCTAAAATAAATTACTATAAAAATCAAGTGAAAAATGTAATCTTCTTTCTCCAAGATGCTTTTCTGGATCTTATTTATTTTTCTAAATACAGACAAGAAGAGGTAGTCCTATTCTTTGTCTGTTCCAGAGAGCTTCTGAAAGCCTGGACTCTATTGGAAAACCTTTGGCTTTTTTTCCATTGCTTGAAACACTGTCCTGGATTTATTTCCCATTTGCTTAATTTTTGCATATATAAAATGATTTGTTTTGATGCAATTTCTTTACATTTACACCAGCATGATAAGCAAACTCAATCATATATATACATAAATTCATAGGACTATTAAGTAGAAACTTTTATTATTACTTAAGTAATAAGCTCTGAGATTACTTAAGTGAAAGCTTAATGGGGCTTAGTGGGACTTGAGCAGATGATGAAGTATTTTCTGAAACGGGGTTATTTCCAGAAGACCGTTTATAGCTTCTACAACCCTGACTGGGTCTAAAGTGACAAGCACCAAGCTATAACATTTTAAAAGTTGAAGCAATAATATATTCACAGCCTTAGAAACACACTGTCTGCACCTGCTTGTTCATGCACATAGTGGCAATGTCATCATTTTGAAGGGAACTGGTTATTCAGTTAAACAAATATATCAAGGGCTAGGAAGAAGAAGAAAAAAAATCCAACAGCCCCAAAAGCAGTTTAAAAAAAAAAAATTAAAATAAAAAAAACACGGAAGTCCTCAGTTATAGCTTATCCAAGATTTTATGGAGGGAAAAAAGCTTGACTCCTTTGAGCCAGTACTGTTTACAGTTGCTGCAATGAAAATTCTAATTTTGTGCTCTAATGAACACAAAACGATCCATAGACAACCTTGGCAAAACTTATAATGACTGTGTAATTGAAGTGACTTTGTCACATTAAAAAAATATTTCACAAAATTGTAGGAAACTGCCAAGAAATAAAACTATGGGATGGGCAGTCTTGGATATGTGATACAGACTGCCATATCATCCTTGCTGCTTGGTAAGTGTTGGGCTTATAAAGCTGTGAAAGATTCATCTGCAGTCACTCTTCTTACAGCATATTAAGACTAATTGTGAATTACAGCAAGTGATTCATCATGAATGTGTGACCTAGAATTTACTTTTTAAAAACACTGCTTGTGCTGTTACGCTATCTGGCACAATCCGTATGTGTGGGAGGTGCTATATGGTAAACTGCTAGGTCACTCTCAATGCACAGGTTGCGGAACACGGATAGACCCTCAAAATGTTCCTCCATTTTGGAAATCTTATGGCAAAGGGGCACTAAAATAGAACTGAGATCACAGCCCACTGGGGACGATATAGCTTCAAGCCCCGGCATGGGTAGAAGATTCTCCAAGACACCAGATTTCTCCAGAAATATCCCTGATGAAACTGGCATACACTTAACTTGCAGGGTTATGCTCACCATGATGCACATTCTGGCCATTTACTCCTTGAGTTTCTCCCCTCCATTCCCTATACCCTGACCTCCAGGAGGGTCCACACCTTTATTGTCCAGTGGGCAAAGCACTTGGCTCCTTTCATCTGCCTGTACAGACACCTCTCCACTGCCCAGGAATGGGGCTGAGCCGATGGAGAGAAGGTAAGTACCAGAAAAGTAGCAGTTTCTGTGTCAGCGAAGCACAGTGGTATTTAACAGCTGCCATGCTGAAATACAGAGGGATCAATTAATATCTGAAATCCAAATTCTCCTCTGATATATCTCCACATACATAGAACTTGGCTTTAAATTTCATAGTTTGGTTTCAGATACAACTGAGCACATATTTTCTATTTACTTAGCACAGCAATGACCTCAGCAAGCACCTGCAGTAAGTCCTGTAAAGAATGTTAATACTGTCCCCAAATGCAACACAAAAGCTTTTTTTCTGGGGATTGAGCACCTAAGCATGTTTAGGAGAAATAAATAAATAATCTCTGCCTGTTTTCACTGTGGTAATTTTTTTTCCAGAGATCAGTATTTCAGAAGACTTTTCACATCGCTCTTTCACTTGAAAGACAAATCTGATTCGACATGAAGTTCCATTACGAAGAAACTGTTACATGTGATGACACTGGTTATTGAAAATTGAAATGAAGTGAGAGGAAGCTAACACCAACTTGTATGAAATTCTGCTATCTTTGAATGACACAGGGAACTCAATATATCTAATCATCAAAGTGAAGCCCATTGGGAACCGAACTACAGTTGTATTGCAGAAGGTTGCTACTTGATTGCTAGACCCAAAAGTGCTAAGCCATATGCCACTTATTTCTGTGTCTAAATAGCTTACTATGATTGATACTGAGGGTGGTTCTCCTCTTCACAGTAAAACAATCATGAAGACAACAGGAATTAGGAAACAGAGTATATAGATTATTTTTTACAATCCTAATTTTTAACCCTGCCAGTTCCTGGATCTTAATGTAATTTATTCTGTAATAAATTCAGTCCACGCTATTTTTTCCCAGCAGATCACTAGCTTTTGCACAGATCTTAGCTTGCGAGCTGCATTCGGTATTCTTTTTCTCTCGCTACTGTTGGTGTGTGGCCAGACGAGCCTGATTATAAGGGCTCAGTGTTGGCCTTGAGTGTAAAATTTTTCCTGCTTTCTTTAGAAAGATTTTTTCCACCGACCTTGTGCCAATCTCCTTGATTTTTCTTCCTCACTCGTCTGTCTCTCTGAATCAGCCTTTTCCCAGCACTCCTCCAGCCTCCCCACACTCAAAGTCACTCCAAGGTCAGTGGAGGGCCCTCGTACGCGGGCGCTCCACGTGTCCCTCCTCCCAGCTGGAGGCAAAATGCGCTCCGTTTACAATATGCTCAGTTTCCACTTGACAAGGTCTGGAAGCTGCTACATATATCGGAACTTAGGTCCCATAGTCAGAGAGAGCACAGCACTGTCAAGATATGACCCTCTTCTACGATTACAGAGCCAGCAAACTGGCAGGGTCTGATGGATAAGCCGCTACTTTAACATATATTACATCTGTAATGTGAGAGTTCTGTGACTCAACGCAGTCTCAACACACAACACAAAACAAAAATCAGCTCCGACATTACAAGCACCCCCGCTCCAGCTATGCTAATATCTTCTTTCATCCATGATCTTTGCAAGTCACATAGTGTTACGGTAAAGTGTTCTGCACTTAAAGGAATATCTGCAGCTTCCCTGCCACTATTAATAAAAATATTTAATGCTCTTGTTAGGAGGCGCCATTTGATTACTGAACTGTTATCCAACAAATCCTGAAAACAATTCAAAGTAAATTTCCCTAATATGTCTATTTTTCTATCCTGCCAGAAGGGTTGCTAATGAATTTGCTGCTTGACTGCACAGACAGATTGGGAACTATAACTGCGCTGGCCTGGGCAACATGGCACTGGCACCAAAAACCTATTTGTACCCATGCAAAGTTCTCTCTAGAGTATGTCTCTCATCCAGAGGTGATTTTCCAATAAAATCAGCCTCGATTATTGCAAGCACAGGAGCAATCCCTGAGGGAGTATATCAGGCAATTCAATACTAGGAAATGTTGTACTAGGCAAAATTAACCTTGTAGCAGTGTTATTTCCTGAAACATTATCTAGCTTTTGCCTTTCTTTCGTATTCATCGATCCTAAATGACTGGATTTTTTTTCTACTTCTCTCACTTAGCACAAGATCATTATTTTTTGGTACTTGTATTTAAAAAAAAAATAAATGCTTGAAAGACACCTTTTTTTTCCTTTTATTTCACTTACTCATTGCCAAGGTAAAGGACTGTTTGCTGTATGGCAGGGGCTTTCTTTTGGGTATATAAAAGGTGATAGTGAGGAGGACCACCTTTATTCTGCCCTATTTTCATGACCCTGCAAGGCAGAGGAAGCCTATTAGATATATTACTGGGAGGCCACAAGCCAGAAAGAGCAAGGAAACCTCATTCTTCCCTCCCACACCAAGTTGAAAGTAGGACAAATGCCAGTGAAACTAGTGGAGTTTTGCAGTCCAAAAGAGAGCAGACACATGCCTACAGATTTCAAAGATGCTGTTCACAGCCTCAGTTAAAACCAGCTACCTGGTACCTGTATTCACTGCCTCTTACCAGGCTCTCCAAGGCAGGGATCTTCATCTGGAGAGTGTCTAGCATGTGCTAGAACCTAAATAAACCATATAGTCATATACGTACGCTAACACTACCTAGGGTTTTGCTCTGGCTATTTATCTTCCAGCAGACAAAGATGGCATAACAGTGAAACCCAGCGGTATGAGATCTGAAGGCTGGTACCTATGCTGGATTCAGCCAGCTGCAGTGAAACCAGCAGAACAGGTACTCCCCTTTATGCCAGGATAAAGCCTTTTCTTCAATGTTGTTAGCATTTGTTGCTTGACTGCAATATCTTAATTGCTCAGAAGGACATTTTTAAAGCAGTAATTTAAAAAAGATCACAGGTAGTTAGAAAACAGCTGTTACTTAATACAATGCCCAAAGCAAACAGAATAATTGTATGAATAAATATTAAATAACTTGAAATGCAAAATACTAATCAGAAAGACAAATATAAAATCTAAAAATTCTCAAAACAACAGGATAAGTGAGGAGAGAACAGGTATCCCTTTGATCAACAGCAGACACATGCTAAAAGTGGAGAAAAAAATATTGACCTTAACTAACTTTTTTCTGTCAAAAGAAGAAATTGGGTAAAAGAAGGTTTTCTTTGGCTCAAACTTTCCCTTTTTTACAACTTTTAAAAACTGAGTTAAATTTTATCTTGACAAGCTGTACCACAATGAAGGTGTAAAAACGTTGTGTTGAAAAATGACAAAAATGACCCAGATAAAATGAAAATGCCTATTTCTGTCTAGCTGCAAGACTCCTGGCAAATTTTCCACAAATGCATGATTAGCTTTGGTCACCTGGCACATACATGCCTCTGCAAAGAAAAATACACTGAAGAGGTGGTCTCTCTAGCTGTCTGAAGTTCTGTGATGGCTACTGAGCAACATGCCTGGCTTGGCAGCTGAGGGGTGCCTTGTGGCTGGATACAGCCATCGGTGCTTGGTATTGATGGTGCGTGCTCAGATTTGCAAGAGATTAGATGAATGAGCTCTCAGAGTCTGTTCATCTCATTGTCTTGTAAGCAAACATTGTGCACTACACAGGACGTGTGGTAATTTAACCATCTACTATAAATTATACAATCAAGTCGGAAGCATTTCACTATAAAAATGTATTGCGCTCATTTGAAAAATGTGTGTTCTCTCTAGGTACCTGTTGTGGTGGTAGCTGAAAACCTTAATAAAGCATAAACTATTTTATATCTCAGGACTTAGCCAATGTGACTCATTTGTACAGTTTTAAGTCCAAACAAACTGCTAGTCAACTAAATTATAACTTATTACCACAGGCTACAGACTTTTAATACATTCTGTGGTTGGAACAGGACTGATTTACTGTTTTGGGCCCTGCCAGTAGTTATCATGCATCATTTCCCTAGAAATAAAAATAGCCCTACTGTGGTTATCCTTTGGACTGATAAAAATATATCTAACAAGATGTGTCAGAGGAACAAATTCAGAAAATAAAGGTAAAATATTAAATAGACTTATTATTTTATGTCTAAAGTACTACATCTTCCAGCTGCTGTGATGACTTTGGAATAAAGCAAAAGGTATTGCAAAAAGGAAAAAAAAAGATCTAAAGGAGCAATTGAGCTCTGATACAACCACATGGGGATAGCTGAATTGTCAGAGCTTTGCAAGAGTCAAAATTTACATAAAAATCAGTATTTAGGGATTAATGTGATATCATCAAAAAGGATTTAATATGTGCGTTTCTTTGCAAACAGTTTAAAAGCAGCAGTTCTATAATCCATTTCCAACACTAACCTTTAACTTGTAAGAGTGAAATAATCCTTCACAACATTTCTAGAGTTCACATTCTGCTGAGGAAACATAGCCCCCCCCCCCAATAAAACTCAGTGGAAACCAACAGTATATGTATTGGTTTTCAAAGTGATACTCCAAGTGCTGACTCTGCTGTGAATACTGCATGTTTGTACAGACTCTACCATGTGGCCAGGCTGCAGAGTCGGTGGCATTTGGGGGTTTTGTGAATTTTTGGAGGGGTTTTACTGGTAGTGCAATAAACTGATCCCACTGACTGAACCGTGCACCTGTGTAGATGCCTAAGTGGACAGACTAGGAGGATCAGGGGCTAAAGAACATTGTCTATAATTGCCTGTAAGCAGGCTTTTTCCTGGATTTCTACTGGGGATTTGAGTGCTTTCGCATGCTGGACTTAAAGTATTAAAACATAAATATGTATGGATTTCTTTGAGAAATGAATATGGGCAGGCAGTTTAGACACTATGTTATAATGGATTTCTAGAGCTAATTGAATTGGTGCTGGCTGATTTAGTAGTTTGCCAGAAATAGTCCGAGGAGATACAAGGGGAAGCAAGGTTTAGAAGCAGAGACTAACAGGTGCCGGTGTGGAAATTGCTTGGGAGTTTTACTGAGAATAAGAGTTATAGCAGGTTTGGGCTTTTTGTTTCCCTGAAAGCGGTTTAAGTCCTTTAGCAAATGTTCTTCAGGTAGACACACACACACACAAATGTCCATAGGTAAGTATGGTCATAGATGCCTATGTATACATGTATGTACATATATATACACATACATACACATATATATGGCCATCCTCCTATACAATTATACATGAATAGGAGGCTTTTTCAACCTAGACATGACATGCTTTTTTTCTTCTTTTTTTTTTTTAATTTTTATTTTTATTAAAAAAAATAAAATACAGAACTACAGGACAGGAGATACCCTGCAGAGGAAGAGCTTAGCACCATCTCTGAGCAAGAGTACCAACAGCACACCGTCCCTTTTGTACCTTTATTGCTAGCAAGTGCCTGATTTGACTGGTTAAAAACAAACCAACCTTCAGACTTAGCCCGCTGGCCTGCACTTTTGCCAATGGGAGCAAAAGATCTGTTTATGGTTACTGCTATTAAAGCATACATTAACTGATCCTCGGAGTCTGACCTGCTTGCCCTCCCGCTTAGTGAGTCAATAAGAAAACCCTCTGGCTCTGCATGACTTGCTCAGACCTCAGACCTTCCATGCAGAATAAGGTCTGTCCAGGGAGGGAGAAACAAGGTGCCACTCCAGCTGGTAAAACAAAGATATTTTTAAAGTGCAGCCAGTAGAAACAGTCACTCCTATTCCATGTATAATCAAGGATGAAAAGGCCACGAAAAATACCACTGCGCTTTGCAAATGAGAGGTCAATTGAAATGTCAAGATATCAAATGTTAATGGATTGCATTTCCAATGATGGTTAGGACAGAAAACCATACCAAATCAAGTCAGATGCCATTCTGAGGAGAAGATGAGTTTTATGGCAGGAAAAGACAATAAACACCAGAAGTCTTTCTGGTTAACAAACTTGTGGCTGATGGAAAACAAATATATTTTGAAAATATGAAAAGCAGTGGGATTTTAACACAAGCTATAATCCCAAAACATGTATCTGGAAGTCATTAAATCCACAGCAAATTTAAGCATATGCAGGTGTTTGGGGAAAATGCCATTGCTTTCTTTTGAAGAATTTTAAAGGGACTATGAAAGAAGAGAGTATAAAGGACTCTCAGGAAAGGCAATGCTTTCTTCCCTGAAGCAAGAAGTCAATTCCAATATTCTCACAGCTCTACAGCAGTTCATGGACTACATGGATCACTCTTAAAAGCATTCATGTTCCATTTTAAAAATTTAATTTTTCTCTTACAAAACTGTTGTATTTTGTAGTGCTGGGTGACATCAGGCTTTAGCCAAATCATTTTTTCACCTGCCCACATTTTCCCAAGAAATCCATTTGGCCATTTTCATAAAGGACTGTGACCTGAGGCATTTGTTTAGAGTGACATGATATCCTGTCCTTAGTCAGCAGGGTGTTGCTATGCAAAGAACTCATTTCTGTAATATGGAAAACAGTGAAAAGGAACTAGTTATCCTCCTAACCACTCTCACTGCCCAACTAGTAGACACGCAGACTTCCTTCCCCAACTGCAGAGAGACCAGCCCTGTGCCTATGTTAGCTCGCTGGTCTCTCACACACTTAGAGGGAAAATGGTTTTATGTGCCCTTTGAGTAGGAAGGCTCCTTGGTCTTTATCGCAGATACTTAATATTAGGAATGATGCACAGTGAGTAACCATTTGCTCTTTTCTGTAAGGATAACTACTTGCATGGATTCCAGTGCATATATGAGGAAAAGGGTTTAAAACAAACAAAAGACAGTATTTTTTCATACCCTGTGGTGCTCAACTCCACAGGATATTGTGGGCACAAGAAGTATAAACAGATTTCAAAAGAGATTTTACATGGAGGATAAGTCCATTGGTACCTCCTAAACACATGATGTGTGGTTATGAAAGTGTAAAAAGCTGTGTGCAGGAAGGTGGGAGGATACTCCCTGTGGAGGATGCCTCTGTAATTGCTGTTCTCCCCCCACCTTCTGCCACTGGCAGAGATAAAGCACTCGGTTGGTTGACCTTCAGTCTATGTTGATGTACAGGCTGCCACGCCAAGTGTATTTGTACGTGAGAGTGAGGCCTAACACTGTGTCTGGATCTGAGGAGATCCTGCAGCTCAACCTGCTGATAAAAGACAAGTGATGTGGTCCAAGTCAACATGAATGTGATTCCTTTAGGCGTTATGCTGATGTGGGCTCCCATTACCTACCTAAGTCTGGAAAAAAATCTGGGAAGAGTGATCATCAGTTGGGATTCAGAACAAAGGTGCTATTGAATTTTAATGATATTGCTGTTTGCTCCCTATTCCATCAAATCACAGGGTATACAGAAAATTATTTCCTCTGGATGTCTCCTAATTCAAAACCATTTCTCATGTAACAGCTCTTTAGAAATTGTAAACCCTCCACAGGGTAAAATTGTTTAAGTCTTTCAGAGTCAGGGATAGGAACAGTGTGGTAAGGACCAGCAAGTAAGTAAGAAAGCAGGAAATCCCTTTCCCACTACAGACTGTCCATGTAGATACGGATAAAACCAATGGGAGAAAGCAAGTGGTTCTTATATGACAAGGGCAGGAGGAGACAGATAAGTTAAATGCAATGGATTCTGCAATTATGGGGGCCACCTTGGTGCCACATGTTTTTGGAAAAGTAACTGAAGTATCCCCACAACCCCCTCCACCCCTCAAAAAAGAAAAAAAAATCAGTTTTGCAGACACAGAGATTTCTTAGCTATTTTATGTGTGTTTATTTGTATGTCAGATGATGCTACCAAGAAAGATGAGCTCCTATGGATGTGTCCTGTCCTGCAGTGCTACAAGCAACATGGAATTGAGACCAAGCCTTCTGAAGGAGCCAAATGCCACCTGCATCTACTTTGGCCGTCAGAAAGTTCACACCAGTTAGTCTAAGCACCTATAGACATTAAGAAACCAGCTGCTTGGCTGCCTTACTGAACTGTAGTAAGAAAACTTCCTGGTTTTTTTCCCTTCATAAAGTGTTAAGTGCTGGAGGGATTCAACAGAACAAAAATGAACAGTAAACTTCCTCTCAAACATTAAACCAGCAACATTAATAAACTGAGCAATGAAAAGTAAATCAACCATTTCTACAGAAATCTTCATCATGTTTCTAAACTAAAATGTTAAATAGTGGCACTGTTAAGGTCCTGTCCAAGGACTCCATATAAACTATATTCTTTAAAAGGGCGTGATTTCTGATTCCAGTTTTGGGACACAAGAGCTATGTTAGCACAATGTAAAAACATGGAATTTTTTTATGCTAACGACAACTGCGAATATTTTATATATATTTATATATGTAAAAAAAATATATATTGTAACAGATGTCAAATGCAGTTAGATTCAACTCAACTTATTAGTGCATGGCTTTTAGCCAAAAGCAATTCACATTTGCAGAAGTGTACTATCACATATGTCTTAATAACAGAAATGTGTTTTTAAAAATGTATGTGGTAAGTCACATATGGTAGAAGAAATCTGTACAGCTTTCAGCCCTTATGACAATGGAAGCTGGTAACTTTATTTTGCGTAGCTGAAGAACATTAAAATTCAAGTGAAATTCTCTTTGACATTTGAGAGCTACAAAAGCAATGACTACAAGCTAGACAAGCCTGAGCTGTACTAAGTGTGGCTGTGACGCTGATATAAATGCTGTCTTAAAGACACTATTCTTACTTTTGCCCTGAGTGTAATATTTTAGCACACAATCATAATTGTATACAGGTACCTTAAATAATTACATGTTGCTGAAAAATAGTAGGCAGATTTTTCAGCTGTTTTGTTATGCGGAGTGTAATTAATATGTATAATGGATTCCCTAGGGTACTAATTGAAGCTGCCACCATGAACATAGTCAAAGAGAAGTTAAACAACCAGTTGGGGGAAACACGACAGGGTGAGATATGCACATGTAGGTAGAAAGAGCGAGACTGTCCATCTGGCTGTCTTCCATTCCAACATGCTACACTTAAGTCCCATAAAGGAATGATTTAGCCTAAATCACCCTTTCCCCCCACTCTCAAATCTTTCTGGTGGATTAATTGGGCATCAGTGTCACATATGCAGTTTAATGACTGAAAGGCTCAATATCTCTATTATATGTGTGAAAATTCAGTTGAGCCATTCCTGAGGATCTGACTCAAAATATTAAAAAAAAGGTGAATGAATGCTAAATAATTATTTTGGAGTTGTTCCACTGGACTCTTATCACCTTGCAACTCCTGAACCCTCTAGAATGTGAGGTCAAAACACAGCTTATTTCACAATCTCTAGTAAACAACCACCAGCTAATAAAGACTTTAATTCAGCTTCCACTGAATTTGAACTAGCTCTATAGGCAAGAAAGGTCCCTTGTCTTATTAGAAGTTTCATGTGCTATCAGATCCCTGCTGGATCCTATTTCTAATTTTTATCAGATTGAACGAAACATAGAGAGAGTGATTTATGACTGTCTTGCCTCTTGCATAATCACTCCAAGGAGTGTTCATACACATTTTGCGTTCACTTTATAACGGGTAAATAACTACACATGATGGAAGCCAAGTGAGAAGTAGAACTGTACTCTTTTGTAGTGCGCTAAACCACAATGATTAATGATTTGTGAGTCCTTTCAGTGCATGTTCTTACAAATACAAAACCATTCCAGTCCAACAGCCAGCATGATCAGCAAACTACTATAAAAATAAGAACATTTCCTCTGTCTATAACAGGAATATACAGTTACCGGGACTTAGTTAAACTGCAGTGATCACCAACTGAAGCTAAAAATATGTGTTTTATTGGTACATAAGAGCCCATTAAGACTGGAGTACTCATTATTTAAACAGAATCACTAATTGCTGGTAGCTTTAACTGAAAACGCCTTTTCTCAAAGAGCCAGGACATCTATACAGCAACTTTCTTAATTCCATGATATATGGTTGAGTGTTGCTGCTAGTGCCCTAAGATTTAAGAACTTCTCATAAAATGCCCTGGAAATTGCTCCCTGGAAGCTTGCTCATCCTTCACAGAGCCCTACTCTAAAGAACAGAAACATACGTGTGTGTATGGTGTGAGAGAGACACACATACAGAGTGAGAGAGCTCTTAATCAACAGGATGGCAAAGCCTTGATACATAGGTGCAAAATATTCCCATGTGTCTAGAAATCATTTGGCACATTCTTAGTTATTTCCCCCCTGTCAGACCTTCTCAAGGATTGCAATTAAAAATCATAATCTTTTTAGCATGTACAAACCTCCCCAAGGCTAGGAGCACTACGTATTGAGTATGATTCGATATTATTTGGCAGCTATTCATAGACAACACATTAATTTATGGAAACTGGATGAAACTTGGGGAGTGCAATCATTAGGGACATATGAGAAATCGAAAGCTTTCCTTAGTGATACTGACCTTCTTATAGCTACAATTAGGGGCAACTTGAATCCTATTATCTCTTTCATCACCCTTCTTAATGTCCTAGTCTTTTTAGTGATTGTATACAACCACCTTGTTAAACTTGCATTTTCAAACAGATATAAAAATAACTTACTTTACAGGAATGTTTCTCAGTTTTGTCTTTTCAGCAGCCTGTAAACAGAAGAGGGGTGGGGGAAACAAACAGTTAGGCAACACACCAAAGCACAGCCAAGCCCCAGGAAAACATCAACTTGCAGATGCTCTTCAGAAGCGCACAGCCAGGCAGCCCGCCACCACCGGGGTGGAGGGATGCAGGAGCTGGACCCTTTCAGAGAGACAGCGCTACAGGTTTGAAATACTTCTGCCCCAGTTAGTGGTATCAGTGTGGCTTGTTTATTTTTAATGGCCGTGAGTGTTTCAGAACCACTTGTTCGGGGTGATTACTTCATTTCCTGCGCCGAGGTCTGGCCTCCTCTGTCACAAGCTATCTGTCCATAGCTGGAACCAGAACAACAACAGGAAAAAATAAAGGGAAGAACGGACTCCGTTTCCAAAACAGTTTTTATTCACCAGCAACAAAAAAGGATGACCAAATGTTCAGATCAATTTCCTCTTGTGAAACCTTTGAGAAAACACACTCCAAATCATCTAAATGAGTAAATCTTTGGGCCTCTCGGCCTGCACCACCTCAGACATGGAGTCTGGTTCCAGTTTATTGCTGAACCCATTGATCTGTGTACAGTCCATTTATCATTCATGAAAAGAGCCAGTGATCTTCACAGTATATTAGAAGAAACAACTCAGATCATCTGTCAACAGCCCTCTTATTTCTGTTTCCCTCTCCACGGGGATTTCATCTCCTTCGATTCTTCTTGAATTAAAATGTTGCTAAGCAACACAGCTGGGGGCACTGATGGCAGAGCCACACCAGTCTATCACACTGGTTAAGCTGCTCGAGATCTCAGAGGAGATTTTTTTTTTAAATGCTTCTGTGGTGTAATTATGTAATCTAAGACAACCTTGCATCCCTCCTCTGATTTTTTTTCGGAATAGGTAAATAACGTTTTAATGCAAGAGGGCTTGAAATATCACCTTCAGATAAACCAGTGTTGTTGTATCTTTTCAGAGAATTCCTCCTAGTGTTTGCAGAACCAGACTGTAATAGATTTAAATGTGGGAAGCGGTCAAATGGTTAGAGAGATTACAAGCGCTGATAGCAGTGAAAGACAGAATTAAGACAACGGATCCATAAACCTATTATAGTAAGGAAAGTTTTAGTGCTTAATTACCTTCAGAGATATTTTTATAAAGCTTACCAACACTGAAGGGTTTGGTGAGGACCTTTAACCTCTGTTATGCTTAGGGATGGGAATAAAATGGTTCTCACATAGGAACTGCTAATACTAGTGGTCCTGAAAAATGCCCACACAAGCCCTTGAGAAGTTAAATTTTTTATGAAATCTGACTAACTTTCAAAACCTCTGGTACCTACACAACTGGGTTCCAAATGTTGCTGGAACGTGTTTTTCCTTGGGCTTTACAATGGGGTTAGTTTTTCAAAATACCTGCTGTTTTGGTGCTTTTACCTCCAATCATAGGAAACACAAAATCTGTGTTTAAATCCATGGAAATCCCTAATAATGAGTTTAAAATCTGGAGAAAGAATTAGAGCTTGTGAGAGCTGGAATGGGGCAACACCAGTCTTCTGGGCTGGTTCCCAGTGTCTGAGGAAAAATGTTTCATTTGGATTATGTTTTCCATCTCAATAATAAATCAATGAAAGCATGATAGGAAACAATTATATTAATCGTACAGTAGGATGGCTAAATAAAACACTTAAACCTCAGGAAATGCTAAACTTAAGATTGCACAAGTGTTACAGACCCAAACCTAATTATGTCCTCTCAAACAAGCTTATGATGAAATGGGGTCCCTGCCTCATTAATGAGATAATGTGAGTCGTGCCTCTTTCCAGTGATACTCTCCCAAATCTCCCTCTTTCTGTTGCCACATGTACGTGCAGTCAGAAGCATGTTATTAAGAAATCTTTCTGAGCAATAAATTACATGTAACAACACAAAAATGCTTTATTTTAGATGGATTAAAACACCATCAAAAATGGCACTTCAGTTTCCCAAGCCTCCCACTAAATGCCAAGTTTCAGTCCCATCCTGCAGAGAACTGCGGTATTTTTAAAGCTCATAAACAGCCTTCCACAATGGCAGAAGTGTTTTTTGACTATCCAGTGATATTTTGCTTGACCCTTCTATATACCAAATAGCTGGAGTATAATAATTATGAGTTCAAGCATGTGAAACTTGCATCTGAATCAGGTTTTTTTTCCTCTGAATTTTTAGAAAATCACTATGCAAAAAAATGGTAACAAAATACAGATAAAAAAAGAAAATAGAAGAGCAGAGATTGTCTAGGATCACAAGTAAATAATAATAATGCAGTCAATTCTAATACAAAGTAAGCGGAAGATATTCTGGAGAGCATGTGCATGATGGTGTGAGCTAAAATGTTTACATGAAAGATTAAAGAAGATGAAGATATTTCAGGGAGTGAGAACTGGCAATGTCAAAGTCATAGATATTAAAAGAGCAGAGCCTAAACTGAATGTTTGATTTTTGACTACTTAGCTACATTGATGGCAACTGTTTACCCCGAAAAAAATGTGATAGCTTTAGGGAGAAAGAATTACAGATAGATATAGTTTATTTTCTTGGACCATGAACATTCTAGCACATTTTTTTCCTTGGATTTTTACATGGAAAACTCCCACATTTTTTTTTCCTTTTGTTACCACAGGGAGGCACTTCCCTAACTCTTTAAGAAAAGGTACATGCTGGAGAGACAGTGTCCTTCACACACATGCCAACTCATACAGAGTTTTAAAAAAAGATATTGCAAATGCTCAGGTTAATCTACATGAC
This sequence comes from Falco naumanni, assembly GCF_017639655.2. Lineage (NCBI taxonomy): Eukaryota > Metazoa > Chordata > Aves > Falconiformes > Falconidae > Falco > Falco naumanni. Next base: position 9,680,500 of record NC_054067.1, read on the forward strand.
AGCCTAGTTTAATGTTGGATGATCAAGCAACTGGTCATTTCCTATTACAAATGATTCAGTTTGCCTCTGAGTGGGACCACGGTGATGTTAAACACAGCACAGAATATATGTCAGTCATTCCATCTGAGAAAGAGATGCAGGATCTGGTCTTCTGCTTTTATTTGTCTTGTAGGTGTTGCTCATTCATTTTTCAAAGCGGATTTGTTGCGATATCATGAGCATGCCCAGTGGCAGAAGATAAGGGAAGGCAAAATCAAAGTGACATTGAGTAACTCTACACATTAAGCTTTGATGCAGAAACATATTGTTTGAAAATACTTGGTGTGCAGCAGGTCTGTCAATTAGAGCTAATTATTTTTCTCTGATCAGGAAGAATGCAATCTTGTTTTAGGCAGGTTTCTTTGAAATGTACGTCTTTTATATAACGTCATTATAGGAAAATACTTCTTCCAAATTACTTTTTTTTCAGGGCTGCTTAGCTATTGACTCAAATTGTCTGTGTTGAGTAGTTCTCTCTGCTTTGATAATTAACTTTTGATCATTACTGAATTTAGCAGCTCTAGTTAGATGTGTTCAGAGCCATCCTCCTCAACTATTTCAGTGTTCATCGCCTTTAATCTTTGAACAAAATGATCTCATTGAGCCTCCATCAGTCTCGCTACTCAGTGAATAATTCCTGTTTCTCATCTTCATGACTGTTTGATTTGCTTTAGACTCAATGCCAGCTTTTGATTATTAATTTAAGATATTTCAAAGACAAACATGTTTTAAGAGTTATTTTTTCATTATGTATTCCTAGGCCTTCACACATAAGAAACTGGTTTTAACTCCACAACGATTCCTAAACTTCATGTATTAGAAGTAGTATCTAGAAATAGAGCAGGTAGGAGGTCCCTAAACTTTGATACATATGCCCTGAGTGGGAGATGCTGCTGTAAAAGATTGGAATGAAACTGGACTGGTATAATGTAACATTCAATGGGTGTTAAGAGAATTACATCATGGGATCTTTGCTAATTCTGAGCTTGAAAACTTGCATTAAAATAATTTAGGATGATTAGAAAATGGAAGCCAGAGTGAACCAGACAATCATTACACTTTAATTTGTAATTTCCTTCTGGTGTTGGTGGGTTTTTTTGGTGTTTGTTTTTTCGTTTTTTTTTTTTTTTTTTTTTTTTTTTTCCCCAGTTATGGCCTTTCCATAATTGTGCCTCTGCTCTCTAAGACCTTTTTTCAACAGCTGACTCTAGCATTGAATAAGAAGGAAGAAGATGAAGAATACATGAAAAGCAGTAAGATACAGAGGAACATCCATCAGAAAGTATTTGCCCAGGGACATTTTCCCATGACTTTTATAACTGTGAATGACTCCTACCTCTTATGTTGTATTACAACTGACTTTGGTGCTAGTTGTTTTAGCTTTAGTTCAAGAACCACCTGCACTGTGCTTTACTTGATCTACAGCATGGATATACCTATCAACTTATTTTGTTAGCAGGTATTTCAATATTACACAAAAGATTAAATATGGGAATAAGCACAAACTACTTCCAGATTGTGCACAAGGACCTCAAAATGTGAAAAAAGGTGCTTTTATTCATAGTATCAGTTACCACACTGGCTTTTGGATAGAAAGAACCAGAAACAGTACTGCAGTCAGTACAACTTTCCTGTATCACGAAGACTTGAGGAGAACTGGCAAGAGGCTGGCTCAAAAATACCAAAGTAAAATAACTGGTATCTGCAGAAGGCAAATTAGATTTTTGGTCAAGTGTTACAGGGGAAGCATCTGTTATTCAAAGAAAATACATATTTTACACTGCATAACTGAAAATCCTGGATTTTCAGGGAAAAGTATTTGATTTCAAGAAAATGAGATTAGACAAAAAGTATTTTTTAAGAATCCCTCCTCACCCTCTTGATTCAGAAGCACTGATCCTAAGGCAGCAATTGATGAGCCTCAAAACGTTTTTTAGGGTGAGACAGATGGCATTTCATGCACTCAAACATGTTGGCAGAAGAAGGAAGGCCTCGTGCTTTAAGTTCCTGCATAAACTGCTGCAAATCTAACAGGTTAATCTCCCAGTTTCTAACCAGCAATGTATGCTTGGGTGGATAGCTAAGCAACTCAAGACAAAGAAGTTTACAACCCACCATGCCATTCTCCTGTCCTGTAGGTTATACAAGAGACTTCTTGGAGACCCACTCCAAAAAAACCAAAGAAACTTTCCCTGTTAGTTGAGTTATATACATAGTTATATATACATATCTATATATCTATATCTTTGTTTTACCATGATCTTATTTATACAGAATGCCTTACCTACGATCCTAAGTAACGAACTGAAAACTACTACTTACTTACTGTACTCTATTGTGCTCTGATTCTGTAATGATACAGTTCATGCTAACTACACTTCCTCTGCAGGAGAAGAACACAGTGTGCAGCAAACAAACCACCCAGAACTGTGCTAGGAGTTAGAAAGCCCAAACCTGAGGGCTGAAGGATTAGCATGTGATGATACATGCACAAATATGTGTTGTGTTCCATTATTTTTTTTTTCTTCTTTACTTCATTGGTTACACTCTCCTCTACCTGTCCCCTAATGTCAACAGAGGATATTGTATTTCCTTCTTGCTAATTGCCTTTGACGTGAAGTTGGCAACCTTGTATTTGAGATTCTGTGTGTGATGTTCTGGGTCAGTCTCACCTCGAGGACAAAAAGCCCAATGTTACTATATCTAGGACCAAAACCCAATAGAGAATATGCTTGCCTCGTCATGTATTTTTAAAAAAATTAGTATTTTTCCTTCAGAAGCCAAAGATGTGAGATGGATCTGTTAAAATAATTTTTTTGAAATATCAAGTCACCAAGCATGTGTTATGCACAAATCAGAATGGTTCATTGAACTCTCACTGTGTATGAACCACAGAGAGCTTCTCATCATTGCTTTGAGCAATGCAATAACCTTCATGGCTTCAGAGATGTTCAAGAATACTTAAAATACTGGAAATTTAATTTCAATTGGGGCAGTGGAGGCTGGGTAAAATGAAAACCAGAGTTTAGGTGACCAGATCTAAAACAGTCTTTCTGTGGACCAGGAGTCACCTTCACCCTTGATGTAAGTGAACTGGCTTTATCTAAGCAACAACACCGATATATTTGGGCTTCTGTCAGCACTTTTTCACAAATTCCTACGTTTCCATCAGGCCAATGGTGGAAACCAGACTAAGGAAGTGTGCAGTGAAAAATGTGGCCACTTCCCATTCTTGAAGGACTATTCCATATTTTTTTTAAAAAATGAAGAAAAGAGCTGCACACATTCAGTGCGTACTTCACTCTGAGGAGCACTTGTTGCTTGTGTATACGCAGCTGAGCTGGTTTTAAATCAGCTAGTGTGGGTAGTATGGTTGTTGTTGCTTTTGTCACACAGGCTTCAGTCTTTGCTGAACTTTACAAAACAACCTGTCAGTGAATGGACTTCAGAGTTTACTCACATAACACGTATGCTCATTTTAGAACTTCAGTACCAATGTACCTTGACAGAAGAGGCTTGAAACAGTGCCTAGTTCCCCAAGTATTTTGATATAAGCTGGATTCTTTCAAAAATACTTTTGACAGGAAGTTTCTAACTGTATTAATTTTGACTCCTCCATCCAACACAGCAGAAATTGTAAGATGACATTACAAATTCTACTGATTTACTTTGGTAGTCCTACAAAACATTGTCAAGTTGCTTTACAAATGCTAATCAATGTCTCATGAAGCCTAGTAGATTTAAATGCTCTGATAATACTGACTTGGTCATTGCCAAGTTCTATGGCAGAAAAAAGAACTCCTGGCTAGAGTTAGGCTTGATTTTTAATGAGAACTGTTTTATCTGGAAAAAAAATATACAGCCCTGGTGACAGAAAAAAGTTGGGAAAATTGTACTGAATTGTCCATGTTTCAGAAATAAAAATATTAAATTGAAATTCTCACTTGAAACATAATTTCCTAGCAAACAATTTGTTACAAAGTCATTACAAATGACCTAGGCTTAGTGGATGATAATCCTACTGTAAAAATATAAACATCTAGCTAGGAATGAAACTCAGTATTTGCCATTGTCTTATTTACTCACACTTTTTTTAATACATGTGTTTGGTTCAATGCTCCAGATGGCAAATAAATAAAAAAAAAATCCATTCCTTGTTTGGTTTACTCCATAGCTGCATTTCAACATGTTAATGACATGATTAAAAATATTGAGGAGGCAAAAGAAACAGAGTAAAGGTCTGGAAACATTTGTAAGAAAAACAAAAAGTCTCTCTAAACTTCCCTCAAGAAATAAGCAGCAAAAGGCTAGATTCAAAGAATATTTTGTGACCTCATTGTGCAGCTGCAGGCAGTCTCCAAGCCTGTGCACTCCTCTGTTTCTGAGTTCAAACAGACAAAGAACAATTCTTTGTATCTCCATCCCTGAAAGTTACCTGAACAGTGCTGGTATTTTAGGTCTTATAATGATGTGTAGGTTTAGCGTGCAATGTCTGATTGTTACTTTTGCAATGTTCATGCATTATAACTTGCTGTGTCAAAATGGAAAGGAGTACAGGGAGATATCTCAGAAGCAGCCCCTTGTACTGCTGCTCATTTGCAGTTTATGCCCTTAGATTTTCTGTTGTGGCAAAGGCCTTCATCTCATTCCTTCATGAGTTCGACCTGTCCTTAGTTTCTTCCCTACTCTAAATCAATGAACAGTTGCCTAGACTTGAGAAGCAAAAGGGCAGAGTCAAAGAGTACCAGCAGTGGCAGTGCTGGGAAGATGTGAACTGATGTTGCTATTGTTAACACCACCCATTAATTTCCAGCACAGGACTAAAGACTTTAAGGATTTTAATTTATACTGAATGCTACATCTACACTGAATGTTAAATCTATTACAAACAGGCAGCAGAGGTAACAGAGGCAAACACATGAAATAACTCTTTGCTGACCTTGGTCTGGTTTAGTACATTGCTCAGATGACTTAGCCAATTACTAAATTGAACAGCTCCAAAAATTATACTTAATAGTATTGCCATGGAATTGGTAATTTTGTAAAGCAGGCATGCTCTCTGTGAGAGCACCCTGCCCAAATCAATTGCACTGTCACACTGTGGTCCTGACCTGTCCCTACCAGCAGGCAGAAGGTCTGTTCTGGGAAGATTCACCCTGCTGGCACAGAATGGAGCACCTTCAACCCCAGCAAACCTTGCAGTGGCAGATTAATTCATCCTAAGAAAAATTAAGGTGTTTAGCTCTCATTACTGTTCTCCTTCTGGAATGCCTCCAGGGGAGATCAACTTTCACTTCTTCCCCCCTTATTCTGGCTGACAGAAGCTAATTACTGGATTTATCATGCCCTTTTCATCACCTACTTTACGCTTGTTCTGGCCACTTATGAGTCCCTCCTTCAGACTTTTGCAACGCCCCCAGTCTCAAAGCCAGCGCTAGCACTATCCTCTACAAGTGTAAAAAACTCCCAAGAATTTAGATTTTCAAGTTCACAGACAGTTGCTTGGGCTTCTACAAAAGAGTGGCGCTGCAGATGGCCAGCATAAGAAAGCCAGACACTTTCTTTACCAAAATGCTTCACAAGGCATTCATGATAAAAATTACACTCCCTTTTTGAGGAGAAAAGGGAGATAAATGTTTCCTATGTGGTCAGATTAGTGACTGTTGAGCACTGAGATGGCCTGCAGATATCACAGACTTCAGATTTATTTTTATAGGACAGTATGGTCAAGTCTGGCTTTTCTCTTAACAGCAACAATGCTGGTATCAATCAATTATCTCACCTGCTGCTACCTCTGTTTGCTGCCAAAACAATACAGGGCTTTTGCATAAGTGGCATACATAGTAAGAGGCCCTGGGGAAATATATTTTTCCTCCATGCTTATAATAAAGACTCCTTTACAAAATGATGTGTGCACCAGCATGCACACACACAGAGTGCATGACCCATCCTGTGGACTCAAAGCTGCAACTCCCCCCTCCCTCCGACCCCAAATAGGCTGACAGATCTCCAGCATCTGGTCCTTATGGCTGTACTGAGGAACAACCAGCCTTTCCACTGCTACTTCATTAGTGATGGAGGCATCAGGTCTTTCTAACGCTTCTCCTTCAGGTGAATGACGTCTTATGGTATGGCTGACAGAGCCTGGCTGCTTCAGGCTGGTGGCATGAGAAACTAAACCCAAGAGAAGCACCTGGAAGCACCTGTTTAAGGAGCGCTGAGGGGCTATCTGAAGTGCTTGCTTACTCATGGGGAAATGAGGATTTCTTGCAGCTATATTTATTCATCTTTTCAGCTAAGGCATTTCATTCCCCCTTTGTAAGGGCTGCCTGCCTGCTTGCCAGTATTTTCTTTTCCTGTATTATTTTGTTGACTGCAGCAGAGGGTCTTTGAGACACTGAGCTACCAGTGCATATTAAGCAACTCAAGGAAAAGGCAAGTCAGTGGGAGGGATGGGGCTCCTCCAGCTCCCGTGCTGGTCCAGGCAGCTGCAGCCCCAGAGCCCAAGTAAGAGCAAGGCTGCAAACCGCAGCGACAACCCGATTATTGCTGATCTGTAGTACTGTGCATTATATAGCAACCATTTGTCCTGAGAGTTGTATTAATCCCCTTCCTCACTGATGGATGACCTCCACAATAACAACATGTGCAGAAACAATTACATGAGATTCTGTGAATGTGAATAAGTTAAAAGCTTTTGATAACACTGTATTTTAGTGGTATGCCATGTTTTTCACTCATAACTGCAGTAAGCTCAGCTCAGACCTGAGTGGTTACTGAAAGCTTCTGCTGATAATAAGTAAATATATGATACAAACCTACATCATTACCATGTGAATTATGACCTTAGACATGTCAGCCATCAAATCTCTTATTACCAAAGATTTGTCTAACGGAAGCTGGAATATTAATTTTACACAGTTGATGATATATGCTTGTTTCAACTAGTGTTGTGCAGAATAAAATAATTTGAATATCAATTAAAATGGACTGAGGTTGCAAGAAGAGACATATCTTCACAGAATGATTTTTCATGGTTATAGACTGACAAGGTTGGAGAATGACTGTATTATCCTAATAGCTTCTGTTTTCATTAATGGCTTAATGAAAACATTTCCCCACAATTATAAAACATAACTGTAGATCTTAAACACTGGAATGTGGGTTCTTTATCAAAACACATGCTGCTGTGGCTACACTGATGCTGCCTCACTCTGGGATTTCAATGAAACCCAATGACAGATAAACTGTTTACATTAAAAGACTCTATCAAAGTTATTTTGCACCTAGTTTCATCCTAATCCATCTGATTTTTCTATAGCTTTGACAAGATGACCTCTCTCACTGTGTGTGCAGTATTGATGTCATTACTGAAGAGCTGTTCTTCAGCCTTTCTGCTGATAACAAAGTAAATGGAAATGTAGAGAAACCTTGCGGAGGTAAACATCTTGTTCAGGATCCAGCTAAAAAAAGGGGAAAATTACAACAGGAAAGGATATGTGTTGTTCCAAGGGAAGTGGTCCCTGTTCCACTTTAAAAAGTGTTTACATGATATGATGAAAACATATTGTATCTGAGAGTTTCATAAACTTTAAAAAAATTTAACTTGAGTAAGTGCTTTGAAAGCTCGGTATGCCTTAGAAGAATTCAAAGCTCAGCCTATGGCTGATCACCTTTTCAGACTCAGCTACAAAGTCAAACATTTTGTATGTAATTACCTAATCTAACCTAGCAAACAAGATTCCTGTTTATGTAAAATACAAATGATAGAGTAGGGCCATGGATTATATGCATGTCTTGTGTTTGTATGGTTATCAGAGAAGGGGCAATTGCAGTGGCAATCATTAAGGGAAGGAGGGGATAAAAAACAAACTGAAAAGAAAAACATCTTATTGATTTGTTCTGCCAAAACCACTATACACATAAAATACTGAAAATGGAGCAGGTCTGTAACTACTATCAAAGTTTCTTGGGTTCAAAAACACACAGAACACTAGCAATGTTCTTTAAATTAAGTACGCATTTCAAAGGTTAACAGGACTATTCCTTAGGCAGAAGAACAAAGAGGAGCTGGTTAAAGAAAATTGGGTACACCACAGCTACTTAAAATACTGTATCCAGGCACAACTAATTTGGATGCCTTTGAGCTCAAAGCTAATTTGAATTATACAGAGGTGCTTTAAAGAACAAAAATACTAACCTGTGTTTTATCTAAGCTCTTTTAGCTGAACCGAGCTACTAATTAAAAATCTTCACTACTCTTCCTAATTTCTGATGTATTTTTTTTAACAGAGTAATAAAGCCGTTTAAAAGCTCTGTCCTTCCTCACAGAGGAGTGTTAACATTAGCATCTCTGAAATGCCTTGTCATCTAATGGTTTTACTAATAATATGTCTGTCATCTGCCTTGACTGTATCACTCGTAGGCAATCTAAAAATATTGTGCAGTAAGACTTCTGAATGCAATATTGATGCATATGCCAACATTCCTCTTGGTGACAATACTAGAAGAGTTTAAAATCCAGGCAATGCTCAAATGTAACAATACCTCTCAAATAATACATGAAACAGATGTGAACCTGGTATTGTAAATATGTGACATAAAAATCTATTGGGTTGGTCAGTGTGCATATTAAAAACCATTCAAGTAGGTCAAATTGTGGATAACTTAAAACTTTAAAGACAGCAATTTTAATAAAACTGTCAATACAATTTTCTTTGTAAAAACATTTGACACTGATTATGCTGCTTATATTGAAAGAGAAACACAAGGTCTATATCTTTGGATCTTTTATTGAACTGTGAGCACAGCATCAATAACTGCTTCTCAGCTGTAAATGAAAATTGATTCCAGATCTAACCTGTTGTTTTTTGTGTGCCTTTAATCCCAAATCACCCACAATGAGACACAAGAATCAGCATTTTGTCTATGGGACGAAGCATGTGGCCAGTTCCAAAGTGTCTACACCGATGATACTGTGGGGTGTGTTCACATGTGTTAGATGCAGGCGGTAACTGCCGTCTCTCTGAGTCCCCAAAAGTGATGATGGGAGTTTACAGTTGGGGTGGAGTGACTTGTAAGCTGCCTCATGCTCTATTGCCATGATTGCTATGGTCCAAAACTTTACAGATCTGAAGTCTGAAGGGACCTGCAACGAACATCTTACTGGACCTCCTACATGTCACAGCCCAAAGAAATTCACTTGACTTCTGTATCAAGCTCACAATTGCCAGAAGTCTAAAAGGATAGGGGAACCACAAGGTTTCCATGCAATTTGCAGCTGTTTGGCACTAGTAGTTTGGATTTCTAGTCAGCTCTCACTTGTTGAAGCCTCTTACACCCTCTGGGATGAAATCAAAGTGTATAGCCTCCTTTCAGGAATCTTCTTGGTGATACATTGGTAGGCCATATACATGCATGCTTTAACCAAAAAAGACCTAACACTTACATTAAGGAGGGTTCACTGGATCAGGTTTATAACTCTTAGATACAATTTCCAGTTATTAAAAATCCTGTTTGAAAAGCAAATGTTAAAAGTAGGCAGCATATTCAGTAACAGCCTTGCTAATACTACCTAATAATAAATACCTTTCATTGACTTCAACCTGGTAGTTTTCATCTTATCCAGAAAACAGTCATAACTTCTTAATTAATTATATGACTGACTGGAGCTATCATGTGTATTGTGTTTCTCCTCAGCAGCGGGGAGAAAAGGAAGGAGATGTTTAACACCTAAAAGAGCACAAGATCCATGGACCCTTAAATAAATGCAATACTGATCAGAAACGTGTGCTCATTCAGAGGAGTGAGACAGTAAGACAGAAGAGCTTTGTTTCTTGCAGACAAACTTCTAACAATCTTCCACCATGACAAATGGACTACTGGTAGTCTCAGAAGACAGGCTGATAGATCAAACTCTTTCCACATACTATAGACATTCACTAAAAGTTGAGATCAAGGTGCATTTATGGATCAGTGTCACTACCGCCCCTGCTGTGTAAAGATTGAAGGGTCCCTACCAATTCCTAAAGGACAAATCCTAGGGCTCCCTACCGACCATCATTCTCAAAGAGTTTCAATTTCCTTGAAATATGAGCAGAAAAAAAACAAAAAAAAAAAAACCAACTTGGTTTTTACATACTGTGTTTCTATTAATAAAAATGATTAAATGCTAGCTCATGCTTCATATTGTAAAAGCCTATAGTAAAAAAAAAAAATAACAGAAAGATTGTAAAGAAAATTATTCCATTTCCTCACAGAAATGTTGCATATACTGTTAGAATGGTTTTGAGCTGAGAGTTTTAATCTTTTATCTCCCTGTCAGAATGCACACATGTGTACAGCTGAATTACAATGGCCATTTGACTGCAAAATCTTTATGTTAAAAGAACAAAAAATAAAAAAAAAATTCAAACCTTGGGCTTCACACCTGAACATTCAAAATTGTAAAATTCACATATTCTAATTGCCTTGATCTGTCCCTCATGAATGAATATTTTATATACCTCTTGAAAAAAATACTTTGCAGTCAAAAACCATTGCAGTTACTTTGTTGATGATTATGTCTCTGACCAGTGGGCCAGATCAACTTTTCCTTCTGCTTCCAATATGCTCTCTTTAAAGAGATATGGCAGAAGCTGCTAAAGGGTGAAAGCACTGCCAGTGTAATGCGAAAGTGATGCAGCAGAGCTATGCTGCTCAGCTTTGCAAGGTCTTAGTCTGGGATGCAATGTGTGACAAAACTCAGGACAGACGCATAGTCATGCATTCAGGTGCATGCAGAAGAAAAGCTAACCTAAAAAGCTGCAGGATTATTTCCTGTAATGTGTATAGGTTTGTCTATAACCCTCTATTTGTAATACAAATAGGAGATTCAACCATACTTATGTGGGGTACATAGAAAAGGTGGTTTCCATTGAAATGCAGGGCATTTAAGAAATATGCTCAGTGTACTTCCCATCCAGCCAGTTAATTTATTTTTTTATGTGATTGGAAGTGTTCATGCTTAGAATCCCTAAAGATACAGACCATAATCTGTTTCTTAAGAAGGTATTTGGGAGAGTTTAGGAGATTTGAATAAATTCTAATCACTTAGAATGAGATGAAGTTCACACTGCCAAAAGGGTACAGGGGGAGCTGGTGGAAGTGCTCACCCAGCCACTCTCCATCAACCAGCAGCCCTGGCCAACGGGGAAGGTCCCAGCTGACTGGAAGTCAGCAAATGTGGCACCCACCTACCAGAAGGGCGGGGAGGAGGATCCGGGGAACTACAGGCCTGTCAGCGTGACCTCGGTGCTGGGGAAGGTTCTGGAGCAGATCATCCTGAGTGCTGTCACACGGCACGTGCAGGACAACGGGGGATCAGGCCCAGCCAGCGCGGGGTTATGGACGGCAGGTCCTGCCTGACGAACCACATCCCCTTGTGTGACAAGGTGACCTGCCCAGTGGCTGAGGGAAAGGCTGTGGCTGGTGTCTGCCTGGGCCTTGGCGAAGCCTTTGGCACCGTCTCCCACAGCATCTCCTGGAGACACCGGCTGCCCGTGGCCGGGGCGGGTGTGCTCTGCGCTGGGCTAAGAGCTGGCTGGGCGGCCGGGCAGAGCGTGGTGGGGGATGGGGTGACATCCCGCTGGCGGGGGCACACGGGGTGTCCCCAGGAGCCAGCCCTGCGCCCGGGTGGCCACGGGGGCCAGCAGCAGCCTGGCTGGTGTCAGGAACAGTGTGGCCAGCAGGGCCAGGGCAGTGCCCGTCCCCCTGTGCTGGGCCCTGGTGCGGCCGCCCCTCGAATCCTGCGCTGAGTTCTGGGCCCCTCACTACAGAAAGACATTGAGGTGTTGGAGCGTGTCCAAAGGAGAGCAACAAAGCTGGTGAAGGGTCTACAGAACAAGCCAGGGGCAGCTGAAGGAACTGGGGGTGTTTCGCCCGGAGAAAAGGAGACTCAGAGAGGATCTTATCACTCTCTACAACTACTTGAAAGGAGGCTGTAGCAAGGCAGGTGCTGGTCTCTTCTCCCAAGTAAGAAGTGTCAGGAGAAGAGGAAATGGCCTTAAGTTGCACCACAAGAGGTTTAGATTGGATAGGAAGAAAAGTTTCTTCAAGCATTGGAACAAGCTTCCTTACAGAAGTGGTTGAGTCACCATCCCTGGAGGTGCTTAAAAGACATGTAGATGTGGTTCTTAGGGACATGGTTTAGCGGTGGGCTTGGCAGTGCTGGGTTAATGTTTGACTCAATGATCTTAAAGGTCTTTTGCAACCTGAAAGATTCTATGATTCTATGAAAAGGAAAAACATTTTCTGTGTACTATAACATTTTGAGAAAGTACATGAACAATCCTTATTGTGCTCTCTTGTCTGTCTGCGGCTTATGCTGTGAATGGCACTACTGCAAAGTCACACAGAGTTTCAGTGCAGTCTGAGGCTTCCTACAGCTCAGGCACATTACCACCACATAAGGATTCAGCCCCCGAACTGGAACCAATGTGACACTGTTCATGCATGTGACGCTGTCTTTGGGTACCACTGATGTTTTGAGAGCTATCAATACTCCACTGAGCACTGTAGGCATAACAATGTCTTTTCTGCTTGGGAATAACATCAGAGATGACACCTATTCATGTCAGTGAGGGCTTTTCGTTTGATGTCAGTAATACTGGCCTAGGTATTTGCTTCTTCATTCAGCAATGCTACATGATTACATCTTAGCAGTGTAAATTGGTAATAATTCTACTTAAGTCACTAGAAAACTAGTACTATAGGATAACAAAAGTAACTCCTACCTGGTAATATATTTCCATTTCTGTATCTTGGGCATCTTGGTATCACAGTGTTAGTTTACAAGACTATTTGGGCAAGTTTCTAATAGCACAGGAAACCTCCCGGTTTTATAAGTCACCGTGTTTGTACAGCAGCGCACTGCACAGGTACAGGCTTTTAATCCTTTGGCTTCAGATGAGAATGCTAGTCTAACTTGGTGCTAGAAAATATTGACTTGTATGATAAGTGGTCAGCTGATACCAAAAGGCACATCTTTTCTGACATAACACTAAAGGATGGAATAGTTAGGTTGAAGGAGAACATTTAGGTGGTTTAAAAATAATTAAGAAAGAAAGATCGACTTATAATTAACCTTTCACAGGCTGAACAGATGATCTTATGCTGAATTATAGCATTACCTTTCTCTGTGTTGCAAATGTTTAAACATTTGAGCCTACTGCATATATAAAGTAACATGAAGGATGAATTTAACCCAAAGTGTCCTTTTTTTTTCCTGATAAGAATGTTGAGAATATGAATTTCACCAGCTGTTTCCCAGCATTATCCATAAATATTTATAAAGTGGGAAGGATAAGAATGACATGAGACAGTTTTCAGAAAATTATTCTTAATTAACATCCCAAATAGTTTGAGAGACTTCCAGTATTGATTTACAGCTGCACACCGAGGATTTTCACTTCACAAATGGGAATCACCGGATTACTGACTATGGACTCCCAGCCTGTTAGTCACTGACTGGAACAAAGCTTATGGACTCAGTCTTCTTAAGTGCAATTGTAGAAATGAATTGCAAAGTGCAAACCAACTCTGCGGTTGTGTTGGTGGTCGGTTGTGGTCATTTTACACCCACTTCCAAAAAGGTCATCAATTTCAGAAATTGAGTGTGAAACAAGTGGAGGCTGTTCCACAGATAGTTTGGTACAATGGAGGATAGAAACTCACAGCACATTAGGTATTCCTGGGTGATGCCATATGTGGTCTCTAATTCCAAGGCTAGTAAGTCATATTCTAGTTTTGTTTAACCCACTTCACAAAGTCAATTCATCAAAATTGACAAAATGCATTCCTATCTGAGAGTAAGTTTCCTCCCACACAGATTCTATGTGCAAGCAAGATTTAAGCTAATGGATTCTACAGCATTCCAGCATGCTTTTGATGCAAATATAGTAAACCAACATGAACATGCAATCACATTCAACTGATGAAAAAACTTTGTCAGGTTATATGGTCTATGCATTTAGGTCAGATGTGTTTACCTGTTCATTGTCATCTTCATCACTGCTGAGTTTCAGATCATCCTCAAGCATTCTGAAAAAAAGAGACAACAGAGAATTACATTTAATGAAGTAACTTTATATACAATGGGTTGAATTTACCCTTCAGCAAAGTCAGAGGAAAAAATCCCTTTCAATTCAACAACAGCAAAATCAGATCTGGGATAAGTAAACGGATGGATACCCCACATATGTCTGCATTAGTCCTTCTGTGTGATGCTAGGTAAGAACAAATGACTTTCAGGCTCATCCATCATAAAGTCTGGCAGTCAGCACCTCTTTCATGCCCTCTTATTTGCACATTGTCTCACAGTGATTTGTCCATATATAACATTTTTCTGAATTTCTAAATTTATTTCTAAATTATTTTATTTCTAAATCAGTAGTGTATTTCTAAATCAGAAGGTGGAAGGGAAATTCAGCTCTGAGACTGTTAAAAACTGGAAAAAAAAGTCTTCCATGTTTCATTATTGATCTAGGGCATCACTGATCTTCTTTCAGGCCAGTACCAATCCCCACCTTATCAAACTGAGAATGAGAGTGGAGAATAGCAAGAGGAGGAGGAGCTTGTTTGAGGTTTGATGGGACCTCACAGTTGCTAGTATCTGAAGGCAGAGCAAATGTTTTCCAAGCTAGGAATCTGCTAATTCATATCCCCATTTTTACATATATATATTTTCAAAATAGAAAGAAATTTCACATAACCGCTCCCTGCGTTTGGTTAAAGGGTGAGGAAACTCCTAAAAGACATGGCTGTTCCAATGCCTCCTTCCTTTCCTTCGGTAGATGTAAGAGTGGAATAATGCCTCATCTTATATTACTATTTTTATTTTTAAGCCAAGAGTTGGGTATGGCAAAACACATGGGGTACAAAACCATATTATTTGCTGTGACATCTTTCCAGTAAAGGTATCTTCTTTTGAGGTCTGCCTATCTAGAGAGGCATGGCTAGCGGCCACCAAATACTCTCCTGTACAGCTTCCCACATATTCACGCTTTTATCGGGTGGTCCTCTTCAGAGCTGATATTCCTTTGGGCACACTTCTAACTCACACCCATCTTTTAACCTTGACACATCCTCTTATCACAGATGATGTATGAATGAATTGGCACATCCCATCCAGATCCGCTGCGACAGCCACTAAAATTGCCGAGCTTCCTTTCTCCCAACCTGAGCTCCTTCACCCATGGCAGGAGGCTTGCAAATTGCAATTACTGTTTCCTTTCTGCCTTGATGGAGACTGAAGTCTATGATTTTTTATTGTTAGCCTTTAAAGAACTGTAGCAATCAACGGATGTTCTGTTTGGAAGAGGTTTTTCTTTTGTTTGAAGACTACTGGTAAATCATGGATGCCTTGTGGTATAAGGAATTTTAAAGAAGGGACAATAATCCCAAGGTGGAAATACCAGAAGATTTGAAGTCATGCTCATGCTCTTAAAAGGAAAAAGTGCAAGGAGATCTTTAAACCAGTTTGTAAGTCATCTGTCTTTCAGTGACCTCTGTTGTCGGGCAGCTCAGTGTTTACAAAGTATCTGGACACATAACCACTAGTCATTAATGTCTTGATAAACGGCAGATGCCTCCCTGTAATATGTGAACCCATAAAAGTAAGACTGTAGCATGGATAAAGAATCTTCTAAAAGTAAGAATTTGTGGTGGGTTGACCTTGGCTGGATGCCAGGTGCCCACCAAAGCTGCTGTATCACACCCCCTCCTCAGCTGGACAGGGGGGAGAAAATACAATCAATGGCCCGTGGGTAGAGATAAGGACAGGGAGATCATCAAGAATTACTGTCACGGGCAAAACAGACTCAGCTTGGCGAAATTAATGTAATTTATTGCCAATCAAATCAGAGTAGGGTAATAAGAAATAGAACCACATCTTAAAACACCTTCCCCCAAGCCCCTCCCTATCTCCCAGGCTTAACTTTACTCCCAGTTTCTCTACCACCTCCCCTTGAGCAGCACAGGGGGACAGGGAATGGGGTTTGCCACCAGTTCATCAGACATTATTTCTGCTGCTCCTTCCTCCTCAGGGAGAGGACTCCTCACACTCTTCCCCTGTCCCAGGTGGGTCCCCCTGTGGGGCTCAGCCCCTCAGGCCCAGCTGACCTCAGAGTGGTCCCCGTGGGGTCCCCAGCCCGGGCTGCTACCCAGGGGCCACCGGCCCTGCCAGGAGCTGCCCCAGCACCACTGCCGGGGGTCACGGCTCCTGCGGGCACCCCCTGCCCCAGGGTGGCCCTGCCCGGGTTGCTGGGGGTGGTCTGCTCCACCATGGACCTCCATGGGCTGGGGGCACAGCCTGCCCCACTGGGGGCTGCACCACGGGCTGGGGGCACAGCCTGCCCCGCCGGGGGCTCCCCACGGGCTCCTGGGGAATCTCTGCTCTGGCACCTGGAGCCCCCCCCGGCCCCCTCCTGCCCTGGCCTGGGGGGCTGCAGGGCTGCTGCTCTTGCATAGTCTCTCTCCTCTCTCCAGCTGCTGTTGCAGATGCAGTTTTTTCCCCTTGTGGAATGCGTTGTCCCAGAGGCGCTACCACCACCGCTGATGGGCTCGGCCTTGGCCAGCAGCGTTGGCTCTATTGGACATGGGGGAAACTTCTGGCATCTTCTCACAGAAGCCATCCCTGCAGCTCCCTACAACCAAAATCTTGCCAAACAAACCCAATATAGAGTTTGTCAGGAAATATTAACCTTTAGAGGCCTGGACTTTGGTGATAAACAGGAACTTTTAATGTTGTTTATCTAGCAGACACCTTCATTTGTTTCCCCAGTGTCATTACTTGCTGGGCCATTCTCAGTGTATTGCTGTACCTCAGTCTATCCACAGTCCCCGATTGTTATCTGCAAGTCTCATTACACACCAGAAGGACAATACCCCCAGGAAACCGAGACCATCTTCATACAAGACTATATCATTCTGACTCTTAACTCTAATTCAATTCTACACTCCTCCTTTTAAACCTACATCTCACTTTAATGTGTAAATTATCCACTGCTTTAAAGCAGCACTGCTACATAATGCGTTCTATTATTATTTTTTTTAATGCAGATCTAAGAGGACATAATGCAAGGATCTTTTCATGAACGAAGCCCAAAGGGTGGTGTTTTTTTTTTCTTTCCAGCTATATATTTTTTTTTTTTCCATTTCTTACACGTTAAATTCCCATTTGACATATCCTGGTAGAAATAAACCAAAAAGGACAAAGGAAATTCCATATTGGATAAATGGAAAGAACAAAGAAGAAAACATAAAAAAGATAAATGAATACTCTTAGTAAACTAACCAAACAGCCATCTGAAATGGCTGATTAATAACTGTCCTCACACAGCCTGTACTGCAGATACTTTCTAACAAGTACAGTAAGCGCTAGACATGTTTATTGAATATTGAAAAATATAAAATGGATATAAAACATGATTAGTAGGAAGGACAACTGTTAGAGTTGGTTTCAGATAAACTAAATTTGCAGGATTTATGAGTTCCCTTCAGGAGACTAATGGATGTTTAGACAACTAGAGAGAGGAAAAAAATTGGATTTTGGTATTTCTTTAGCAGTTCCAAGCTTATCACTTGGAGTATATAATTCTTCTTAGCCTGTTCTGCTAAATGAAGAATATGTCACCCCATTCAGCTACAAAACTCAAACGTTAAACAACCAAACCACACAGCTTCTAAAATGCATCATACTCTCCTGGCAGATGGAATAATTAAAGAGAAACTGAATACCGTATCAACAATAAATATATGGCAGCCAGAGAAGTGACGGAATAAATTAAAAATACACAGTATGTGCAAATGAAAGTAGAATGCTGAAGAGTTCAAATAACCTGCTCCCAGAGGATACTGGTTAGAAGCGGTAATATTTTACAGAAAGTAGAGGACTAGATGGTCTTCCACAATTTTAAAATGTGCTTAATATTCTGAAGACATGGGTCACAGTAGCTTGTACTGTTTAATGTTTCTATTAACTCTCATTTATAAGCGAGTAGCATCTGATAACACTCAAAGCCCAATAAGGGCTTTTTAAGATTGCTAGCAACCTTAATCCAAGGTGACTATTTCCCTGTCATATCTCGAGACGTAACCCATTTCAGCTTCAAAGCCCCAAGACAGAAGAGCTCTGTATCTACAGCTCTCTCTAACACTGGCTGGATGGGTTGAACATGAAATTAGGCCCTTTTGAGTGAGAGATCCCTGTAAATATGCATATGATCTATTCTGCTCTATGTAATTGTTAACCTCAGAAACACACAGACTCCAGATTACGGAGTGTATTTGTTATGAAGATCAGGCCAGCTATTAATAAAGGCCAATTTGGCATATATGTTAAAGTTACAATGAATACTGTCAATGAGGGCAAATCAAAGAGAAAACTGCCTGTATCAGAAAGCTTTCTCCAGAGGTGTTATGAATTAATTTTATTTCCTATTCTTCTCTGACCCAGCTGACATTATTATTGAATATACATGTACTTGTTTGTCTTTTCATCCATAGCTAATGCAAAACACCACTTTAGGGAAAGAATGGGATTAAGTAGGATTTTTTATTTCATTATTAGAGCAATGCCATTTACTCTAATGGTTGAAGTTGTGTCAGCACATTTATTATAATCTACAATTTTCAGAGGTTTATAATTTGGAATGTGAAATTATTGCAAAGCAGAAACGTCAGGACAAAGCAACACATTTATCTGTAGTGTAAGTAGGGGCAATCTCATTGACTGACTACAATACCCACTTCCTCCAGGGATGAATCAGCTCCCAAAGCAGATTGTTCCTACACTACAAATATAGCTAGACAAATGGGTGAATGAGGGCTTTATAAGGATGAGTTCTGTAAGAGTCTCACTAGAAATAGTAACAACAAAATATTATTTTCAGGACCCTTCAACTTGTGCTGGGCCTCAGAAGATGAGATGGACCAAATTCAAAATGAGCTATTTTTACAATAGTTTTTTATGATTTTGGCAGAGCAAGCTAAATTTTTATCTTCTTTGACTCTTCACACATTTTCCAAAAATAGAATTTAAAAACTATGCCATGGTAATAAATCAGTTAAAACAATCAGAAACCCCTCTGTATCTATTCTCTTAACAGACAATGTCAAAAGATTATGCAAGTCCCATCATGGCTTCTGTTCCTCAGTGGGACAGACTGTTTTATACCTTTTTCCTGTCCATGTTCAGCTCAAATGAGTCACAGAGTCCCTCTAGTTGCTTCCAACAGTTGTTACAGCGTAAGTTACTCAGCTAAAATATAAGTCTAGGCATGTTTTTTTAACTGTTTCAGAGAAATCATGGATAGTGAAAGGCCAAAGCTGCAGAGCAGGATGACCTAGGACTTGATGGGGTCACTGAAATAGGTTTTCCCAGCCATCACTGCTGGGAGGAGAAAAGGCAGCAGAACCTCAACTCAACTCTGAGGTCTGGGCTGAAACTTACTGGGGTGTCACCAAGCTGAGCTGCATGCACAGTGAAATTGGACTTGCAGCCTATCCCAACTGTTTGAGTTCAGCAGGTGTTTTGGGCACACCAGATCTGCTGGTTTGGGATCCTGTGAATGAGCACGGGAGGATTTGATTAGGAGATGTGAGATAATCTCCTCCCTGAAAAAGCACTATCACGATAGAATTCAATTTCAGATCTTTTATAGAAGACTCTGAACTTCTTAAAGGAGTATTTTCACAGCTCAAGGTCATTTTTTTTGTTTGTTTGTTTCAAGTATAATGTATTTAAATGCTTTTTACAAATTAACAAGGTCTAGATTGCTATTACATTTCTGAGAATGTTATGCATTTCTTCCTGTTCTGGTTGTGTAGGGCTGTGATGGGAGCACACTGTGTTTATAATAAGAAGTTATAGGTTTGGTGAGACATCAAGGAGGCGGTGCTTAAAAGGCAGCCTAAATAGGATGAGGTTCTGCACTTCTAATTTGCTCTGGGTTCAACTCGCCACTGCAGTGGAGCTCCACTCGGATGGAAAAAAGTCTTGTGGGAATGAAAAGGATGGAGAAAAGGGAAGAAGGGGCTGCAAGCAGACAGTGAAGAGCATACTTGGCAATTCCCTGATCCTGAGCTGCCCAGAAAGTTAACTCGCTCATGTCAGACCACATTTGTACAAAATGTATATCCCATCTGGGTCATTCTGGGTCATATGACAGCAAACAGAGGTGTTGCTTCTGCTGGAAAGAGGACTGACAATGGTGTTATCCAGACATACAGGCATGCCATTTGTTTCTTGTCAGGTTTGTCTCTGGTAAAATGGAAATACATTCATAAGATTGCTGCTTTTCAAAATGTTTAGCCCATTTGTTTTTGTAAATCTGTAACGTTGTTCTTGCAACCTCAATGGGCAAACCATGGTCCTGCCCCATTGGTGGGATAGGATGTATTGATTAAATTCGACTGAAAAGTAGAAGTAAGGATGAAACTACCTAGTGACACAGAAGACACAGCCAAGCGCAGGTAAGGAGAAGCAGTGGCTAGTATGGAAAGCATATAGAGGATGCAGGAGTTCTCCAGGACTAAAGTTCCCTGCTGTTTCAACTTTCCACTGATACAAAAGGACAAATTTAAATGGAGGTTTGTGTGATTTAGATTGGAGTAGTATGTGCTAAAACTAGTTATTCTGTTCAATATTAAAGAGAGAGCTTAGACTGTTACAGCAAATTGCACTTGTGTTAATTAATAAGACATTCAGAACGGGCAGGAATAAAATAAATGTCTTTGAGGTGAAAAAAAAGTAGTGCATTACCATCCTGAGCTACAAAGAAGCCCCTGTCACACTCTTGTTTGCAGCAATACTTATGTGGAGGGAGCACTGAGAGGCAACCTTTCCTACCCCTGAACTTGCATGGAAATAAGGCCATCAGTTCAAAACAATCTATGCTGCTTTACCCTATGGACTTTATACCAAACTTGTTTTTCATTTTTTGTAGTATATAAGACTTCTCTGAAAGTGTTAACTCAAAAGGTATCATGCAAATGACAAACTGTATAATGGAATTCAGATGTATGTCAAGAATGTGTTGCACACACTGGAGTACAGTTTTATCATTTATCAAGGGGGAAGAAGGGGGCCTATGTGTGTGAAAACATCTAACAATAGATTTCCCCAGAGAAGTTTATAATACAGTGGACCAAAAAAAAATGGGGGAATGAAAATAAATGGTAGAGTAATTCCAAAGGAAAAAAGAAGATCTTTTGTTTTAAAACATCCCATTGATAAATCTTGAAACATGATATTCATTCTTTTGCTGAATGTGGAAGTCATCTTTAAAATATTTCCTCTGAGATACTCAAAGAGTTACAGTAAAAGAAAATCTCTGAAGATTAAATGGAATTTATAAGCACTATTTACATTAATAGTAAGGGCCACTTGTCCAGCAGTTTTATACATACTTAAATATAGTTTATTAATTTTTCTTTCTCCTCATCCACCATTTTCATTCATTATATTCTTATCAATGATTAGGCCAGTTTGGCAGACTCTTACTCACAGGAGGAACTTCTACTCATTTGAGTAGTTTCAGTGGCTTGAATAGGACTAATTTGCTTAAGGTATAGATCAAATCCCATCTCTGGCCTGACATTGCCTCCCCTTAGAAAGAACTGAAGTCAAGGGTCATGTCTTCACCACAAAAAAAGCCTGCGAGCAACAGAGGTACCTGGTATCTTCCCTCCCACAGAAGAAGACACACATTAGCCTCATAACACGGTCAGCCTCCCTCTGGCCCAGCTGATGGAGGAAGATGGCTTGCTAAGAAACACTCCATTTTGTGTTGTCACACTCAGCCTGCCTTAGTGTTCCTGGCACCATATCAGTAATTAGTGTAATTACAGCTGGTGAGAGAGAAGTAACCCTGTGGTTATCTATTAGGTACCTCACAATCAGAGAGTGCACTTCATTAGTCATTGCTCCGTATCATCTCTTAATTTCAAAAGGATTAAGCAAAGTTAATTCTTTCAGTAGAAGAATTTCTTTATCTAGCCATCCATTAATCTCTATGTATAAAAAGCTCTTCAAGGCAACTAAAATATTAAATTGCTACTAAGTGTGTTATAACTACTGCTCTGTTGACAGGCATTTTGTTTTTCATTAAAGCTGAGACAATAACTTTGGAAGGAGGGAGAAACCCCTGCCAAATTTTATCTGTACATTACAAATGTAGATGGAAATTTAGCATTTAGCATGTACATTTAGCATGAATAATACTGTAGCAGTTCCAATAACTTCACATCCACATTGAGGTCCAATCTTGCTCCCAGAGAACACTTCCAATAGAATGGGAGCAGAATTGGGTCAAAATATTTTAACAGAGTAATAGACAGCTTAAAAAGTCCCAAAAAACCCAGGACCTTTTTGTTTCAAGCTGGTGAGTTGATATTTTTGTCTTAATAACACTTACCACCACTTATGCCTTCTGCTTAGAAAAGTACAATCTCTATTACATTATGTCTCCCTCACTGTCCAATGACTCCTCAGTACAAAATACCCCTCTGGCAAGGCCTGAGAATGATGTTTAATTCAAACAAAAAAAACAAAACAAAAAAAAAAAAAGGGGGGGGGGGAGGGGGAGAGAGAATAAACAACAGACAAGAACAAAGACAAGTATGGGTGCAGGAAAAAAACCTGGGAAGGTGTAATAATTTCTAAAAATGCTAGAGTAGAACTTGTATTCTTCAAGTTTTTGAAGAATAAAAATGAGGGCTCCACCTTTTTTAGTGTGCCAAAATCTGCCAGTGTGCACAAAGCTTTTGCTGTTTTCCCTTTGATCAACTGCAACGGCCGATATAATTTTGGGTTCTGCTATTTATCAAGAGCAATATATAGTCCAAGAGCCATTTCTGTGATACATACTCATTTCCAATACATTCCACATGAAAAACACCTGCTTACTGCAACCATATTTGATTAAAACTGTCTCCTAGCCAGAGCACCAGTATTTTCTCTGGTAAACAAGCCTTCAGTTGGCATATTTACACACAAAGGCTATGGGAACTTAGCACACAGTTAAACAATGATTGAT
The DNA here is from genome assembly GCF_017639655.2 of Falco naumanni. NCBI lineage: Eukaryota > Metazoa > Chordata > Aves > Falconiformes > Falconidae > Falco > Falco naumanni. The sequence goes on from NC_054067.1 coordinate 9,703,614, forward strand.
AATTCTACAGCAACTTGTAAAGGTGACTTTAAAAATTCATACCAGAAAATATATTAAAAAGAGTTGTTCAGCAGGGAACAAATAACATAGGACTAGCTCATCTATCCAATGTTCTAAAGCGCATATGGAAGGACATTAATTTTATTCATTGATTATATTCTTTTATCTTTTATTTCATTCCCTTTTTAATCTGGTAGCAAAGTGAGTCCTTCAAGGAGCTGTTTGATGAACTGTCAGTACCAACATGACATTCGCAAATCTTTCTCTGTGCACTGTTTCCCCCTTACATAGACTAATCTTGTATCTGAAGAGCAGTTATTTTCTTTGGTAAATCTTAAGCTTCAATAACCTGGTCTGGAGTGGAAGCAGCTTTTTTGTTCATGAAAACCTTTATACTGATGCATTTTTGTGGCTTTTTCTGCCATTTGAACTATTTGCCTCTAATTCCGAACTGCTGTCTGTGAAGTTCAGTGTCATGGAGAGAGACTGCACTTCAGTGTCAGCGATAAGAATGACACCAAGTCCTCAAGGCACTTTACAGAGGCAGTACAGACTGAGAACTACCGAGTCCCTCTACCCCCGTGGGTAATAGGACTGCACGGAGCTGGGCAGTGGGGTGATGCGGAAGAGAAACTCAACCACTGCCTGCAATGGGGTAAGGCTGCACAGCAGCTGACCAGCAGCACCAGTCTGTTCCAGTCTGTGAGCTACAGTGACACCCACAGCCATTCCACCCCAGCTCTGTGTGATGGGGCTGGTATCCACCTGTCCCCTCCCAACCACAGCCCATTCACAGTAGCTAATGGAGGCAATGGGTGTCCAACACACAGCATAATGCACACAGGGGGACCTCTGCCTCCTCGCTGCCCTGGCACAGTCCTGTGGCAGGACCTCGGGAGGATGGGGGTGGTTTTCCAGTCTTCCTCCATAAGATCAGCCAACTTTATCCACACTTCACAAATAAGGGTAGATCTGAAGAGCTCTGAGCAAGGAAATCAAGGCAGCTGCCTGGACCTTGGGTGCTGAGAACAAGGTGTCAATTAAATAAAAAGTGCAAGAGAGGACAATTTATCCCAAGTTCATAAATCGTTTCCCTACTTTCTTTTAGCCATAACAAGGCCCAACAACCTCTTGACTACAATTAGCATGAGAACTATTTCCCTCCATAGTTTCCATTCTTTAATAAAGTCTTTGAACAGCATTCATAGCCGATGTATGTGTATGCCTTGGAAGCAAACACAGGTCTGCAAAAGGGTACTGCTCAATTAATGTTTCTCCAGTGCAGAAACGTCACCTCCTATGGGTTCACAGCACTCCAATATGACATGGGAGCTTTTGACTCAGTTTTCATAGCTTAAGCCCATGTAGAAGGGAAAAACTATTTTGTCTAGTAAAAACCATTTCTGTCTAGTATTAGGATCTTCAGAATTTTCCAGCTCAAACGTGGATGTCAATAGGGTTATGCCTTGGTTAAGGAGACAAGGACAAAAAGAACAGAGAAAGAAATGATGCTATGATTCCATGAAAATCCAATACAAAGTAGTAATAGAAAAGTGGAAAAGAGAAGACAGAGGTGGAAGAAAAGGAGGAAGAAAATGCCAAAGGCAAACTAAACCCATGTATCTCACTGTGCTTTTGTAGAATATGCACTTTTGCCAGCCTTGGTTTGGAGGAAGAATGGATGGTATAGGAAAAGAGAGGAGACATGGTCTCTTCTCGATAGAAAGCAGATTTTCCTTTAGCAGAAACATCATTTTTTTAACTGCCCATTAGAAGAAGTATACTCAAATTACAGTATTTGCTAATGTGAGGAAACTTGCAAACTCCTAAAATGAACCCGAGATCCTCAAAAGCTCAGGCACTGCTGGGATCTGCTCACCCCCTCACAGTAAGGATAAAGAGTATTTGGCAAGAAGCAAGCTGAAGACAAAGCCTGCCAGTTTCTTCAACAAAACTAGCCTCTAGAAAAGCTATAGTGACGAATGTCCTTGTATTTTAAATAGTTCAGTGTGAGTGGACCCTAACTAATCAGATGAGTGGAGGAATGGCAACAAAGTCTCTCTGACAGTGATCTCACGTTGACAGGTTTTTGAGTCCCTGGGGTCAATTTGTCATCAAGAATGAATTGTGGGGGATGAGTGCCCCGTTACCCAATAAAGGGTCTGGCCGCTTCATTTCTGTGCAAATGAACAACAACTTCATAAAACTGTAAAGTATTTATTTACTTGTTCAAAAGGAACACTCAAGATGTTTAATAAAGACTGGCAGGGGGAGGTCTTCCAGTGGCAGACACTGAAAGACCAACACAGTGCAGCCATGACATAGGTTTCAGTGATGTGTTAGGCTGCGGAGAAAGTGAGCTTTAGTTTCAGAAACAGAAACAATGTTTGTTCATATGGAGACAAATGAAATTTGTCACATGTCAGATCTGTAAAGAATGTTTTAAGCTTAGCACTTGACTTAAAGACAGATTTTCAGGGGTGTGCATTACCAAAGCAGGATTCCAAGAGGGGATGCAAGTCCTGTGCACTGGCCTGCTGATGGTGCAAAGTGAATAAAGAGCAGGGGCTGGCTATAGAGAAGGTGAGCAAGTACCAGGGTCTTATGCATGCATGAGAGAACTGACTGGGGTTTTCAATGCTGCAAAGGCATTACACCTTTATGAAATATACTGCTGGACCGTGCCTGGTACAGAAGGTAATTTAGGGCTGATCAATAAGCAAAAATCCCCATAGAAAGCAAAGATAAGGAGATCTTGGGGAAGGTGAGCTTCATTTTCACTGCACTAAATTTCTGATCAGTTTTTAAAGCCACCTCTCCTGTAGCTGCAAAATCCTGCACTGGGAACCCACACCTATCCCACAGATCTGATACAAATTTTGCAAAGAGAAATTAATCTTCAGTAACTGTTCACTTCTACCCTTAAATGAACATTCTGTTGATCAATCTAAAAATGTAAAAACAGATTAATACAAGCAGTACTACAACTAATGTAAATAGAGGGGATAAATGAATAAAATACTTAAATGATTTCTGAATCTGCATGATTTATAAGGCACTGAATATGCATGATAGAAATCAAGTACCAAGCACAGTCCTGAAAACACTGACTCATACAAGTAATCCTTGCTCCTGCAAGCACTATTTTTCAGGCTCAGATCCAAACAGAATGCCTGACACTGTTTGCTCTGATAATCACTCTAAGATAAACAGATATGAATAATTGCAAATACTTCCAAGCATTTCCTTTCACTTACAATGTAAAAAGAAAAATTAGAGGATAAAATGAAAATGTATGTTTCCACTTCCAGATTTCATACATCATTAATTCTGTAAAAATATATCCATCTTCATGCTGATACTTCTCTTTGCTTGGCAAGCTTGAAGAATGCAATATGCTTGATAACCTGATTGAAAATTTGATCCTATTGTTTAACAAAATGAGGATTGTTTCATATGGGGCTCCACCATGTCTGTGCACATTTTCCCCTAAGTAACAGTGTAAGACTTGTATTTCCCCAGACAGATGAACATTTATGTTGATGTACTTGGCTAGAGATCCAATCTTGCCCTGGCTGTCATACAGGAGAATTTTCCTCAGCATTTTGAATTATGGCACTGAAATAATTTAACAGTGCCTTCTGTGCACATTAAACAAGTTTTCTGATACAGTTAGCTCTGACTGAAAGTTTGTTTAGCCAATAAATTGTGCCACATGGTTAAACTACGCTTTGGCCTGAAATCTGCAGAGGTTATTTTTTTTCAATATCACTGCAAATGGTGTAACTCAGGAAAAGCTAGCATTTCCCCATATTCACACACACCCTCCATATACAAACAGTCACCCTTCTTTGTATTCCCTAGGAAGTTACTTTTGAGCTATCTGCTAATTTGTGCTTGCAAAGCCCTCTTCAGTGTTAGAAGGATGAAGCTGGGAGGAACCAAGACAGGAATATTCAGTTATTGGTTTAAAATGTTACAGCAGAGATACCCACAGAAACTGTTTGTGCCTAATTACTGAAAGCAAACCCTGCAAATTACTATCACGGTTCTGATCCTAGTGAGAACGTGACATACATTGACATTTCCAAGATCAGGAGAAAGAAGACCTTCTTTAGCAGCTCCCTACTTTAATGTCTCTTTCCCAAAGTTATCCTGAGACCACTCTGGTCTTCCTTTACCTCAAAGCCTCTGCAAAACATTGTGATTGATTCTCTGAGAGATAGGTTAATATTATTTTCATACCAAATTCATTTAGTTACGAAATGAAATGCATGTTACCATTGAAAAAACATTGAAACTCATAACACAGTCCTCAGTGATAAAAACATCCCAGAAAAGAAAATTCCAGAATACTGATTTTGTGCCTCTTTTTGTACATTTATAGCAGGCCTGGCACTTGATTTCTTTGTCCATGATCAGCATATCTCAATGTTATTATAAAACAAATAAACAAGAATATTAGTACATAAAATTGATAAATGGAGACTCAATTTTTTCTTCAAAGGGCAAAACCTAGGGGTGATACAGACTAAACTTAATGTCATGGATAGTCTAATGACATCATGACTTTACAAAGACAAGTAATAGCATAATAATAGTCAAAATTGTCAGACTGGATCAAGCCTGTGGTACATCTAGTTCTGCATCTTGTCACAGAAGACTTTTCAGTGGAACAATTTGTTAGTACTGAATTATTTTTCCTAATATAACTGGAACAAGACATTGGTTCATTATGCTCATGGAGCACATATGTCTCCCAAATTTTTTATTCCAATCTTACTTCAAAATCTCTTTGAACCCTGGCTCCACTGTTGGCAGCAACCTGAGTCCTAATTGTATGCTGTGTAAGAACCTATTTGTCTTTTCTTGGCTTTCTGAATTTCTCTGAGTGCCTCTTTCAAAACCTGATTTTCTATCAGGATAGCTACAAGGACATAATGTACCTTTTCCCTACAGTATTACTTTTGTACTTTCTCATCTTACTTTATACACCTGCTGTTGCAAGTCCAAGTCTTGGTGGCAATTATCTTCTGAAGGAACAAGTGTCTACCTTTACCTTATGTCTGGCACACGAGCTGCAAAGCCCTCCCCACTTTTGCTGAGTTTTGATGTTAGTTCAGTTGAAACAGGATGAGTCCCACAAAGAGGCAATTGCATGATACACCTTGCACTTGGTGTGCTAGCTGTTAATCTAGAGACTAATCCAATTGATACATATGGTTAGGTAGTTGGGTAACCATCAGGGCACAACACTACCTTTCGTCTCCTAAGGTAATGCAAAAGTCATATCTCAAATCCAATTTAAATTGGTGCTCCCTTGAGTCAACAGATAATTTCTCTCTAATCCTCTTCTGGTTGTCTATAGGGTAACCTTCAAAATCTCAGATATGACACTTAAAAAAAATGATCAAGTCATAATTTTTTTTTAGCACAAAACCTAGCTATTTTTCCTGGTGGCACTATGTTCCAGCTGTTATCAGATTCAAGAATTCTTCAATTGCCTTGAACTCTGCATTTATTTTCCTTTTCCAGATCTTTGCCAATGAAAATACCTCAGCACTGCTTGAAGAGAAAATAATCTTGTCAGTTTTATTGTGCCATATCTGAGATGATGAAGGTCATGCTAACTACAAGTCTGTTCCAATTGCTGTGGGGTTGGGTGAGGTGGGCTTTTTATTTTATTTTTGGTTTTCCCCTTGCTCCTACCACAAAGTAATAGGGATTTTCCCCTTTCATTCATCTTGCCTTTTGTTGTTTTTAATCGACCACCCATCAGTGCCGAATTGCCTTGTAACTGTCTGCTGAGCTTTCATTTGACAGAGATAGCTGCTATTGTTAACAGGAGCCTTCACTTCAGCCCATTTAACTTTCCTTGGTTTGACAGCTTCACAATAGCCACCTTCTATCTAAAGAAAACTGTGATTTAGTAGAAAGGGAATGTGGGACAACAGCCTGATCTGTCACTCAGTCTCCAGTGAGTTCTCTTGGCATAAAGTTCCCCCACAAAGCCAGAGGATGAAATACTACATGAAAATAAGACGGTCATGAGACATGTTCAGTTTTATATTCTGGTAAAATCTAAACAGAAATGACACTTAAAAATACAGCCCTTTCCTGTCAGTGATACCCTGTGCTGGGCAGTAAAATAAATATTTTGACTGATTTTAAATTTCCATTTTTTTTACTTCTATTCCTGAGCAATGCTTGACTTTTTCCCCCCCTCTTTTTTATTCACCTAGTAATTGTTCTCAGATTGATCTACAACAACTCCTAGTGGAAACAATATGTCACAAGTAAATTAAAGCTTTCATTGGACCAGTCATTGGTCCTACTCCATGTAAGTCTACAAGAAAAGATGTTGATGAATTAAGAGCCTGGATGTCCTCCCTTACCAACAATTAAAAAAGTCAAATTACAGCTGCCTAAGCACAGCCTCAGAATACTTCCCAGCCCAGCTCCACACAGCTTTCCAGTTACATGCAGTTTGGAAATGCATTTGTAGCTGATTTTTTTACTGTTGTGCATTTATGCCTAATGCTCTTTTGCGGTTGTGCTTCAATTTGGTGTTACCGTTTGGCACAAATGTCAAGCTGTAGACATCCCACTATTAGATTTGCAGGCACCATTTTTCTTCTAGCCATAGTTAAATAACTGTGTTATTTTCTTATCCAAAATCCTGGATCCAAGTTTGATGAATGCTTTCTTGTTAAAAAATGTGTCTAGAAAATTGAATTTCATTACCATAAAGCATAATTTATTTCAGTCCATCTATATTCCTCTCCTTAGAGTTCTCATTAACTGCAACAGAAGAGGAGTGAGGAAACAAGAGTTGGTACAGGCACACACTGCAAAAGGAGTCCCCTAAACTCACTGCCATGTTCACCTGTGTTTGAGAACTATATCCTAGTATTTAAAAAAAATAAGTTACTCTGGTAGTGGTGGCTAATTACTGAGCAACATAATGAATTTTCGTTTTGCAGCAGTCATTCAAAACTTCAGTTAAGAGTTTACCACAGCTATGTAGAAAAGCATGTTCAGAACTGGAGACAGAAAATTAGACCATGGATAAACTCCAGTAAAAAGACAGATAACAGTTACTAGAGAAGCATCTATTGCCCAGAGTTCACTTGTGAGAAAGTACCCATGAGGCTATAACTAGGAAGAACACCAGACCGCTCCACTGTTTCTAATTAGGGAGGACATCCTTCATTTTATAGCTCCTGTGGTCTAATTTGTAGAGAGCCATATCCCCTAAAGCTTTCTGTAAGCCAAATTAAAACTCATTCCATCAAGGAGTTTTAGCAATATACAGTCTCTGATCACAATACATACTCATGGTCATAGAGCTGCTTCAGGCAGTCAGCTGGGGGCGCATTCTTTTTTTTTAGGGCTATTCTTTTTCCTTTTTATTAGGAAACAGCACATTTCTTCTAGGAAAATGCATTTTAAAGACCAGAGAATCTGTTTCTGTTTAAAGAGTCATTCATAAGAAAGAACAGTACATGCAGTCTCTCTACTGATTTTTCTGGTATTCTCTCACTTTTAATTAAAACATTTTTTTCCCTACTTTTTTAGTTAAGACACCTCAAAGCTTCAGGCAGCTCAACAAACATTGCTAGCAATTTTTTCTCTAAATGGAAAGAAAAAAGTTAGGGCTTTTTAGGAGACTTAAGACTCCATGAACGCTTTTGAAGTTTGCAGTCCCTTCTCAGTCCAGAAAACATTCATATCATGTGCAGCAAGCATCCTGTGTTCGACTCTGCTAGTCTTTAATCCAGCTCTGGACAGGGAGAGTAAATTCAGTCTGTATGCCCATTCAGTCCTTGGCCTCTATGCTGCCACTAACAACAACAGTGCCAATTAGGATTACAGCTTCTGGATTTGGACACATGTCCATTAGACTCTGATTGAGACCTTCAATTCATTTCACGCAGGCCACTGAATAGCTCTGACTGTAGTGACTTTTGTTCACTACAAATCTGCCTTGAGTTTGAACCGGTAACCTGAAGGTGAAAGGGTCCATCATTCTATTGTTAGTGCAGCCCGCGCCAGCCAGGGTCCCCTTCCCAGTTACAAGAAGGATTTGGTGTCACTTTGTTGCTGAACTTCATATACACACACACACACAATTTCCTGAAAAAAGAAGATCCCTCTTCCATTTCTGTGGGATCTAATATAACCGCACAAGTAATTACCCATGCATCTGGCACGGCCACTTGTACCAATCAACGGTACAAAACCTAAGTTAGATGCTTATTTCCTTCCACATGCAAATGGACTAAGCTAAATTTCTTCAAGTAAGATTTCAAGAAAGTATTTATCACAGCTGGTGTAATTACAGAATTACCTGTGAAAAACCACAAGGGCTGAGGGATCTAACGAATAAATGGAAAACTGCAGCATAATATCAAACAAAATGTCTACAGTCAAAATATTCCACTAGATAAAGGTCATATATTCCCCACCTCAAGGAAGAGCACAGCTCACTTTGAATCCAGGCAGGTGAAAGCTTTGCCTAGATTTTTTGAGGATATTTGGATAAACATTCCCAACTTGTTTTGACAACGGATGGCCAATATGGCAAAGTGTTTCAGACTGGTTCACAGGAGCAGGTTGGGAATCAAAACTGAGCAGTTTGGCTGGCCCCAAAATGCTGAGAGCTATCAGCCTTGAGAAGCTGATGAAAAGGGGGTGCCCTGCAGCATGCACCAGTGCCTGGGTGAGGCCCCAGATCCCCCCGAGGGTGCTGCTGACCCTCTGGCCTGCTACACCCACCTCCTTTCTCTCCATTCTGTATTCTTGTCTCTTTCATTAAGTCTTTATCCACTCATTTCAAACAAAACAAATATATTCACTGTTGTTTAAAGGTTCATCTACATTTCCTGTAATTATTTTCATCATCACTACTCTGTCAAAGTTATTTCAAAGTAAACTGGCAAGACAGTGAGCAAGAGACTGTAGCACTGTCATGTGTCTTCCCCAACCAGTTAAATCTCAGCAAGTTGTTAAAAAAAAAAAAAAAAAAGAGATCTATTTAAAACCAGATTAAGCTCAAGCTGCTAAAGAATAATAAATTGCTCTATTTTAACTGACGGAACTGTGCACACTTAGAATACAACGGCATATTTCATTTGGGTTTATGCAATTGTTCAGTCTACTTTTCTACCATTTCACCCATCACCAGATGAGAGAACTTGTCAGGCAAAATTGTAGTTAATGATGTTTAATGGTGGCTAAGCCTGATAGACTTGTTTATTTCTTTTCTTCTTTTTTGTTGCTTTACTCTCACTGAAATAATGAAAATATTACATGAACAACTTCTGTATTATTCGCAGGAAAAGCTTCCATTACCAATGCTAGGTAACATAAAGCTTTATCTGATTTATACAGCAATCTATATAAATCTACTTTTATGTTTTATTTGATTCCAGCCATTAGGTTGTGCTAGGAAGTAATCCTAAAATATATATCATAGTGGCAATTCACTGTACTATACCAAATTAATCTACATAAATCTATACCTGTGTACAGGGAACCAGCATGGTAATATCACCAGTATGGAGGAGGAATGGATGCCAGTAATTTTACTTGTAGGCTTTCTAGGAAGTTCAAGCTTTTTCTAAACCACTGAGCAGAATACAGATGTCCCCTGTTGAAAAATTCCTCTGCCTGAATTAACTGTATCATCATTAACATAGCCCTTACTTTTTAAATTTCAGAATACGAAACTGCATATTAGGAGAGGTATTTTCTCTTTATGACTGATCTAAAGTCAGAGAACTGGAGCACGAATGGGCTGTTTGGAACAGAATATCCATTTAAAAACCTGTATTCCTTACTGATTTAGAGTTCCTTACAGCTGAAGCCAGTGTGCTTTGTACAGCTGAATGAGGCCAGCTGGCAAAGTAGAAGCATATCAGTATTCTGACTGCTTTTCTTTTGTTTGAATATTACCTCAGTGGCCGTACACTAAACGATGTGAACTTGATGGGTTTGACTATGACCTCAGCTAAACTGAACAATATGAAGCTGGCACATCTGTAATCTCAGGCTTGCTATTTTTCAATTTATTTTTCACCTGATTTGTATTAAGATGTGGTTCAAATTTTAAAATAAAAATAAAAAGGGCCCTTCTGCATTCCAAATCAATCAGCAAATGCTGGCATGCCAGAAGGCAGGCTTCATCTGCCTCTTCACACCACATTTGGTGGATCCCTGACTTATGAGAGCTTGATTTCTAAATGTTTATGCAGAAAGAAATGCTTTACACATCCGCTCATTCTCAGATAGCCTACAGGGATTTCTGGCAATACTATTTCCCCCCCCCCCCCCCGCCTTCCAGGTTTTCTCCCTGTGAATGCATAAAGACACAGTGACAGCAGGAGCAGGCTCAATCACAGTGAGCAGCATCCGTACATATTATTGCTATTGACTCCATGAGATAAGCTGGACATCTGTCTTTACTTTTAGCAAGTTCCACAAGGATAAACATGAACGTGAATGTGGGCTGTCCATGGACAGTTTACTGGTGCTCTTTTATAGCCCCATCTCATCACTGGGCTTCTGTCACTTTTGTCTGAGCTATATTTCAGCCTCAGGTCACAAGAGTTCAAAACACAGTCAACTAATCAAATGGTTTCTATGAACATAACTGCAGTTCAATAACTGTTTCCTATTCAACATAACCAAGGAAATGAAAGGAGAAGGTTAATGTGGAGATAGCTAGGTTACATGTGGAGCTTTAAGCAGCAGTCCTTGATTAGCCACCATCAGACAGGGCCTTTTATCGGTGGAGATGTTTTATGTGAGACAAAAAAACAAAGCTGGGACATTTATGGCCTGATCCTGCTCTCAAATAAAGTCAGGTTGAGTTCTTCCATTGACTTACGCATACTATGCACATACTATGACAGCTATGATCCTGACAATAAAATTAACACAACAGCAAAAAACCAAAAGGAAGATATAAAACCCTTCTCCTACAATGCACTGTGTTTACACTAAGATAGATATAGGATTCAAGTCTCTAGGGTGAAATAATTGCTCCCAAGAGGAGAGGAACTGAATATGGGACATGGCAGCTAATATGCCAAAGTGATGGGTAGGAGGGTGCTACACCAGCACAACAGGTTTACATTTGTTTCAGTGGTACGAGGTGGGGTTTGCAAAGCTGCTGATTCCAGCTGGTGAAAGGGGAAGGCCCAAATTCCTCAGTCTCTGCTGCCCAAATATAACCTATCAAATGGGTACGAAGCAGCACATTTAGCCTGCCAGCTGCCCATTTAGGAGGGCTTTTCTCTGTCTTGCTTCTATAAAACGTGCTGGGTTCCTTCTTCGCATCACCTATATCTGTTAAAAAGGGGCCAAATCTAAGCCCTCTAAGCAGCGTGAGAATCATCCTTTGTGATGTGATAAACCCCCATAAATATGTGTTTCTAACCACTGAAGACAGCAAGCTTTGGAGGGCTTAAATGGAAAAAACTAGTTTAGATGGAGCCAGTTCTGGGTATTGCTGCATATGTTAAGCAGCACTTCACTTGACAAATGGTCCCAAAGAAATCTATTGGCTATTCAGGGAGTAAGGTGGTGTTTGGTATGAGTAAGGGGAATAGAATCTGGCCCTTGTTTTATTTTCAGAGAGATTTCAAACATGTGTTTGTTCTAATTTTCCCTTCCTTCTAGTACTGCTGGTATTCACTTGGCCTGGCTTTAGAGGCAGAGGGATGTGAAAAACAGCACCAGTAAATAAAATAAATTATAAACTCTCCAATATACGACTAAAATAGCTTTTTTTCCCCCACTGTAAAATATGTGGCATAAACAAATTCCATAATGATGCTATGTGTTATAAAAATTTTATTGGCACTTGTTTGGAATCACCCGCATAATTTGCTTGTGAGTTCACTACTCGTGGGTAATGTGCTCATCCCAAATGCATGCTAAATGCCAGCTTATGTAAAAAGTCCTATTACAGTTTAGCAGAGATTACTTTTTTTTTTTTTTTTTAACAGAAGCCTCTTGTAGTACAGAGGGTCACAGAAATTATAAAAATCTTATTCTATAATAGGCAATGTTTTCATTAGGTTTATCCCAAACATCCCATGTTAAATTCCAAAAGTTCTTAACAGTGACACGTATATCCACTCCACAATCTTACATTTTTCCCCTTCCCATCTCTAACCACATCTTTGTGTCATATCATACGCATGTGGCTTCACCTAGGGAACACGGTCCCTTGTGCTAGGTCAGTATAAAGACACACTATAAAAGAGTCCTTGCTCTAGCAATTGTACTGCCTAAACAGTACAGGGAATCAGAAAAAAAACATTATTCCTATTTACAGACTGAGAACTGAGACACAATTTCCAAAAGGTCATAAAGTCCCTATAAAGAGCTGGAATTAAAATAAAATTCTCCTGAGCACAAATCCCGTGCCTTAACAACAAATTCATCTTCCCACAGCATCTGTGTTTTTCTTCATCTAGTATATTCCATGTTTATCCCTGTACCATTTAAACATCCCTCTTTAGTACTGTGAGACGATTAGTACCTATCTTGACTTAAAGCATCACACACACAAAATAACCGTTGCCAACCAACTGCCTAAGCTTAGTATAAAGCAATTCCTTAGCCCCACAGAGAAAGCTGCAACAAAACCAGGAACAGACCAGATGCTGACTGGGCAGAGTTAAGCTGATTTTCCTCAGTTTCCTTTCATACTTTCCACTGCTTTCTTCTCTAATCATCTTCTGACTCATGATGATGCATGTGAAGATTATACAGGCAAGAGGCATACCTCCTGCATTGCCACATGCAACCTGAAATAAGGCCATCAGCCAAGGAAGCTCCTCTGGATACTTCTGTGCCTCCAACTACACACCCTGCTTGGACAGAATGAGGGAGAATTTGTGTAATTAACTTAAGATTTTTTCTTTTTTTTTCTGAAAAAAAATAATGGAAAGGGGGTAGGACGTCTAGAGCATCTAAATTTTTCTCTAAGTACATATTACCTCTCAATTTTCAGGTGAATATTCTGTGAAAATTCATGACAAAATTTAAAAAAAATAGGCAATGTTGTACAGACAATATTTTTCTGTTAACTGACATATAAGAGAACTCTAAAACTTGTTATGAATTAAGGTTAACCCTCAAAAGAAGCACCTAATTTGCCATCACAGCAAAAAAGTGAGATGAAGAAAATGTCTTGTGAAATGCTGGGCATATTGGGTATTAATGCAATATAGTTATTTCCAAGGAAAATGGAAACTTTAAATAAGGAAGAACACATTGCCCTTCTAATTTTCAGAATTATTTCCTACCTAAAGATAGACACATCGCTTCATTTTCAATCACTTGAGATCAAGTAACTTTCTCTAAAATCCAAAGAACATACCTGCTATTAACAATCTCAGCAGTGTTTAATAAAAAAGCACTTAAGCACAAACTGTACTTAATTTATATGACGTGTAGCTATAAGTTATCAACCCCAGAATCCTGTGCAGGAATTTGTAGGAATTAAATATTCAGTTTTTCTTTACTGATTCAAGTGGGAATTTTTTTCCCTCAATTGTGCAAGCTTGACAGCAGGGGAAAATGAGTCAAGTCAACCCTCCAGCACGAAACTCTGTACCGTGGTGGGTACTGGGAAGAGCAGAGATGCAAGTCTGCTCAGGGAAGCCAGAGAGGTAGCAAGTTTACAGACTTTCAGAACAATCTCAGTTGTCAATACAGGAATAAACATGTCATCTGTTTTCGTTGAACCCATTGGCAAAGCTATTACATTGCTGAAATTTGGTTAAAGCAGGAGTGGAAAGTGCCTGAATCAACAAAATAGATCAGATGTGCTGGATAAATGCTAAGTGGAAAGCTATAGGAAGGACAAACACACGTATTCCGCTTAGAATATATTAAAAAAGAAATGTCAGAGGACCAGACCAGTCAGTCTGGGGAAGGAGATGGAAAGAAGGAAGGTAATAAAGCAATAATCTCAGACGCAGCTCTGGAATTACCCAAAGTCTGCAGTGCTCTGTGGGGATTTTAAAGAGCACATTTAGGAAATTTGTTAGGAATTAGGAAGGCAGGGTCAATAAAGTTAAACTCTGTCAATAATCACTCTGTAATATGTACAAGTATCTTCCGCCACAGTGCCCGAGGGCTACCCCTGAACTCAGAACTGAACTTTTCAAATTTAAAAAGATCCATTTATTGCAGCAAGTCATTCGAGAAAATTTTATTATGGAAAAAGGCCTAAAAATAAAGCTGTTTTTTTAACACTCAGGACTGACACTGCCCTGCACCCCACCCCCAAGAGCATCTATGAACCAAACTTTGCCAAGAGGAGTACTTAATGAGAAATTTTTAAGTCATTATCCTGACCATAACAGCACCTCCTGTGACTGCAGGGATTTGGGAGGCCAGAGCAGGCCACCCACGGAGTGACCAGGTTATCAAAACATGGGGCCCAGCTCTGCACTGGGCTTGCTGGAGGGCGCTGAGACCAGTAGTCACATAATGGCCAGGGAAGGAGGAGAACCAGCCTCTCCCACACCTGGTCACCTTCACGCCTCCGAAGAATTAAGGCCATGTCTCCAGTGCATCCCATTGTGCTGCAAGGGGGCTTTTGCGTGATGCAGAGCAAGCTGGTGCCCGTGCGGAGGAAGCAGAGCAGCATGGCACCGCCGCCACAGTGCCACCGAGCTGCTGCCATGGGCCATCGTGGGCCAAGGGGACATGGTAGCTCCTCAGCACCGGTGTGGAGAGCTCTAACGCAGGGGGACACCACAGCTGCCCCCATGGCTGTCATCCTTGCCAGCACTTCTGAGCATCACTCCAGCCACAGACATCAGGGATATCTTGGCATAGAGCCTTCAGGAGGCGAAGGGCTACAAAAATTCATTGCAAGCTCATGTTTTCCTTGAGTATTTACACAAGGCATGTGCTCAAAGTTAAAAAGCCCTCCACTCTCTCTTCTATAATTCAAAACATTGTGGCATTACGGGATGCTATTAATGCTGAATTGCTGCAGATACCGACTGCCTGAGACAGCAGCCACTTGAAGTGTTCTGCTCCTGGTGAAAATATCCAAGGTGAAGGGTGGGAGCTGTGTGCTATGCAACATCAAAGAGTGAAATGAAAAGTAATTTTTTTTTAAAGTAAACTACCTAAATCGTGGACGTTTTTAAGAGGGCTATCTAGGCCCTAGAACTGGATCTTGCTCTTTTTTCTCAGATGACATTCCAACAGTCTTGTTTATTGTTAAATGGCTCCATGGTGCTAATCTGCAATGGTATGTTACCAGAAGAACAGGAGTGCTTTAAGGACGTGGTTTTTAAAACGGACCTTCACGTCCTTCAGATGAATGACTCTAGTAACTTCACCGAGATGACTTTTATGACTAAATGTACTGGGATCCTGCTCCACTGTCAACTCATTCAATTCATCCAGCAACACAATAAGGCAAATAAATCCACTGCAGGTCACACTTGCAGCAGGTTCAGCTTTTGGGTGTAGCATATGAAAATACATCATTTCAAAAATTTCAGCTTTACGTTAACTTCTGATTTCCAGTCAGAATATCCCACAAAGGTGCACTTTGCCACCCCACATACCCAAGTTTCAATGCTGCTTGATAAATGGCCTTCAGGAACTCAGTCCTAAAGGCACTCGCCACTTAAGTCCTGTCCCAGTGAGGCATGAGATCACATGCACATAAGATTACAACCACGGGTTGCCAACACAGCACACTTGGATCTACCATCACCCCTCCTCTTTCTTCAGCAGGAAATTTTGTTTCAGCACAATTTGAGAATTTTGTTGACAAAACCACACCAGGTCTTCTACAAGTGCATACCTGTGAGTGCCAAAACACATCAGCACCATCTGGACTGAACTGATTGCACTTGGGAAATGCTGGAGTACCCTGAAGGCTCTCCTGGGGAGGCATGGCAAATCCCAGTGCACAGTAAATTAAGAAGATATGCACATGTTTCTGCATGGGAAACAGGTCAGGTTTGTGACAAACCCACTGAAAGCAGCTCACCGACTCTGTGGGACTGGGTGCTCATGAGTGCTGAACGATCTGCAGTTGAAAACCCTGAATGTTTAATTCTGCATCCCTGCTTCATTCGGCTTACTTATGCTTTGCAAAACTCAGTGAAATCAACTGCAGTTTGAGGGATACTGAGACTAAACATGCTTTTTTTCCGAGTACAAGCTCTGGAGCTGTAAATGATTAATACTAATAATGGGAAAAATCTGTCATGTATAAACAATATAAACAAACAGCAACAACCACTTAAATTTGTTAATCTGAGAATTTCTTTTCTCTGATTCTCTTTCATAAACAAAGTATTTTTTTCATCAGTCAGTATCTATTATGTTCAGCCTTGGTGTAGTTACAAGGCAAAAAATGTGGATTATTGATGAAATAGATCATAATGGCTCTTTCCAAGCCATTATCATTTATCATTTAAATGTGTATTCAATGAGCTTTAATCTGCAAATTTGTCACGACTGGGAGCCATTACGATTTAACAGATTCATTGTGTTTGCTTTATTCTTTTTTTAATACGATGCATGGTGTGTGTTCTGTAGACTACATGTGAAGTAATTTTACCTATCAGAATGGACTTCTTAAAAAACTTACAGATGAACAGCTGTTTATTAAAGCCTTCAGTCTTTAAAAACACAACAATGCTGAAACACCATGTCGTTATACTAATAAACGAGTCCTAAAAAGCCTTCATAACCAGGTATATTGTGCTTTCTTCCAAAAAGTCTCAATCTCCCATTACTTCTAAGAACAGCACCAGGACTAGTACTATCTAAAATGTCAACTATATCAATTTTCTCCAATCCCCTAAATAGGTACTTTTTCTACGGGTTGAGACAAAGAAAACAAAATCAATGAATGCTCTCTCACTGGTATTAATCAGTCTGAGCTATGTACCATGTATTACCAAGGATCCAACCAATATCAATCCTTGTATAGTTTTTTTTTTTTTAATTTAATTTGCAAGAGTCAATTAATAATAGCATGTAACACTTTGGCTAAAGCAAAATAGCATAGAAAGTTCTGTATTTTGGAGAAGGAAGGTGATACTGGATTTTTAGCTCAGTGTTTGCATAGCTGCACAGTTTACAAAACTGCAAGAAATGTCAGCAATTGGCAATACAAGAGCTTTTACTGGGTTTTGGCTATGGCAGATTAATTCCATATCCAGTTTGTACATAATTCACTTAACACCTTTTCGTACTCAAGTTTTGCAATTTCCTGAATGAAATCCCTCTGAGAGTGAGCTGCATACTATCTTAGCAAATTCCCCAGTAGTCGCCAGTACCGTTGCTGTTTGCTTTGAAAGACGACATGATGGGTAAATGCAAAAAAAGCTTATAAACCCAGAATTCAGATCATCCTTTGGTTGTGATCTCCCTTTCCTTCTTAACATCACCCTCAAATGCTGCATGGGGGGACGGCTCCTCAGCCAGGCATAAGGCATGATGCCAGCAAAAGATCAGAACTATTCATACCGTAGCACGGTTTACCTCATGCCTTTTCTATTTTGCAGCAGGCTGCTCTGAACTGGTTTGGGGTGGGGACGTGGGGGCAAGTGATATGCACATGTGATTGACAGCTGTGCCAAGATTAGTTGGGAAGCGTGGCCTCCAAAATGGCTGTAAAACATTGTGCTCCTCCTGGGTGAGCTGCCTACAGCCCTGCTGCGGTGGGGCTGCCCTGGAGCAGCTGAAAGCTCACCAAGCACCGCAGGGCTTGGGAGGGAGGAGGCTCTGTGTGCCCCTGGAGGTGGGCTCCAACCACCCCTCAGGCCATGCCTGCAGGCTGCTAAAAGGAATGACAGTGCCGAAGGCTTTTCTCATTACACATCGCAATATTGCAAATCCGCAAAAGCCGGTGGAGAGTTGTAGTAGTGTAGCATGATACTGCTGCACTCTGCTCACGTGAGGTACATGTGGGCACTTTCATGCCACCCTTAAGCATGGTTTGCCCCATGTTCACATATTAATGAATTATTCATGGGTTTTCTGAGGATGGCTGACTTCTGTCTTAAACACAAATATTTCCAATCATTAAAAGATACGCATCAAAAAATAAAATAGGAATCATCTATTTGGCTTAACACAAAATAATCTCACATAAAAGGAAGTATGTTTTAACAGCACACATCTACTTTATGGCACTGGTCTCTTAACTTTGTGCTTATGAGTTAGGGAAACAGCTCCTTGGTGGATTACTTTTCATAGTTTGCTCAGTAATATGTTTACAAAGCCATTGTTACAACTAGATGCTTATATATTTTGATATACAGCATGCACTAGAACAGTACATCTTCAGAGATTTCATGCTTATTTTAAAACCCATTTAAATGTTTCTTTACCTTCCCTTCAAGCCAAACACAAGTTTATTGCCAGATACTCCAGGGCTCCATAGTCCAGTCTGACAGCAATTAAGGCAGAATTAGTGGTGCTTTGCAGGAAATGGTAACAGTGGCAAGTGTACAACAGCATGGGCCAAATTCATCTCTGACAGCAACTCCTCTTAAATAACTAACTTACTCTAGGACTTAATTTGACACTTGAAATTTCAAATAATGGCCTCTATTTTTAACTGTCTGACACTACTGAAGCACAAAACTCAGAGCCTGAGAAACGTTAAGTGGGTTTTATTTTCCTTTGTTACAAAACTGCTCATTTACTCACCCACTTTTTGCTGTGTATTAAGTCAACAGTCTACTCTATAAATCAGTTTTGTTAAGACGATAGAATGCATTATTTCAATGCAACCTGCACTTGCTCAATGGTTACCTGCCCTTGATAATTGTCAGTATTAGTGATAAACATTATCTCTAAACCATGCAGTGAATGACACAAAACACCCAAAATGTTGTTTGATAACATCTGTAATACTTCCTCTGATCCTATAATTATACAACACCCCAATACATAATAAATCCAATAGTTTGGTTGTACAGTCTGAAGAAAACTAAAGGAAGTATTTTTCTGT
Source organism: Falco naumanni (assembly GCF_017639655.2). Classification (NCBI taxonomy): domain Eukaryota; kingdom Metazoa; phylum Chordata; class Aves; order Falconiformes; family Falconidae; genus Falco; species Falco naumanni. Next base: position 9,722,638 of record NC_054067.1, read on the forward strand.
GCATGCCTTCTCCTTGAACTTAGACTCTAAAAGTGGTCTTAGGATTTTGCAGTAAGTTTGGACACTAAGCTTTGACAAAACTATCTCTTCCAAAAATGTAATGCCATCTACCTACAGTTCTTTAAACTTTCTCCTAGCTACATATAGTACCTATGATCCAATCTGATTCTGCAGCAGTTATCTAACTGTACAGAGCATCTAATCCAATTCAACAGTATCTATTTCTCCGTTAAAAAATCTTCTTTATCTGATATGTAAAAACTATAGATTTTTATGTTTTTTTGTTGGTGGGTTTTTTTTTTTTGTTTGTTTGTTTGTGGTTTGGTTTTGTTTTTTTTTTTTTTTTTTTTGTGGGGTTGTTTGTTTTTTTTTCCATGAAGAAGACAGCAGTCCCTACAGGGACTGTAAAACGAGGGGCTAGTGGCTGCTAGAGGCAGCATCCCCTGTGTGATGGAGATCTCATTCTGGTCCTTTGTTGCTTTGGGACAGGGAGGGAGCAGGGCCCTCAGAGCATCCTCAGGACTCCCACGTGTTTGGTGGGAGTCACAGGTTAACAGGACATGGTGTCACAACCTGATCTTCAATGCTATTTTATTTTGTGATGAGGGAGATTCTTGAATAAAGTGGAAAAGAGCAGAAAATCCTTTATGTGACTTGCTGCACCTTCTCCCTTCGGGTTACAACTGCATTCTGCTCTCCATGGGGAAAAAACCAACAACTTAACCTCCCTCAGCAGTGAAGGACTTGCACTATTATCTCCCCCTGACTGTTGCATTGATTAGATTGGAAAATGAGTAACTTTTATCACACTTAATCTGAAATAACACTATCTAGCTTATGTTTATCCCTTTACATCTACAGAACAGATAATTGTGTGATCCTGGCAGTCAGACACAACACTGTGATGTCTCTTTTGATCCCTGGTGTCAGGTTAAAGGAGAGAAAAATAGAAAGTTAACCTGTGATTTAACACTGGCCACTGTCTGGCTCCTGCTCCCAGTCTGGTCTGGGTGGTTCAGACCTTTGTGAGTGCCTGCCTGGCTCCCTTCTCACCACACAGGTTTACTTGCTGCCACCTCTAATATCAGAGTCTGTGCTGGATTCTGCAGCATGTGCTTTACTTTGAACAGCAACTGACTTCTGCCTAAAAGAAATAATCAAGACACAGTTTTCTGGTTTTTTTTGGTGGTGGTTCCCCCCCCCCCCCCCCCCCCCATTTCTCTCTTCCTTAATTTTTTTTTATGTACAGGGAAAGGCAGATTATTTCAATTAAGAGCCTGTCACTGACAATTGTAAGCAACGTTTCTTCAGTTCAGTGCAGCAGTGCAGTTTTAAGTTTCTCCCTGCTTCTGTCAGGATCTAATTTTCAAGGTCCTGTTGCCATGGCAGCAAGTTGGAATTTTAATCCAGTACTAAAGGTCAAGACAGGTCACCAGTTTCAGTTCCTCTTCAATCTCCCCATAAAGAGCCACAAAAAGAAGCTGAGATAAAGGTCTGACCTAACAAAAAATTCCAGTCTAGCACACAGCCAGACTTGAAGCTATATTATTTGTATAGGCTTTCAAATTTGTCTGGAACTATTGAAATTCATGCTAAATCAAATACGGACAGCACTGATTCACATTCCTCTCTCTCCGCAGAAAAGCATATATATCTCCTTAAAACACAGTTAGGTGCATGTAACTTATCAGGGAAAACCGAAAAAGCAAATACTTCAGTACAGTCTAACAGATAAATAGCTGTGAAAGCAATCCCCTCATTACTGGAGATATTTACTACTTTTGCAGACTCAGATGAGCCTGACAGCTGCATTTAAGTCTTTCTTGTCAGTACGAGGTAGATGAGTCAACACCTTGCTTTCAAAACCTATAAAGATCTTTTTATGAAGCATTTTGACTAAACAAGACTTTCCAGTAAGGGACAACCTCCTGAAAGCTAAACTACTGTCAGGCTTTGTTTACTATTTTTATCTTGAAGGATAAAAAGCTCCTGTGGAAATTAGGAAAAAAAATTTTATTTGCCAATTTTTTAGGCCCCCTCCTGTGTTTTCCATAACACAGATTTTAATTAAACAATTGGTTTGCACCTACTGGAGTAAAGCTACAGGCATCTCCGTCCTCCTCCAGGGCTACATCAATTTTTCAGGAAACTGCAGTTACAGCATTAGGAAAGTCTCACGATGCATTTCTCCAAGATGCATGGACACAAGTGAGGGAAGCAGCTCTTCCTCCAGGAATTTAGAACAGTAATTAGCCTAGCAGTGGGGAATATTTTCCTTTTTCACCATTTGGGAGGATCTATTTGTAAGGTAAAGCTATTCTGAATCTGTGGCTCCAAGGGCTATCCAAGACGGAGGATGAGTGAGCGTGGCCTAGCCCCATGGGGTGTTGTGAGAACTTGACTTCATAAAAAATAAGCCCTCTGGTCAGAAAATTGATAGGCTTTGAACCCTGCTGAGCCCTTAGCCCAAAGGATAATGGTAGCAATATAAGTTCTTCTGGATGGAGAGTGTAAAGCTGAGAAAAATGTGGTGGATTATTTGGGTTGTCAGAGGGATTCAGAGGAAAGATGCAAAGGATTAACTTGTGATATTAGGAAAAGTGGCTGTTAGTCTTACCTAGGATATTTAGAACACAAATTGGGAGTTTCAAGCCCACTCTGGTATTATGAATGCCAAACTTCCTGGCAAAACCCATTCTTCTTTCAAGTTTATCACCCATTTCCGATTCTGACTATCTTGCAGCATGGTGCAGATGAATCTGGGTGACAATTTTCTCAGTTTGTCTCAGGCTACTGAAGCCTACAAAGCCAGTAAGATATGATGGTAAGAATTAAAGGGACTAGAGCAAAGGGTATCAGTGAAAAAGAGCCAGACAGAAAAATGGCATAGCTTTGAACCTCAACGTTACTGACAGGTCAGAGTTAAGACGAAGGGGAGCACGGTGAGGTCCAAATTATGGTGGCCAGAAAGCCAAGCAAGAAGTTGGTTTATATGCATTTTATCAGCAAATGTGCAGCTCACAAAACAAATGGGTGGGAGAGGTACCAAGTGTGGTAGCTTCCTCTGCTCTATCCTAATTTACATTTTCAGTTTCACTGAGTACATTTGTTTTTCAAAATGAATGTTTGAAGTTCAGAAGTGATTCCATCCCACAGAAATGTAAATTGGGAGGTCGGTTTGAGACTGGCCTTAAGCCATGAAGGCACAACATATGCTGCTGCCTGTGGAAAAGCTCTTTAAATACAGGGAAACCTGTGACAGATTTGCAGTTGAACCAGTTTCCAAAATGGGAACTGATATGTAGTGGACAGGGAAATGCATCCCGAATTCAAACATGGTAATGCGTGTTGTTTACCTGCCTCTATTAATACTGACACCTCAATAGTTGCAGTTCAGTGGTTGCATACATTTGGCAGGGACACAGTAGTGCATCCTACTTGAGAACAAAGTATTTCAACTGCTACTCATTAGTTAGGGCAAATAAATGTTGAATTTTTAATGGGAGGTTATACTGTATCAGAGGAAATTCAAAATGGTTCAGTGCTCACTTGAGCTGCAATCAGCAGTGCCGGCAAGAATGCAGTTGGTTAGCTTGTTTCAGGCATTCTTAAAGGCAGTTACTATGTAAGTCTCCGATTGTCAAGAAAAATTACTCAACATTGATCAGCAAAATATAAGAGAATTAATTTAGTTCTGTTCCCACAATCTTTTAAACTGATTTATAAACATGTCAGGAGAAAGAGATCATGGAAAAGAATGTATTAGGAAATAACTTTATTTTGACAGGGAGGTTAAACTGTATGTGAGCCAGCTGAATAATGAAAACAAATTAAAAGTCTAATTTAGAAATTATTTTGAATAATGGGCTTATCTTCAAGGATACAGGGCTTTTAATTACGACATTGGATTTTAATGTTATTTCACAGCAGCTGAAATATTTTGCAAGTTTGCTTCTATAGGCAACTGTCCATAGGAAATGCTTGTATGGTTTATTCCCAGTTACTTAGTACTCTGCTCAAGAGGAAAAGCCTGCAGTAGTGAGGAACAGAGTGATACAATCTTGACTGCTCCAACCCCAAGAACTTAGGAAGCAAAGGGATGCCAAGCAAAAGAGTAAATATGAAAGATGAATGGCATCTTATTAAAACAGACCCCTCTCTTTTCATTTGCTATTTGTCCCTTTAATATGTTTCACTGGAGCTCTCTAAAGATTAATGGAGTTCCAATTACATGCCACTGTTGTTTCACTTATCATAATTTGTACATGGCAGTGCAAGTCCCTTGTATTCATGACTTTCCCAGTTTACCCAGAGGGAATATCTTTGGAACTTCCTACTTCTAACAAACAGGCAGTACTTAGTGTAATGATTAAAGCTTGCCACGCTCGCTAAGTGAAAATGAACGTATGCAATAAAAGAAAGCAGGCTATCAACACTGTGGGATCAATTGATGCTCTTATGCTTTAATATGATCAGTTAAAAACTGTAATTAGAAATACTAAAATTTCAGCTTCTTCAGTGTATTACACCTGGGCTGGATTGTTACTGGAACACAGATATAGAGTTGGATACATAAATAGAAAGATTCTTCCTATTCCAGTTGGAGGTGAATTTTACATTTTTGGTTTGTGTGACTGAACTGGAAATGATGCATCAACATTGAATAATTCCTTTCAAGGTTAAGAATTCATCAGTGCTTCTTGATTTGAACATTCTGAATAACAACGTTACTTGTTGTTGCATTATCCAATATACAATCCTTGGTGTAAAATCCTCTTGATGTCTGATTACTCTTCATAAGGACCTCACGCTGATTCATTTCAAACCGTGAATTACCTTTAATTCATAGCTTGAACATGCTGCCAAATTTTGTTTTCCATGCTCCCAGGTGGCTGTCCCTGACACAGTGGAGAACTTCCAAAAAACCATTAGATACTTATGAAAAGTAGTTAGATATCAAGAAGCACATTTCCATTTTCAAACAGGTTTCCATCAAGTATTACGATAATCTTTGGGACCAGAAAAGTACTGGTATTTACTGAAATATTTTTAGTGAAGTGAACTGTGAAGTGAAATCCTGGCCCAACTGAAATCAGTGGTGAGCCTCCTTTGAAAAATCTTTGCTGAAATATCACATAAAGAGTTTCAGCTGCTTGTTATGTTTTTGAGCCCACTGCATTTAGTTGCTCTCTAGCCCCCACACAGGTTGTGTATCATTAAGTATGATGGATAACAAAAACCTCTATAAAGATAAAACAAGTTGGTTTCGTCTGATCCATAAAAAATTGCTGCTCTAAGTTTTTTAATGGTTTCCGGTAGTTCACTGAGCCCATGTGAAGGGCCTTTTAATACTGTATTAATACAGTAAGTATAGGAAGTAATTTTATGACAGGGGAAGAATACCATTATGATTACATTCTTCTTTTTAGCTAGGCTTTTATGGAAACTACCCAAGACTACTCTGCAGTATGATTTTGAAACACAGGATGTGCTTGATTAAAAAGGTTCTGGGTATTTTCCAACTGGACAGAGGCCAAATGCTAACAACCAAAACAGAACAAAAGGACTGGATGTTTGAGGATGACATACTTGCAATGGTAATTATATAACAGAAACCTACGTCGCGAGCGGAGTTCTTACCCTCAAATTCATGGAAGCTGACAGAAAATCCTTCTCAGAGCAATTGGTTGCACCTTATCTGTTCCTGCTTACTATGCTTCATAATAAACTAATCAGAGTAGACTGGCTGAAAACTGACTGCATGATACCCAATGGAGATTTACAGTGAATTTGAAATTAATAAAAAAAAAAAAAAAAAAAAGGAAGCCAAGTGCCATAGTTTTACATAGCCTGATTTCAGCTTTAAAAATTCACTATAATATACACATACACATGCACATCAGTGTTCAAACTTTCATTTTCAAGATTTTTTAAGTAGAAATTAGGATCTTATGTTAGTTACATGGACACATACTCATATACAACATCTCTGCAGAATTTAGACAGAATGCCAGCTACTCTACTTTCTATTTTACCTGCCGCAAGGCATTTGGGGTTGGATTTCTCCAACACGTGGATGCAATAAAGTACATTGAAAAAGTAAAAAAAAAGGATGCAATCCCTATTCAGAAAGCTTTACTTAGACAAGAACTCATGCACCTTGCCCCTCCCTACAAAAGCAAGACGTTGGTCAATTAATCCACCTTACAGTATGTCGCCTCTGTTCTTCCCCCTAAAAGCACACACCTGAAAGGTTATCTTGCAAACATTATCCATCCCTTTGGTCTGATCTTCCATAATGCAAATGTTTCTACACCTGATTTCTGTAATGACATACAGGGAGGTTGGCTGCTGGAGCACAATACAACATAATGAAGGTAAACCACCTTTGTTCTGCATACATTGTTCAACTAGTCATGGTATAACTCAGCAACATGGTGAAGGCAAGCATATTACTACCAGTTCCTATGGGTTTCTTACAAAGCAAATGGCATCTGTAAGGCTGTCACTAGGACCAATGTAAATGAAAAATACAATTTAAGTTTCACTTGAATTGCACATAAACTTAATGTTGGGGAATTTCTAGAAACATGTCCAGGTTAAAAGGTCTCTAACAAAGCATACAGATGAACAAATGCAAATTCAGTCAGATTTGATCAAACTGAAATACAGATAAGAGATCCCATTGACAAAATATATAAGGAATTGGTGGGGGATACAGTTTTGAAGTCAAGAAGATCATTCTGTGTGGTTGACAGTGTAGCAACAAATGCTACAGGGGATAAGTTGGACTGTAATTCCACTCATACACTCCAATATCCCTGAAACTGACAATGTTAGAAAGATTAAATCCCTCTTAATACAACTGCAATCTGATAAATACTAGATTATTAAAATATACAATGGCTGCAGGAGCTTCAGTCTATCAGGGTTTATTTGGATTGTGCTATCCAGCTCCATTTGATACCATTACATCTTCCTGCCCCACTCTCTGCTTTAATTTCATTATGTCCCCAAATACTGTAATTCCCAGTGAAAGCAGTGGTAACTGCACACGCAGATCTAAAGAAACAAATTGGCCTCGTAATACCCAGTCTCACAGTGGACTGCCTCCTAACCTCCCAAAGCCCTATGGAAATTCTTAGAAGCTGCCTTAACAATTTTTCTGCAGTAAAAGAGAAAAAGTGATAGTAATGGGTTAGCTGATCTTCATTTGGAAGCTAAAAATAAAAGTAGCTTTATTGCAGCTCTGATCTCTCATGTGTAAAATCTATCACCTACCATAAGAAGGCAGTTCATTGCAGCAGAAATCTGATTGATAGTACTGGAACTTTAGATCAAGCAGCAGAACAGAGAGCAACTGGTTCATAAAATGTACTCAGTGTCTTCGGGTTTTATATCAGGCTTCCTATAGAGAGCTTTGGTCCCATTAAATGCACTATATACCACTGAGCTCTGAAGCACTGTTCTTTTGAAATTCAGCTTATAACTATAAACCATGATTGACAAGTCTATTACTGTTGGTTACAAACTATTGAAATATTGTATTTTATGGTATACTCACTAAAATATTTTTCACAGTGGAATCCAAATACACTTGCTTTAGGAGAAAAATAATTTTAAGATGTAATAATATTTTCTTACTTTTTTTTTTTTTTTTTTTTTTTTTTTACTACAGAATGGGCTTGATGTTAGGTTTGGATCACTTAGTTGTTCTGAAACATGAATGCACTCATTCTGTAACCAAGAACAGTGGGTATAGTTGGCTACATTCTTTAAAAAACCAAGCCATTACTAGATATCAAACAGCAAAAGGTAAAAACTAATTTGTTATTAAGTTTCATAAATAAATGCTATTCATGCAGATGAATCTATTTATCATTAGCATTCCTATCCAATTTTCATTCAATCTGCAGAGAAAAAACATTTAATTTTAAAATTGAATTATTTGTTTAACTATAATTTTGTAAAGCTTTACTCAGCAAACTTTATTTGAATGAGTACTTCCTTGACTTGAGTTTATGAGCAAATAACTGGACCTTCAGAGCCTGGTGAGTACATCAGTTGATTTAGAACCCACATCTAGTCTAGTCCTGCATTTCTTACATGGTCACAGACAAATCACTGATCTCCAACAAGTCCTTTCCTGTACACATACTTGCACTCAGAATCAATATATTTGAATTCATTTAAAAAAACCCATGTAGGTATCTCCACATTGATTTTTCTTTTCCTACAGGGATTTACTGAAACTGTGTCGACTAGATTAAGGGGAACCACTAGAATAATTTTGCAGTCATTTTAAATGAACATATTGTATTTACATAAACATCAGTTAAGCTAGTGCAGTTCTCCATTCGGTAGTTTAAAATCTTGAAGACTAAAAAAAATATCAGCACTGAACTGAAATCAGACCCACACATTTTTGTAAGTATAAAAAACAACAACCTACTTTTCAAAGTTATTATTTAATTCCTGTCTGTACATTACTTTGAGGTCCTGGGGTAAAAGTAAAAAAGCAGTCCGGTCTCCACTCACTGCTACATTATTGCAGTGAAGCACCAAAGAAAAATGGCTTAACACAACAGAGAATTATCTCTTCCACAATTTTCGACTGCCTTATTTATAGATAATCTGTGATTTTCAGCTGTTTCAAAGTATGAAACTCAAGACCAGCTTTTCAACACCAGCTAGTAGAATCATTCTGTGTGATGTGTTTTACTCTCTCTCGCTGTATGAGTGTTAAAATTCCTGCATCATCTGTTCATTGGGTTGCATTTTCTATTGTAAGAGGCTTAGCATCTGATGAGAGAAGCATAAAAGTGATTTAATTTTGGCAAGCTGTACAACTAAAATCAGCATTATTTCTGCTTAATAAACTCATCTTTCACACATACCTCTGTTAGCTAATGCTTAAAAAGAAGAAACAGTAATAAGCACTGAAAACATAAAACTGGTTTATGGCTAATTTTTAAGGACTACTGAGAACACCTGAACACCAGGACAACGTTATGAGCAGAGCTAGATTTTAGTTACCTTTGGAGAAATAAGTTCATTCTTTATGATAAATTTGAAACAAGATTTAAAGCTGGAAATAATAATACTTACGACTTTTGTGGCACTGACTTAGTTGCAACTTTCCCTGCTGGATCACTCCACTCTGCAAACAAAGGAAACACATTTTCAAATGTCAAAAGATTACTGTAGAATTAGAATGCACCCAAAGCTGTCAGCCCATCTAATTATACTTGGTTTCACAACATGCCACAATGCATAACGTAATAAAAAATGGAACCGATCTGCTTTAGCACCAGAGAAATTAATTTTTTTAGTCTTTGTTTTAACGATCTTAAGCGGGGAAAAAACCCCAACAAAACCCAACTCTGATGGTTAGGACTAGGATGATAAAGACCTACTTTGTACATTGTATCCTGAGGTCAGATGTTGGGAGTCCTACAAAAAAGAACATACAAAATGTTAGCATTAGTTAAATAAAATGAAGAAGGTAAGATTGATTAAGGGCACTGGCATTACACAAACAAGGAAGGAGATGCTACATGGAAGGAATCATGTGATTGTTAAGGCAGCACCAGTGACATAAGCTTAAAAAACATTAACTGTGGAGACAGAGCACCATTGAGGGACCCTTTCACAGTTCAGACAAGAGCTTGTCCTCAGCTGTTGTAAATCTACATACCCCTTTATGGAGGCACTGCACAGATTAATACCCACAGTGGTCCTAGACTTCTCCAGGCTTGGCCACGGATGTGTGTATGAGCCACCTTGATGTACAATTTAGACTGCAGCATGAATGCAACTATGCATTAAATTCAGCACCACTGCCTTTCTGTTTCTGATCTCACTGCTTGGAAATACAGTAACCTTTTGTTGATAGTCAGTTTTTATTTGGACTGTGACACACAGGATTTGATAAAGACAGAGGAAGCAGATCTTCAGCTGATGGAAACTGGTCCAAATCCAATGAAATCAATGGAAGTACAATAACGTTAAACCAGCAAAGAATCTGGCTTGTAACACTAAGCATGCTAATGCTGGGATTCTTGCTGGCTCACAATAACTGAGCTGCTTCCTTAATGTCACAGTGTTTTCTTGCTTCGTTTTTCTCTAGGCTTTATAGTCCACAGCGACTGTAATCAGCTTTCCTTCCAAGCAGAGTTTGATCATTTGAAATTAAGGTGTTATTTACAACCTCATCTTACAGACAGGCACTACTTTGCTGGAAGTGTTAGTTCTGTAGGATGTTAAAGTCATTAAAGCCCTCACTGCACTTCCTCTTAGGGCATTATTAGTTCCTAATATTATACTGTGCTGTCAGTCAGTCCCTTGTGAAGTAAATCATGCCCTAAGAGTAAACATGGCACTTTAAATTTGAATGTCAAAGGGATAAATTGTTCTGATAAGTTCCGCCTTTTTTATCACACTTTTTTATACATGTTTCTCATGAGGATACATATTTTTTTTTTTTAATAGTTAAATAGAGAACTTCCAATAGTACCCGTCTCTGGTTTATATAGCTACATTATGTCTAAGTACTATAATTTGGCTAGCTATAATTCATTTAATGTGATGTTCTGAAGAAAGATTTCTGTTGTATTTTTTAAAGTAAAACTAGCAAAATTGGAAACATTTATGTGTTTGCTTATTTCCTGAAATGCTAACTAAAACCAAAATATATATATATAAAAAATCTGATTTATATTTTGTATCAAAGTGGTATCAGGTCAAGAATTTTAGGACCAACATTTAACATGTCCATAAATTAACTTTGATGTTGATCTTAAAGGTTTCAAGTAAACTTAATAGAAAGAGAAAAACAACCTAAAACTTTAGCTTCTCTGAACCTGTGCTTATACTGCTGCCAGTGGAGACAGAGGCAGTCTGCAGGACTTCAACCATTTTCTGTAGAGCCCATCAAAAACTGAGCCCTACATTAAGAGATAGTATAAATTTTAAAAATACTGCTTCCAGTGGGCAAGAACCTACTCTTACTGTATTCACAGAGGTCAGATTCCACTTTCACCTAAATGGGTTCAACTGCCTTTAACCCAATTTGCAATAAAAATTATACTCTTATGATTTCTGATGCTTAATGCTGCAGCTACAGTGACATTGGCAGTGCTAGAGCAGTAACAATCACATTCCATTAAAATAAGGTATTCTGGGCACTGGCTTTGTTTTTTTAGGAGCCACAGATACTGTTAATTTCATATGATTCCCAATTAAGTATGGCAGCTGCATTTCAGATGGCAATATCTGCCAAACAGATAAAATCAGTAAAGGAACACCACATTCTAGTTTCTAAAATAGGATATGATCACTTGAACCATAAAGTCAAGCAGTACCAGTTTTATAAGCTATTTTCCAAGGCCCCACCTTTAGAAAGAAACTTTTATGTAGCTCCATGTCAGACTGGTGTAGATTTTCCACCTTGGGGAAGTTCTCCCCTTCCCCACACACCATCAGCTCACAGTTGTTCAGGTCCCAGCAAAAGACACCTCTGGCAATAACTGCCCTGGGTATGAGCTCAATCTCTAACAGTGCTACCAGAGTCATAGCTAGATGGCAACCACAGAATGTGGGCTAAAGGCATGTTCAAATCATGCAGCTTAAAGATTCACTGCACATTAAGTGAACTGCAGGTACTCTCCAGGCACGGGCCTTTGACTGCATGCTTCTAACAAGGTGCTGAGGATTGCAATGCACAACTGCATGTGCCTTTGGAGTGTGCATGCAGGCAGATGCCAAGGCACTGTTCAAACCTCATCATGCAATCAACTACTAAGTAGGGTAACCATTTCAAATGACCATTTCAGCCATTGCACTGCACAAATAATAATGGAAGAAAAACAAATAAAATATATTGTACTTAATGTAGAAAGACTCTCACAACAGAGGTAAAGTTCCCTTTCCCTCCACTGTTAACTTCTGCAGCTTTTAAATAAGCAATCCTAATCATTCCGACAGTCTGATTGGGAATTTCCAATTAAAAATAGTATTAGAAATTTTTGTAAATTGAACCAATTACAAAAATAAACTCTCCAACAAAGAATACTAAACAGAACAGGATGTTAATCAGGTCATTGGTAATAGCCTACTTGTACCTTGCTTGGGATAGAAAACTTGGTCTGCTCAGCCTTGCCAGGAGTGTGAATAGCAGTAAGAGGAGGAGGCCAGGAATGGGTCATCTCCTAAGGAAGAAAAAACACGCTTTTGAAAACAAATTTGTATACGTAAAGAAAGAAGAGAGAAAACGATGATCACATATTGTCTCCTGAGACTGGAGATGTAATTGCTTAAGGAAGCATCACCACTCATCCTTACGTAGCAGAGGAACACCTTAACTACCCAACAGGCAGCACTTCCCGGGAATGAGGGTGAGGACAGGTTTTATTCTTGAAAATTTTGACCATCTGTGCATTCATCAGGTGGCAGCTGACTCCACTCCACGGTCAGCCTGTTAAGCTGTATGAATGAAGCCATCACAGGTACAGAACAAGGTTTTACCTGCAAAGCTCAAGTAGGAAGGGGGTCCCTCCTGTATCATATTGGATGCAACCCTATGGAGGATTGCATGGTGGTAAAATACAACCCTATTCAAGATTGCATAGTGACAAAATAAACCAGAGGCAGGTCCAGAAAAAGCTGGAGTGGCCTTACAGCATGAGTGCCTGGTGTAGAAGGGAATGGGAAAAGTGTCCCATGCACCAAAGCACCTTCTCGTAGCACTGGCCATAGGCACTTACTGTGGTATCACAGCATCAGAAAACTACCGATTCCATTTTAAAATGAGGGACTGAGAGATTAGGTGATTTGCACAGGGTTACACAGAAAGCCTGTATTTAACTAGGAATTCCAAGTCTCTGGTGAAGACCTGCCTATCAGACCATCTAAGCAAGTTGCCCATTTTCTGTATCACTGTATTAATTCATCACTTGTACACACATGTTCCAGCTATCTAGAAAGAAATCACCTGGGTGCCCGTGGCTATGCAACAGAAGCAGAAGTGGCAGCGCACACCCTGCTTTTTCATACCGAGGCCTACAACCACTGCCCCACCGAGCTCGGTGGGAGCCAACTGGGGCTTATGTTCAGAGCAGGGGGAAAAATATCAGTAAAATAGTGAAATCACAGAAGCGTTGTTTTAGGCAGAGCTTGTAAATGCCCTTCTAATGAGTGTGTTTTATGCTAGATGCTGCTCCATTCTCTTTTATCTTTGTTTTTAAAATATTGAGCAAGGCATTAATACCTGTCTCGACAATCCATTATATCTTTGTTTTGGTTTTTCTTCTTTGCCTACAAAGCTCAGAAAGGATTCTTTCTTGAGACAAAGGAGACAAAGAGCAAAAGAGGGTCTGATCTAGGAAATACTGCGTGCATACTCCTGACTGTAGCAACCTAAACTTCCCAGCTGCTATTTTGCACTGGTTGAGTCCAGGGCCAGTCACAACAAAGCTTATGAACACACAAGTTTCCATAGGTAACACAGCCACCACTGCAAATGCCCCACCAAAAAACGCCCAACATAATACAATTAATTAAAGAAAATATAACTGTTGTCAAAAGGCAATGTGGTCGGTGCATTTGGGCTAAAGACATCGCCTGGCTGCCTACAGCTGGATGCTAATGTATAATTCACTGAAGATACAGCCATCAGGTTTCAGGTCTCCAGTTGTCTCTCACAAATCATGTGTCATACAGTAGGTTAGGAGAGAGAAAGGCAAATTATGCACCATCGTCCTCAGTCAACGGGACAGGCAGACATGTAAACTTCTCCCAGATTCCTGTTAGGCACTGGTATTTGATTGAAGCCCATCAAATTTCCATCCTTAGCAATGCTGCCATTGCAGCAAGGTCTGGCTGAGCCCTGCAAGAAACAGAGCCCAGGAACAACCACTACGCAGAGAAGCCCTCAGCAGGTCCTGGTGGAGGCAGGGCGACAGGGGTGGTCCAGCAGTTCAGCCCCACTGGGCTCTGCCACTCTGCTTCTGCCAGCGCAGCACAACATGGACATGTATGCAGCTCACCTAAAGGGCCACAGAGCCGCAGCCAGTGGAGCCTGGGGCCAAGCTTTGCCAGTTCCTAGTGCAGATGACCCAGGGACAGGGGAGGGTGCAGTTCTCTCTGCACTCCTGAAAGAGCTTTCAGGTTTCTGCCTGCGGAGTTCAGGGCCTGTTTTCACTGCACAAAGCCCAAACAGTGGTAATAAGGAGGAAAGAGGCAGCTCATGAACGGCTCATCCCTCCCGGTGGGTGAGGCTGCGGCAGCTCAGTGCAATGACAAGAAGTACACTATTATATTGCATTGATTGATTGACCTCTGCACAGGGGAAGGCAGAAAAAGATTTAAGCATCCAGTGAACTTTTCTGTGACATAATATAATCCAAATCCTGCGCCATAGAGGTTGCTTTGTGGCAAATCTCTTCACAGCAAAACAATGAAACAGAAACTGTATCACATAATTAAAAGAAGGACAGGCAGCCTAATTGAAGGCAGAAATGAAGCATATTCTAGAACTGCATTTATCAGCTTGACTTCAGTTTCCCTCTGCCCATGCATAAAAGGCTTGACAGAGAGCATTGGATTCATGGGAAGGTGATGCCAGCAAATATTTCAGAATATTCACTGTCAAAACGCATCTAGTGTCCACCGCGTACCAACTCGGCAGGCTGAAGTGTAAGCAGATCTTACCATCTCCCTGTTAGGGGACACCTGAACATGAAACAGTGACAAAGGGAAAAATTACTCTGCTATTATTTGAGGAAATTCCATTACAAGGTAAGAAATCCTGACTCCACTGAGGTCAGAGGCAAAAGCCAACTTCAGAGAGGTTAGGACTATCCAATCTACGTGTTTACAGAGCGACTTTGGAAACATCAAAGTCTATTACAGAGGTACAAACTATCTACATTAAAAGTATTTGACTTCAATTATCACTGTAATAAAAATTATTGGATTGAAAATTCCAGATAGGATCACACATGCAGAACAACACATGTCTTTAAAGCTCAGTGTATAAACAAACACTGTGTGGAAGTGGTGAGGACATACATAGCTAATTAGAGAAACATACCTACATCTACCTACAGATAGATGCCACAGCACTGTTGACCAAAGAACCTTGAATGATCGTATTGAAAGTTTTGAATTTACTCATCTGAAGAATGTAACTTCAAAATGTATGGGCAGCAACCCTGCACCAACCACCACTCAGCTGCGTATTATACTCACACGGAGCACTACTGAGCTACAGAACTACATGCAAAACCGGCACTGCGCTGTTTTCAGCGACGGGTCAAAACCCCAACCCCACATCCTGCATAGATGTGACTGTCCGCTTAACTCTCTCCCACTCTGTTCCTTAAGCACATGCTCATTACTTTGGAGAATCAGAAGAAAGGATGTCATTTGTTTAATCATCCACATGACTTCACCATTCTTTGCTATGCCCCAATTTCTTTTGGAGGTCTCTCATCTTTTAGTACTCGCTAAGCTCTATTTTGTTTAACCTGTGAGATCTGATATATCTACCTTCTAATATGTTATGACTATAAAGAACCACACAGGCAGTGTGTGTTGTGTATGTATCCATTAAGCTGTATATATAAACATCCTGGTTTGTAAATACCTGGGAAAGCAGGCAGGGAATTGCGTATATTTTTTTTTTCCAGGAAAAGTTAAAAAACTTTAATCAATCCAAATTTGGAAGTATTTAGAAATTCCTGGAAGTAACAATAATAAAACCGAGCATATGAAATGCTTTAAAGAGGAATTTAATGGAAACAAAGTAATCCCACAAAATTGAGTTAGGATTTATTTTCACATGGTTTGGACTTAAAATAATTCCAAAATCATGTTAACTGTTGGAGTGGGTAGATGACTGCTATGGAAGCATGCATTTTTTTTATAGACCTGGAGATTAAATGAGAAAGTAAACCTGCACAGTTTGTTGGCTTAAAAGTCACTGTGGTCCTCTGATGTAGTAACATCAAGCATCCTCCTTTCTGAAAATTATTTAAACATTGTTTTAATAGACTCCATGTGCTTTATTTATTAAAGCTAAGCACGCTCGTCTCTTCGACTAAGTTTGCTTCTTTCAGCTATAAAAGCCCTTAGGTAAGTAGCTAAGAAGGACACATGCAGACACGATCTAATGAATCACCAAAACTACAAATACTCCAAGCAAACTTTTTAAGGGCTGTGGAGGTATAAGGCCAAATCACAATTTAAATGGGAGGAAAGAACCAGGGATATGGGGCAGATGGTAAATAACTTTACAAAACCAGTTCCTAAAATTAATAGCTGCCTTCAAGATTTATTTCCTTTCTCTGTATTTCATTTTTCCATCATTTCCTTCTTGTTGAAAAGAAAGTTTGCAGTGTTTTTAAATATGGATAAAAGAACTGAGCCAGGCTCTAAGAGGTCATTATGGAAAAAAGCAGCTAGACTGTGTACTCTGGGTTCCTACTGAGGCAGCTTCCCTTCCTACAGTGCACTCTAAACTGCTTAGCCTGATCTAATTTGAAGCCTCCCAAGATATAGGGCTCATGCTACTTCCCTTGGGAGAATTGAGGGGAGACATGAGAACAGTCTTCAATTACAGAAAGAGCTGTTGCTAAAGGAGAGAATAATCTGTTTTCCAGTTTTATGGTGGATATGAACTTAAATTGCAGCCAGAAAGATTCCAGTTAGACATAAGAAAATGCTCTCTAATGGTAAAGACCATGCAGCACTGAAACAGATTGTTCAGAGAACTACACAGACTCCATCTTTGGAGAAACACACTTCAGAAGAGATTAGCACGCATCAGTCAGGAATGGCTTAGGCGGGATTGATTCCTGCATTGGGACAGGGATGTGGAGTACACGATGAGATTTCTAAAACCCTTCCCAGCCCTTTTTCTTGTTCTGTAGTTTGATAGATCTCTGTTGGCTGAACTCTACCCTTACTGCCTCTCTTGTGGACAGCAGATCCTCAAAAAAGCAGCAGAAAAAAGCAACAATCCTGGTGTTTTTCTTCTGTGGCATTAGGGTCCACAAAGGCAGTTTCAGGACTGACACTTTGCCCACATCATTAGAAGGCAGCCAGAGGAGCAAGAGGAGGAGCAGCCCTGCATGAATTCCTAGCAATAAATGCAATCTGAGGCCACTGCTGGTAAAGAGACCTTATCTGTGGTATTGTCTGTCAACTGCCCTTCTCAGTCTTTTTAACTCTTAGCTAAATCTGTTGCTTTAAACTTTCTCCAGTTTTTGGTTACACAGTATGTTAAACTTGCATTCAGAAAAAAATTAATATATGATGAATAGATGTTCTAAGGTTATTATAAGCTTCATGTTACAGCTGGTGCTAAGCAACCTACTGCCTTGATGGAATAAAGATAACTAAGTGATTTACCATTTATTAAATACTCTATTAATGATTTATTAATGTTTTATTAACTATTTATCAATGCAACCTTAATAAAAAGCATGTCTTGTTTCACAGTATCTTTCTGGTTTCTGCATTCATACAAACCTGATCAAACTCTCTCTGCTATGAAGCCAGTAATGCATGAGGGGCAGCCTCTTTTCATGTGTGTGATGCATACTGAATTAAAAACACATCTCAGCCCGTTTCATCACTGGGGAAAAGGCTAAGGAAAGAATGAATATATACATATATATATCATTTTATACATGTACAAGCAAATGACACTAAAGCCTAAAGGAACACAAAGGCAATAAAGTTATGGGTTGTTTTTCATTCATATTCCTTATGAAGGAACAGAAAATTTGCCTGAGCAGTTGGGAGTATCCTGACCAGTAATCTGGCCTGCTTTATACTGAGCCAAAGGCTTCCTAAGGAAGGGGTTTTGATACATTGTCAGTATTGACAGGGACACTATAGATGTATAGATACATTCATGGATATGCATTTGCCATGTTTCAGTGCTCAAAAAAATTCTCAACACCAAAGGGATACCACACCGTTTTTTTCCTGTAAGGGACAGGAGGGGAATACTTCAGTGATGGCCTCAAAGAGAAAGGCAGTTTTCCTGGTATGAATGTTAAAGCAGCAACCTTTTTACTCATGCAAATGTTTTAGCAAATGTATTGCCAGTGGCTAGTGCCCAGTACATATTTTTGGAGGAACAATGCAGCAGCATTTGCAATGATGGCTTTGTCATACTAGAATTTATCTTGCTACTGTACCAAAAACTACTAGAAAGCCATTTGGAAATACAGTGCATGCACACATGAGTTTCTTATTGAAAAGCTAGAGTTTGTTCTACAGAAAGCAACCATTTCCCTGACCATAATCTAAAACCACAGTGTTCACCTTGTGGGTTTTATCAATGACAACAAATAAGTTCCCTTTGCCCAAGTGGGGAATGGGAAGCATTTCGTATCCTCCCATGGCAAATTAATATTCTTTTCCATACTAACAAGAAGGTGAAAGACAGAGAAGAAAAAAAATGTGTATTCAGTGAAAATGAATGCAGAAATTGGTTTAGACGCCAATAGCAGTTGACTACAAACTTTACAAGATACATTTTCCTTTCCTCCTTTGTTAATATTTGGAAAGCCACAAAGAAAGTGATAGCAATATGGACATTTTATTTTTCAGCTGAGTTTCTCAATACTGACTCTCATAAACCTCACACTTTTCCATACATTTTCCTCACTGTAGCTTTTACAGCTAATAACACTCACATTCTTTGCTTAGAGCATTTAGAAGACAATAAAAAAATAGCAAATCATGATTGATGTACTTATTGCTCTAACCAATCTTGTGCATGTGATGAAAAGCAATGCCCCATTACAGTGAGAAGGTATCTCAGCTCAAGAGGCTGTTTTAGGGGGAAAAGTAATGATGTTATACCACATGAACCCACCACCAGGTTCCAATTTAACAAGTCCAACACAATCCTAAAAGTAACCACAGCCTATATAATAGTGCGTCAACACTGTCAAATGATTTAGCGCCATGCTGGGTCCTGGGCGCCAAATGGTCCATGCTGTGCATATAATTGTTCATTCCCAAGGCTCCTCTGTGAAACAGGTTGGTTACTTCTCCCCAAAGTCAATCAGGATAATTTTCTTCAAGGTCCACCTCAGGAAGATTATGTGGTCAAAAACCATCCTGAGTGTGAAGGCCAGTCCTTCAATTCAATCCCAAGTATGTTTTGTGGCCTCGAGCAGCTCCTCAAACATTCTTGGTATTTTCAGGAACATGCGGCACAACTCCCTAAGTGTCCTACTATAGAAACATCATTATGGCGAACTGCTACAAAACAAGAGCTGTATCCTTACTCTTGCCAGGTTTAGGCTATCTGTATGAGTAAAGTGCAGGAAGGAAATGGGGTGTGTGTGGGGGTGTGTGTGTCTCACAACATAATCGGTAAGGTAGAATCGCACAGTGTAAAAAATGAAACAGGACCTTACACAAAGCACATGGGAGAGCTCTCTTGACAAGTCTTATGCAACGAGACAAAATTAAGAGTTCTGTGGAAAAAGGAGGCCTAAGAAATGAACTCAAAGGTAGATGCATCCTGCATGTATGATTGCTTCCCTGGCCCACACTGTCTGTCTTAGACCACTCTCTAAGCTTTCTAGTGAAAGTCCAGGAGATAAACAGGACCCAGGGTTGTCTCCGTGACATTCCATGAGCCTTCAGAGTCCAAAGACAGGTATGTACTGACCAGGAATAGTGACACTGAGGTAACTCCACTTCCCATCCAAGAGAGGCAAGAGGCATCTTGTCTACTTGCAGAGTATCTGGGGTTTGTTAAAGATAGGCCATAATGGCTGCAGGCAAGGAGAGGATGAATAAAGCTTTGAACTTTTGCCAAGCACATGTGAGATACTGGGTCATGTGAGGTATGCATACCTCTATATAGCTGTTCTTCTGCACTGACCTACTGATGGGTCAGGAACATGGAACTGCCAGAATGGGTCAGACGTGAGGTCCCACTCACCTGGGATGCTGGCAGGCAGTGGTGGGTGCTGTGTCTTTCACAGAGCACACACTTCAAGAACACCAGAGCACCCATGAGGGTAAAAATCCCGATCCTCCATGCTTACTAATTCTCAGCCATGCTGAGATCCTATCTAATACTGCATCCCAAACTGGATATTCAAGTAACACCAGCTAACACCAGTTTCAGAGTCCTAAAAGTTAAGGATAAATATCCAGGTGCTCGCAGTCACATGTATTAAACCCACTTCCAGAAAGCTAGGCATTCTTCATCTGTCACTCTTGGTATCTAAACTAATGACTTCGTTGTCCGATACACAGCACCAGAGTCTTGCTATAGACAGTATGGCCAATGCAATACCTCCCATTCTTGGCAGCTTCTCATCCCCACTGAGATGCACAACCATATCCCATTGATTTTATTTATTCAGAATGATACTTGTTGGTAACCATCTCCAGCGATGGCACATCTAATTTTCATGAGGGCCCCAAGAGATTGGAAGTATGCATTGAACTGTTAAATACAACATAACATCCTGGCAGTACCACAGTATAATATAAACAAAGGCACAATAAGTAATAAAAAGCTAATTCTTTCAAAAGTTACTAATACCAACATATAATTTCATCTCTGCAATTTAAAAAACATTGGCAACATTTCCCCAAGTAAATAAGCAACTGTGTTTTGAAACTATTCACTGCTGGCACTTGTTTAAGGGAATCTGGTAATTTGTTCCATCCATCCTGAGCTTCACAAGCAAAAAAGCATGTCTTGAATCGCCTGTTTTCTTCTCTGAAATTTAGGGTTCGCAACAAGAGGAGAGCAGAACTATAATTTAGAGTTACAAAACAAGACTGCACCTACCCTGAGGCACTCCACTGTGCACATTTATACAATACATTACACCATCTCCTTTACATTGCCAGATGTAATCAATTCCTGTTTGTTGGTTGGTTTTTTTTTTTCATACAAAATACAACAGTGAATTATGTAGTCACATGACAAGACCTTATCCATGTAATTTATTACAAAATGCATTTAATTTCTGGAGCCACTTATACCAATGTAGTGAAAAAATAAAATATCCAAATTCAGTATCAGGCAAAATTAAATGACTGAACTACAAAACTTCTCTTTCTGTAGGCTTAGCATAGAAACTGTTTAAGTTTTACATTGTGCACTAAGTTTTAGACCCATGTAACCAGTTTACAACCCACATCCTGACAATATGATGAAACAGAATCTAAAAATCATCAGGAATTTGGAGGCATCAACTTGTGCTAGAAGACTCCAGCTTTAGTCTTAAAACAGGAGCATCAATTATCTGAAATAGCATATGGGGGAAATTAAAAAAGCAGGTTAAGCAACTTATTTGAGTTTAAAGCTGAATTCCTTTGCGTAAGCCATGATTTGCTTTCATTAAAATTGGACTCCAAGTTGTTAGTCATCAAATACAAAGAAATGAAGCTACCACACACTGCTGTACAATACACATTGAAATCTTTCACAAAAGCTGTTTTTTTGGCCTTCAAAACCAAGATTCTGCCAGATCTCTTTTATTCTGCTTACCACACAAGCAGTATTGCAGCATGGGTTTTCCTGAGTGGGTGTGCCAGAGCAGCATTTCTTTTTAATGTTGTGTTTCCCTCTTACATGGTCTCATCAACACCTCAGCTGTAATGCCATTAAAACAGTGGTCTGAGGCTGAAGTGAAGACACCGTGAATACCTAGAAAAGCTCAAACCTGCCCTTACAGAAGCTGTCCCTTTTCACCAGTTCTTTCTCTTCATCTATGTGCTTTCCCTACCATGTGTTCCAGTTGAAAACTTGCTTCTCCCTCACTGTGTGAGGAATGCAGTCTCCCCTACAGAGTATGATTATCTTCCCAGTGCCTGCATCAGAGACTATGAATGCTTTGAGGGCAAAGACTGTCTCATTTTTTGTCTTATGCAATGCCTCGGGCAGTGGTGGAACTTCTGAATATTGGCTGGAAATCAGGAACAGTGAATGTTGGCTGAAAAATTGTGGGCGGACAACATAACCAGGTTGATCAGCATTCAGCGAGCCCTGGATGGACAGCAAACTTCAAATTGAAGCCTGATCATTGGATCCTCTAATTTGGCACCCTGTTTTTTTGTAAGGTTAAAAGCTTAGCATGTTTGCCAAAAAATATACTATGGGTTCTGGCCTGTAACAGAGAGGTAGAGTCTTTGCCACCTCTCACACTCAACCCTTTAATTCTCTTCTCTTACAGAAAGACCTAAGCAGCCACCTGAAACCCTATCATGTGACCTGGAATTTATTATAGTAATTTTAGCCTTTGGAAAAGAACAAACATTTCAGTCTGGATTTCCTTTTCCTCACTTGTGCCTTGAAGCAGGTCTGTTCCTGCATCTGTGTGTCCTGTAAATCATGCCAACACTCCCCTTTGATCCACTCCTGCTAAGTTAACAGGTGTAGAAATAAATGTATGTATGTGTAGAAGATGTTTTGATACAACATACACTTTTTTGGCATGTCAGCCTTACCCAAATAAGCCAGCTTAAAGAGTAAAGAAAACTGAAGCCAAAACATGCTGAGGTCTTTTTTGATCTCCGTTAAGGTATGGAGGCTTCAGAATATTTCTGGTAGACAGATTCCCACTGTCACACGCATGTATTTGATTCCTCATTTCCCAGCTTGTTTTTTCTTACAAAGGTAATCTGTCTGAGGTTGGAAACATTACATACTCAGAACTGCCACTAAGACGTATGACAGCTGAGGTTGCTTGGTCCCACACAGAGTGGTCCTAAGGTCTGAAATCAGCAAGTTCAGACTATACAGCAGATTAATATATTCTCCTCCTATGCCTGCGTTTTTTAAACCCTTCTGACATCAAACTACATTGAAATAAACTAACTCCTAAAAACAGGGCTGAAAAATGGCAAAGTCCATAACCTTCCTGTCTCCAAACACTACACTACTGTTTTTTTTCCCACAGGAAAACTACTGGATAGGACTCAAAAGCCACAGCTCTACAATGCAGTAAATTTGGTGCCCCAGCATTTAAAAATTATATATCTACATTACTAGACGATGACATGCATTGTCTTTGTTGCTTCTAGATGGCCAAAAAGGAATAGCAAACTGTTCATTAGTAATAGTTTATCAGGGGTCGTATGAGCAACCTGGAAAAAACTTGGAGCAAGCCCAGGAAAAGACCACCCAGTAGACCCATGGTTGCTAGTTAGCTCTAAGCAGCCAGTGCTATTTGCAACTCCAGCTGGTGTCAAACACTGACAATTGCCAGTTATCATACAAGGACAAACTGGAATAAACCTGCCAAAGCATACTTTTTTTTTTTTTTTTTTTTTTTAGCACAGAGTGCAATGTATTGTCATGTTCAAGCAATTACCAAAAGGAGTTGTTGATCTGGAGAGATACAAAGCCTAGATGCAGTAACAGGGCATTTATTTTGAAGGGTAACTTGTGTTGTGAGACACTAAAAAATGACAATGCTGCTGCAAAGGAGACAGAATGATACATTTAGTCAAATTCTTAGTCTAAGCCTTTTCAAAGAACACAAGCAGTTAGTGTAACATTCCTTAGGGTTCCTGTATCTTTTCAAACATGATAGCTTTCTTGTAGTTTACACTTACCATATTAAGAAAAATGGTAATGAGGAGATCATGACAACTTCTTTTAAAAGCAACAATGACTCAATTGCCAAGGAAAAAAAAAATAGTGTTAACTATTTTCATGAAAAGAAGCCTCCAGTGAACACCTCACTGTTGAAGCTGTGTTCTTTGTTTTTGTCTGAACTCCGAAATGACAAGGGGCTGCTCTTAAAAAATCTGAGCATCAGTTTTCATTTGATTGGTACAAAGCACCTTTTTCAGATAAACTAGCAACTCAGACATCTTACTGAAAAGACTGGGGGCTCAAGAGGTCAGAAATGATAAAATGCTGGAATAAGTGGGAAGGGATTAATTGGCTTGATTAAAAAAAAAAAAAAATTACTGGGAAGGTTCTCCTAAAAACCAAAGACCAAGGGTTTTTTTCTGAGGCTCAGAAGAATATTTTTAAAGGTTAGTGTACTTTGGGGTACACAAACAACATATTCTTTAAAAGCATATACTCATGGCAAAGAAATTAATGGACTACAAAGCCCAAAGGGGCCTTTGACACTCAGAGCTTGTGCAATAAATTCCATCAGAGGATCTCAAAGCATTCCTCACAAGAGATCAGTACCCACCATTTTCCAGCTTGGCTCCATAGATGAAATTTGGTCCATGCCTTAAATCACCCACTCAGCCAAGAGCAAATACAATGAACACTACCCTGCCCTCTTTTTCTTTTTTCCCATTAGCAACTCATGCAAGACTCCTAAGTTCATGTGTGACCATGTTGCTCCTGTTTCACTCTGCAAAGTACTAGTACATATTATTTCCACCTCCCCCCCCCCCCCCCCCCCCCCCCCCCCCCCCCAGTATATTTGCTTAGATATTGGACAGAAGTTTTGGAATACAGGAAATACCTAAAGAGCTGTAAACTGTGGAGAAGAGGGTTTCTAGTGATACCCACAGCAGAGCGCTCACCTTTGGAGCCCTGGAAGGCAATACAGTAACACTAACAGCAGGCAGAATAAATAGTGCATGCAGAATGTTGAACAAACATAAATCTGAGCACTTAGGTCTGAACTTCAGATTCATGTCTGTAGTCAGTTTTTATCTCTTGCCTCTGAACAACACCTCAATGACTTCAACTAATAAAACCATTTTCCTTTCTAATGCTACAGCCTGACATTTTCTTCAGCTGACTTCTGAAAGGCTGGGTGCCTGTATGACTGCTTTTAAATCAAACAGAAATGTGAGAAATAGGGGGGGGGGGGGGGGGGGGGGGGGAAGAAAAAAGAAAGAAAAAGAAAAAAGATATTTTTTTTAAAAAAAAAAGTAAAGCATTCTGGTCAGCTTTTCTAGCTATCCAAAGAAATTGTTACACAGCTGACATAAATCAACATGGCAGGATCTACAGGCTAATTAAACAAATGTGACAATTTTACTGTGACAATTTGAAAACGCTCAAAAGTGCCTCCCATCCACAGTGTGCATTCTTCTCAAATGTGTATTAAAACCCATGTACTGTATTAAGATATTGAAAGGAACTTACATATTCAATAAAAAAACCCACAATTATAAGCACAATTTGAAATATATGGCTAAAATAGATTGGAAGTTCATGAGGTTTCTCAGAACATTAAATTCAATGACACGCTTTCTTTAAAGAAATGTTAGAAATTCTGTACAGAAATGGATAAGCCACAGTATGTAGTGTAATTTTACATATCTGAATGAGCCTTGCTTTTGCACAATTATAACACGAATAATTCCAGCTGAGGACTGCAATGCATTTTGCTAGCAACTAATTTAACTTCACAGCGCGATGGCAGTGTGGGTGAGGTACTATTCTCCTGTTTCATAGAAGGAGACACTGTGGAGCAAAGTGGCATCTTGGGGTTATAGAGGAAGATTAAAGGTAGGACATTTTATCTGAGTCTATGTATTCAAACATTTATTGAGAGGATGTTCAAAGAGATGGGAAGATGGACCATATCAGTCTTCTACTGGCAGATATGAAGCAGTGTATTCTGAAGACTTTGACAGCTGAAACAATCGCCACAGGTAAGAAGGAAGAAACCTTCAGAAAGAGCTCCACTGACTATGCTGCATGACACTATTAAAGCCTATAGATCAATGGCAAGTAGCAAAGACATAAATTGCTCCCCCCAGAAAGGCAGCTTCCAGTACTATTTTCCCTACAGAATGTGGAGTAACTTGAACTTAGGACAGACGGTGACTGTTGCCTTCCCATGTTAGGCTGCTTTCACAAACCCCATGAGGCTGGCAAGGTTGGTAACATGTAACCATATGACTCCTCCAAAGGGAAAGTCCACCTGCGCATCCAGGGGGTGTTTGAGGAAGAAATACTTCTTGATCCGTAACTCAGGTGGTATCTGCATTCTTGCCTTAAGAAGCAGAGATTAGGAGTGACCTGAGTACATGCAGTACATGAGTAAAATGGCAACAAATATTCCTGATACCGGCTGTAACAGAACATTTCCACCCATTTCCTCTGAGAGAAACAATGAGATCCAAAGTTCTAACTTCAGGTTTACTCCAGGTGTCACCTTTGTCCTGTTTTCTTTACTTTCCTTCTAAGAGCACAAGAGCAGTGAAGCATCAAAGTTTGCGACATGGTGGTTGTAGTTAAAGCAGTGAAACTGAGCATGCCTCAAGTATCTGGCCCCTCGGTCCATTTTTCTTCATTTCTCTAGTTCTTTCCTCACATGCATTTTTTCAACCATCAACCAATTTTTTGGTAGGTTTTCATTGTCATGGCCAGCTGAAGCTTCAGAGGAGAATTTCAAAGAGGAAGGTTCTTGAAACTCTTTCTGAAGATTCATTTAGTTACATCTTCCAGCCCTGCCTTCCCTTGGACACTGCAAGCCTGCCCAGCCTTTTCCTAGCTGTTTCTCTTGACTAACCACATATGGCCAACCTCCCTTCATGGGCCCCACCAGCTTCTTCAGCAGTGCTGACTGATGGGGATGCTTCCTACCAGGACTTAAAACCCACAACGCCTGCCCCTCAGGGCCGAAGGGATGGACCCCTTCCCGTTTGTGAAATAAAGAGCCACAGAAGATGCTACAGACCTTGTAATTTCAAACTAGAATTGTTTCTAAAGCATGCATTTATTTCAGAAAACATAACTCGATTTTAATGTTTTCAATGTCTTCATTCAGTGCCTAAAGCAATTTGTTATGTAGAGTACACATTATTAATCTACTTAAATGAAAGGTAACACTGCTAGCAGTTTAAACACTCAATGCCCATATTTAACCATGTTTCATTTTGACAGGACAAGATGAAATAACAGAAATGATTAATCTGAGACCAGAGGAATATTCTACTACCTATATTTCAAAATAGGACTACATATTTTTTTGTTTAACACTTTGGCAGTAATGTGTCAGTGGAGTATAGGAGCTTCAGACGGCTTTTCTGCTTGACCGCACTGCATACTGTGCCAGTAGTTGTTACTGGTCATTTTGGAATTGGCAGCAGTACTCCAGGACAGGCACACAACAGGCTCTGAAGTACTTAATCATGGTTTTATACAATAAATTCATGCAGCCCACAAGGTCCTTAACGGACACCTGGTACAGCTACAGTCAAACACTGTAACTGTACAAGTGTTTACAATTTTCTGTCAAGTCCAGCACTTGGGGCCTTTTTTCGTTCATCGGAGGATACAAAAGGTCAGAGTTGATCTGACATCCCAGATTCTTTGGGTCCATTTTCTCTCGCACTTTCACTGAAACACAAGTCTTTATTTACAATGATGAAAAGGGTTGGGTAGTCAGGTCCCATGGGTCTGCAAATCTGGAGTAGGAATCTAAGTTCTATGATAATCTCGACTCAACTACAAGACCTCATCAATTCATTTTCCCACATTTATGTCTCTCTCACTTCCAGTTATTTCTGGAACCACGGAACTTCGAGGTCTTTGAAAAAGTAGTATATGAAGTGACCAAAACTTGTAAGTGCTGCAGAGGGTGAACCTGACCTTCTGCAGAAGCTGCAAAACTTAGTATCTTCTCCTCCAAGACAATGACTTTGCTTAAATTACTTTTGTTTGAACTGGTTTTTAAAGAATTATTTTGTATATACTCATGAAGTATCATTATTTTTATCATAAAAGGGTACTGAATCAGAGTGAGGATGCCGAGGTTGTAACATGTTGCAATACATAGTGGATCATTTCTGAGGTGACTATCAATGAGGAAAAGGAACAAAATGTGGTTGTTTTGATGCAAAAGAGATGCTGAAGAGGTTGGAAAAAAGATAAGAATTAACAATTTTTCATTTAGTCATCCATTTCTCATGAGAGTGCTTTCAATCTCTTCAGGAGCAGTAATATATGTCCAAACTCTTGTGATGTCAGCTTACTTTATAGTCATTTTAGTAGCAATGGTAAATCTGGCATTGACAGCAGAATTATATAATACTACTGAAATCAGCAATATTTCAATTTGGCAGTATGAAAATAGATGTTAAAATATTATGGTTAAGAGATAAGAAAATTGAACTGAATACTGAGTTTGAAATAGGCGCACTGCAATCTCTCTCTTTTCCTGAATACCTTTTGTAATCTTTTTTTATTGTTACAGTGTAGACAGGCTGCAATAGACCCACATGATGATCAGATTTTACATTTCAAAGTTCTTTGCTAAGTAATTTCTTTAATACTGCTACAAAAATAAAACCTTTATTTGATAAATGTGCCTGCAGGCTGGAATCAGACCTTGCTTGTCTGTCCTGACAAAGGTCTAATCTTTTGCTGCCTCACATCTTGAAGAGGCATTTATCCCTGTAACAGGCAGGTGCAAAACACCACCTTTCGAATACAGGAAACACTGCACACCCACACGCATTTGTCAGATCAGACAGTCAACCTTTTCTCCCCGTCACCTCCCCAACAGCATGAAGCCTGCTTTGCGCTGATCTTGCAGCACAAAGCAGATTTATAGTACATATCTACATCACAAGTGAACTCCTTCCCTATCTAACCTGCGCCGTGCCAGCAGTGCAACAGCGGCCCACAGAACGCACCGCGTAAGCTAAGTACTTGACCATTGACACATGTCAACTTCTTACTCAGCTAGCCTGAAGTTAGATCTGAGTTTTCTACATTATGTACCTTCAAGTCATAATAGACAGCTTTGGGATAATGCTCCTGAGGTGCCTGTCTCATGGGTGGCACTATGATGTTGTCACTGTAAAGGTGAACGGCCAAAAACTGTTCTGCTGTGTTTAGGTGTAAATCACAATGGCCAAGGCAAGCCTCTGTGTTAAGGGTCTGCTCTAAACTGGGAAGACCTAAAGCTGCATTCTCCAACTCCTAAAGAGCCTTTTGCACTTCAAGCCTACGCCAGACTGTCCTTAAATGACTCCATTTACTGATCTCACCATGCCTGCGTGTATACGCCTGGACAGTGCACAAAATGCTGGGAAAAAGCTACTTTTGACCTTCCTGGAATTGTTGCTGAACGTTTGTGCTGGTACCGAGATGAGAATTGAGCTGATCACCTACTAAACCAGGAATGAACTGTTCTCAAAGAACTACACAGCATTTCCGTTTTTCTGGATCGAGACTACATCTAGAGAGTCATCAGAGTAAAGGAATAGTTGCTTCTTTTATGTATACCTAAAGTAATGCAGGGGTAACTCCTTTTTATTTAATAACAGCAGCAGCAATGTAAGTGGAGCTGCTGCCAATTTATACCAGTGTGGGAGGAAGAAGAATTCAATGAACTCAAATGAGATCAGAGGTCAGTGGAATTACCCCTTGATTTATTTTGATGTGAGAGCAGAAACTGGTTCTGCCTCCATTAAGAAAATGCTGATAAAAAGCTGAAAATGCAATGGCTTGGAAATTGCTAAGAAATTAATTGTTTTTATCCATCCAAATCTTCATGTACATAAGCCAAAGTCCAAAGGAAAAAAAAACCCCAACAAAACAACCAACCCTACAGGGTAACATATTGCCTTTTTCAAAGCAGGCTATTATCCGTTCCTTACACGCTTCCAAAGGCTGCATGCCAGACGAGGGACAAAGGCCGCAGATACACATTTACACGTGGGTTAACTTTTCAATCCATTTTTTCATTTCAATAGAAATAATAAATCACCTTATCCTGGAGAAAGAAGCAGCTTGACACAAAACATACGGTGCTGGGCTATTTTTATAGCACACCTAAGACATATAGGGATTCATTTATTTACTCAGCTATTTAAAAGTGGCTACTCTTACTCATTCTCTGGACAGCTAAATGCCAGGTTGCTAAGTTACTGTTACTTGACATCATCTCCTCCCCAACGTGTTCCCACATTTGACAGGTTCACATGATTTACTAGGCCAGTCAGCTCGTTATTCACTTGTCCAATGACGTCTGGATAATCATTTTAAATTCACATCATGTCCTCCCCAGCAAGCCCCCAGATTCCACATGAAAATATTTAAACTGCCTGTCAGCTACTAAGTGCATTTGTAACCACACTGGACAGTGTACCTGTATTTTTCAAATTACAATTATTATAATTAGGTTTAGCATCGTTCTTCAATGTTGGTTTGTGTTTTAGAAGAGAAAACAATTACTGAGAGGCAAATAATGGGCTATATCTGTTACAGTCTAATTTTGCTCTGTGAACAGCTCACCTCAGCTATGGATGATACATATTAAATCTGTTAGTGCTTTCAGTTGGCATGAGGAAGGTAATACTACACATAATTTGCCCAGTCAAGGGCATTTTCACCTGCTGATCAATTTACATATTCTGCAATGTCATTAGACTTGAGCTAGTCATCAGAAGAATAGAAGACCATACACATTACAGGCTTTGCTCATTTAACACCAGTTATTTTTACACTAATTACAATCTGAATTATATTTAGGATTTGTTTGCTTCCAGATGAGAAAGCTTTTAATTAATAACACAGCTGTCCACATAACATCAGAAGTCCATCTAGTTACTTGATGCCTTACTACAGCAAATATGTACCTACAAGAATTCTTTTGTTCTTCTAAGCAGGGACAGATTTTTAGACAGAAGTGCCTGCCCAGATGGTTAGCAACACAGACACGAAAGCTTTATGTGTACAGACCAGAGCCTCACTTCTGCAGGATTACATCTAATCGATTGCCTAAACAGCTAGCCCAAAGTTTCAATTTGTGCTACAAGTCCTCCAGAAAATTTAGTTAAATAAAATTTCCTTTCTTTCCCATGTAATGTTGTATGCTTATCACCTCTTTACCCAGAGGTAAACAAATTCTAGGGGAGGTCCCTTCCTAGGCATAAAAAGGATCGCTGCTAGTTCACACTCACTGTCACACCTACACCACCACCCCCCATGCCTAGGCCATCAGGTGGGTCACATAACCTGCAATGCCAGCAAGGCACACTGATGTAAAGCACTGGTACAAGTGGCACAAGTCACGGCTTCAGAATACTGTTTTAAAATGTCAGTTCTCCTGCCCTGTCTACACTTTGTATCGCAACATTTCAATGAACTCATTTTTCAATGGCTGCACATAGCAAGTGACAATTTAATTTAAATCCACATTAATGAAATGTGAACTACACACACACACACACACACACACACTGTGGATTGCCTGTTTTCCGCATTATCCATGCTTTCAAAGTGGATATTTCAGTGTTGGTTTAAAAAAATAAGCCACATTTTGGAACCAAAAAAGGTGTACTGACCACCAGTGTATTCACCTTCATCATTCAATTTGGTATTAGCAACCTGTATTAAATGTAAATGTCCTGCACTATCTTTACAGCTTGGCCTTAGTTATACAAGATGATATGATTATTATTATTATTATTATTACGACGTTCTCAGCCACCCTGATTAGAAAAGCAAAATCAACAGGAGACTGGTCTGCCATTAACCTTTGGTTGTGGTATCAGGAACAGTCCTTAAAGCATTTACACAAGACGATGACATAAGTAGCTAAACATTTCAGGAAATCTGAAGGATTTTGTCTCTAAAGACTCAGGGGTCTGAATGGACTCAAGACCTTTCCCCTCACTTGGCTGGAAATTTTGAAGAAAGATTAGGAATTGCAAACTTCTACAATTAGAAAAAACATTAATCAAGTTCAGCTTGAAAAAAAAGCTCTGTAAAATCAGAGGTCACAGATGTCAGCTTAGGTACCTCTTCCTTGTAAAGTCTAGCAAAAAAAAACCCCATACAAGAGTTACAAGAGTTACTGTGTTTTTCTGAGGGGTGAAACATAATTAAGTCACTTAATACTCTTGACTTTAAAAAAAAAAAAAATAAAAAGCAACTTCAAGGCATGAAATACTCTCAAGGAAAACTGGCAGGCAGCATCTTTGCTCTGGCACTCAGGGGTGCACAGCGCAGTAGCGGACATGGCCAGAGCAGAATGTTGCCAACGGTTTGGTTGGTCAAAATGGACATTCTCACCACCCTGTCTGTCCACCTGCACGTCTCGACTGTCTCGTAATCTTTCTTGTTTACCTCCGACACATCCATGACAGGATGGAAATGTTAATAGCCTAATTTTTACCTGGGAAAACTGCCATCATGGACCTGAGGCCCACACTCCCAGAGGCTCTTCAGAGCCTAAGTAAATGGTCCCAAAAGGCCAGAAGCATCTGTCAGGGCTGAAAACTTAATCCAGGTTCTCAAAGCATAAATTGCTGCTGAAACCAAGGGTCATCCTTTCATCTGAGCACACAGCCTGAATGTCCTGACACAGGACCTCCATGGGAAGCCTGAAGACTGGATTTTGACCACTGCTGGGCATCACATTCTCTTACTGACTTTCTCTCTGTTGCCTGTCAAGTAGAATATGATACTCTGCATGCAGCCCAAACACATTTCCTGCTAGCTTACTCTGCATTATAAATTTGCGAAGAACAAAGTCATTGACAAAACTCAGGTCCTTCTACTTCCACATGTGCTTCAGCAACACATGAAGCTGAAAGCTTAAAACGCTGCCACTGAAGGCAGCGAGCTGGGGCTGGGGTTTGCTGGGCCTGTGACAGGCGGCCCCAGAAGCGGCTCGGTAACCTGCTCGTTTCATACACGCAGGGCCTGGCTGGCAGCCTGCAGCCCGCTTGCAGACAGGTTACAAGAAGGCTGCAGACAGCCTGTCAGCGCCCAGAGCTGCCTAACGCCATGTCGATGGCATACTAAACCACCCTCAGCGTGTCAGAGCACGCAAACCCACCTAACTGTGCGTGCGGCAAGGGAGCGCAGAGCCCAGGTGAACCATGGCCAAGGTCCCACGCTCACCTGCCCCACGCCAAGCCCGTACCTCCCTACCTGCTCCCCGGCACAGGCAGTTTCATATGCTCCCGACAGCTTCTGGCTATGCCTGCGGCTATGGCTGACAGGTTGCTCCACAGCTGGATGGCAAGGCTGAGCACAGGAGGTGACTCCAGGCAATCTGCACCTGGCAGTCAAGAAACCTCTGCTGGTTCGTATCCCTTTTTTTGGGTGCCCATTACATACCCCTGTGAGACAGATCCCCAGAGACACAGAAACCTGCCAAATCCCTGTTCTGTCCACCCTGAGTTTAACAGCCTACTGGTGGCAGGGGGTGCTGCCTGCAGCTGCAGGGGCTCTGCAGTTCATCCCCGTTCTCTGGAGACAACAGAAAGTCCTGCAGCAGTCTCAGCGGGTTTCAGAAGGGAGCCTGGGACATTCTGCCTCTTTTTGTTGAGTCAAATTACAGTCACAGGGTAGGAAATAGGATCACCTCCTCTTGATTAGAAAAAAAGACACCTCTGCTTCTGTGATTTATATGCATTGCTCCCACATTAAAACTGTCACCCTGATAATTGATCCCTGAAGTTTGTTACATCACATTTTCTTTTGATGCTGTTTACTGAAAACAACTGCTTTCCCCAGCTAAGAAGTCATTCATTCCAACTACAGTAATGAACCTAACTGAAATACATAAACAGGGGAAGAAGACATTTAAAATGTACCAAGTATTTTGCACAATCTTTCAACATTTTCTTTGCTTTTGCTCCTTTAGTGTTCTACAGGTAATAAACCCCTGCTCACTTCGAAGGTTGAAACTTAATTTTACTTATTTCCTTCCATTCATTGCTTCTGGGTGCACATGCAGATGCACATTCCTCTGTTACTGCAGGTCAGCATGTGCATGCTTGCCTGCTGGTTCAACATACTCCTGCAGCAACAATGGCAACCCATAAGGACATCAATAGCACCCCAAGATAACGTGTGTACACAAAACAGGAACAAGTTTCCAAAACTAACTCTGAATCGCAATGAATACTGAGAAGCCTATTTTATTTTATAAGCAAGAATAAGTCCATGTCTTTGCAAGCAAGT
This sequence comes from Falco naumanni, assembly GCF_017639655.2. Classification (NCBI taxonomy): domain Eukaryota; kingdom Metazoa; phylum Chordata; class Aves; order Falconiformes; family Falconidae; genus Falco; species Falco naumanni. The sequence continues at coordinate 9,756,554 of NC_054067.1, forward strand.
TGGCACAGTTGTTACACATGACTTCAGGTCTGGGTTACTTTGCAGCAGTTGCCTCTAGTGATAAGGACTCGGCCGGCACAAATTCCCACTGAAATTTTATCCCCTCTACACCAAAAACCAGCAGGTTGGCTAGCAATCCCAGGGAGGTAGCTCTGATAGAAGACAAACTCAACCCATAAGGATAAAACCTGAAAGCCCAGATAGGGACCAGTGGGTTGCAAACCTGCCCCCAGGCAAATCTCATGGCCAATAGGGGACACCAAAGTTGGGGTGTCTGGGAAGAAGCCCGTCTTACACTTAAAGTAACAGATTTATATATATACACAACTACTGTTCACACTCCCCTTTTACTTGTTATATGATCTTCTTGCAATTAAGCCATGCTCAGTTTGGAGTCGTTGCTTAATTTTTCTGTATTCATCCACTGACCAGAGCACTGCCAGGAAAAATACGTCTGTAGGTCTTTAACAAAACCATGAACGATGAACAACTGTAGTCTGGGGGAAAACGGGAAAAGGTATACTGTAGGTCAGTCTGTGAGTGGGAGAACTAAGGCAATTCCACCTCAGAGCAGGAGAGAAATGTGTCCTGGAGAGACTCACAGAGCTTAAACAAGGACAGGAACGTGTGTAAATCCTGACCAAGACAAGCTGGCAGATGCAGAGTATTAGGTGAACCGACCTTACTCACTAAGGAGCACCCTTGGCCTACCACTTAACCATGTCTCTCTAGCACAGACCCACTAAGATGTTATTATTTAACTACAGTGTTAAAGACAGCCATATAACCCTTCTTCACAAAAGATGAAATAACAGCACTACAATTATATGAAGAATACAAAAGCAGACATTATTACTCACCCGTAATATTTCTTCCACACAGCTGGAGTCATTGGGAAGGGTAACCTAGGTTTAAAGAAAAAAAAGAAATGCTTAGTCAGGTGCTGGATGCAAAGTTCAGTCGCTACAACCACACAGGTGAACAGATAACAAGCAACTGCCTCTGTTTGAAGGCTGCTGTGCCACTCTTGCTGCCTACCAAACTTTCCAGTTCAGATCAACATAAATCATCAGCAGGACCCATTTTGTCAAAAGTTGGTTTTTCCTTCCACACTGTTTTGTGCTACTAACAACACTTTGGAAGCAATAAAGTACTCTGATTTCCTCACAGTTGAGAACTGGCACTAGAATTGCCTGAAACTTCTGTAATTGAAGAAGATCCCACTGTTAGTCCTATCGGCAGCCTTCGGAGAGAAGGCGAGGTTTGTTTTAACTTGCTGCATGCTGCAGCAAAGGACAGAGGTGATAACAGTTAGGAGAAAGCTGTTATCATCAACTATCTTATCCTACAGCTTAATAGGCTAACAGCCAAGACAGCTCTTAAAACTTAAACATATACTGTAGTAAAATACTGGTTGGACTGTAAGAGCGGCTGCTGATTTTGTTGTCCCTCACTTCATCAGCCTGTTGCAGGTTAAGCATCCTCTGAAGACTGAACACCACACAGGAATTCACCTCAAGAGGCTTGACAGATATTCCTTCTCCCCTTCAAAAGGTGCGATATGCACACAACCATACCCACGCACAAACACAGTGCTGTCCTTAACGTTTTCTAATTGAAAATACTCATTTAAATTGCACTTGCAGCATTTGCCACAATCCCTCATTCTGAGAACATGAAAAAGCACAAAACCTCTAAATACTGTGAACAATTACGTAAACAGGGAGACACGACCCATACGTATAACCATTTTGTAGCACTTGCAGGTAGTTATGATGGGTTCTTATCATGAGGATACAGCAGCAGCAGAAGAGACAATATTCAGGAAGGTACCAAACCCCATATTTGTACCATAAATATTTAGAGAGAGTTTTCTGCCCGATGCTTCTACCTTATTGCGCTTGGTAACTAGTTTGGTTAAAGACACTCATGACTAAACTTAATCCCTGCCATCCTAATCTGCTATAGAGCTTGACCAAAAGCACCGGCTATGGCTTTCCTCCTGTATTTCAACCAGCACTAAGCTGCAAGAATAAATCCACATGGCTACAAAAGTCAAAGACCAGAAACACCTATTAGATCACCGAGTTCACACTCTGCTAATGTTGCACATTTTCCTCATTTCTTCTAGTACTGTGGCTACTCTGACCCAAAAACTGTAGGGAAATGGGTCTCCCATCCCTTCCCTCAATAAAATATGGAGCAGTGTTGGAAACTATTTGGCCCTTTTTTTGTGATAACTTAAAATTTTGCTTTCAGTGTTACCTCAGTCTTTCTGTAGAGCTCTTCACACTACTCTAAGCAATTACTTCAGATTCATACCATGCACAGACATACAGAATTATACTCCACTTTTCTCAAATGCTGTACATTCAACTTTTACCTTCTTTCCCAATAAACAAGATTTTCCATCCCTTTGTCTTATTTCATCACTGTTCTCTGAATTTCTAACAGTTCATCAATATCTTGGTAAAGAAGTACTCAAGTGAACATGACTACACTGCAGGGATATTAGTGATTTTTATTTACTCCAGCAACTTAAAATTTTCTATAATATCACTTAAAAACATTCAACTGACCAAAAAAGAGCCTTACCTTTTTCACCCAGTTCCTACTCAGCTCAAATTCTACCTAACAAACCTAGGCTGAGAACTCCCAGTGTTTAGCATTAACTGCAATAGGCACGCAGTCCACCCTCATACTGCCTGACTTGATATTCCAGCACTTCATTGGCCTTCCTTCATCTCTCTACTTTTCACTTAAACAACTTTCTTCCCCTCTCAGTACCTGCAAGTTCTTTGCTCATCTGTGTTTTCCCTACCTCATACCAACTCTCCAGTCAGCAAGGAATATAGTTAATTTCAACAAAGATTAGCAAGCACAGCTATTACTGCAGTGCTCAGTGGGAGTACATATGTCTCTAATACACTCCTGATTTTTTCATTGAAAAATTAGTATGTTGGAGTACGAAAAAACAAAACAAATACTCCCCCAATAAGCTTGCAGTATACACAGCAACCACAAAATCTCTCACAGCAGTAGCAGGAGCAGCCCAAAATCCAGCCAAGTGAGTCAGACTGGGAAGAGTTAGAGCAGCAGAGATACAGAAGCCCCCTCTTTAACACCCCTCCCTAGCATCACACATGCCATTTTCAATGGTTAGCCGAGATACCATGTGTGTTCCTTTGTTTAAAAATGTCTTAATTGTGATAATTGTGTCCCTGACTATTTACACAGTGCAGAGCATGTTCCTTCTTGTTTCCCTGTCCTCTCCCAATTCACAGCCCTGTTTATGTTACTTCAGAACTAATGATGATAATAACAATAAACATACCATTTTACTTTAATAAAGCCCACTATATATTATGCAATCCCAACCAGCTTCTGCTGGCAGCACTTGCTAATAACTTTAAATGCTCATGCATCAATTTAATTGTGTTAATGGCAAAGAAGATTTTAATGGCTTGACAGAACTTTTGTTCCCTTTGGCATTGCTTTGTTTTGAATCACTGGTATTAAAGTAATGCAAGATGTCAAAGTGCTGTGATTATCATATAGGGAGATCCAAGTAGGAGCTAGCACAAAGAGGAAAACATTTAGATTGATGCAAACATTAAAAGAATAATTATTACAACATGGCTATCAGAGAGAAGATCAATGTAAGAGTCTTTCAGTACATTACTATTAATGGATTTCTAAAGAATTGAGACCATTTTTCTAAATTCATGCTACAGTTACACATTCTAAGAGACTTGAAAGGCACAGATCTATTAGAAACTTAGTCTATCCTGAAAAAAAAAAAAAAAAAAAGGAAAAACAACCTCTCAGTCTTTCAAAGTGTAAATCAAAAATTGCAAGTTTAATCGTCCATAAACACTTGCATTCAGCTAACAAGTGCAAGCAGGCCCACTTGGCACACCATGGCATCCAAGCAGATTCATCAGGACAGAATGAAACACAGCAGATACAATATTCATCAACTTCTTGAGTACTACTGCTGTAACAAAGTTGGCATTAGAATTGCCATTAATAAAATACCACATTCCTCTTGTAGTTTAGTCAAGATTGGACATCCATCCCATACTACCACTTTCCTAATCTGATAAAAATCAAGTAGTTTAGGACCCATTATGTGATTCTCCACCCCGTCTCCTGCTCAGCTTTTATCGGTAATCAGATTCCAAAAAGGAGGCCACAGCCTGCACTTCTGCACACTTTTGGTGCTTTTTTTCCTTTGTGAGCAGCATGGTCTAACTCAGCTGAAAGGACAGATTCCAGGACTTTGGCATCCATAAGACTGAGTAGTTGCATTTCACATCATGAGCTCTTCTCTCGGCCGGCAGTGCATTCATGAACCTCAGACTCAAGAACAGTGAATATTACATAAGCTGCAGACAGACGTCCTGAGGTAATAAAATGTCAATCAAAACAAAAAGATTCTACAACAGCTACATGCTACACTGAATTCATCTTCCAATTTCATTTTAATCTGGCAAAACTCTTTTGCATCAAACTGCTTCATGTTTACTTTTAAATATTGCTTGCTAAAAAAAAATGAAAGAAGAAGAAAGGAAAGGTCAGATGGTCAAAATATTCCACCTAATACAAGCCAGCATTATAAGGCTCTCTTCACATTTTGGTGTCACAAGAGAGAACAAAACTGAAACGATGTGGAACCAAAGGTTTCATGTATGGCTTGGATGGCTCAGTACTAAACTTTAAAGGGAGGGAAGGAGGGCAGAAATCTAAAAGTGAGGGAATAGTAACCTTTAATGTTAAGCAGATCAAATGACTTCGGGTGAATGGTTACAATATCTGATGAGTCATGTTGATCTAACCTTCCATTTATTCATTCAACAGTTCCTTGACCACTTTTACCTCCTGGACAATTTATAACCTGCATGAGATCAGAATTTGTTTTTGCAGCACAGAAAATCATATAAAGTCTCTTTTCCCTGTAATTTACATCCAACAGCAGGCATTTCTCAAATATGTTAGCAACAAAATCTTCCAACAGACTTGTCAGAGTAGTTCTGAAAATTCAAATGTAGTGTCAGAAAGCAGAAATACACAATGAATAATGTCTTTGCCAGAACTGACCGACTACATTTTCATCTGGATAAACTGTTAGTGAAAAAAACCCCTGGCTTTATTGATGCACAATTGGCATTCAACAAGTAATCTCTTCTTCCTATCTTTGTTTTACTGGAAAGATAAATGTTGCATGTTAAGCGAATGTAGGAACCCACTCTCATTTCTTGCATATGAGCACCTATGTGCATATACATCAAGAGCTCAGCTTTCATTGTCATCTCCTTTATCAAGGAATCCATTTTGACTCTGGGGAGATGAAGCTCATACTACTGTTTACTCCTTTGAACACAAATTGATTTTTCACTTGCTAGCAAGAAAAGATCCTGTGCATGAGCCTTGATTGATCATTTCCAGTGTGCACTACACAGCGATAAGAGGAAAACACTTTAGAGAACCAGAAGCAGCAAAACCAGGACAGTCAGCAGAAGCCTCGTCCTGTGAATGCCTTTGGCTCCTGCCAGAGCAGGTTAACAGAATGTGCATTTTTTTTTATTAATATAGGTGGGAAATGGATTGGGCAGTACTAAGCATAGGAGGGTTTTCAGACAAAAGATGTTGGACTAGATTACATTTGAACGTCCTTCTAACTTATATGAACCTATGATTCAATTTTTGCAATATGCTCACTACAAATCTAAGAAGATGCAATACTCCAAGTGCAGGTGAAGTATAACACCCACACCTTTCCAACACCAGTTTTCCTTTGATGTCCATCAGTATTTCCTTGTATGCTCTTCAGTCATTCCCTACATTTCTTCTGGACTCATCCCTTTCTAGACAGCAGCCTGACCCTCAGCTGCCATCTAACTACACAGTTCTCCTCCCGAGGAAGCCTTGTTTCACATTTACTTGAGGTAAGCTTCACAGCACTGCTCAGAGCCCAATGTTCAATCCTCCTTGGGTCGTTTCACAGTTCATGCTTTTGTCTGTTTCCTATCTCTCTAATATTTCATCCCCAAAGGGTCATTCATGTTAAAAACACCTGAAATAGGTATCAAACAAATCTCACTAGCTGGAAGCATCTTGGCTCTTCCTCACTAACTTTAGTGCAAATGGGTAAGAATGGGAGCAGCAAAAGAGCATGGAATGAATATTGCAACCTGAGTGGTGTTTTTTTTTCTGGTGTATTTGATATTCATGAGGTTATCACCAGCATATATTAGGACTGTATGTTTGGGCTCTGGAGGAAACTGAATGAAGTTAAACATGGTGGTATGCAAAAAAACCCAAATAAAATCACTCCCTTGGTATTCAAATACATACATGTGTTTTTCACAGGGTTATTCATTCTCCAGGGAGCCATTTGTGGGTCCCAAATAATGTATATCCACTGTTTTCTTTTAGTACCTCCACCATCCTGGAACCAAAATACCATGAGAAGACTACATTTCCCATTATTTCAACCCCAAAAATATCTCCTGGGGCTTATTAAAAGGTCTGTGAAAATATATACTTTATATATATATAAAAACATAAAAGAAAAACTACTGCCTAAAACAATATACAAAGAGCTACTTCTCTATTCCCCCTTAATACAAATACTGCAGAAGCAGTTGTGTCAAATATGCATTTACCGGAGAATGTGAAAACAGGAAAAAGTTTTAAGGAGCAGCCCAAGTTAATTCACTTGTTAAGATAACACAGCCTGGCCTGAAGTCAGTGCTGCTCTTCTAGTGGTGGATGGACAAGTTTATGCTTCTTCCCTCAAGAAAAACACATTAGCTAGAAAAAACAACTGAATAGTGTGGTCCAAAATGTGACTGAATCAGACTCCTGCTGACTTCAGTGACCTTCCCAAAAAGTCTCTAGCTGAGAAGCCAAAACTGCCCACAATGGGTACCTTTAGTTTCATACGAAAGACAATGACTGATACACTCCTCTCTGGTCACCTAAGAGCGAGACAAAACGGTGCAGTTACACCAGGTTGGGGCACTTGGGTGCTAGCCCCAAAATCGAAGGAATTATCGTTTGATTTCCTTACAATGAACTCAGCTTACAATGCTGTCCCAGTCAAAGCAACCCCAGCTGCAAGAACAATGTTTTTTCACTGGCATTTAGTTCTGCTAGAGCAACTTTTAAACCAGACTGACCTGGATGTGACAATTACATTTTTCTCGTTCTTCCTAGTACATGCTGTATTTAGCCTATTTTTACTTTTCCATTTCTTGATGTTTTCTTTTAACAATACCATTTCAATGTTGATCAGCATGAAATAGTCTCCATGAAAGCACAATATGCTGGTGTTCAATTTAAACTCAATGGTTCTCCATTATTTTCCTGCAGCAAATTGCCATACTCTATTAGAAAGACAAGCCTGATAAAGTGATCTCTCACTTCAAGGTCTCCTGGGAGTTTTTTGATGTAGGTAAGGCTGCACATTTTACTTATGGAATGTTCTAAATGTAGTATTGTATAAGTTCACCACGATGATAATACCAGAGTAACTGGTAATGTCAGTATTCAGCCAGGCCCCAACAAAAGTGACATTTGCAGTACTTAATTTGTGACCAAAACACTGGCTTGCATAAAGGCTGTTACAAACATGTAATACTGAAAAAGATCAAGGAATTCTGTAATTCCACATTTTCTTTTTGTTTCTTTTTTTTTTCTTTTATCCCTTCTGCTATCTCTCTGTGTCCCTCCTCATCCAATGACTCCAAGTATTCATTTACTTATATAAAATAAGTACATTTTCTTATCTGCCTTGGTATTTTCACCTTATTCTGGAAGAGGTTACTTTATACATTTTCATTAAATTGATGATAAAAGACACCCTGACCTAAAATGCCACTGTGCACTTGTCCACTTGAAACATCAAAGCCTGACTAACAGACTATACAACCCTCTGGTGCGGTGAGATATGTGGTGTGGCAGAAATAAAGATCAAGTGTCTGTTTCTTGTCTTACTTTTACCAGCGTGAATGAAATCTATCTCCTCTGAAGACAATGAAGCAGTAAAAGTATAAGAGGAGTGTGAAGGCAGTTTGGCTTCCAAGTCTATTCACCCTCAGTTAGGGGGATGTAAATTAGACACCATATTTATTCTCAGAGTAACCCTTTCACAGTAGAACCTCTTGGAAATCACTCAAAATCCCTTTTCTATACAGACACAGCTATCTAAATTTAATACAGCTTGGAACTGGATCTCCTTCAGATCTATTTCATATTAGCAGAATTTGGTGTCTTTTCCCAGCACACGCCAGCACCAGAGCAAGCAGCATCAGTTAGGAGCTGTCTAACTTCCTGCTAAAATAATAGCAAAGTCGCCAGGTCAGACTGTGACCTTGGTGACATGACTAAAACTCCGCTGATGCTCATGAAGTTGCATCAGTGTAACCTGAAGCACTATTTGACCTCATGAATTCAGACCCTAACGTTTCTTTTGAGGTTTTAAAGAGGAATCTTTTTATAAGCATCTATTTGTATCTGACAATGCCTTTACTGTGGCTACAAGGATACAGTGGGTATGCCCGTTATCTATTCCACTTTATTTAAAAGTATGAACACACTTTTAAAGGTATGAATGTACTCCTGGGTTTAATTTGTACAGTAGTTTGCATAACTGCAAGGCCAATGCTGGACCCCAAACTACCTGCTCAGACCTTGTCTGCAAATCAGTTGTTTCATACATCACTCCACCACAGTCAGAACTTGCAGATCATGTCCTCATGACTGTCTTCAAAACAGAGGGTGAGAATTCAAAGGGCAAGGATACGGTCCTGCCCAGGAGGAAATAAAACAAATGTATTTTAGAATATCTTAGGGTTCAAATACCAACACTACCCGTTAACATAACTAGTCCACACAAATACATTTTTTACATAAACTTCAATCAAATAAATTAGATTCCTATATGAAATAAAAACCATTTTCCTTTTATTAATAATAACAAAATAGCACAACTAATGATTATGTCTTTATTGGGACTGGATCCAAATTTAGACTACATTAAGAGCCAGATCTTATGCTCATTAAATAGTAAGACACATGAATATCCCAACTGGCACTGAATGTCACGGTTATCACACAAAAGGGTTTTGGATGGTACAGAACTTAGAACAAAGAAAATCTGATTTTGAATGGGATCTTTATGGCCTCTTTTTTAGTTACATTTCTAATTAAAATGCTTTGATCTATTAATGCCAAGGGATGCTGCTAAATGTATTCAATGCAGAAGTCACATACTTTTCCTGAGCTCCCCAAATCTCTTAGATCTGTACGCACTTATGCTGCGTGCAGTTAAACCACTCACTAAAATGAAAAGATATCTAAGAATAACTCACTTCCATTAGATTTATAAATCACATTAATTAATTCTACATCTCCAGTGGTGTAGAGACCAAACTCTAATGCGAGATCTAATTAAAGAAAAGGGGGAAAAAAATTGGAATTGAAACACAGAAGTAACTGTTTAGCCTCAAATTAATGAGGCGCTATGCTAAGCAAGAATGTCCATAAATCCCTAATGAGGATTTTAAACACATTAAAACTTCCTAATACAAAGTGTTTGCCTTCCTTTTATCCAATAACAAATAAGCCAATAATTTTCTGCCTCTAAATGACACTATTAACTGTCATGGCATGTTTTATTTGACAAACCCTCCATTCAAATACAGTAAAACCAATTAATTTGCCTGCTGTGAAATGTGTTTCTTGATAGCTTTTATGTGATTTTTCTTCTCAAAGAAATGTAAATAGGAAGTCAATGTAGGTGCCTGATTTTGCTTAAAAAAAGGCTGCAATAACTATAGATTTTCTAGTCAGTTTGCATTTCAAATGAATTGAAAGATAACCTCCATTTTCAGGTCATCAATCACATAATGGTCTCCTGATAAGTAAACAGTTACAGAGTAATAGTTTTATTACTAGGGAAATGCTCCCATATTTGAGCTGTGATAGTTGCAAAATTACCATGTTCTTCTGTTATAAGGGTTCCCAGCCAGGGTGCTTAGCCTCTCTGCCTTCCCCCCCAGCCCCGCAAGGGCCCTGCCACCGCACCCCCAGCAGCCAGTGACACGGGCACCGTGCACCAGAGGGTCCCCGCAGCCACGGGTGATCTTCTGCCTCTGCCCCGCATCTCTTAAGTGTGACGTTGCCAAGGTGTTACCTTTCCTTTTGGTCAGAAAGATCTATAGAACAAATAAAGATAATTCTGTGGTTTCAATGGTCCCCCGGGCTCCCCTGAGCAGATCTCAGCAGAGAAAAGCAAGACCGTGTTACGACTGTCCCACAATTAAGCTGTATCTGAGTCTCTGAAGCTCTTCTAAGGTTTTGTCACTGGGAATACCAACCTACTAAAAAGTACACATATTGTACTTCAGAAATACACTTTTTTTCAGTCCGCACCCACTATGTGAACTGAACTGCACTGTAAATTGAAGGCAAAATAGAGGATAATACATGGCATGCCATGCTTTATGGGGCCTAACTGAATGCCAATTAATCTTTACAACATATGTACAGTTCCATCAGCTCTTGCATTGCATCACAATCACATGGAGGCTATGGTTTCTTTGCCTTAAGATGGAAATGACACTTTAAAATCCACGACACACCACACATACACACACAGAAGGAGCAGGGAATTAAATAAAACAAAGATGCCTACCAGCGCTGAAAAGGATGTAACTGCTTACTTATTTAATTGTCTGCAATAGATTACCAACCAGAACCGGGTAATTTATGTAGCATACTATGACAGCTGATTTCCAATTTGCACTATCTTGTGCGGGTATTTCTTATTGAAATAAGCAAAGAAAATCTGCAGCCTCACTCGGAAGAGCCGTGCCAAGACATGTGAGAAGGGCTGGTGAGAAGTGAGGCTGGGACAAATCAAAGGTAGAAAAAGTGCTCTGGAGCTCTGTTAGCCACTGGCCCCATCGCTGAGACACACAGTCCCAAACCGTTATTCGTTCCTTTTCCCCAACAGAAATTTCTGTTACTATTGCTAGAAATTTTTGCTGTAGTGACCTTTCCACCGGGATGTCTGGAGAAGCAATTTGTATTTAGATATTATTATCATATCATATAAAATCATATAAATATGTATCCAAATAAGAGAAAAATGCATTCTCCAAATACCTGTATTTTGCTCATTAACCACAATTCTTTTAATAAGCTTAGGAACCGAACTGCAGCAGCTTCAAAAAGTAAATTGAAAAGACCCCTTGTCTTGCCTGAAGAGTGACAAAAACATTTTCTTTCTATACACTCTCAGGTAACAAAAATTCCCAAATTAAATTTTAAAAAATCCTTAGGTGAAAGCTATGCTTGACGCAGTCAAGTATCAGCAAATCAATTTCATGATGGATACAAGCTTTTGAGCTTAAGGTATCGCATACTGTAACCCGTGTTTTGCTCACTTTGCAACCCAGTGTTCCTGAAGTCTGAACTAAGCTCCCACTCTCCAGAATGCGGCTGTCTACATCTAATTTTGCTGATAAAATGTAAATAAATATTATTTATATTTTTGCAAAGAATCTGATAGGATATCCCACATCAACAACTTTTACATCTACTTCTTAATCGAGACATTGAATTGGGCTAAGACCACCTGACATTATTTCACTTCTGACCTTTTCAACTGTCAAAGCAGACAGATTTTTATCCTACAAGATTCGAGCCAAAGCCTCAAAGGTGCAGTGCCAGAGCATTAATCCATTTCACTAGACAGTCATTGAAATTATAATTGAAAGTTCAACTTACTTTAGCATTTTATCCTGAAATACTTCTGGCAGCCCAGGGCAGAAAGTCGAAATCTGGTTTCCAATGGAGACCATTTCCAATGGTTTCTAAATGTTGGCAGTGAAATTCCTTATTGTCAAAGAGATCAGCAGATGCCGGCTTCCATTAATTTACTTTCTGTGACTGCTGCTCACTTCAGGAAGCCTTTCTTTACCTAAGGATGCTGACCTGCTGCCGGACCCCATCAGAGACTGACTAGGAAAGACACTGATTTATTAGGAGACTGAGGACACTTCAGGAGAATTTCCTACAGCAGCCGGGGCAGATCCCATCCCTACATTTATTCTGACCGTGCCATAAGCAGAAAACCAAACCTGCACAGAACACAGAACACAGACGTGTAAAAGCTCTAAACTCAAGCTAAATAACCTGAGTCATGTGTATCACGCTATCAAGAGTAACACCAGAATCTGAAGGATCGGCAGACAGCTTTTTCTCTTCACCAAAAGGCTGTCATAAAGGAAAAAAGACCTGAATCTGAAAATAACATCGCCATCTTTTGTTCTGATATTCTGGAGCAGCTCAGAGGTCTGTGGCCAGAAAGTTCCTTATAAATAACAGTTTATTATTCTTAGACTAATCTCAAAAGCTATCTAAACAAGCATTTATGTTAACTTGGAAGACATGTTTCATTAAAATCCAAATGTCTTTTTTCTTCATTTTTGAAGTAGGGGCTGGTTAGTAATTCTTGGCATCTTATCCAGAGGCTAAAAAATTTCCATTTTGGGAGTGGGAAGAAGGAACAGGGAACATGAGATCTAACACCTATTATGCCACGATAGGTCATTTTATCAATGTTTTCAAGACTACTATTGTATTTGCTCTATAAATTATACTGTCTGCATCTACACAAGGCCCCTTAAATCCTTAGTGTCAGGATATTAGCTCCTTAATTCAAAGCACTGAGAAATAATGCTGCAGCAATGCATGAGCAATGGGAACAAAACAGCCTGAAGACCATATTAACTGGATGTGTGTTGGGGTCTCCTTGAGGCGCAGCGATCTCAAGGCTCAGCTCTCAAAGTCAGACCATTAAGGCAAGGAGAAAACAGACCAGCTCCCAGGCAATGCAGATCTCACAGAAGGGCATCTGAGACAAATACCAGAAATACATGATACCTTAGGGACATCAACAGTGACATTAGCAAACCTTCTGTACCCTTGGAGAGGGTGTCTTGGCACTTACTGCTTCAGCACCTTTAATTACTTTGCTGTTACCAGCCCCATCTGAATGTCTGTCTCCTACTCTGCCCATGTGTATCTGCACGTGGGTGTATGTGCATTTAACTGAGTGTATATGTATTTCTCCTTCCCTTTCTTCCTACTTAGATCTTAAAGGCAAAGATGGTCTACTGATCTATGGACTGCTGCTAGCGGTATTGCACACACACGGTGTGACACCACCCACAGCAGATGTGTTTGTGTCCAAGTCCTGATCCAGCACAGTAGCAATCACTCTTTGGATCCCTGTCTGGACTATCACCTTCAGTCTAGTTTGCTGCACTGTACTCAGTCCACATACTCTGTCCATGTTCCAACGCACAACTGCTGTTGCCTATGATGGGATCAAGGCTCTTTAACAGTCAGTTGTCATAGAAAACATACTTCATTTCAAACAGTTTTGTTTTATTTTACAAACGTTACAGTAAATATTCTGACAGAATTTATTTAAAATAGAAAATAAAAGAATTTTGAAACCACAGAGGCAGAGAGGATTTAGGAATTTATATTTTCTGTTTTGGTAGAGGTGTACTGCAATGTTGGCAAGTTAGTTAACCTCTGCATTTCTTTGTTTAGGCATCTATATAAAACCAATACAGAATATATAACTAGCCATCACTTAGTTATAGCAGGAAAAGAGTGGTTTGGAGATCCTCAGCAGGATGGTGTCATACAGGAGTGACATATATACACAAAGCTGTATACAACTGGAGATCCCTGACTGCTGTAAATGTCAATCCTCAATAAATGGTTTGACCTTTTTTATCTATTATTTCAATTTTATAACTGAAATCAGGTCTGACACACTGAGCATTTCAGGGGAATAAATGCAGCTTGGGGATGACTTTACAGTCTCATGTCTCACATCACACCCTTGAAATGCAATGATCTCCCCAGAAATACAATGCTGTCTTGGTACTTAAGCCCCAAGGACCTCCTAGCATCCGTTTGCTGGCTGACCTAACAAGCCAATGAGCCCATTATCAGCATGTCTCTATAAGCCAACGAGGTTTCTTTTAGTGGAACTGCTTAAAGCATAGAGCAGCTTGATCTTAGAGAAGTTATTCTTTAGGCATTTAATTGAGATCTTCCACGGGTACAGTCACCTTCTGGATGAACCCACTTCTGCACTTCTACACAGAGAGGCCAGGGTCACCACTCTGCTTAATCGGGGCGTCTCAGTTAAAAACTGAAAGTTAGGTGAATTAAATATGGATCACAAAACCCACAACTGTGCTGCAGCTCGTGTGCCAGGCTGAACTCACAGTGTAGAAATGTTAACAGATGGGGAATAAATTCCCCATCAGACAGTGTCTTGGGGATCTGAATGCAAGACTGAGCCAAGCACTCTTGTTAAGCTAGACAATGAGCAATTTGTTGTCTAATGATAATTTGGAATTGAAGGGAGGAAGGGGAATTGCTTTGATGTGGACTTAAAACATCATTTAAAAAACTTTTCAGAAAGCTGACTATTTGAAATTGTTAATTTTGTGTGGATTTAAAAGAACTTCACTATGACAAAAATGGAGGTGTCTCCTACTGATTCCAACCTGGTACAACACTTTAATTAAGAAAACAAAAAAAACAAAACAGTAGCAGGAGCTCCAGAAACAACATAGAGCTTGTTTTAAAAAATGGAAATACCAATTAGGGAAATACCTAAATGTCTGCTTCTGATTTTCACAATTTCCTAGAATTCGTAAAACCCAATAAAATAAAATAAAAATATTAATAGAAGTGGCAGTGCTGCTAAATTTGATCTTCCACTGTAGAAACTGTGTCCCCCAAGTTGCAGAGCTGTGTGACTGAATTTCAGGATTCCCTCACCCACAGCTTTGCCCTGGAATAACAGAAAATCCAGTTTTTCTTCCACATACAACTTGACTCATTGAAATCACAGAACTGTTATAACACTAAGGGGCGGGGGGGGGGGGGGGGGGGGGGGAGTGACACAAATGCCTCTGTTTGTGTGCTACCAGTAAGCTCAACAAAATGAAATGAAGAAATTCAGAAATTATCAAACAGGCAAATTTTTCTCATTGGCTTTTGCAGAAAACAGCCGCACTTTAATTGGCTGAAGGGAAAAAAACCCCTGTCATATCTGAAATAGCCAGGAGAGAGAAAACAGTGGCAGAATGATGTCCTCCTAGGTGAGGGTAGTCCAGGACTTAATTCCATGTGTCAGGGCAAGATAACACACAGTCATACGCACATGATCTCATCAGCCCTTCAGGAGACAGGATTTAACTTGATGTTTGGTAATATTATTTTAGAGACTTTCTTAATATGTTTGCAGAACACACAACCAAGGAAAAAATGCCGTGTAAACCTCAATCTAGATGCCACTTAAAGGGACATGCAATCATTATAATCAGAGTAATCGCGGCATTATTAATTACAAGAGGAAAAAATAGATAAACAACCAGTAGGAATTCCACGTGTTGGCAAAAGCGTTTGCTGTCTATCATCCTGTTCACATCTCTCCCTCTATGATGCCTATGCAAGCTTCCATGTATGTATGCGTGCATTACCTGGGCTGGCAGCATACCCAACACGTGTCAGCCCAGGGACATTATCCAACCTATCAGGGGAAAAAAATTGATTCTGCCACTCCTGTCCTGCCACCACGAGTTGCTCAGAGAGCTCCCGCCCCTCCAGCAGGCCTCCAGTGGGCAGGCGTTACTGGCAGCATGATGGTCCCCATTATAACAACACTGGTTTGTGTTTTGCAAAAAGTCATTCCAGAGCATGGTACCGACTAAAATCCAGGGTCGGTTACTACATCACTTCTCATTCCTTGAGATGACTGCAGGCATTTTCAGTGCTCCTGCCCTGAATCCCTTTCTGCAGGTACTCCAGGCAGGGGTTTCCCGGCAGCCTCTGGGCAAACCTGACCTGGTTCCCGTCACCTTCCCCAGTGGCATTGGGGTTTGCAAGTGCAGCAGTACAACCTGAGCTCCTCCAATGAGCTGCCCCTTGGCTCCAGCTTGAGCAACCTGCAAGCCCTAAGACGCAGGAGCTGGTTGCACCAGCAAAAGGGGTTGTGCGGGTTTGGAAAGTTTCCTTTTAAACAACAAAGGGTAAAAACTTAGTGCTTGATTCTCCGTTGTAACTTGACAGCTAGAAGGGAGGTGTAAAACTGTGCTGGAACCAACCCCCTTCTTAGAGAGTGGCCTGGCCAGACTTCCCGGAGTGCTGGCTTTTTGTTCCCCACTGCGCCACGTGTGGGTCCTCGTCCCAGCATCTGCAGAGAGGGGCTCTCACAGCAAACTGGCACCCTAGCCCAGCCCCTGCTCAGCCCCACAAACACCAAACACAGCCTGAAGCCACCCTCAGCCTTCATGCAGGGCCAGAAAAACTAACAATCAGAGCCTTCTTTTAAGCCATGAAAGCTTAAACTCTGTAAAGCTTGACAGCAACTTGCACTCCCAGCAAAGCCATGAGCATTTTCAAGCCTTAGGGAGACAGACAGACACTTGTGTGTTTTTGTATATAAAGTCGTATGTATTTGTAAGCACTCAGATGATTTCCATACACACCCACCAGCCACACAATGCAATAATAAATTATTCCAATAATTTTGCATTACTCTAAGAAAGCAACAAGGATAAATACAATTGCACAAGTTTTAAAGGGGATGTAAATCAGCATTTAAAAAAAAAAAAAAGCAGCAAGTTAACACGAAGCTGTTTACTCCTAGAGAATCTCCACTGCTCTAACATTTCAGCAATAGCCTCCAGTCGTGAGTGTGCTGCAGGAAGTAACAGAGAGCAGTTCAGCAGATGAAACAAAGAGGACCTAATTACCATGCGAAGCACAACATCCTTCAGATGTGATGAGAAACGTGACTGCATGAAAAACTGGTCCTGGGGAAATTTCAGAATATGACCACCCAAGCATAAAGAAGAGAGTGGTGAAAACCAGAGCAACTGCAACATGAGGGTATAGTATTTCTATACAAAGAATATTAAACACATGCACATACAGGTGTTGTGTACATACAGGCATCTATATGCAGCCACACCAATACAAGGAACTATGGGATCGTAGATGAAAGCTATAAATGTATAAAAGTTTTCAAAACATATGCTACATATTAATTAAAAAAAAATAATTACATAAATCCTTTGTATGTTGATTCATGGAGATTCTTGAGGGAAAAGCAAACAAACAGCCAAATGCACGTAAAACAATCAAGCAGCCTGATAATCCAGCACTATCCTTCCATTTTCATCATACTTGGTCATTTAATATTCATTTTTGCCTACAATTCCACAGTTTGAATGTAAATAATTTATGAATATTGGCCATAAAATATTTTGGGGTTTTGTTGTGGGTGTTTTTTTGTTTTGTTTTTAAAGAAGAGGAACATGGATGATAAACCGACATCTTGGAGCAAGGGAAAGCCTGATTCTCAGTTACAGGCAGAGAAGGCGTATCATTTGCAAAAAAGTTCAAGGAAGCATTTAAAGCCATAATGGAGAGAATGCTGGCTTGTGCTGTAGCTGGCCTCAGCACAGAGGTCATGCTGCTGGCTCTGCAGTTAGTCTCTGCCAGCTGCACAGAGCTCCCACTGGTTTGGCACCAGTGCAACTGGCAGGACCAAGACCCCCTTCACCAGCATGATATGAGACTATGCTCAGGAATGGCCATCACTCACTCCAAGGTGGAGATACAGCATACCATGTCTAATTTTGATCTACTAAATAGCATACTTTATTGGACAAGAAATTACTAAAAATTGACCGCCTCCTGAACACCCTTTTGCTAGAGAACCTGAACAAGGTAGACATTTACCTATTCGCTTACTACCCCAGCCCTTGGGGGCATGCATGTGTGTGTGAAGTTGATGGTTCATCTTGAAAGGCTGTTCAAGGTGTGCAAAAATTAGAGAAATAGTTTGCACGTTCCTTGGCCTGATCAATACCGCTCTCCAGCTCTAGAGTCCCTTTATTGATGACAGCCTCTCTCATTGCAGTGATTAGAGAACCTACATCTTTTAATCAGAAAGAACATGACAACTACACCCTATCTATAGCTTTGTGATTTACAGCAATTGATGCACTATCATAATTGCATTAGTGCAAAGATAGCTTTTAGGTGTTACCCAAGCAGCTGAATTTAAATATGGTTGCATTTGTGACAAACTGACAAGGAAAATCTGATGTTTGAATCCAGCGCTGATTTTAACCCGTTCAGCATCCCTTGTCTTCCTCTGCCTGATAGTGGCAGGAATGAACCATTCTTTTCTTGCCTCATCAGTTCTAACACTAATAAAATGGAACACTGACCTGTGGACTAAAAAGAGAAGCCACGTGATGGGGGGTTGCCTTGTGTGTATGTTAACAGATAGAATATAAGTTTTGGGAGCAACATCCCACTCTTGTAATAAAGTATCAACTTCTATTCCTATGAGTGGGTGGATTTCAGCTTAACTAGTAAAGCCCTTATTTTGAATTTTTTTAGAAGACTCCCCACTTTATACCATAAAGTCATTTGAACACCGATGTTTCTTTTTAATTTCAGGGGATTTGTTTGTTTTATTTTTAGCCTGATTCCTGACAGAAACGAGACACCCACACATTGCAGTCATGTGAGCCTGAAATAATGCATGTGTTTGTGCTCTCATACAAAAAGGGTGTTCAACCAACCCCTGCTGTCCAGCATCAAGGTCAAAAGATACGGAAACTCTTCGGAGTTTGAAAAGGTGGCAGTAGGTGAGAGGAGAGGGACCCTACTGCTGTCCCATTACAAGAAAAGCTAATAAAGCTCACCCTTTGTAAGATATCAGAGGATCTGCATGAGAGAGAGACATTACAAGCCAGGCTTCATTAGCTCCTCCGCTCACAGAGTGACTTCTTTTTATGAGAGAACAGACGATTTCACTCTCCTGAGCTGAAAGCAAGCTCAGGCTGGCAGGGAAGAATGAGACTAGATGAAAAGCAGGTTCTTCTTATCTCTTTCTAAATATTATCATACAAAGTATTGGCTTGCATCCCCCTAGCAGCATCCCACCTGACAGCACTCAAAACAACTATCAAGTGGCAGAGCTGGTGCCCACTACTTGCAGGCAATGAGAATCAATTCAGAACAACTTGCACCTTTTCCCAAAGCCTGACCCAATGCCAGAATGACTGTGGCACATGTCACGGACTTCTTGGAAGACCTCCGTTCAGCTTGCTGCTCTGCCAGATGCTTCTCACGCAAGCCCAAGAGACCACACTCTCTGTCTGACCCTCAGCTTCTATCCAAAGCCCAGGACGATGGCACAGAGACTCCGGGAAGACCACAACACACCTGACAGGAGGAAGCCATTTCACAGTTCCCTACACCAGCACCTTGGCTGCAGGCACACAGCCAGCCACAGAGCATTTCCTTGTGAAGCCGTGGATTTACAGCAAGAAACCAAAAGCTACAAGCCTAATGTGTCATGAAAGATCAAAGACACTACCAATGTCCTAGATCTCTGTAACAGCAGTATCCCAGCACAACCCTGCATCACCTCCCAGCGTCCCCATTTATGTGGTTAAGTGCTGGCAAGCACAGCGCTGGCACCAGATCTAGCATGCTCTACATTTATCAGAACAACGGGCAGGGCTGGCACTGTTTCTTCTCTCACTTTGAACACAAAGGACAAGGCCCGGAGTGACCAGCACATTCACCAGCCCCACAGCAGGGAAGAGGGGGAAGACAAAAGGAGAACTGAACAGCTGACTTCCTTTACATCAACATGAAACCTCAGAATTAACCCCCAACATTGTATTATACAGTTAATTTATGTGCACCATCCTGGTGATGTTTCTGAATATTTTGGACCACTGGCAATTATAAGGGCCTCCAGACTGCAGGCAGGAATCCATGAAACAGAGATACTTGCTCTCTCCCTTCCTCAGCAAAGATCATCTGACCCATACAGTCTGTCCAGCCACTACGTCCTCCTCAGCTGCCATCTTCTAGGAAGGGCTACTGAGCAGGATGTAGCAAGTTGCCTGGAATCAGCATTAGTCTGGCTGTAGACTTGGCTTTGCTGCTGGAGCTGATAATTTTCTCCTGATGACAGAGCACAGGAATGGACTGAAGTGTGTGTTTAGTTTGGGAACGTTTAAATAGCTGGAAGGATGCTCAGTGCCAGTGTGTGTAGAGTGTTTATTGTTCTAAATTGAAAGCCAATATATGAACACACATCTTTTAAAAAATCCGCTCTTCTCCTTAAAGCCCTGAAAACCCACCCAGACTATTAAGTTTTGTTTCTGGGATAAAATCTGTCCATCATTGCTGCATGTATTGCAGGACTGTGGCAGTGCTTTGAGCAGACTAGTTTCTTGCGCAGCTGTGCCATGCTTCTGCCTGTTCCCTCTATACTACTTGAGCTGCAGTTCCATTAATATCCAGGTACACACTCTGAGGCACAGGGTTGTAACCGTGTTGTGACCCAGCTGTATTGACATACTTACCCAGTCTGTTGTCTTGAGGCTCTACTGACAAGTATCAACTGAGCCGCTAAGCACAGATTTAAGAAACTTGTTTTAGGCAGCTGCTGGATATTCTGCTGGGTATCCAGTCTGGATATTCTGCTTCTGGATACAGCTCCCAAGAATAAACAACTGTTGTAATCACAGTAAAATAAATACTTTATTACAGTTGAATAATGTTGGTTCTAATTACAGTATCATTGAAGTATTTTCCTATTAGAGGAAGATTTCCACTTATTCTTTTTTATATTTATTTACCCAAAACATAATACTCAGCATGATGTTTGCAATTGAGCTGCTGCTGCTGTCTTTTTCTGCCAGTTTTACAGCTGGGTTGTTAGGCAAAGTTGATCTCACGTCCCTCCAAAAATCAAACAGGTATCTGCTTAGCCCAGAGGACTGCTCTCAGAATGGGGCCCTTCCTATGCCTTCTAGAGGTTAAATCGCCTACAACTGCTCTAACGTCTGAATGGGAGCCTTTTCCAGGGAATTAAAAAGCCTTCTGGGTCAGACCTAACAGGCATTTAGCTTTGTTCTCAATGATTTGTTGGCTATGTTAAGGAAATTCAGGTTGATATTTTGGTATAATAGGCTCTTTTTTTGCCAAACAGATACTCTATGGATTAGCACTTAGTAGGAAGAAAAAACTGCTACAACTCTTGTTCCTCTGAGTAATTTTTCTCATTGGTGCTGCAGGGGGAAACTGCAACCTCTTAAATACCGGACAGGCCAGGAACTGAATGAGCAACAGCTTTATTTCTGAGTCTGTCCTGCCAGTTACCTGCAAAAGCCTGATAATTCGTGACTTAGCTGCAATAATACAATCTTGCTGGCAAAGGTAAAAAACCAGCTGATAGCCCTGTTCTTCCTCCCTAGTTGTTCCCTGTATCAAAGCTCCTGCAGACTGCTCCTTCTCACCCAGCTCCCACGCATTTGGTTGTGTAGATGTTCTCTGAGGAGGTGGGTAATCCAAGATTATAACCTGAAACCTTTACAAATACTGCTATGTCAGGAGTGCGTTATATGGGAAAGTGCAAAGCCAGTGTTACTATATATTCAGGCAGTCTAGAGCAAAACTAAGCTCAACAACAACAGGATGATGACGATAAAACTGGAAAGTGCAGTTTATAAATGTAACTCCTTCAGCGATGATGATACCACCATGCCATAACCTCAGCAACCAACCACAAAACCAGGTCGGTAACCCATTATGCTACAGGGGCCATCCCTAGAAGCATACTCAAAACCTGTCAGACCCTTTTATAAAAGATTCAAGTTATGTTGGTAAAAAATAATAATAATAATAAATTAAAAAAATGGAAAGGGTTTGAGGGGAGATTATTTATTGATTTCTCATGGCTTTGAGTGCATGCCCTCTGTATGCTAGGACCAATGCTTATATTCATTGAGAAAAAACCTTAATATCTTCCCCCCCCCCCCCCAACTTTTCCTGGAACCATTGCCACAGAAAGCACCAAGACATGAAGAGGCTTCCTGATACAGGGAAATAACTCCAGACTGACAAAATTTGCCTTGTGCTGATATCTACATTCCCAGCAGACAAGTCAGGACAGAGAGAGTGACTGGAGGCACAGGAGTGTGGCAATTGCTGGTCCATGGAGTGGAGACAGCGACACATTTAGGGCCCAGAGAGGACCAGGAGTTTTCTGGAGGTTGTATGGGAAACTGGGAATCATATCCAGGGTCTGACACCTCCACTGGTGAAACTGCCAGTGACTTCAAACACCATTGACTTATAACAGCTACGACAATTTACACCAGCTGAAGACCTGCCCCCAGGAGTCCTGCCTTGCCGCCCTCTGCTCTTACTGCTAGAGATCGATGACTCTTACAGGTCAGATTTTTTGTTTTGTTTTGTCAGGCTTAGATTGCTTCTTTGTACACTGCTGAGATCAAATCAATTACTTTCCACTCCAACCATCTGACCAAAGTAATTCTAATGGAGCAGAAAGCAGAAACTCAGATAAAAGAAGGGACAATGTATTTTTCACTGTTATCTTTGTGCTGAACATGATAAAGAAGGAATGAAGGCTGAAATAAAGACCATTCTTAATAATTCCCCCTCACGTAAGAGTAATGATCTTAATTCCCACCCTTTGTCTTTGTTGTGGAGATTGGGGACATGAGTTTAGATGGAAGATGAACCCTGTAAGTCTTCAAAGGAAAAGCACTTATAACAGAAATCCTGTTTCCCTGATAATCATATCCAGGAAAACTATTATTTTGGAACATGATTGCATTTTTCAGCTACCTAAATATCATTTTTACTGTTCAGCTGCATGAAAAATTACCTAACCTGTTGGAATGGATTTCTTGACCCACACATAGCTACATTAAAGGGTGTAATTTAATGCAATCTAACTAAATTAGCACCAATTAGACAGGCTAAATTAAAGGGCATGTCACTAATAAATTTTATGCTAAACATATTACTGATAATAAGCTCACTAAAAATTGCATAATGAAATAAAATATTATTTTTAACACTGCTCAGTCTAAATATGAATATATAAAAAGTCATGAAATAATGAAATACAGTATGTTAATTCCCAGTTGCCTTTCAGGGTAACATCACAGCAACATTAAAATGCACTGATTACAGTGGTGTTTAAAAACAACAGGTCAAATCTTACAGGGAGGCAGAAAGCCAGGCCAAATTCCATGCAATATCTAGGATCCTGATCCTGCAAACATTTACATAGATATGCCCCGCTCCTTTGAACTCAGCAGGTCTGCTCTTGTACATGAAGTTGTTGGCTTGCTGCTGCATCTGCTCAGAGAGCTGAATTGTAACACAGACAGGGTGTGAGGGAGGACGGCAGAAAGTGGGTGGACTTGCATTTGGACATTTTTTCTGGAGAGTATTTTTCAAGTTTTACTTTCCAAATTACCAAGTACAAAAGCTTTGCAGTACGCGCTTCCTAACTGCTGTATGTAAAGGTATCCCACAGCACAGAAACTACAGTCGAGGAACCTATTCAAAGTTTTAAGCAAGCAGTTCTTTGATCTGTGCAAGTAAGGCTGATTTCCTACAGCTCTCTGTGTGCATGCATCTCTCTGTCTTCTATGGCTGGATTCTCTGATGTCTGATGAGAGCTGGGCTCATACTATGTCCCTTTTCCCGACCACAGCCCTGCTTAGGCTATCTCATTCCTAGCTGACTGCTTGTTTTCACAAAACTTTGAACCTGAGAGTGCATCTCTTCCAGATTTGGTGGAAATTGGTCAAGAGGTGCTGGGTGGGCAAAAAAACCACACTGAGGTGCCCCCACTTGCATTAGCTCCATTCCTACCAGGAGGTAGTGGGAATGTGGTGACTCATCTATAAGCATGGTTTCAGAATGCAATGTTTAGCAGGCTGAAGGCATCGGTGTCCACATTTTCAGCTATGCCCCAAAAAGCAGCTGGGAAAGGTGTAAATGAGCCATTTGTGACTCCATTCATTTTCGTCCTCATGGAAGCTCAAAACTCTTGGATGCCATTCACTCCCAAGGGCTAGTAAGGTACTAAATATTGCCAGGCATCCTGGCTGCATTCCCACTTAATGCACACGTCCTCTGCTGGGCGAACCCAGAGGTTTATAACCCTTGTGCAACCTCTTTCTGACACAAAATGATCAAAAGGCCAGGCAAGCTCTGGCACTCTGTGTACTATTCATCTATCAGATATTTATTAATCAGTAATAAAGTAAATCAGGGATACTAAAGTAGAAGTGACATCTTCATTAAGACAGACCAACATGTCCTGAATAGTAACAAGAATGGGCTTCTGGAGCACATTATCTGCATTCACACATTAACTAATTAGGGCCCTCAGCAGGGTCCTTGCTCACACGACTTGCCTTTTCTCACACAGGTAGTCTAAAGTTAGCAGGCCCATTCATGTGAGTAACATGTGAGTTCTAGCCTCCGATTCCTTGTCTTCAGTTCCTCTGCAAAAATCAAAACACCAAAAATACTTTGAGGCAGAAACAGAGGTACTGTTTTAATAAATATTCTGCAGAAGAGCTACAGTTTAAAAAAAGTCCATCTGGAAAGTGTTAAATGGCTTACTGATACCCTGTGCACAGGTTGTGGCTGATGTCTGATGCAGAATTGAGCCTTAAATCAGAGATGAAGAGCAGTAATTTACAAGTAAAACTATATAGGGAAATTTTTTGAGTTAAAAAATTAACATAGATGGACATCACTCACATTTCAAGACTGCAGCCCATTTTCTCAGAAAACAGGAAGATTTCATATCAGAACATGTTCCTCCCCCTTCATAAATACGCCTTTCCCCTCTCATAAAAAAAGAAAAAAGGATGTGTTGGATTCTGTTCAGGCCACAGGAAAAAAAAAAAACAAACGCATAATGACATTGTGCAGTGTCCATTAAAATCCCAAAAAGTGCTAAAGGCACCTGCAAACTTGGCTTTTCCTGCTTTAGTGCTTCCACTGTTCAAACAGATTTCTAAAATATCTAAGAAGCCATGTGAAATGACCACTGTTAATCAAAGACTCCTTTCAAATTGTATCGAAACAAACCCGCATCAAAAACGGTGAACTGCCATCTATGCACACTTTATCACACGAGGAACTGAAAAATGACTGAACTCACATTGGAGCATATTTTGATGAAAAACTTTGGCTTTGAAATGAAAGGGGTGTGTCTGGATTTTTTAGGAGTGCTGTGGTTTTGTTTTTTAAAAATATGAATTCCTGATTTTTATATTTTTTTTCCCATCCAGTCTTTAGGTCAGCACCTGCACAGACACTAATTGCCATCATTTTATTTACTTCAGATCAGCTTTCAGAGTATTATCCTCTGCAGGATATAGCCCATAGGAGACAGAAGCAGAATTCCAGGACACTTCTGTGCATCGTGCACCATACAGCATAAAGTCCCAGATGGTGGTTGCCTCTCTGCAAAGTGTTCTTGTTAAATCAAAAGCAGCCCTCTAAACATACAGCTTCACTATCATTTCAAAAACAATACACAAGTGATTTATTCTTTTTAAAAAAATTATCAGTTTGGTTCATTAACCTAAAGCCATAGAAAAGCAGGAGTCAATTACGTTGCCACATCAGATGTGTGTAAAGATAATTACCCTGAAAAGAAGATGTGAAGGTGTCCATAAAGGCAGCGAAATGTGACCTATTAAATCAAGCTGTAACCTATTATGGGTCAAAAAACACATTTGTAGGGCCAACAGGCTCATGGCAATGGCCAATCTAGCATGAATTCTGCAGGTGTCTTTTTCTAATAAACATGAAATCTATCCTTTTCATTCCTGCAGTGTTACTGCTTCTTACCTTCCATACACAGTTTACTCAACAGACATACAAAAATGATACACCAAAATGTCTCTCCAAAATTATGCAGAAGAACACACCATGTATGAATGGTTAAACACCAAACAGAAAATAAGCATCAGAAAATCCACAAATAGCACCATTACCCTGCTGCTTTACTGGGCATTTCATAATGCTGTTAGTCTCTCTGTCATATTGCACAAAGCACCCTATCCTTAGTAGGGTAAATCTGCATTGGAGTCAATGATCCAACTCAAGACCTGACCCAGTTGTCTGTGAAGAGTGATAAAAATCTTGTAAATGACCTGAAATTCTTGTTTTGTGAAATTTTGTAACACTAACTTGAAGTTATTTAATAATATAAAAAAATATTAATTAGCATGCAACTTTGGTTAGTTGTGACTGACTTCTGAGTGATGTTCCTTGTGATTGATCTAAACTACTGCATTTCCAGTAAGCACCTCTAATCTTTGAAGGACCTCATTTAACCAGTTTAGATTATATTTTGCCTCATTTGTACTCACTGCAACAAATGGGTTGAAAAAAATCTGCTTTATGTCACATGCTCAAATGTATAGGTATTACTGAGACTTCTCAGAATGACTTTCCTTTGCTTCTCCTTTGGGATCATTCAGAATAACCTTTTGGTTTATAATGGGCTTGATTCTGCTTTCACTTTCACCAGAGGTCTAATCAGAAGTGATTAAATGTAAGTCACCAGAGTTCTTTCATGGTGATCCCAGTAGAACTGAGTCTGTAATTAAACTTGCAAATTTTTAAGCAGAAGTACTGCATTAATACAGGCACACAGAACTGAGGCAGAAACACTGATGGCTTGTAAACAGTTCACCACAGCGCTGAAGACTAGAACAGCATCAGTATGGGAAGCAGATGTATTTCCGATGTAAGGAGCTGCTGTGTTGATGGTCCTCTGTAACTCTGGTCACTTCAACAGAGCCAGGCCAGATGACCAGTGGGAAGGGTCTCACTCTTGAAGGGGGCACAGAAATGGACTGCAATCTGTGCAACACAGCAGTAAATCATGAGAAAGTCATGCTAAGTCACCAGAATTAATGCTGTAAAATGCAGACATTTAGGTAAAGAACCAGGGCCAAAGTATTTACATTGTTAAAATTCTGATCTGATCAAGTTATCAATCAGGGAAAGAGTGCATACTCTGAGAAAAACATTTATATACAGATGCATTCACCCTGGACTAGGCAGCTTTGCAGGTAACACACAAACCCCCACCTCTGCCTCCTTCAGAGTTATTGTATTTTTGTTCTTTTCTAACATACTCCACACTCCTTTATATCCTTCACGCTGCATAGTTGGCTTTTAACTGTTCTAAAAATAACAGTCATTAAAGGAGGCACAGAGATGTTCCAGTCTCTGTCGAATCTGAATTCACACCAGCTCTGTCAAGGAAAGTTGGCCACAACGCTATCTGCAGCAGGTGTGAGGCCAAGCTCCTTTTTGGAGAATTAGTCTCATCCATCATATACATTTGTTTTGGGTTAACCAGTATGTTGCTCACAGCAAACAAAATTGAGAAGCCTCCCACCCAGTGCAGAAGTTTAAAGATTGGTCAGTAAAATAAAATGATTCTGCAGAGATATCTGTGGAGGTAAATTGCCCACTTATCTACCTTACTTTGTAAGCCATGTCAGGTGTCATATAAAACATTATTCCTAAGGGAGTAAGTCACCTTCATAATCATCATAGAGGTGAGCATGTTTGGCAAACTAACTAAATCGAAAGAAAAAAAAACCCAACACATTTTCTTCAAGGAAACACAATTTGTGTAACACAGAAGTCCAGCAAATGAAGGCTTAGCAAATCCAGTACCTAGTGTTTGTTTTCCTATGCATATCTGTATCTGTATACAGAGCTTTTAAGAAAACCCACACTTAACATGGTTATGATGATAGCAACAGTATTCTCTGTGTTCCTTCTTTTTCTTAAGCAATTCCAGAGAAGAAATTAGGTATTGATTCTCTCCCTTCCTGTGTCATCTTTTCTCTTTAAAAGATTCACGGTTTTCAGGCTTTAGTTCCACAAACCAGTAGGTAGCATCCAAACAAGATTCACTTTTCTGAAAGGAGCCCTGATTGGTATTAATTCTTCTGGCTTTCTTTTTTTCTCCAAGTATTTTTTAAGTGCCTTTCTAAAGAAGCTGGGAATTAAACATTTTCAAGTTTCACAGGACAAAGCCAAGAGAGTTGCCCCTTCACACTCACACTAGACCAGTCAACGACGCTAAATAGCCTCCTACAAGTTAGGCAACTGATTTCAAATTTCCAGCCCCAGCTGACACTGAATTATCCTGCACAGAGAAGAGCAGCAAAGAGAGACTTGCGTCAGAGTAACCGTGACCACCCTGGTGTTTACAATACTGAGATGGTATGTGACAGATTAAGTCACTGGGTTGAATACACCGAGTTGAGCTCAAGAGAGTGGAAGCACGAAGCTTTGCCATCCCCATCAGGAGTGCTTTGACTGCTGGAGAGAGTATGGTTCCTCACCATTCTCCACCAAAACGTTGGCCCTCTCCTGTCCAAACAGGGAGTTACAGTGGAAATCCCTTGAACTCTGAGAGCATGCTAGCCTTCGGTTCAAAGAGTTCCTTCAAATGGGTCACCATCACTTGCTGATGCAGAACAGCAAAGGGGCATCAGTGGCTGGAGTCTCCAGCCTGATACTGGTCAGAATTGGCCAGAAGCATGTGAGCAGGGGCAACCACACCTGTGGTTTTCCAGAATTTTATCTGTAAATTATAAACTTTAATCCTGAGAAATTCACTGGTGCCATCATGAAGTCCTGTCCTGCAAAATTAATTCCATTGGAAACAAAGAGTTTATTGTTGAGGCAGATGTAAACTGGAGTACCTAAGTACCTAAGTGGAGGTGGGCTGATTTTTGTCAGCTGAAGATCTGCCCTTGGTTCCATTCAAAAAAGACAAAACAGACTCTTCCGATCAAGAGGTGGAATTCTATAATTCACTTAATGAGGAAGAGCTAAAGTCCATAGAGACAGTAATGGTTAATATCAGATTTGTCAATCAAAATCTATTAACGTTGAGTTGCTAATTTGATTTGTGAAGTACTGTAACAAAGATTCATGTAATTTTTCCTTAAGGAGTATTCATCAGATATTAAATTAACCTAGTAGATGTTTGTCCTGTTTTCCAACTAAAAAGAAATATGTTCACAATAACTTACTATACAGGGCAAAGCCAGTCAGTATAGAAAGAAAGAGAAAGGTCCGTTGGTTTAACATTTATATTTACTCTAGCTAAGTTTCATTTAAGTTTGTTTTACATTCCTCAGCTCTTCATAGAGTACCTTCAAATACGGGTTCCTGCTGGCAAGGTTAATTTCAAAAGCCAACAAACTTAAGAGTTCTGCTTTAACGAAAAGTAGGTACTTAATAGACCATTCCGACCAATGAACTCTTATGCTGGCATATGGACATACACATTTTGGGTATCATTTGTAACTAGGCTTGTGTTTTAGAAAACCACATGACTGTTTATCAGAAGTACGTTGTCTTTACACCTCTGTTCTACACTAAATATTTCAGAATCACTTTAAGTCTTATGATTAAACTCCTCTATTTAATGTAACAATAAAAGGCACTGAAAATTAACTGATTAGTTTCACAAACACGCATACCTAGATATAGCCTTAACTTTGGTTTTATAGCTAAAGTTCTGTATTTGGGAGGGAAATACAGGCAAATGGGAATTAACAGAAAGAACAGCCCTCCTTCAAGCAACTGTATATATTTACTTGTGGCCATTTCTAGGCTTTGGATGAATGAATATGTATGCAAGAGGGAATTTCTGGTTTTATACAGAAGACCAGCGCCAGGACTATGTTTCACTGTGCCTGACAAAAGCCACGCTTCAGGTGAGCTGATTCCACCATGTGTACTTTGAGCTGACCTCCTTGAACAAACCGTCCTATGGCATCAGCTGAATAAAATTTCTAGTTGCAATGTTTTCTTCAAAATTACAGCAGCTTATACTTATCACTTAGGGACTGCATTGTACAAACTGCACCGAGTGCCTTTGCACTCCCTAATTTAAGTGGGACACTCCCCAGGAGAAAAAGCACTAATTTACAGCAGTTGTGGCAGCACAGGGCCCATAGAAATGCTACAGTTTAGATTTACTTTAATCACACTGGTTATTTTTTTTTACAGCTAACATAAAAACTTCACTTCTCATTCATATTTTTCAGTATTTTGTTTTTATGTAAAATAGTAATAATCATCATGATAATAATAATAATAATACCAGATGTTCGTGTAAAGGCAGCTCATTAAATCACAGTTGTGCACTCTTCCATGTTGTAATTTTCTCAGATAAATTTCCTTTTCTTTAAGCAGGTAATAAATACATAAAGCTTTTCTATCTATATATCTTTTAATCGACTGCAGTCATTTAACCTAGACCCTCTAACCAGATTAATAATAGAAAACGTGTCATAACAATTCCTTACCACAGGATGAATTATCATTATTGTTTTGGCATTGAAAATCCTTTCTGCTACCTCAAATTACCCTTCTTTTCAACAGTGCACAATACATGAATCACTTCCCTAATCCTACATGTTACTAAAAATCACATCCCAGTACAATAGAGCCATCTGACAAGCTACTTTCTGACAGCATGCTAAACTATTGTGGTGGTGAATTCCCAGAGACCCTCTGGATCTGTTTCATTAATAAAAGTTGTAAGTGAAAGCCAAAGAAGGAACTGCTCACAGCCTGTGAGAATCCACCTGAAGGCTGAACTTCACATCCCAGCTCTTCCCATCATCCTTAATGTCATGGAAACAGCTTCCTTTATGCCAAGGAGGTGTTAAGCAGACAAGCATCATTAGAGCTCCAGCTATACCTCTTTTGAAATCTAAAATTCTAAACATCTGGATTTTTTTTACAGCTGGGGGCAATTATAGTGCTGTTTCCAAACACCATAAATGTGTGTGTTTCTGTAGCATTATACATACACAGGCTCCAATTCTCAGCTGCCTGGTAAATCAGTCAAATTTGACAATGTCAAACGAGTCGTACTGGAGTTACAGCAACTGCGAATCTAGCCCTCCGATTTGCAGCCATACATAAAAGAATGAGTGATCTATAGACCAAGGATATTGTTGAGAACCAATGAATTAAAGTTTTCAATGCTGATTTTTGATACTAACACACTCCATGGTTTCAAGAGAGCCCTTTCTTACAGCAACCTCACAAAACATATTTTATTCCCTGGGACTTGAGCAGCGAACCCTGCTTTCAGGGGGAAGCCAGGGGCAAAATGCCCAGTAAGCTAAATGAGCAGCATCTTCCTTGCAAACGGGACAGGTTTGTATATGTAAAATGCTTTCAAGGTATAGGTACTTAAAAGTGAATTAAAGATAGGTTGCACGGGTATTAGATGGGCACAATCCTCCCAGGTGCTGGGCACCTTTAATTTACTGCTCCAGACGGACAAAAGAGAAGCTTGCTCTTCTCAAGATCAAATCCTGGTGTGGAAATACTTTGCTCAGCGACTGGTGAACCATTCATAATGCACACTTAGAATTTTTAGATGACAGTAAGTAGATGCATGGACTTAAGGCCCTGCATCAAAAATTCTACGCTTCCAAAGATCTAGAACACACTAGACAAAATGTTGAGTCCATTTCTATTAGTACTGTTTTTGAAAAGCTATTAAACCATCTGCCCTCTTTATGATCTTCTAATCAGAACCAACTTGTGCTTCTACCAGACAAGAATTTAGGCAACTTTTTATTGCAACAAACCAGCATTCATCAAAAGTGGCGTATTTTTAACACTAATTCTAATTCTAACAAGCAGTGCATTTTGTGTGCTTTCCAATTATGCATGAGAAAAGTCAGTGTAAGTGTCCTCTCTTATCATAATTATCTGTTTCTAATTTCAATTTTGGCTATGACTTTGCACTCCGTGATGTAAAAGTAAATGTTCCTGTCAGATAAAGATTAATTTGATTTAAACCCTCTTTGTTCTAATTATATATTCTATTTCTGCTCACCATGCAAGTTTCGTTTGAAGCCACATCTGTATTTTATGACAACAATGAAGAAATTCTGTGGTATTTAAAAAGGTAACTACAGGATTTCAGCTAGTCCTGTCAGGCACTGTTATGACAGTGTATGCTAGGACTGTGCCAAATGAATTAATATTTTAGCTAATTTACAGATTACTGTAATTATTACTTGAATATTAAAGTATATGAACTTTTATCAAATGAAATCAAACTTGTTGCCCTAATCACTCCCTTTAATCCTAAGGAAACGTGACCTTTATGGGCTTTGAACATGAGCACACTGGAAATACTGAATGATACCCCATAGGCAGAATAAGAGATTTAACATGGAGAGAAAGATAATTTTATCTCTGACATGGAATATATATCCCTGGTACTTTCCTATCTGGAAGTCAAGGTTTTGGGGACAGTCTAGAGAGATTTCTGTCATTGAGCACATCAACACTATGTGGGCATTGCAGAAAGAAGATAAGATAGAAATAGTAGGTGGGTAATTCTGCTGTATTTATCCAGACTCTGAGTGGAGTCTCACACTCGCAGGAATCTAAAGCTATTTGAATTATGAGTTTTGCAGGGCCTGCATTGCAGGGAAAACTTCACGACCATAGGCTAATCCTGGTTTTGACCAAAATGGGACGTGACCCATTGGCCATGCCTTCTGACAAAGCTCTTCTGGAGGTAGCTTTGGCAGAGGTATGATTCAAATATTGCCAGGACCACTGTGTCTAACCTTGCTTGCCTTTGCATCCTGGAACAACAGGCTTTTCCACCAAAACCATGACAAGTGAGGGCTAGCTGCCTGTGGAGTCAGGTCACCAGGCAGAGCTCAGAGAGGTTTCTCATGTGTCTTAACATAAACTAGGTTCGCACTCACAGTCTTTATCCAACTGCCTTCACAAAACTTACAGCAACTTTAACGGTATTCATCAACTTCTCTGACATTCGGTTGAAATTGCCCAACAAAATCAAAAACCTTGTTACACATGGACACAACCACACACATGAACCCCTGCTTTTTTAAAGGAGTTTGACTTTTAAGACTTGAGACTTTGAAGGCTTCACCGAAGCATGCAGATGTTGTACCAGTTCCTTTTCTGCAGTTGCAGAAGCCTGGTTTTCTACCCAGAGTCTCTTTCTAGCCCATCCTCTCAGCTGCTGTCTCCTCCAGATCTCATTTCTCTCCCCTCTCTCCACAGGAACAGCCATACACACCTACCTGCTGTAAGACTCACAAAAAGCAAATTATTGCACCTAATTTTCAAAATATAAAACATCTAGGATTCATTAGAAAACTAAAATAAAATAAAAATAATTTGGATACTATAAAATAGAATTTAAAAAATCCAATAGCTCCGTGGTGCAACATTTCTTTGAACAGTTTTCTTCTGACATTTCTGTCCACCTCAGGGGGCAACCACTCAAACAAACAACCTAATGACTTGAGAGATCAAGATTTAGACACTTACCACTCACTGGCATTTAGACTTCCAACTTGATCTGTGCCAACTGCTGCTTAGATGCTGACTTCTGAGCATGTCAAGGCTGCAAGCTGGCACGTAAGTACTTCCAACTGGCTACTGTCTTCAGAATACATTTTACAGCATCTTTTGACTATTCTATGGTGTTGAGAAAAACTAAGCCTAAAAGTGTTTTTACACTACTTCTCATCACTTCATTCCATTATTTATAAATGAGAGATGGGATGCACACAAAAGCATTGTTTGTGTTGGTGTTGTTACAAAAGCTTTTCCAGGTTTTTTTGTTTATAAGAACATTGCTGTTTTCCTTGCCAAAACAGAAATACACTGCTGGAATACGCTGTGATCTCAGCACAGTGTTTCTGGACAGGGGGTGACCTTCTGCACCTTTTATCTGGAGGAATTTGGCCCAGAGAGGCAGAAATCAAACAACACGTGATTCAGAGTTGCTGCAGAACCTGTCACCTCTCATCAGAATGTGATTTAGTGTAACCTGAACAGGGACAGCCCTGCTATTTTGTATAGGAACCAACATGACATTATCCAGAGCCAGGAGGTCATTGGTTTAAATCTCAACTAATCTGATGTGTCAGACCAAAGGCTCAGATTAGGCAGTTGGAGAAAATGGAAACATTCCTCTGCAATTTAATATCATAATTAACTATAGACAAACGATACAACTACTTCAAAAGAAATAAAGCTTTAACAAGAAAAGATAATGGGTCAAATTCACCGTTGGTATAAACTGCCAGAACTATGCTGATCTTACAGATCTCTGCCAGCTTTCACTAGTGGCAAATTAGGCTACAATTAATGAATTTCAGTGATCAAACTTCAATTAATTGTTCATTGCTGAAATAATCCAGCTGGAGATGCGTGTGTGCAGACACACACTTTATAAAACCATTGCAGCAGTACTTCAGTGACCAAACAACAGACAGTACAAGGAACTGCAGCAATAATTCAGGAATAATAGGTAAATTTACGTAATAATTTTGGTTTAGTTAACCTTTTAAAAACAGACAGATATTTACTGCTACCAGAAAAAATATTCTGCAGACTGCGGAGACAGAAAGGACATGTATTGTAAGGTTTTACCTACAAGGCCAAATATTCCTAAGAAATTAATGACTTTTATTGAAATGGGTTGGACTACATCCATCTGCAGATGAGTATTAGCTGCATGTGCTTTCCTGGAGAGCATGCAATAAAATGATTGAATCAGTGATTAAAAGAAACACATTAGTAAAAATGTCTACCATAAATTTATAATGTACATATTTAAACTGAAGTATCTCTGAATCATTACAAACATCATTAAAAAATGAACAGTGGGAGCAACTTCAGGATACTGGCTCCCTTCTCCTGCGACCTGATTACCTGAGCTCTCACCTAATCAGGATGGCCATTAGAATTCATTGGGGTTTATCTGTTAGAAAATACATTCTTTAGAAACGAGGTCTTGATTCAGAAAAGCATTTAAACACAGGCTTGAGTGCTCTTCCAAATAGATGTGGTTTCTATGTTAAGGCCTTGATTTGGCAAGTGCTTGTAGACTTTTAACAAAAATACAGTTTGCTTGAATTCAATTCAACAGCTTAAATACTCCAAGCAAAGCATTTATGTCAAGGGTTTGATTGGAGAGGGGTCTAACATGCATTTTTTCATTTTGCAGATGTTTGTTTTTTGAGGACATAAATAGAAAAGTAATAATTCATACTTTAGCAAATATGTTAGTGAATCTGTATGATAAGATAAAATCCAGTAGCCTATAGAGCCCTCTGTAAACCCATAATTCAACAGCAGGCACTCCTGTTGAAGAGAGTACCTCTGGATTGACACAGATGTAATGGGGATAGGGTTGACATGTTGGCCCTGCTTCCTAAATACATTTTGAGGGGAGAAAAAAAAACAATCCCACAACAAAAGTATCTGGAACTGACGAAGGTTGATTGCTTCTGAATGACCTTAAATGCCTCTTTTAATTCTACAGCATTGCCCCCTGCTCTGAACTACTGAGTTGCCTCTTAAATTCATTCTTATTATTTGCAGCAGCGGTCTCCTCTGGCAATTTATAACCACACTTCAAATTTACCCCATAGTGTGTAATTTTCTGTGCAAAAAACATGAACTACAAAGAGCCACACAGCTAAAACAACTAGAGAAATAGTTTCTACTCATAGTTTATCCTGGAGAATTTAAAACAGTGTCACCCTAAGGCAGCTTTTTATTTTATAAAACAAGAAGTAAAGAGTACCTTCCATGACTTCCACATACAAAAAGTACAATTAAAAATGCACAGTATGAAAACTGTGGAAGCGAATGAACCTTGTCAATTTTCTACTTATTAAATCCTTATTATCCCAGGAGCAAAAAGCTACATCACCACCACCTCCCTGATGTAAGCCGAGAAAGATGGCAGAGTTACTCATTCCCTGAACTACTCCATCTCTAGCTTTTGTGGATTAATAAAAAAAAAAGAGACTGTGCTTCCCAGGTAAATGGATGACAGGACAATTGTTCTTGAGATGAATGATATTAACTGCAGCACAAGGCAAGGAAGAAAAAGTGGATTTTAATGCTGTTGAAAATTATGGCCTTAAGAAATGTAGTGGATGACTAAAAGTCCTCTATTCAATGAAGAAATCATTGGGAAGTTCTTGGCAGGATGTCAAAAACTGCATTTAAGACGACAATTAAAACAGTATAATGTAAATGCTATAATTAGAACCATATCTGGTTGAGCAATACACTATTTGTCTTCCAGGATGTTAGAAGAAAAACTCCCCATGAACTGTTGCCAGTGTTTATTGGGGTATTTACCAAATAATACAGATCTAGCAAGAAGATGAATTTTGTTACCGTAAAGATTAAGTGGAAATATGCAGACACCTTTGCATCTTGAAAGATTCTATTTGTGTTATTCTACAGGGACAACAACTGAGGTCCCCCTTTCAATTATGCCAACCCAGGCCTGCTCCCGTTAAGGTGTCAGAGTTCTGTGCAGTTTAAGCCGGCACAGCTTAATTTGCACCACTTGAGAAACAGCCCAGAATTTAAAGTAGACAAAGGAAACATGCCAGAAGTGCTACAGGGAGCCCAAATTTCACCTACAGAAAACAAAACAGGGCATCTGTATCACACATTATGATGCAGAAACCATGGAAGCAGTAAAATGAGAGGAACTTGCCTCAGAAATAAAGTTCACACTTCCCAGTTAGTGAACACAAGGTTTAAACAGGGGATTTGCATTGATGTAAGGAAGACATGTAAGAACAACATCTAAAATCAAATAGAAATTACTTTCATGACGAGCCCCTCTCTTTGGGAAGCAGTGAAGCCCCAGTTCAGCACAGCACTGAAGAGTTAACCAAGTGGTTGAGCAAGTAACTCAAATCAGGGACTTCCAAAACTTTGAGCGGTGTGAGCAATGGCAGCACGTAGGACCTTTCCACCTGCTCCTCTGAGCAGACTCCTGCGGCTGACACGCGAGGGGCAGCCAGCAGCCAGGCATGGTCATCTCTGATGGAAACGGGCTGGATTCTCCTTTCATAGCCCGCATGGCAGAGCAGCCCGGGAGCTGCCCGGAGCACGGTGGCACTCTCCGATTATTGCCAGCCTGGGTGGGAGATCTGTTCCACACCACAATGTGTGAAGTACCTATAGAAGCCCACAGGCCATTGAAGCTCCATGTGCTCTGGAGCATGACTAATCAGGGACTTCAAAGCTTTGAAAAAGCTGAATTTCTTGACGATTATCCGAACCAAATTTCAGAATCTTTTGAAGACAGTTTGTCTCTGCTCAGGGGGTCCATTTTACAAGGCACTGGGAGAAGTTGCAATTGCTTAACCTCATTTTAGCACGCAATAATTTTAGTGTGTGCTTTCTCTTCTTAGTGCTCTTGTCCCAGCCACAGAAGTTAGGGATCCTGATGTGCTGGGTATCTAAGATGGGGGAAACATAAAACCACAAGGAAACCATGAGAACAGTCTAGTTTTCCATTCTGGGCCTGGGAACCCTGCAATTCAGATACACTACCTTGTGTTCGATACTGCCTCTTTGTGGAAAAATGTTGTTATACATTATAAAGTTTAATTGTTCAGAGAAGCTTCTGATCTGGTTTTGGAGGACAGTTTCTCTGAATTTGCAATAAAATCTCATAGAGGATCTCCTAATATGGAGTTTTATTTCCTGTGGGAACACTTCTGTGGAGGAATAGGCAGGGGAATACATAAGAACTAGATGCAAATTCCAGTGGTACAAATAATCATAATGTTCAGCACAGTGATTATACTGTGTGTGATGCAAGCTCCAGCAGAGAAAACCCACACATACGCATTTCTTTTACTGAAGAAAAAGTAAGTGTAACATGGAAGTTTAAACCTTGCTGGTTTTCCTTTCTCCCACACTCTGGATTGCATAAATTCTACAGTATATTTTACTTTTCTTTATAGGTTCTGAATAGTCTAGGTGAGATAGAGGGGTTTTTTCCTAAGCCCAAGAAATCAGCTATTATTCTCAGCAGTAAAACATTACAAAATTAATGGATAGCCTATGAAGAATACATCCCTATCATACATAGTGCTACCCTACAACTCAGCCTACAAAGCAAGCAAGCAACAAATTTCACAGATACTGTAACCATCGAACTAAATAATAAGTCTATTATCTTTAGCAATGTATTGCCTTATACACATGAAATATAATAGGTATTAGTAAGATACTTCTCCTTGTACATGACAGATTACTTCAGATTATTTCAGCATTATTGGGACCTCTGGAAAATCATAACAGGGAAAAAAAAAGGACAAAAGAAAAAAATATAGCCCAAATTTGTTAAGGTCAGTGAGTAATTGTTAACCTTGGAGGGGAAAGAAATCAGTATTTTTACCAACAGCACTCAGAGCCTCCTGTAAATCACATTCATATTCACATATTTAAGCATTAATTTACATACTTAATTTCTGACAGGTTGACAACTGCAGTCCTTCTATCCTCTTGGTGTAAAGTAAGAAGTCAATTGTTATTCAGTGTATCAGTTACAGTGGTAGTGCCACTAACTGTATTTTATATAATGTGCTATCTGCAGAAAAGCAGATAAGAATTTGATTTAACATCCAATTAAAAGCCGTCATTGAAAAATTACTTCAAATAAGCCTTTTATTTTCTTTAATCAGTCCTCAATTCAAGCCTTCCTTGGACCTACTGAACCAAGCATCAGGACTCATGAATTTTGATTAAAAAATTTGAGCCCATTTCTAACTTAAGCAGATTTTTTTTGTTGCACTGTTTGATAGAAATTTAATAAATCTATGAATCCTTGCCAGCGTCATTTATCATCTTTTTTTCCGCAAGACTGGCCTATTATGCCTCGGCAGTAAATTATGAGGAAGCCAGCAAACCAAAACTTTTCAGTCCGATACTGAAGAAGAGATATAATCACTTGCATTGAACCATATAATTATAGTAGAATATGAATCTCTGAAACATTAGGTCCTGTTTTGAATATGTAATGCCCATGCTTTGAGAGCCTACAAAGATTTCTAGCTGATCTAATATAGCTCAGTTTAGCATCATATTGAACAATTTGCTGTTAATGAAAATGACAGCAAAAGCCATAAACAACAAGCTGGGAGACTCGGTAAGAATTATTAGGGAAATTTCCCTGTCTTTGGAAGAACAAATCAGAAAATCAAACAGTCACCTTTTAGGATTCCAAGTCAACCATGTTCATTCTGAACAAACACAGGGAGCTTAACCTGGGGCTATGTTCCCAAAGTTTTGCTTGTTTAGGGCTGAAGTTGGAATGTGACTGAGAACAGCTCAAAAGCCCTGGTGATGCAGCTCATATGCGCCTACAAATAGGCACTGCTCCTCCTTTCCCCTCTGAAGGGCAACTTCACCCACTCCATGCACGTGTAGCTTTATTAAAAGCACAGGGGAGCCACGTGCTTGGCTGCAATGTAACAATCCGGGTGC
Organism: Falco naumanni; assembly: GCF_017639655.2. NCBI lineage: Eukaryota > Metazoa > Chordata > Aves > Falconiformes > Falconidae > Falco > Falco naumanni. The sequence continues at coordinate 9,795,929 of NC_054067.1, forward strand.
TGTAATGGTTGGTGCAGAAGCGTTCACCTAAAGTGTCCCTAAGGACCACACTTTGGTTCCTCGGTTTGATGCTGGTCTCCCCACCTTTCCCAGAGAGTTGTAGGAAGAGAGAGGCCCCTCCAGGGATTAATCTGGATCTGGAGCTGTATTAGCTGCTCCAATTCACACTGCAGAGATGCCCATCTCTGTTGATACTGGTTTCTGGGAGCCAAGGAGACCCTCTTCATAATTCAGCCACTAAATTAGGGAGTCAGACTCAGCAGCGTGAATACCTCTGCCTCCAGCTGCCCACCACTTCAGGTTGGGAACTCTGAATTTAAAGTGAAGGACAGATTGCCCTGGGAACACAAGGAAGCCATGCATATATATGTGAACACAGACACAAGACAGAAAAGAAACGGTGTTTTGGAAAAACATCCAGCCTCGGTTTTCCATTATATTTTAAAGGAGGTCCTTTCTTTGTTCAAAACCTTTTTTTCTATCAGAAGAAATTGTTCCACAAGCTGTGGAAATACCAAGGACTGGGTTAGTGGCCCACAGTCCATGCAGAGCAGAACAATCCAGTACCCACCCACCCGTCCTGGCTAGACAGGGCACGTACAGTACCATGCACCTGGAGCTACATACACATTGGCCAACCGCTTAATACCAAACGTGTGCTACCAAAGACATCACACAACTGCTCCAGTTAGTCAGGCTTTGTAGATGGTCTGATGGAATCTCATCTCTCCCTGAGGAAAATTAAGCAATAATATCTTTCATTTCTTCAGCCATCAAAAAAGGTTGAGTTAGGTCCATTTTTGATCCTACCTAAACTGGTTCTTTCATCATCACTTCGAAATGGAATTGTCAGACTATCTTAAGACTGACTTTGTAAATAATCACATTTTTTCAGGCTTTGTTTTTTTTTTCCTAATATGAAAATGACCTGGACTCTAGTCTGGCTGATATAATGAAACACACTGTGTCAGAAGTTTTGTTGTCTGCTGTAAAGCAACATCAGTTTCTTATTTTACTTTGAAACCACAGTGGAACTTTTGTGTGAGAGTCTGATGAGATAAAGTATTCATTCAAAAAAGAAAAAGGCTGTAAAAAAAGGTTAGGCTGAGCTGTAAGAAAATTAAGCACCAATGCACAAACAAGGATGGATATTCAAAGGGGGAAAACAGAATTTTAAATGAAAAAGCCTGTCAAGTATTCACAAATTAATTAAGAATAGATCTAAAGTAGATGAATATTCTACTTGAGTGGCTGTAGTATCTTCAAACTTTTTCTAATAAAGCAGCCATTTCTTCTGACACTATCTCCTAAAAACAAGGAGGTATCTTGTGATTCTGTAGTTAGGGGTGTACAGATATGTGTTACTTCAGGACTGCTCTATAACATAAACCACTTTGCTAAAACTGATGCACTTCGTTACAGCCTGGACAGTCTTCAGACAACTGAGTTGCAGGAGATCAAAAGGTCCTTGTCCAACAGCTGGCTTCACAAATTTGTGTTATGACTTCTTCATATATACGTTATGTCAAACTCGTGGACAGAAGGCACTAGGTATGAAGTTGGCTTGCAAATATATTGCTTATTACACACAATGAAGTTAATCTTTGCAAATTCAGCTGGTGTATGAATGCTGAGGGTAACCAGGTCCAACCATTCTTATGGCACTCCTGATATAAATCACTCCAGCTACCAGCCTCTGTTTATTCTACAGTAATTTCTGATCCCTCTCCATCAGCTAGAACTAGACACAACCACAGAGCCTCAGTGTGCCTTAGAAAAACAGTCCAACAGTTCCAGATTTCACAAATACCTGTTCAGGAAAGCATACAACTATGTGGCTGGCGGAAAGCTTTCAATCAGCTCTGCAGTTTAAAATACTTTAAGAGCTTCTTAAAGTAAAAATAATGCAAATTGTATTTCCTCTGATCCATGGCAGGGAATAAAACTTTTTTTTTTTTTCCCTTGCACCTTTAATAAGCTTGGTAAACGAAGTGTAACCATACCTGCTAAGTTACCTAACTGATGATCTCCTGGCACAGAGAAGAATTTCTGTCTAATAAAAACAAAACTGCCCATTGTGGGACATTTTGCATTAGACTCAGAAGAGCACAGGGAATAGAGTTTCCTGCCCTGATTTTGATGCTCTCTACAGGAATTGCCCTCTGGCCCCTTGGCAGGAGCTCCATGACCCAGCTGAGCTTTCTACTGAATAGCTCAGCAGGGTGCAGGAGCCAGTTGTGTGGCTTCACATGGTGCAGAAAGCTGTGGAGCTTTTCTCCTGAACAGCACCTCGGCCATTTTGAAACATCTGCAATAGCTACTATTCATGGTACGGAGGGAGGGGGGAAGAAATTCTCCAGCTGTTACGTCTCTGCTGAATCTTTTTTATTCCCATCTACTGCCCTCATGATGATTTTGAAGGACACCAAATGGTTTCCATTATTCAGAATGAAATAACATTTGCTCAACAAATATTGTTACTCCTTGGGAAGCACCTCATTCAAGCAGCAGCTCTCTTTACAACATTACAATACAACACACTTTATTTTATATAGTATTCTCACAGACACACTCGAGAAAGAAAGGAGGGAAAAGTAGAAGTAGCTGCAAACAAAAAGAAAATGAGAAAAAGAAGAAGATAGTGTTTAAAGAAAAGATCTTTTTCTGTAGTTGAAGGGGTGGGTAGACCATGTCCCATACTTGTAGGGCAGCTCAAGAGGAAAAATGACCTCTCTTCAGTGCACCAGCTAACACACCAAGAAGGAAAACTGTCACAGGGAGGTGGCCATGCTGGGAGAGGGTATATGAGCAGATGGACATGAGGTCAGTAGCATGGAATAAGTCCAAAGAGATCAGTTTTGAGTTTTATTTAGACTTGAACTGAAAGCTAAGAAAAAGAAATGCAAGTTACTGAGCCCCACTTTCTTAAAGCAGAAAAAAAAATAAGCTCAGAGCACTTAATTTTTAAGATCAGACTTCACATTTCTAACAGGCATGTACAGAGTAGGAGCTACCAGCACTAAGCTGTTACTGAAATAAAAATGTCCTTTTTGGCTGCTTGTTCTTTCACAACATATTTGCTAGAGCAGACTAGCTCAATAATCAAAAAACTGGGTGGCATTTAATATGGGAGTTCAGGTGCTGCCACACCACAGCCCCAGTAATTGCTGGACTGTGCCCCTTGACCTAGTGAACACACTTGCATATCTCTTTTATCAGTTTAATTGAAATGTTAAAAATCGCAGAAGGATAAGAATATGCAGTCTGCCCAGCATGTGGATACCTATACCTGTTTATTTTCATTTTGCTACTATCACCTTAATTTGGACGAGCAATTAAAGAAAGAAATATGATCACATAGAGGTGTATTCCAGCATTAAAAAGATCGAAGGGCATACTTCTTAGCTTTATAATTTCTTTTTGTTCAGGGGATGAGTGAATTCAGCAACATTGCCAACATTTCAATTTACTGAGGCTTCACTAATCCTGCAATTTCTCAGCACCTGTCAGAAGGGCACCAAAGACTTCCCAGGACTCTGCCTATGGAGATGCAGTCATCAGATTACAGGAGAAAGCACAGACATCTGTACAGATGACCTCAGAAAAGATCTTTGTAACAGATAAACCCAGGAGTTATTTATTGTACTTCTGGCGAATACTATTTAACCAGATTTAGGGTAATTTTTAGACTAGAGATAACATCTATCTAAATTCTTATACATATAATTTCTGTGTGATCTCAAGTTTTGTCATTTGTACGCATTTGTATAGTCATTATAAAGCTCACATGTTTAATGTTATCTACACCTTCGCATAATGTGCCAGATGACATAACCTACAGTTTGTAAAGACATCATGACATTTAAAGGTCTATTTCCATAGTTATTAAAAACTGTTTAGAGACACATAAATAAATATATTTAGATTGTTAAAAAAAGTCTTTCAAAGTTTATGCTTTTTAAATGTTGATTCTATAACACTGTGCCAATTCTTACAGATTTTGATTAGTGAACGGGGGACTAGTAAGTATTTTACTTGGTAATTCATAGTGTTTTCAGCCTCAGAAGAAAAGCAGAAGACATTCCCAGCTGTCTGAAAACCACAAAAGTTCTAACAGTCGAAAAGAACAGATCTAGTCGGCTCTAGTTTTTGTTTGTTTGCATGTCTAAATTGTATTTTGAGGGAGGTAAAAAGCCTCAGATGCTATATGGATTTTCTACATAATACTTTAAAAATGTTAATTTTACAATTCTGCTAGCATCTCATAGTCATATTTTACTTTAGATTACACTAGAGTATATCTGTGCGCTATGTTATTTCAACATTACCACTGTGTTTAGAGGAACCGCTTAAAAATAATGTGTTTAAGGATAGCTTACTGCAAAAAGTAAAACTTGGCCGCATGAACATATAACAAATTAGGCTGCTGGTAACCTCAAATTCGACACCTAAACAAGCTCAATGGCTGGCTGTATCAGGAAGGCGTGTGCCTCTATCGGCTTCAGCCTCTCCTCCACGTAATGCCTACAACAGCAGAGGAATCTCATTAACAGCAAAACCTGGAGACACTGTCACCAAAGTTCATCCTGTGGCACCTGCTTGTGCCAGCGCGGATCCTTTAAGTTGCATACTAAAGATTTTTCGTGGTGAATGAGTGTTTCAGGACAAGACAAAACAGAACAATAACTAAAGCGAGGGCAGGAAACACAAAAACCCCGCAGAGCAGCAGGAGCAGCAGGCACAGCAGAGGTAGTAAGAGACTGATGTTCAACTCTCCGAGTCATTCAGATTAATGAGCTCTAGAAATGTGGGGTCCCACTGTATTAATATCCATTACATAATGTGCTTCCTCCCCTAGTAAATAGAGGATTCAGGATGCCTGGGGTATAGACAGTCTCTTACTGAAGATAATGGGCCCAAACTGATTTTAGACACAGGTCCCTTTCCCTGGAGACAGTTCCTAATGATCTCCAGTGTTACAAAGGCATGACAAAAATATAAAGCAGTCACATTAGCCCAGATAGATCTTTAACAATTACCTTGACTCCTGAAAGTAGTCCATCATATCTCATTCGTATAATTTGTATTTTTCTGTTTGTACTTACATAGCCTTCCTACATTAGTCCATTGTACTATAAAGGGAATATACATTTATTTTCCATGGGCACACCCAAACTGTCTTCAGAAGCTAATGCTTCTCAAAGGCAGTTCTTAATTTTAGTTTTCTTTCCTAATAGTTAATTGTACCATGAGTGTTTTATCAAATTATATTACTGGAAATTGCTAATATTACAAATGTATAATTATAATGGATGTGGATGTTTTCTAAATACAGGTTCCAATCTGATATTTACTTCTGCTGGAAACTCTGGAAAGGCTTTGCTTCCTATTTGTGCTTGTCTCCACGCAACTAGGTGAGGTCTGTCCCCCCCCACATTAGTATTTTGTCAGCCATACAGTCAAATTAAAACATTTCTTTATGTTTCTGAGACTGAAAGCCACAATTTTCAAACATTAATTACATTCACCAGTGGTAGGGAGTGTGTGCATACACACTGATACGTTAAGAAGGTGGCAAGTTTCCAAAAAAGCCTAGCAGCCAAAAAAAATTAAACATCAGTAATTTATAAAGAATGATCGAGTTTTAAGAAAATATGAACTTTTTGCTCAACTGCATTTTTTAAATATAGCATGAAGAAAAATAACTGTGCTTCCTGGAAAATATGAAGAGGGAAATAGAGCTTTTTGAAACATCCAGGAACACTGCAGTTTTTATAGGTCTCAAGAAGGAACACAACAAAACCATTATGTTTTTCTCTTAAGGACCGTTCTCACCCCTGTAAAACTCAGCTGGAGCTTTGCCACCTACTGTGGGGGAAGCTGGTGATGCTGCCAGCAGGACATCCACCCCAGAACCTCATGGACGTGCACCAACCCAGAAAGTTGAGGCAGAAGCTCAGCCCGAAGCAAGTGCACTCCCTATACCAGGGGAGCACTAAGTCACTCCAAACAGAGCCAGCCAAGAAACCAAAAGAGACAAAACCAGCAGATCCTGAGTTCATGCTCCTGGCTGCCTGCTTGTGCCTCCACCTGCACATTTTTCAACATCACTTAAATCCAACTGAACCAGTACAGCCATGAAATAAATAGGCAAAAGGGGCTGATAGCTCAAGGTGATAGAAAGAACAACAAGATTTGTTAGGCTCCTGCTGCTTAACTAAAATACCTGGTAAAAGACTTGGTAATAAGTATATGGAAGGATGGTAAATAAATGAATTAAGGCATGGAAATGGGGTGTGTAAGGCACTGAGCTGTTTTGCTGAGTGATGAGATGCTAAAGATACAGAGAAATGTTTGCTTGTAACGTTCTGGTCTGCAGCAGGAAGGACCCTTCCCCTCTTTATGTGAGGGCTTGCCTGAGTCAATTCCTTTTTGTCCTCTTTTCTCTAGGTCCCATGAGAGTCTCTTTAGTTTGTAACTGAATCCCCCTTCCTGCAGAGCCCCCTGGCTACAGCTGGCCAGGTGGAGCCCACCAGCAGCCATGCATCTTGCCTGGTCAGCCCAGATGCTCGGCAGGGTTTGTCTGCCTGCAGTGACAGGCCAGGGACATTTGACAAGCAGTAGATGAAAACTGCCTTTTGGACAAGATCAACAGAGCCAGATGTGTGATTGCAATAGCAGCCAGTCTCAGGGGCATGAGATACCAGTGCTGTGCACTTGGGAGAGTGGCTGTTGAATGTATGGCTGCTCTTGGCCGGCTGCCCTCAAGCTGCCTGTCAGCCAGAGAGTCAGGATCAGCCTGTCCCCCGGCCAGCGCTCCCGGGGGAAAGCCTTGCCATACCTGCCGGCTTTCCCTGCTGCTCCCAGTATCCTGGGCTCTGTAAGACACACAAGGGATCCACAGTTAGCACCTAATGTGAGTTGCAGTTTCACCAGGATTTTGCTTTTTGTTCCCTGTGTTGCAGGCAAAACCCACCACCAGCCAAACGATAACTAACACACCAGTACCAGCGCCTGCACGGAATTAATTGTCACAGCAATTAGTATTGGGCCCTAATGACTATTTGATTGTGGGGCAGATCTGGATTCCCTGCTCAAGCCTGGCTGAGTCAAAGGCATTAATATCAAGACAAAAAGATTTGGCGGTATGTTTGTATATTTTATTCTAATAATGCTCCAGGACAAACTCCGAGGAACGACATCTGCAATATTTACAGTGACAAAGTGCTAGCATAATGTGCCTTGCTCTGTGCTGAACAATTTGTAAATGTCTCATTAAAATGTACTTTTTGTTTCTTCCCTCTTCACCTTAAACTGGTTCACCTCCTTGGTTTTCACTGTTTTCTGGGAAAAAATGTCAAATCACACAGTATCAGAACAGCCACTCTAGTTTGTTTTTTTCCATTTTTTAAGACATTCTTAGATACATTATTCGGACACATTCTGTGGTCAAAGAAATGGTTTTTAAATTCACCTGTTCAGAATGATTTCACATTTCCATTTTCTTTTGTTTATTTCTAGGACAAGCTACTTATAACAGCTACAGTTGTCTCTAATGACACAAATTAGATACAACCCAATATAAGCAAATATTGTACCTACACAGTTTGCTGTGGTAACATATTCTACTATTACATGCTTACACTTAAAATGCAGGAATATAGGTCAAATGGATCTTCAATCTATTTCAAAACAATGAGAGGAAAAACGATGTCAGGCACAATCTAAACAAACTAAAAGAGTAATTTAAAAAGCTATGGAGAAGAAACATACATGCCTGGCTTTGCATGTCCAGCAATATCTTTAAATGGCTTTATTACTTGCCATCTGTTTTGCCATTTTCCCTTAGTGTTTATATACGTATATAAAAATTCTGCTTATATATATGCAACACATTAGTCTTTTATGGGAACAAATCAAATATAATAGGCAAAAGGTGCTTTATTTTTATATGAAAGGTATGACCAAAAATAGAGTGTAAAAAAGGTAGGGATGCAGGACTGTTCTTGTCCATTGAATAATCCTTTTTATATGTTCAATAAATTGACCAAGAAAAGTGAGCGTGCCTCCAGCCAGGCGAAGTTTTACTATTCTCCCATGGAACATCCACCCACTCTGTTCCCATTACATTTCTTTGCAGCTTCTGATTGCAGGAGAATATAAAAACTGTAACTAGGTAAGACTGAAACGAAGCAGGGATAGAGCAAAGCCATAAAATGGGGATGCAAACTTTCCCAAAGTTTGAAGGTGTTTGAACCCAAGATTTTGGCTCAGACCCATCCTTAATTTGAAGCAGCATCTGGCAGGCCAAATGCTCTGCAAACGCTGGCACTATGAAAGATGAAGTCTCATGCGACACAGCGTGTTGGAAGAAACGCTTCCTCCGTGGAGGAAGCCGGGTCGCACAGGAAGGGTGAATGCAGGAAAGCTGGAAGTTGCAGCTGCATGGAGGGACCCAGCTCCCACCATCCCTGTGGTGCTCACTTCAGAAGAGAAAAGACCTCCCGCTTTGGTTCATGTGGCGCTTGTCCTCCCTGCTGATCCTCTTGTTCTCACCCCTATTCTTCTTCCCGAGACCTAAACCACATCCAACTCAGGGACACAACTGCCAAGACACTGGGTCTCTGGCACTGTGGCCTGTGTTGCTGCACTCCATGGCCGGGCTCCCCGAGCCAAGCGCTGTGTCCTCAGCTAGCACAGCCCATTACAGGATCCCAGGAGTCTTTTCACACCTGATTTTCAAAAGCATTTAAGTGCCTAAGGATGCGTAGGGATGCCTAAAGGGATCTTCTATAGGAAAGAAGAAATTTCAAAAGTACCTTGAGTCCGGTGTTCCTAGTGACTTGGAGAGTCCTGAGTATTTCTGGAAACCTCACTCACTATTATCTACATCCTTTACCCATACACACAAGCTTGGTCTTCTAGCCTTAAAACTCACAATTTTCCACCCAAAACAGGCAGAAGCTTTATCCTCATATTTGTGCATTTAGTGGCAATTGATACTTAATTACAGCCGAAAAATCTATCCGTGTATTTTAACAGTTTGGATGTGGCCGAAAATAAGTGGCTTATTAACTGCTGTGAGGAACATTTCACAATAGGATCTGCATTTTTCTAGAACTCTGTAATTAAAGTATGCGCTAACGTGACCACAACATTTTTAAACAGCTGGCACATGGAGCTGAAAAAAATAATTAGTTTTCAATAAAAAAGTTGCTTTTTATTACCCAGGCAAAGTTCTCTAGCGACTTTTAAGGATCTGCCAAGTGAAATTCAAAAATGAAAATAGAGTCTTTATGCTGGCTGTTAGCCAAGCTGAATGAAACACGAATATGCTGATTTGTGCCAAGTATTAGACATGCTGAACTGAGGCAAAGTGGTTAAGTATCTCCCCAGGTTGAATGTTACACAAAACAGTGTACCTGCCCCCAAAATCACTGCACTCAGGGGGCCCACCGCTGTGGCTTTCACTCGTTTTATCCTTCTCCTCCCAGCAGTCAGGAAATGAAAAAGTGGTTCAGAAGACAACCGAAATATTTCTCTACAAGAAGCTGAGACCCTTGGCAGCAAAACCTATATATCTGGGTTTAACTGTTACATAATTAGGGGTAGGGGAAAGGAAACCCAGTACCAAATACGAGGTGGCAGCCTAATGGCACTTTCTGACAATAGACTTGTGACAGCTGCCCTGAGCTCACCCCGCTGTGCAGCGCACCCACGGCTCCGGGCATCCTCCAGTTTGCACATGGACTAGTTGTAGAAGTAAGCCTCAAATGCAGCGTCTATTTTACCACCTTTGCTTTGCTGATAAAAAAAGGAGCTTGGGAGACTGTTTTATTTTATAAAATCTATAATCCCCACAGCTGTACCTGAGAATGAGCCTATGCTTCCTACCCACTACACAATGGTTTTTTATGGAGTTCTTCCCACTACTAGTCCAGCAAACTCGCCTTGCATTTATATTAATGATAATGTCTTTAAATACAGGCAGCCCACGCAGAATAAGGGAACCACTAAAAGCAAGTGGTGTGCGATAAGAGGCTCTGCAACAAGTTGGGACTTTTCGCAGGAAAACCTGTATGTTTGGTTTGAACTGTTAAATAACTACGGGTAGGGGAAAGCAAACCCAGTAGCAAATAAAAGACTGCAGCCTAACGGCACCCTCAGCCAACAGGCACATGAAAGCTACTGCACTTTAAGGACATACTGAAAGTCTTCCCAAACTTCCCAGGTGTCTTAACTTTCCTCATCACTTGACAAAAGGTGAAAAGATAAAAATTAAGACAAGTTGTCATTTCTTCCCATCTCTCATTGTATCATCACCGTTTAATTCCCAGATACTTAACGATCACTTGAAAGCTTATAATTTCCCATTCACAGCTATTGGGAAAGCACAGTGCCAGTAATCCCAGGTTATATAGTGGAATTACAACTGGCAACTGGGCACTTATCTGAAAGCACCAAATACCCTGTGATTCAAGCCAGGACCTAAAGGTACTTTGGCCCACTCCGCTCCACAGCTGCTGTAAGAGTTATTTTTACAGCACAGTTTGTCTACTGATTTACTACTACTGTTAAATGAATTCTAAAATTTGCTTAAACATTTGTGTTTGAATTTGAGGGAAAAATAGCTCCATTAGCAAAGGCTGAGTCTAATAAAATGGAAATAAGTTGTCTGCCCCCCAACTCTCATCTACTAGCTCTTAACAATTAGGCAAATTGTGGTAAATGAGTTCCAAGGACAGGGGAAAATGAGGTAGATTTGTATTTCATGCCCCAATAAGGATAATTACCATGCTATTGTTATTTAATATATAAATAAAAGTACGATGGAAATACATTTCAGAGTTCGAGTATTCTATAGGGTCCCCTTTCACAGCACAACGCTAAGGCAAGCCAAACCTGGAACCAGTTACTTCAAAACATATTTTAATTAAAACACATGGGCTATTTTCAGGTGGATAAAATCACAGTGGATTCAATGGCAAAGGGCTGACTGAAGCTGCATTTGCACACTGAGTAAACTGGTGTTAAATCACTGCAGCAAAGGTGCTCTGTCCAGAAGGCTTTCAAGTATCACAAGTAAAATAAGTCTGGGTTACTTAAGTTCTTACAGCTGATCCCCTTTCATGGAAAAAGCCAATTACAGATCACAGATGTCTAGACTAATCCTTTTAAATATCACAGAGGCAGGAAATAATGTGAAAGTGCAATAAATGACAATTTGTATAGCTTGGGTAGTGGTAGAATAAGACGGCACATGAAAAACAAACACAAAAAGGCTCAAACTGACAAAGGAAAAATAAAGGCTTATATTAACATTCAAGCTCAGTATGGTAAGACTGGAGACCATGGGCTAGATTCTGTTCTGATTTACAGCCTGTAAATCCCTTTCAACTGCATGGAGAAAAATTAAGCACAGAATGTCTGCTTGCGCTATTGAATTACTTGTTCCTCCTCCTTTCACCTCCTTCTCCTTTATTTCAACACTGCATTTTATTCTAACTTTTCTATAATTTCTGAAGTTTATTTTAATCATGGGAAAGAAAAATTCTATTTTCTAACAGTGTCTGCATCTTTCCAAGGCATATGTCTGGTAATTAGCATGGTGGGATCATTAGCATAAATATACAAAGAAATTTGATTTTAGAACACGAATACCATTTTTGCTATGGAGCAATATAGGACAGGTGACAGGCCCAGCTGGGAAACCTCTTTTTCATTTTTCTGTGACCACAAATCAGACATCTTGGGCTCACAGCAGGACAGGCTCTACTGGCAGTAATTGGCACCATCTGTAGCTGTCAGAGCAGTGCCTGGCATTCCAGCATTTCATCTTTCCAGTCAAGGCATTCATCACTAGTCCAAAACTCAGTCAGCTGACACTGAAAGATTAACTTGCATTGATTTGCTTGGATAAGCTCGCCTGTGCCTCAGTTGGTACTGAACGTTCCTGTTTAATAGCCATCACCATCACAAGATGTTTACAAGGTGATTGTCTACTTAGCTTTTTCCATTCCCCTTCTTGGTCCTAATGTGTTTTCAATTATTATAATTTAGGTGATAGTGAATTAAAAGAAAGCGAACGTAGCTAGCAATCAGAGAGCGAGACTTAATGAAAGGATTAGAAATTCACAGCAGTGGCTGTTTACTGGTCTTAAATGAGCAGCTTCTCCCACCCCCGTGTGTGTCAAGAGACAAAACTTGTTGATTTGGGGGTTCAGCAACGAACCGAGTCCCCGCCAGCTGTCAGTCTGCATGATAAAACTAAATGAAACTGTTATTATTTTAAAATGCAATTTTCCAGTACTTGGGTAATTTGGTTTACATTTTCCAGGAAAGCTTTATGGTAGCTACACCAGATGCAAAGCTCAACCTCTTTCGCTTAATCACCTAACGCTATACCTACTTACTAGTGTTTTTTTTAGTCTCTGATGTGTTCAAAGCCCAGAGCTTAATCTTTCACAGTCATACAAGGGTCATTACTATTTCAATTTAGAAACCTAATGTGTTCTGTAGAATGTTTTGGGGTGAACAAATTGAAATCTGAAAGCTAAAAAATCATGTCAATTTTAGCAAATGATAGCCAAATGCAAGAACTTCCAAGGCAAACATGAAAATTTGGGAGTCTTACTTAAATGACCATCCTTTTTTGAAAATAAAAATAAAGATTCATGTATGAGTAAATAAAGGGGATTACTGGAGGTTTCTTAATCACCTATTATGGCTTATCAAAATCTTGCTCAGAAATCACTATTACTTCTCTCTCCTAGGCATCTTCTCATTAATGGCTTATTTCCCATAGCACAGGTGATGTGTCACAGCCCACAGAACATGTCCACATACGGCTCGTTGGTACTTGTAGGGATTTGGGGCCTTCTCTGTGTATCTAGTTCAGACCAAAAGGTCTATCATCCCAGGCTTCTTTCTGCAACATTTTGGGATGAAACTGCAAGGGTTGACAAGTTGGAATGAACACTGAAAAGCACCTGTGATATCAACGTGGCGTATCTACAGAGCACAATAAAAGACTAAGGAGAGATACCTGCTAATGCCACGTGTATGAACTGGCTCATCGGAGCAGTGGGGTACATCAGCCCAGGCACAGCACAGTGTTCATACAACTACACAGAGCCCAGCAACTCTGCTGCCTCCCGGGGCAGGGAGGTATCACCCTGCATCGTGCACAGCCAGCTATGCACTGCACTGGGCGGCACACATGTGCCTCGAGGAGGCCCTGCTCACCTTGTGGCACTTGTGGATAGGCAAGTTATAAAGCAAAGCACTCACAGACAGCAAGTGTTGCGAGCATGCATGAACTGCTGGGACACCATGGAAAGAAAACAGGTCAGAAAGGGGTTGCAGAGCCTGACTGTTGGGTCCTGTGGGGCGAATGGGACAGCAGATCCATCTATAAAGCCCAAGGTTTGACTTTGGGGATGGCAGCCTCATCTGGGCATGGGAGCTCTGCAGAGCCAAAAAATACCAAAAGCAAATTCAGCTTTGCATGAGGTACAAAAACATACATGAGAAGGTGACACTGCATCAGGGAGCATGAAAGCAGGCAAAACAGAGGCTCAGTCAGGGGCTGGTGGTTCTGAGCAGAGCTGAACTTGTGCTCCTGAAAGTTTTGCCTCTGAAAACAGGGTATTTCAGTTAAAAGGGAATATTGTGGCTATGATTAGCAGTGTCTTTCCCAGCTCTGACATAGACTGCTCTGAGAACATCTCCTAAACTTAGAGCCACATCTTAAACTAGGCTTATGATTTAGTGGTTTTTTTCCTTTTTTGGACAAATAAGTAGCAATTTTGTCTCTTTTTACAATGAAGATGGGATGTACAATACTCCATCAAACAGAAGACAACAGTGGTATTTAAAATATCTTATATAAATTACATATATTTTAAACTACCTTTATTAAAAGCATTTCATCCACTACAGAAGACTCATAAGTGTTTGCAACACATCTGTGGAATAAAATAAAGAAAGAGTTAAGCATAAAAGAGTATTAAGTCATCTGGTTTGGAGGGATTTTTGTATTAGATCTTGTTCATTTATTAAGTGTAATGTGATAGTGGCCAGATGATTAATACAGTGTGGTGGGAGTGATGTAACAGGAAAGATAAAAATGGATATCATAAGCGGAGCAGAGGACAGAGATGTGGAGGGGGTACGCAGGGAGGGTTGGGATAAGAAGGTTAGTGTTTACAGTGTCCGGGTGTGACTGACTTCCTTTGGAATGAGCTTTAGGGAGGATTTAGTCTTTCAGCTGGTGATTATATCCCACAGGATGTCCGAAGTGAGGGAAGGGAGCATGGTGTTCCTCTGGTTTGAGACAAGTACTACCCCTTGCACCAATATGTTCAAACCATCTTTCTGCATCTATGAGGAGTGATTTTGGCTGACTCCAGCTATGCTGAATGGTGCCCACTGGGCTGCCCCACTGCAAGCCTGGCAGGGGCTCAGGGCAGATGGGGCAGAAGGGATCTTCTGTGAATAAGGAGTGTGCCGAGAAGGGAGTGACTGGAAGATTTGTGAAACCCTGCTATTAATTAATGGGTATAGCTGCCTTTGGCAAGAAATGCCTAGAGAGCAAACTTAGCTATTAACAGTGTTCACTGACAAAGATCTAAAAAAGGTGGAATTTATCCAGAAAGCCTCACTGCTTTCAGATATGTATTCTACCATGGTGGTTGACACCTCTCACATGCAACTGTATTTGGGATGGATCCTTTATTTGGCTTGAACCAGAAACTAAAACTCAGTAGCTAACCAGGTGTCCCATAGGACAGTGCTAAGGAATTTAGTTATACCTGTGCTCACTTTGTGACCTGGTGGTCTGGACAGGAAAAGAAACTACTCACTACATCAACACCATATCACAGAGTACTTCTACTCTAGGGCCTGTGCAATTGTTGTAAGGGTCAGCTTTTCAAAAGCATTCAGCATCAGCAAGTTCCACTGGGGAGGCCAGATTTTCCAAAAAGATCTAATCACCCAAGAACATCTATTGAGTGCCTAAACCCGAGGGGAATGTAAAGGATATTCTAAGTTGACCAGATAGTTCGACTGCGATTTTTATGGTATGATCACACCAATTCAAGGTGCATAAGGTGATGTCAACATACAGGAGAAGCAAAGAAGAAAGGAAAACGCTCAAGGTCAGCCATGGTGGTACAGTGCACTGATGTGCTTAGAGCCAACGGTTTTACCTTTAGTAAGCACACTCGACAGTTTTCACCCAGAACAGCCAGGAATATAAAACTATTGCTGCTTAGAGGGCAACTTTCTCTTCAGAGAGGGAACTGCTCAGGGGAATCAGATTTCTGTATCGACTTTTACATATACAGAAGGTGACTACAGGAATTAGGCCAGACTGTATTGCTCCAAGGGGATAGTAAGTCCTGTGGGGAGATGGAAATGCATGTGGATTGTTCTAAAACCCTCTCTTCCTATGCATTTTCACATACTATTAAAACAAACTGTACTTTTGTTTCCAAATAAAGTTCGTCTCATTACTAGAGTTGCATCTGGGCTAAGACTCACAGCAGAAGGCCCAATGCCTTAACTCCTCCATGATGTCCAAGAAGCACCATTACATGCAGAACTCACTGCATGAGCCAGAGTGCTGCAGGATGTCACCTGAAGAGAGCCATGAGCCGGAGGAGAGCCAATGCCCTGCCTGAGGACGAGAGAAGATGCAGAGCCCAAGCCAGGCTCTCTGGTCACAGAGCAGTGCAAGAGAGAGAAACCAGCAGAGCTCAGCTCTCCCCTGACCCAGGAAAACCAAACTGACCTTTTCTCTCTCTGGCTTAGCTGGTACAGTACTGGTAGTTCACGACTTGTAATAATTTACCAACTCGATTAACAATAATGAAGATAGCATGACCATAAAGTCTACTCAGAGGAGGAATCCCAGACAGCATGGAGTGGTGGGAGCTGTCAGCACTTCTTTCAGCCTTTATCAACAAGGTCAGTAGGTATCTGCAGTGTGGTCCCTCTTGCATTTAAAACACAGAGGGCTCTGCTGCTTCTGCTTCCCTTTTCTGACCCTTCCAGATTCAGCGAGGCAAAGCCAGGATCCTGTTTTCAAAGCCCATGAACAGAACTCAAGAGGAAACTTCTGACAAGAAATCAGTTATGTGGACTTCTGGTTTAATGTTTCTAAAGGGTTTTAAAAGACACAATTCAGTGAAACACTGAGGAAATAAGCATGGGCTCTGGTTTTATGAAGTTTAATGTTTATAGGACTGGAAAGGTTTATACTCGAAATGTCTGTTTCCATTAAATGGCAGGTTCTTTCCATACCTTGCCCTCCAAAGTCCACTCTGTACATGCAATGCCAGCTCCTTTCAGAACAGCCCAGCAGAAAACAGCTTTTGGGTTACACAGTAAAACAACACTATACTCTAACTATAGTTTACTATAATCTATACTATAATCTAACAACACTAAGATTAAGGTAATTATAGAAGAAAAGTTACATTCTGAGGCCCTTTATAAAACAAAACATCTTATTTATGGAATTAAGCCATATCTGTTTGCTATCAGATCAACTACAGGAGTAAGGACCTTTACATTTTTAAGATTGCAACTTTTTTATTTTTTTAAAGGCATTTACCTTTACCTAGCAAGCATTAGAATAAATCTACCAACTTTGAAGAAACAGCACTAGCCCACCAGATATACATGAGTTCTGAGACATTTGGCACTTCTCCTAAAGCCTAAGATACTCCATCATTTATTCACATGAAGAACTTAATTTCAATTTATTTAAGAATTTCTAGCTTGCACAGTCCCAGAGAAAAGGTTCAGAACGTTACCCTTATTCATTTGGAAACCAGAAAGCAAATAAAAGCACATAAGACCTTATTACTTTTTAAAATGTCATGATAACTGTTCCAGCCTCGTGATTTTTTTGAGAAAGAACCTTTGTCTGTCTTTGGTGGGTATTTTTTTGTTAGTTTTGTTTTGGGGTTTTTTGGGTGTGTGTGTGGGGTGTGTGTTGTGGGTTTTTTTAAGTGCTTGTCAGTGACAACATCCAGTTTGATAAATAGTTGGTTGTAAATGCAGGCTAGAACTTTAGACATTACAAACCACATTTTCCAAAATCATTATTGGTCTGTCTTAATTAGAGGAAGTCCAACTTGAATTTCAAACACTTCTGAATGTTTTCTGTGGAAGTCAGGCTCTTTTTAGGGTCCCTTAGCTTGTTCCGCTCCCTCCCTAGTACCTGAATACACTAGATAGAAGTGTGCATTAGAGTAGAGTACGAAGCTTTGAAACTCCCAACAGAACAAAGTTCCCTGGAATTCCTGAATTCACTTAGTTTAGGTCTGTTCTGAAATACCATAGGAGAATTTGCTTCTCTTCCAGCAGCAAGCCTCTACCAATAAAAACCATTATGGACAGATAAATTAGGAAAATCCATAGCACAACCCTAATTTATAAGAGATGAAGGCCTTTGTATACATTAAGCACAGTAATAATGATAAGAAAATATTTGAAAACAGATAGTCTGATATGGTGTTTTCAGCCCTTCACATTGCATAACTTTTATTATGGAGTCTTGTCTGCTTTTCACTACATCCATGTTGTTGTCCTCATTAATGTCAAAAGGATTTATGTGTGCATACGGAGGGAAGAATCTATGCCTATGTGTTTGCAGTCTCACCTGTTATCTTTCTCTTGTCATTATCTAGCAAATTCCCTTCCAAAGGACAACATTTATAGCTCACTGGTAAATATAAGGCAGATAAATTTTATGTACTGAAGCAACATGAGTATGAAGTTGGTCTGACTCAATTGTATCAAACCAGCTGAAACAGATATTATATACACAACAGATGCATCTCTGGTTTCAAAGTTTTCATAAGGAAAAATTCCTCTGGGCAAAAGAAATCAAAACATTAGGATAAAATACATTGGATCTCAGGAATTTCCTTTGCAATTATTAGGATCTCCACAAAAATGACCCATTAAAAAGCGATCCTTATTTTTCAGTCCTATCAGCTACAGCACATCATCAAAAGTTTACATAATTCTTAAAACCAGATACAAAATGTCAACAGACTGCAGCTGAATGCATCATAGATACAGAATACTCTTGCAGAAGGTTTCATTAAGTCTAACGTGATTTACAGGACTTAAGACACATTGCTTCAAGATTTTTATATCACTGCAGTAAGTACTCCAGGGATGTTTCGACCCACTCAAAATTGTTTTAGCTCTGCTATTACCTGGGTCAGAACTGATGGCAACATATATCAATTAGATTGTAGCAGTTTAATACCTGCTCCTATGCATCTGGTCACTCAGAGATTCACATCCTAATATTTCCATACCCTACACAGAATATTCAAACTGAGCTCTGGAATGGGCTAACGTTATCTCATTTATTTAAGAAGCAGTCTTAAAGAAATGGCACCGGGAGACTATACACGTTCAGATTACAAATGTCCACTTCATTCACGACAGACAATGGTGCTTTTTCTTTTCCCTTTTTCTGATTACTGCTAGATGTTTGCCTTGACCATATTGAAGATTATGGTGCAGCACTATAACTAATTAGGCACAGTGGACTCTAGACTTGTTGATAAACTGAAGTAGTATCACTGACATGGATTAACTCCAGTTTAGGGTCTAAACCCTCATTTTTTACTATTTTGATCCCTGTTAAATAGAGAGCATTTAAAAAACAGAGTGCCACTTCAGTATTTTCTCATATCTAGAGCCAGAATACATGGGTGCTACTTCTGTATAGAGAGATAAGTATAGCTAATGACTATGTCAATGTTGATCACCGTGTATATTTTATATGACATGGCAGTTGGGTAGACCTGCTTTGCTGCAAGTTGTTAGTTACCAATTTGATTGGCAGTGAATTTGTCCCTGAAATTTACCCAGCTTGAGGAGAAGTGCCCCAGTGACATAATTTTATTATTCAAAGCCTGGTTTATCCACAAATTTTTCACCAATGCAGCACAACATGGTTAGAGCTGCCTTTTTAGTAACACCTGAGAGGCTTAATCTCTAAGGTAAGGAATTTTGTCTGGTGTCAAAGGCTGAGATATTTTAGGAACGTCTGTTGCTTACTTTTCTGCTGTGGAGGTGTGAGGTTTTTAGATTGCTAGAAATACTGGGTTTGGTACATGTTGTATGTGGCAAGAGACAGTTTACAGCCAAACGACTTTACACTGATTGAGGGAGAAACCTAAGGTCACTAATATATTGTTTATGGGTAGGCCCTTATGGTTGATATGCTTTTCTGTACATCTTGTTTCATACAGGCAAAATTTTTAGCATAAGAGAAACAAGACATCAGCAAAAGTCAGTAGAATCAGCTTCTACAGAGCTCTTCTCTGCCTCTCCTTCAAACAGAATGCATGTCTGTAACAGAGTGCCTTATCCTAGCAAAAATAATAGGAGATTTCAAGACCTTTTGCTCCCTACCTGCAAGTGCCAAGATGTGAAACAGGAACAAAGATAATTCAGTGTAAACACTAAAAATATAGTTAAGCCGCATGACCAAGAAAAACATCAGGGTTAATAGTATTCTGTTAGCGCAAATAACTGCACATATAAACCAACTCAAAATCTTACTTGCATATTACGCGGCAGTAGCGTTTTTACAATAAAGCTGTTAAAACTTTACAAAACCTTAATAAAAGAAGAAACTAGGCCTGTAGGGGCAGAAATCTACAGGATTTGCCCTCCAAACTTTCCAGTGGGGGAAAACCATCTCTTTCAGAAGAACTGTGTGCAGTTTTACAGTGGTCCTGCTTCTGCATGAATTTCAGAATACATTTACTAGAAATTCATTACATGAAACATTTATCCCATGAATAAATTAGAGACTCTGAAATACAATGCAATAAAACTTTTGCTGCTAGAAAGATTTTTATGGGTGAAATAATGTGAAAATTAGTAACATTAAATATGATTCTCCTTAACCCAGAATAGTCACCACACAATTATTTTGACATGTTCTGGCATACATCATCATAGATCTAGTCAAATAGTGTTATAGAACAGATTTTGAACCCTTTTATCAAGCATTAAGGAACACACAAAAAAAGGCAGTGGAGGGGAGAGTTTTCAATCCTAAACTTCTGAAGAGAGCCATTTTTGCCATTACGTTCAAGAAAAGCAAGATGACTTTTTTCACAATGGTTTTATTCAGTCCTTGAGTGGATGAGCAAACAGTTTTACTTTTGTCTCTGTTGTGCGTTAGGTATGAAACTCTAGCATGGAGTAAATGCATTTAAAGGCAAGTATTCATGTACATCAAATGTGAAGTCTGCATGCAGTGTTGAGGCATGGGATCACTTCTTTACTAAAAATTTCAGAACTTAATATGTTTACAAAGCTGCTCTTTGCCATTAATTAACCGCGGGTAAATCCCACTAACATAGTGTTAGTGCTAGTCTTCAAAGCGACAGATCCCTCCACCCTTCTTCATGCAGAAGAGGTTTTTAAGCGCTGAAAGAAGATGCCACTTTCTGTGAGTAAACACACCTGAAACTTTAAACCCTTATTGGAAGGTATAGTATTATATGAGGTCAATATACATTGAAATGTAGTTTCCAGATAGACTGACAAGGCAGGTGAGATCTCTCACCTACGTTTCTCACCTGATTATAGAAAAGAACCTAATCTTGGACAAAATGATGTACTTTTTAAGTGACTAAAATCTGGTGGGATGAAGCACAATGCGAGGATTTAAACCTAACTTCAGATACCAGAATTTTCTTATCCTATGCTTTTCCAAGCCTACTGGAATTGTCACGTCTCACAGATCTGTCATACTGCACTCAGCTGCTTCAAAACACTAGTGCCACACTTGCAAGAAAAGTGTCCCTGCTTTGGAGTGCTTGTTTGTAAAAGAAAACAGACTATTTTTGCTTTATTGAGGAAGGTATTTTAGGACAAGAGAGACTGAATCCATGTATTTACTTTGGGCATTTCCCTGTTCATAGATTTTTGTCTAGTTAGGTGGATCTGGATTTTGGCAGGCTAACAGCAGACTTTGTTTATTGCCTGTTCTGAAGAACAGAAACTTGCATGGAGCCTTTCTGGAGGTGCCCCTTTTCTGACTCAAATGATTAAATAAATGTTTATTGAGTATTAAAGTATGTCTTTTTCTTAGGAGGGAATAAAACACTGATGGAACTGAAAGTGCAAGGGTGCATAGCACCCTGTGCACACCAGATATTCTGACCCAGGGTGCATGAGCATGACTGTATTCAGAGGAGTTAAATCAGACACCCTTGAATGCTTTATCTCCCTCTCTCTCTGTTTAGTTTCCCACAGCATAACTTTACACATTACCTCATGACATCTTTATAGTGGTGGAGAAAATGATGAGACTCCAGTCCTTGAAAAATCGCAAACACAGACTCATTTGTAGCATTTGGCTGCTCTAATTAGCACATCACTGAGGGGTAATGAATAGAAGTCTGTGAAGAAACTTAAAAATTTGTACCACTAGCAATGTTAGAGTAAAAATCAGAACTGTGAGTAACAGTACTCCAAGGATTTTGGTAATTACTGGATACTCCCAATATAAGGTCTGTCACTTGATCCTAAGGGATTCTAGGGCTTCAACAAGCCCCAGAGGCCCAATATTCCACCCCAATAAATGAGGCTCACAAAGTTCACTCAGAGTTAAAGACATCATCACAACTCTATTGTTCTTGCTTTCCTTTGTTAAAGGTGGTTCTTAAACTGCACGGAATTACACAATCTTTTTTGTATGTTAATCATTGGACTCCTCCATCTGTAATGAGATATTATAGTTTCCATGTGTGTGAAAGCATGGAAATTACATCACTCCAATAACCAAATGTGCAAGGACACAATGATTCCTAAAGCCCAACAAACAGCTGCAGTATTTGTATTAGACAAAATCCATTTAACATTTCAATGGTCTCAACACAGTTGAAAGGTGTGAAGGTAATCAGAGGGGATGGAAATGTTACTCTTCAGGGGATGGAAGGAGACCTTGACCAAAGAAAGGGCAGTGTCCACACCTGCTCCTGCCTGAGCACTCAGGCCATCCATTCCACCACCCCGTGAGCCATGACAGCACAGTGCCACATCTGCAGCAAAGCACATGCATTCTCCACCCTCTGAAAAAAGGGTTACACAGGCCAGGGTACACCAGCCTGCAAGAACCAGCCACTGGCAGCCCTCAGAAAAGATCAAGCTGGCTCTTTCCAGCTTTAGGAAGAGGCACTGGCCTGGCACATCAAACCTCCCTCCCTTAGCTAAGCAAGGGCTTCCTCCTCTCTACAGAGGGAAGCTTTCAATTCTGACCCATTCTCAACCTGATGTAAAGGGGCTCCAGCCTGTAGTTTATAACATATTTTTTAAAAGGCCCCTTAGGATCAACAACTTATATTGCAACTTTCAGTTGAACCATGCACTTGTAAAGCTAGATTAAGCTGGGGCCTAAACGTCATGACCCTTTCCTCTTACCTACTCCCTTTCTTTCCACCTCCCATCATTTTTGGCTTTTCTCTAAGTAATTTCACTCTAAGATTCAAAACAAACAAACAAAAAACCAACAAAAAACCCCAACAAAAAACCACACACACACACACCCCCAAAAAAAAAAAAAAAAAGGAAAGGAAAGAAAAGAGACAACAACCAAACTCTGTATATAAACACTGGCAGATTTCAGGCTTGCTTTTCATCCTGAACCTAACGGGCAAAGAGCGTCAGTGCATTTGCAAGCTTTTCCAAGTGAGCCTAGAGGGGCCTGTTTACCAGAGATCGAATCTCTGGCAAACAGCTCATTGCAGCTCTTCAAACAAGCTGAAATTATGACCTTATGTTATTGTTTCTCAACAACCCAAACCTTTGATGTAAACTAATGTTGACCTTTCCAGCATAAATTTGACATGAAGCCACTTTTGTTTAAAATGCCCTATGAAAATTCAGCTCCAGTCTTATTGGATAAAGCCTTTATATGGGATAATAAATAATAGATAATAAACAACTGGAGCCAATTTAGTCATTGAAGTATTTTCTTTTCCTGACTGGCTATCATAATGGATCTTTTCTACCTTGGCTTATGTAGGGCTGTCTCACACCACTATGGGCCCATCCAACATGAGCCAAATCCTACTGAAGTCAACGGAAAAACTCGTCAAAAATTTCAGGTCTTCAGTCTCTAGGTGATACCTAGATTACAACTAAATTAAATTGCCTAACTCCCATGGACCTCTGTGGGTTTTATATATTAGGAGATATTCCTACCACCCACCTTAGCTTTAGGTGTGTGTCCAAGGTAAGCAGGTGTCTCCAGAAATGAGATCATATGATTTGGGGAGTTAGGTTCCTAATTCAGCCTCAGCAAGTGGTTCCTTTTGTCAGCTACAGAAAGCATACCGAGGTGGTCTCCTAATATAAGCACCTTTCCTCTATTGAACTGGTGACTCTATTTTTGTTCTACCATACTCACCAGCAGTGACCTGCACATCTTCCCAGGCTGCCCAAGAGTCATTGAAGTCTGCTATGTGTAGGTAAGCTGCACATTCTCTTCCAACAATGTATTTCATTTTTCATGACTAATCTCTAGCCCCTTATTGTTTTGCTTATTAATTTGTAAAGTAGTAAAAGGGAATCAACAGACAAAAAGGAAGATAATTCTGTTAATTTTTCAAAGTGCTGCTATTAATATTTAGTGCTCTCCTCTCCAGCTTAGCAGTTTCAAATAACAGAAATTTAGTTGGAGAATCCAGATAAAAAATGAGCAACCTTTATGTGGAGTCCATTAACTAATGCTAAATTAAAGTGGCATTGAAATGGAATTAGAGGGATGTGTATAAAAAAGAACACGTGACAAGCACATGGATACCACATGAATCCATTATGATAAGTATTCTTCCAGTAAGAGCAAATGAATTCATTCTGACCACACACTTAAAATAAAGCCAAACCTAATTTTTTCTTTTTTAATCAATGTCAAAATATTATCTCATTGTTAAACTAAACATACTATCTACTGGGCCAAAAGATTCATAAGACAGTGCTTCAGCGTTGAAAATATAATTCACTATAATTCACTATGTAATTACTTATATATATATCAAATAGTAAGAGCCTCACTTTCTCCTACAGATTTTGCACTCCAAAGTGGGGATTCAACCCTTACTGAGCCTGTTACGGTAATCTGCTTTGCTGCATGACACACTCTTAAAGTGCCTGAATTCTTTTCTGCAGAAAGCTGGTGTTGCTTCCCTGTATGCCAAGCTGAGTAAATATGAGCAAGCCACAAAACAAAGGTGATGAACCCAAGCATTTATGGTAAGCTCCACTGACAGCAGCACGTTTCCTAACCTAATAACCACCTTCAGAAAGGAGCATAACTATCACTTGAAATAAATATCCCTTAATATTAGAAATATTAAGCATGGGTTAACAGTTTAGTTTGGGGACCAGACTAAGAGGCCATGCATTTTTTTGGAGAGCAGAGATCCATACAAATAAAGCATACTTGTAAAGTTTGCTTGCTTATCATAAAGCAAGTCCCATGCAAATCACAGAAACAGCAGTGACAAATTTCATGGGTTGGTCATGGAAAAATGGCAGATTTCACAGCACGACACTGATTAAAAGACATGGCAGAAAAATCACAAATAAAGACATTTAAGCTGCCAAGAAAATTAATTGTTTTAAGTACTGAATTCCTGCTTTATTAATATACTTCTCCTGGATAGATATTCTCCAATGCAGCAAAACTGTCACTAAAACAAATTTGTAACACAAAAAATCTCCCAGTTTTAGGGATATTTTCCAAAGGAGATCAGTGTCCTTAAATCTTAATTTAGATAACCACTGAATAATGAAGCAGACAACAATCCAGGATGACAAAATGAACTTTCCGGAAATATATTTTCTGAGTATAGCCTTCCCTGAACTGGCAGTGCGAGCCTTTATGCCAGCGTCAATATAAAGTTGCATTACAGCTTTCTGCACAAGAAGAAATCTCAAGGGAAGCCTAGTGTCAGATAATAATGCCCAGTTCTCACTGATAGACTAAGACTTCCCATTTATTTTTAGAGGCATTGGCTAATCTGTCATCACACTGTAGGTCCATGTCCAAGTGCTTTCCAAAATTTATGAAAAATTCAAAGCCACGCACAACACAGCTGCTTTAGGGTTCGCATAAAGGAAGGTTAAGTAGCTCAGCTCAACGCAAAAACCACTCTGTTTTGGTGTGAGGATGGAGTTTTCACCTGACCTCAAAGATGAACATGGGAACAGTCAATTAAAGCTCAAGTCTCTATTACAGCCCAGAGACACTGGTGGGAACACAGAATTCACACAAAGGAAAAGGGTTGTCTCCTGCCTCATCCAGTTCATTCCGCACCACCAGCTCTTCCTGCCATTCTCCTCCATGCTCTGTGAAAGAGGCTGGAGAGGGAAATGATGATTCTGGAGAAAAATAACCCAAACTGCTTACTATAACATCATCCTGTGCTCTGTGACTTCCATGAAATTTGCATTCCATGAAAAGTCTGCTTTTTAAAAAAGAAAAAAAAAAAAACACCTTGTCTCTGTCAGAAGGGAAAAACATAGTCA
Organism: Falco naumanni; assembly: GCF_017639655.2. Taxonomy (NCBI): domain Eukaryota; kingdom Metazoa; phylum Chordata; class Aves; order Falconiformes; family Falconidae; genus Falco; species Falco naumanni. Next base: position 9,821,519 of record NC_054067.1, read on the forward strand.
AGATAAAAATAAAAATTCCGGGGAAATCATAACAATGTCCATTCATTTTAAAGATAAATTCATAAATACTATGATATTATGTTGCAGAAAAAGATTTAAGAACTGGAAATATTCCTTTCTGAGAACACCAAATATTTTGTTTCAATTTGAAAAAAAAACCCGATATATTCCATTGCACTGATTTACTAAACCACATATATTCCAATTCATTTATTTACTACATCAGTTGTTACCTTTTGGCCTTTCAGTCCTTTCAGTGGCTAAATCTGAATAACCAAAGGTGAACACAACAGCACAGCCCCTACAAGCACACCATGTCTCGGTGGAGGAGGAAGGTAAAACTCTCCAGTACGGTTCCAGGGTTCAGCTGAATGTGGTCCTTTACTGCAGATTTCTTTTAGGATTGGAAAGGACACAGGTCCCTATGACAGTGCAGCACTTCTCAGGAACACAAAGACAATGCGAAGAGAATTTTGTGAGGGGAGCCTCAGAGATCATTCCATTTCCATATGGAAGGATCCATATGCATTCTTTTAAAATGAACCTCTTATGGGGCACGTCTGAGCAAGCGAACCTCAGATGTCCTCCCCTCCACGGAATGTGGCACCATCCCCTCAGCTGAGGAAAGCCAATGCAGCACATTTGGTAAAGAGAATTAACCTGAGGCTTTTGCACATTAAATGAGGCCCAGAAAAGTACAGTGCTCACAGTATGCTGGCTACTATTTTTTTTTAACACACTTTCTTATTAATAAGTAGTGGCACAAGCCAAAGAAAACTTCAAAAAAAGGAATGGTTCTAGCACATGCTGAAGAAACATAGACAATCCCTCATGCAGAAACAAAAAATGACCCCATCATTCATTTCTCAGAGGAAGGCAGCAATTTCATGGGGCAGTAGCCACACAAGGGACGAAACCGAAGCTGCTCTTCATTATTATCTACCTCCCAGTTCTGCTCATCTGTATCTGATCAGACAAATGTGTTCAAATTTACTGTGAATTTTAAACCCTTGAGGTTCAAAACATTAAGCCAACAGGCTGTTGACCAACAGTGGAAAATTAAACCCGACCTGGCTGAAGGTGTGAAAAAAAGTGAACACTTCTGGAGTTTGAGTTTTCTCTAGTTTCTCACACAAGAACAAAGATTAATTAATAACTATTTCAAATTATTATTTCATGTGTCAGTCTAATGCTCTGACTTTTCCTATGACAGACCTTGGCCTCTAGCAAGGTGGATGCAAAATCTCTTCCAAATATCAGCAGTACGCATATGGCATGATGGACATTTTTCAAAATCTACTGCACCCCTACATTTTTCTCGATTGCTCAACACATTGGTAGTCATTACTGTAGCAACTTACTTCAAGCCAAGAGATATAAATGTCTCTCTGTGCTGACTGGCAGGGTGCTGTAAAACAGCACATGCAGCCAATCAAACACACATACTCTCTCTTCCTCCACGGGGATACAGTATGTATTTTCATGGTATAGCTGGGACTGATTGCCATCAATCAAGACCTGGATTGCCAGTCCATCTCCACATCTAAGCATGCGGAGTGAAAGGCAAATCTAATTCACGAGTATTGTTTGGTAAACTCCTGAAACTTTATTAGATTAACTTTTTGGACAAAACAATAGAAGTAATCAGTTCATCAATTCAGGAAAAGATCTCAAAAGTCAAAATGCTTCCAAAATTAGATCTTCTCTGCTTTTAAAGGTAAGCAGATGGAAAACATTTGATTCTTATTTATTACCAGTTAAATTTATGTCCCTTATTTCACCATAAACTACAAGACTTCACAAAAGTGTATCTTATTTCACTGATCTTTAATAACCTGAAAACTGGTAACAGAAACCTATAATGAAGCACCCCATATACTGTAAATTAAAAATAAGTAAAAGACCTCAAAGAGGTTTTCTTCAAAAGCTGCTTCAGTTTAGTGTTTCATTTTATATATACACTACGAGAAAGACATCTGTAAACATTTCTAAAGCATAATGCACAGGAACTAGCTATGTTATTATCTATTCTAAGCACATGGTTCAACATTTGTTTATGCAAACCATATAATTGGAAACTCTGTCCATTTTCTGCTTGTGCTAAATATTCTGTGTATAAATACTTTTCATAGTAGATAAATAGGGTTTTTATTTAGGTCTTATCACCTTCATATTACATATTCATTGATTTCTAAACTGCCTTAAACAGCTCTGTAGATGTGAAACATTATGAATTCAGTTTTGGCACCTTGGTATTAAATTTGCATATCAGGTCACGCACCGCTTGACATACATGCAAAATTGCACTGCGGCTATTTTATTACAACCCACAAAAGATATTCAGAAACTGCATGCAGCATCAAAATAAATTAAAATGGATAAAAGACCCAATAGTGAGCCACATTTTTTTTTATTGTTTAGTAGTGCCTAAAGCCATTTATATGTTCTAGTCAATAAACAAAAGTTACACTAAAACAATTTTTAGCCTTTCTGTTATTATATTTTAATTGTAGGGGTAAATATATTTGTCCCTTTATCAATTGTATCCCTCTTAAGGCTTGAAATCTTTGAAATTGTATGCTATAAAAAGTAATATGTATGGATCACTGGCAAGCCTTCATGTCTTTCTGCCTATGTCAGAATGTATACAGACCCCACGTGTCAAGAATCAGACATACAAAGCAATATATTTGTCTAGTTGATTTTGTATTTGAGATGTTTTTGTAACTTATTGTGTATGCCAAGACTGCATTTGCATGAAGACTCTGCATTTACCCAAAGTTAAAAGTGCATCAGTCAATGCCGTTCAGATATTCCAGCACCCTCAAAATATACCAAGTAACTACATTAGGTGGTTCGTCTGTAAATTGCCCTCTTTATATTCAGTAAGCTGTACCAAAGACATTAGAAAATTAAATAGTAGGGGACACATTTTCCAATTGCCCCTTGCTAGAGCTCCATTTCAATGTCTACTAACATTTCAGGATAAATAATTTGGCATTTCCATTCACGTGTTCCCATGCCACACTCACTTGGCTGCTTAGGTACCTCAGCATGCCTGCAAATGGGGGACTCAGGTGTCCTACAAACTCTCAGGGGAGCAGAACGGTGCCCACAAGGCAGCTGTGCCAGCCCCATGCAGGTGCAGAAAGGCCAGGTGAACACAGACAGCCTGGCCACCTCCCCCAGCCCCACTGCACACTCCCCACGCTGCAGCCAAATGGGCGGGCAGCATGAGGAGCTACCGTGTGGCTGGAAGGGGTTCCCAAAGAGCCAGCCAGGGCTTGCACTGGGAGCCTCTGCCACATGCCCAACTGCGGTTGTTTTTATCACCCTCTGAAAAGCCACGGTTCCCTTCCATGTAGATGCAGGCAGTACAAGCATCACCTCGCTCTGCTTTGGGTAGTGAGTACATGTGAGCGCAGGAATGAGCCTGCCTTGCCCAAACAGCTCAACCCCGGCCCCTGAGCCAGAGCACTGGGACCTGCTGCATCCCCCAGACCTGCAAGGTCAGGCAGAAACACGCTCCAAGACCACAGCTGCACACACCCCGTTGTATCCCCCCACCCCCGCCACGTGCGCCCAGGAACACAGCAGAGGTGACTTTTCCTACATGTGTCGTACTCGACCACTAACGACCCTTAACCTTGGGAGAGCCATTAGAAAAAATGGCTGGGGGGGGGTTGTGCAAGAGATACAGCAGTGCCTTCCAAACTGTATATTTCATCAAATCAGGGCAACAGCCTAAATGAGGGAAATCCTGTAATTAACACGTGGCAAATTTGAGACTGCATTTTACTGAGTTGGTCTAACTCAAGCTAATATGAAAATTAGATGGCAGAGCACCCAGGTAAAGTCAGCAACCAACATTCATCCACATAAATGAAGGAGGTGATGCTTGTACCAGTCAGTGTCTGCGGTTAGGCTCTCAACCAAAACTTCTGGCTTCTGAGTTTGCTCTTTTTCTTCTTAAAACATCACAAAAGGAACTTGAAGATGTGCTATCCTCAAGAAAAACACTCAGTGAACTGTGGGCAGAAGGATCAAAGCCTCATCTGTAGTAGCTGGCAGAGGTAGACAGACCTCTTAAGAAATGCGAATGACTGCAGCGAAAATCTAAGCTAATCAGGACCACTATCTTCATAGCAGAAACCTTAAAAAATTGACATAATACAACAAATTGGTTCAAAGCATTACTACAGACCACCATGCTAAATTCCCACATCCTTAGCAGTTTGTAAAAATGTTTAATTTATGTTTATGTATTCTTATTCAAAATGTTAGTTAACAGCCTGTAGGGACCTGGTAATAGGATCCTTTTTTCTTTTTTATGTTTATTAGCTACATTAATGACTGTTTCTGCAATTCTGCTACAAAGACTTGCGTTAATGAACGCCAATTAATTCTGAAATGATTTTAAACAAAGGGTGATGAGAATAACCAATCAACCATGACAGTGTAAAGAGCAAGCAAGCTGCTGTGACCTAATTTTTCTGTGTTGATTCTTTGCTGTCAGAATGCATTGTTATTCATCAAGAAAACACCTATAGATTTTGCATATACATACTACAAAATTATAATTTTGGAAATGTTCTGTTCTTTTTCAACATGGAAAATTATTTCATTTAAACTACAGTTTTCACTAATACTGACTCACAAATTGCAAATACCGGGCTTATCTCCACCAGCATTAGGACCTTACTAATTTCAGCTTCTTAAAATTTAAGGTATAAGTACTGGCGCAAATGCTTGGAGCATTTGGCCTTCCAGACATAAATATAACAAAGAACCATCTCTCTGGTTCACATTGTTTAATTGAGGCATAATATCCATCAATCTATCTATTTTCCACAACAAATTAATCTTTTGGCCATTTAATTCAGTTCACAAGTCCTGAGTACAAAAAATTCCCTGAAACCAGCAACAAGTTGAGTGATTACACTCCTGAAATAACACATATATGTGTCAAATCTGACCTAAAAAGTAAATAGACCATGCAGGCAGATATGACTTATGTGCCTATTGAGCGAACAAACATTTTAAAAAAGCCATCCAACACTATTCTAAATTTAAAGAAAAAAATGAAATTAGAAATACCATTTGCATTTTCACCTGGTACCCACTTAGGTTATCTGCTTCCGCTACAAGAGCCTTTCTTGTATCTAACAAAAGCTAAATATATTAACATTAAAATGTCTATAAATCACAGAGTGTACAAACAAACCAAATTCTACCATTTCATTTTGTAATAGACATACATTGGGGAATGGACCTTGCTTATTCATGGTTCGTTCATAAATGTCCTCTTAGTACCAACATAATAAGTGGCATTAAATTTACCACACAGTAAAACGTCTTGTTTACTGGTGGTGTTTCAACTGGAGATAACACCGTTGTTTGACAAAGATGCAGAAAATCACTAAGCCTACATACTAATACACAAGGCTTCTACTGAAGAAACTACTTGTTTGTCCCACAAGTCTTACAACGTCCAGTGCTATGGGATCATACTACAGAAGACAGAAGAATATGGCATGGATTACAAAAGGCTACTAAATGACAAAGTAGTACACAGAAAAAGTTCAGCAGTAAAAACATGCTTTTGTGAGTTTACTACCTGGTGTCATGGGCAGAGCATAAAATGGAACTAGTGAAACTCAGCAGAAAAAGAGCCCCTTATCCTAAGCAACACCAGAAACCGCATAACTACTGACAGGTATATGTGATACTACTTCTTAACAGAGGGAGGAGAATTCATACCAATCTCTATTGATCTTTGTTATGACCCTTTGTAGGCAGGATCCACAGCCATCCCCTTTCTTCACTCCACCTATGCAGTCTCATCTTTTGTGAGTCAGATCCAGCCATGTTGACATATCCCTCCTGAGCTTTTAAGGTACTCCAAAGATGGTCCTCCAAAGGTCTAAATCCTGATAAAGCCTAAGTCAATGCAGCCACTTAAATTCCGTAAAGAAGGACCTTAAGCTTTGGTGCTGAAGCTGAGGCAACGGCTCCTCCCATCCCTTGCCTCAGGAAGAAGAGAAGGAAAATGTATATGGAACTATACATGAGGCTCATGCTCTCAGAGAACTACACCTGGAAGGATTCTTCAGGTGTCCACTAACCTACTTCAAATCCAAACTTGAGATCAGCATTTAGCCTCCTCTTTGCAGCAGGAGATGCTCTACTTTCTCATGGGGATGTCTTTTATCTCTCAGAAAAGCACAGCTGAAGTAACTTCCTTGGAAAGAAAGGGCAGGAAAAGAATGAGACAAGAAGCTTTGGCACACAAATCTTTTTGTTCAGTTCTCTACATGCAATACAGAGACACTTCTATTCTCAACACAGCATGAAAAACATTCTTCTGTAACAGAGCACAAAGGTCTGTATCAGTTTTACTGGGAGACACTCATAGCAGTAGGCTTCACTTGAGTGAAGACAGAGGGCTGGATCCACAATGCCACAGAGGCACAAAACGAGATGGGCTTTGGCACCTGTATGAAACAGGCACAGACAGGCTATGTTTAGAAGATGGCAACCCATTTCAGTCTCCTTCCACAGCAGATGCCAGCCACCCCTGACCTATGGTGCCAGTTGATCTGTGAGTAGCATTCCTCCCTCCAACAACAAACTAACTATGTTCTTGACTTGTACCACTTGTGGCAATCATTTTGGTGGCATGACGTCAGGGTTTTGAGAGCCGCAGTATCAGCATTCAGCAAATCAGGTTTTCCAGTGTCCATTTATTGAAGTCACTCCATATTGTTGCTGACTGATTCATATTTATAATGATAAAAGATTTGCATTAACATCTAGCCCTCAACAAAGGGTTTATTACTGAAATGCCAATTCAACCATAGCTGTAATGACCCTATTTTATAATGCACACATTTCAGACACTTTTGCAAATGGTTTAAAAAAATGGAGCAGTTAAATTATGCTGCTAACATAATATGAATGTGTCATCACACCCTATCAAGCAATTTCATATCAAACAATGATGTGATACGGAATTTTGCTGTTATGATACAAAAGAAGGAACCTGGAGAAAAAAGTGCAGTACTAGAACAATGATGCCCTACACCACCTTACATTCAGCAACCTGGAGTATCTTTCAGCTACGAGAAAGTCTAATAGACAGATGAAAGATAAAGATGGACTGACATCTTATTAGTTCTCTTTCCCTTTGGTTTGTAAATACTAAATGGATGGTCTCAAATTTACCATGTGACTTCAACCAGAAAAACTGCTGCGTGAAACAGCAGATATTTCAACTCTAATGAAGTATTTCAACCCCAAGGAAGCTTTATTTTCAAGCTCCCAAGTCTTCAGGCTTTTCATCATCATATTTCTGTATGCACTATACCACTAACAATGCAATATACAAAAAGGACAAAATGTCAGCCCTCAATGGGAATGAACTCACCACCCTTCAACATTCGACAATCAGACCTTGCTTAATTTAAATGTGTTAGATCATCAGTCTATTATTCCTCCAGCTTTTTATAATGATTTCTAACACTGGCCAGACATTGTACACCTGGCTGGAAAATGTTTCTTTTTAAACAATGCAGGAACTAACCAATATGTAAACCCAATAATTAAATTACATTTAGCTGCTGGCCATTGTTATTCTGCACTACTTTCCCACCGAGGGAGCTATAGTGATCCGATTTAAACAGCAATCTAGAAGAACACTTTTCATTGCCCATGACTGTTGTCCAGAGTAAATTGGCTCACATCAGATTTGACTCTAATTTCAGTTTCAGAACAGTTAATTTGAACTTAAGCACCGTCAGAAGGGCTGTTAACAAGAGGTGTCTGCAATGGCATTCTTTTCATTGCTGTGCTGTTTAAATCCAGCAACAAGAGCTCCTTACAGATCAAATGTGCTTTCTAGCATGCCATTTGCAATGTTGTGCTTAGCGGAAAACAACTTACCAGATATTTAAAAATGTGAAAGGAAATACACATGGATGCACACAATGAATTCTTGCTATACGTATGCCAAGCAGAAGTATGGGTTTTTTCATAGATGTAACTACCTTGTGACTTAATCATCCCAGTATTAACTATATCTTCATCCTTTATTGTGGTATTTTGGTGTTTTAGCAAAAAATGTAGGGTCAGCTTCTGCCCATTCATAAGTTACCAAGAGATCCATGGAAATACCTAAAGGCTGAATTTCATCATCATTAGTTATTACATTAATAGCACTAATGTCTTAAATCTTAATATTCTGGCTCATTAGCTTAGGTAAAACACTATTAATATAAAAGGTGAATTTTAGCTAATCAACAGAGTTTATAAAGGCTTTTGTTTTGTTTTAAAGCATTGTCTCTCTTGCAGTATTAGCAGTTAGTACAGACACTAAATCATAATAATTCTATAATTAATAATGATAGTAACATCTAACAATATAAGATCTACTATCACTTTGGCTCAGACAGAACTTAACTTAATTTTACTCTGTCATAAATCAAGCCTGTTATCCTTATCCATACCCAGCTGGTTGATGAACTTTCTCCCCTCAAAAAAGTACAACAAATTTATAAGGGACTGAAGGGAATCTGTAGGTTGGTTTGTTTTGGATTTGTTTTCAAACATACATAAAGAAAGAAATTATTCTAAAGAAAGGCTAGGAAATTGGTCTTTTAAGTGACAATGCTGCCTACAGAAAACAAAATTAAAAGTGTAAGAACATATCTGAACAACCAAGATATTCCAGTGGTCAAAGGCAGACTTCTGATATTTTGGCATCTCATTAGAAGTCTCCTACTATCTCTGGTGCCTATACACAATCACAAAGAAGTGGTACAGCACAGACTGCTAAGCAGAAATCACGCAATCAGACTATTAGAAAGGACAGTCCATTGTGACAATGTTAAAGAGATTCGTTCGGCTTATTGATATACGGTAAACCAGAATCCAGACCTGCACTCTGAACCCAAATGTAAATGCTATACAGTTACATACAGAAAACACCATTGATTCTGATGGAATTGAGCCAAATTTGCAAATGCCATTGTGAGAAGATTCCAGCTACAAAGTCAAACATCATTAGAGCATCCATTACAGACACTCCTGTGGCTCCAAACTCTGCCTGTGCATTCGGTGAGGGAGCTGTTTTCTGTTGCGTTAAGAATAAAGAGTCAAAATGTGCCCCGAGTTGTACTTGAATGACTGGGAGTATACATGCATTTGATAAATACATACTGGATACATTATTAACTCGAATTTGTTTGCATATTACCCATTTGCATCTTGTGTTGAATTACTAACTGTATTTTTAAGTTCAGATGTATCTAAAATAATTAGCCTTAGCAACACCAACATTTTATTTTACAATTAAAATACGTTCCTTACTGTTTTTCTTGTGTACTTGTTCATTTCCCCCCAGACATAAGTAATGTGTAGACAGATACATTGTTTATTTACGACCCCAGTGACAGTTAATGTGGCATATGTGCCTACAATGTTTGACAGATAAAATGAGTTATTTACAGAAGCTGGGTTTATTATGTATGAATACTGAGGCAGCTATAGTATTTGGAAATGTCTCCACTTATTTTCCCAAGAGCCTGTTTCAGTGAAAGTTGTGGTGTTCTGACGTGCTACATAGGAACACAGCACAAATACTCAGTCCAGTCCAATCTATAATGCAGTTGTCACCTGTATGTGCTAATTTCAGAGTGGTTCTTTCTGAATTTATTTTTACAGGTTTGATCCAAACACTGCTGAAGTCAATGACAAGTTTTCTATAAGCAAGAGTGTGTTTGAATTCAGTCCTTAAAAATAAAATCTCTGCAGAAGAGTAGTTCATATCTGGGTCTTACTGTTCGGCACACTGTAGAATAGGCATCGATGCATGACAGGGAGGAAAAGTGTAGAGTACTTTTCATCTATTAACCTTAATTATAAAGGGCCAAAAAATCTTTCCATTGAACCCAAAAATAAAAATTGCACTGACTTTGGCAGAAGCACAAATTGATCCTCCTGGAGAAGATGCATTGATTTTTCCTTTTTACTAAATAAATTCAAAAGCTTAGACACCAGATTTTGAAATAATTACTTAAATCTATTTTACTTAAAGCCAAATGTGCAAGACTGATGTGCTGTGAGGATTTTTTTTTTCCTTTTTCCCAGCAGTCTCCTTTACTCCATTTTCTATCATTCAGTTTTGGAATGGTTCAGAACATTCTCACAAAATGCTGCAGACAATGTCAGTGGCAGTCATCACTGCTTACTGCCTTGGGTCTAAACTTGCTGCCTATGAAGTGCAGCGCTGCTTGTGCAAGCATGTTACACAAGATGCTGCAACTTTAAAAGCCCAGTGTCAAAGGTAATCTCTAAGGAGACTTGCGTAACAGCCACATGCAAAAATCCCAGTGTTGGCTTTTTGTTGGTGTTTTTTTCTGTTTGTTTGGTTTTTGTGTTTGTGTTTTTTTTTTTAAAAAAAAGGAACACTACTTTTCCAAATATTTTTTCCAAGATAATATTTCTCAATAAAGCCATGCGCACATTTTGCTTGATTTTCAAATGGCTTTATACACATCCTATATTGTATATATTTTCATACGCACATACAAACTCTTGCTGTAGCTATCTAGGCCTTGAAAATTCTGGAACCCTTTCAGGGAATATTTGTGCTGTCTATTGTGAGAAGACCCGAGTTATCTCAGCCTGTGTTTCAGGCTGGAGAAAAAAAAAAAGTGTAAACCTGATCTGAAGTTCTCAGCACAGTTTATTAGCTCAGACACAGAGCTGTGGTAAATGCAGTCATGTGGCTTTTTCTTTTTTCCTCAGAGCAGACAGAAAGCAATCATTCACAAAGGAGAACTCTGTTCCAAAATACCTGCTATGTTCTTTGCCCGATGTGACAGTCAATCCAAAGTGAGACTTTGCTACAAGGATGTAGGATTACAATAATCCACATGCAAAGTCCAGCCATCACCACCATAAAAATACGTGAAAAATGGTGGGAGAACACAGTTGAATACTTTCTCTTATACGCATACACAAATACAGAAGCTTTGGTTCTACACCTTATACATGGTGTACTATTATCACCTCAAGGTTTAAGAGCAGCTTGCTAACTCAGAGCTTCCTAACAGAAGATTCTGGATTGCTTCTTGGGTACCTAGCACTCACTTAAAGTGTTCAGGCTGTCCTATGACAATAGAGTACAGGTTGTGCTGCTATCACAGCCACAGCTATTTGCAACATGCATCTGAAGGTATAGAAAAGGAAACTGGAGTTGGGCAGATGTCTTCTGGTCAGCTTACCTCTCCTTACAGTGGATGCATTAGTGATCTCATCTAAAAACACATTATAACACATTATTGTGGTCACTGTTACTCCCTGCAACAGTGCAGACAAGTCATAGTAAAGAGGCTAAGACAGTTGAGAAGTCAGCCAAGAGAATATCCTCCAGGTTTTCCCTAGTCCAGGTGGGCACTCTTGCCGCTGCTTCTTCTGGGCAGCCAGAGTCCAGCATCCTGCACCTGTAAATACTTGCCTTGCTCTTCCCTTGCAATTTTCCCCTTCTCAGGCCCTTATCTTTCTGTCACATCCACTAAAGCATGCACTCATGCCTTCACTTTCGTGCTTTTCCACCTAGGGACTGCACTGTCTTCCTTTCCTGTCCTCCAGCTCCTGAGGCACACAGTTTTTGTCCCTACACTGTGATCGACAAGCCAAACTCTTCTCCACCTTCCCTCCTCCAGCTCCCATACCGCAGACCCACACCCTGCCCCACGGCAGAGGGAACAGTAAGTGCTGGGAGCCGTGCGACACCAGCACTCTGAGCAAAGCTGATTTTGCTTCATTTTGAGAGGGACTAAGTGTGAAAGTAGCTGGGGGAACAAAGAGGAACTTAAGAAGTAATTGTGTGATCCCACTCAGCAAGAGACAAGCAAGCAATGCCAGTAAATTTAAGCATTGAACAGAACACAGAGCATTCAGCTGAAAACTGATTCCCTTGGGTCTCACTTTTGGTGGGAGGACCAAAAACAACAATTGTTTGGGCCTTGATATTTGTCTGTATTCAGGGCCAAAATCAGAAACCAGATGCAGTGAAGATCTCCACGTGGCTTTATGTTCACAAGAGAGGAGGCAACAAAATATGTAATTCCTTTCCACTTTTGTCATGCGTGAGCTATTATGAAACCACAGCATTGTGCCAGGGAAAAACTGTTCAGCCTCTGTATTGCAAGAGTGGATATAGATCTAAGTGGTCATACGACTGTAGGTACCTGCTGATCTATAATTTTACATCTGGGTTTGTACATTTGCACACACACAGAGAAAACAAACTGATGACATCACTGCCAGAAAAGCAATCATCTATAAAGTCTGCAAAAAACTCAAGTTCACACAGTGCAGAAGTCAACTTTGCTTCCTGAACTTTGAAGAAACAGGTAGCCACAGAAAGGGGAGTAAGAAGAGATCTGCAAGAACCCCACGAAGAAGAAATGGCCTGGTTCTGGAAGATCCCAGACAGAGGCTGTAGCAGTTGGGAAAGTCAGGAAATGCACTCTCAGCACATTTTAGGTGTTCCCCCATGTCCTCTGCCACAGGCTCCTGCTGGAGCTCATGCCTTCGGTTCTGGCTGCTCTTGATCAAGTCTCCTGTTTTGCCAACACAGACTGTCACATTTTTACTTATAGAGTTGCTTTCAGCCTGGTCTCCAAGTCTACTGGTGAAAGCAAACCCACTTCTCTTTCTGTGCCCTGTGCCAGCTCTCTGCATGGGACAGCAATGGAAGTACCCCCGCTACGCTCCACCGCCACAGGCTTGATCTTTCTCTGGACTTCTCTCTCTCTCTCCACAATTACAACAAAACACCACGGGTAATCCTGGAGAGTGCCAAATAAATACTCTCGCCATTATACACAGGTTTGCTATCATAAGGGAGTCATGTTCAAGCAAACTTTTTATTAAGGGCATGCCACAGAGATAGCATCTCTTCTTTCTGTCTCTGACTGTTGACTTTAGACCTGGAAATCCCACTCAGTAAGGACTTCTGACAGCACCAAAGGCCAAGGTAGCTTGCAGTAAAGCACTGTAGTCTGCTGAAGTAGTTTAGCCTAGCTTGCTGCAATCGCATCTTTACTCACCATGCAGTGCCCCATGTTAGCTAATGGGAAAAATAATTAAATACAGGGCCTTTTACGTAGTCAGTATCCCAAATAAACTTGGCCTCGTTAAAGAACAGTCCTTGCAATGGTTTATCTGTGAACAGTATTTCCTATGTATTTGAGAAAAATAGCCTTTTCTTCAGTATCAGAGCTGCACATCTTCTTATTCCAGCTATTTGTTCTTGAACAAACATATTTATTGTGGCTAATGAAAGGGGAAATCCCTCTCTCTGTTCATGCCTCTGTTCCCTTCTGTCCTTCAGTGACCTGACATGTGCTTCACCCTAGAAACCAAAATGACTGGAGCAGCCAAGAACATGGAGAATTGTTCTGGGCTCCCACTTCTGAAACCACATGGAAGATTTGTTATGGGAAATCTCCCACGCTAGGCTGTAAAAATAAGCTCCCTTTTAAAGTGCTTAGTTATGGAAGTTGCCTCCATCACTTACAGAAGTTTTCCCTTCTCAAAGAGCTTGACTTAGGCTGTCCCTGGTAGAGGTGCAGCCCATGGTGTGGAGAAGGCAGGGTCTTCTCCGTTATTGCCACCTGCTCATACAAGGGTTTACAGTGCTTATAGGCAAGCTATAGAAGTCAGTTACCGTTTCTATAACACTATGACAGTTAATTTTATCCTAGGTCACCACCTGTCCCAATGCCACAGAATTAAGCCCTATCTAGGCTACTAAGTGAGCACAATAGAAGTCTATCCGTACAGAGAAAGAGTTGGTGCCAGAAGGCAGTGAACACACTGTGTGCATCTTGGGGAAGAGGAGGCAAGAGAATGGGCTGTGTGGCACGAGTCTGACTTATCCTAAGCATCAGAGAGCACCTGGAGCACATCACAGGCATCCCTGCAGAGCTTCTCTTGTTTTCCTTTCAAGCTAAAGAAATTTAGTTCATACATCCTGAAACCACTCCCCAATGAGCCAAAAAGATCAGATTTGTTTCCAAAGCGTGCTCCTAAGATAAACTAAAATGCTAACAGAAATGCACCCTTTTTCTTTCTAGCACCTGGCTCATGTAGCCAAGCAAAGTCAATATGATATTTCTGATTTGGCTAAACATCTGAAATCTGGTTGCTTATCTGAAGTCTTCATTATAGCTAAAATACTCGTTCTGAAAAGGTAGGATGAGAGTTACAAGTAAACAGGCCATCTCTCACAAGATCTGATACTTGGGGCTAGGCACTTAAAGTATGTAGAATACTAATAAAAGCAGGAAAAAATATTATCAAAATAAATCAAATATATTCAATATATCAAAGTATATTAAAAATTGTAGCAAACAATTTTCTTGATGAAATGCAGGTGCAGTTACATCTTAATAAAATGTGTTTACGAAAACAGCATTTGCAAATTTTAATTTTTCTTCTCCTCTGAAGAGCAGTAATTCTCTATATTCCTGCTACATCCTACTCTTCCTGCTAGTCCTAAGTCAGTCTTATTCAGACTAGTCATTTATGGTCCAGTTTTGCTGCTTCTATTCAAAATCAGAAAGCCTTAGTCCTCATGTGGAATTATAGGGATTACTTGCACAGTAATGCCAACATCAGAGGGTGAGACAGACCTAACCTGGTTGTACTTTATGATCACCTCTACACCCCTTACAGAAGGGTCTGCTCCTCAATCTGGTTTATTTTGTTTATCTAGAGTACAGTGAATCAGCTATTTTACATTTAAAGGAACTGGCAAGAAGTAGTTTATCACTCCACTACAAGAAGGGGAAAAGACAATAGTAGTTTAAAGTACAAATTTACTGGTATTTAAATTTAAATTTATTTGCATTTACATGAGGAAACTTTTTGAATGCAGCCTCACCACCACTTTACTCTTACTCTGCACACTCATCTTCCATCTGGTGGTGGAAGAAATAATTTACAACAATGCAAAATCATCAACCGTTGGCACAGACAGTGCATATCCCCTCATTGGCCTTTTGTGACTCCACAGACCTTAGGAAAGTTTAATGGTAAAGTTTTTCTTTCAGAAATATTGGCAAAGCCCTAAATCCCTGATTTCCAAACTCGGATCTGCAAACCATTTGTGGTCTATGACACCACAGTGCATGGTCCTCGTCATGAAACCATGTTAAATGGTGACCTTTGTGATCATGGTATTGTGCTGCAAATGATGTGGTTGCTAGGATAATTGCTTTGAATAAAAATTACTCTTTTTAATATTTCCCTAGCTAAATTTGTGCCATATTTCATGTCAATGAGTAACTGCATGTGTTGGTGGAAAGGGAAGATGTTACAATCTCTCTTTCTTCCCAATGCAAAATATACCGTGAAGTTGACTTCATAAGGAAGCCACTTAAGAAAGCTAATCCTGGATATAAAGCAAGGCTAAAAATCAAGCACATTCAAGTGCCATTATCATGTGCTAGTAGAAATTATATCTATTTTTGGGAAGTTTTTAGGTTCTAATGACATGGACATCAGGGTTTCTTCGCATCAAAAAGGATTAAACCCCACAGCTGTAGGTTACTGACCAGGACATGAGATCTTTCATTCAAGGTAAACTGTAAGTGATAAAATCCAAATCCTGACTCCTCCAAGTGACCTGCAGATCTTTATGGGTTTTTAAGTTTACAAAGGGTACACGTCAGGGTTTTAACATATTTAAGAAAGAATTATCTCAATGTTGATATTTAAAATACTGGCAAATGTAAATGGGTGCCTGGATATTTACAAACAGCAGAAGTAATTGCCAGCTTGTCTTGTGGATTTAAGTGTCACAGCTTGCAGCTCAGTGAAATATAACCCAATGAGTTTACACGTCTGGGGGATATAACAATGGGAAATTATTCTGAGGAAGCGTGCAAGGGAAAACAGCATGTATTAACTGAAATATGTTTAGACTGGCAGTATTAATTGGCAGTATTAATAGGGATTGAGGCTTACACCTATGATCAATGACTCCTATCAGAGATCTTTATATGAATCCAAAATAAAATAGGCTTATTAGCTTGGAAAGTGACTGAATCTGTACTTAACTTGCCTTTTCCTCCCTCTGCTCCCCAAATCTTTTATTTACACTCCATGTTATTTTACAGATGGCTGTTTGAACAACAACCATAGAAAAAAAGTAAGATCAACACCTACCTTCTTCGTAAGTGCCCTCCACCAGCTGTACACAAAATCATGCCCACCAATGTGATAGTGTGAGACCAGCCTTGGAACGCAACCTCAGAAAACCTCTTGGAGGTGTTTTCTACATATTCTTTTGTCATGGAAAAGAATGGTCACTCCCTCCCTAGGAAGAGAAGGAGATCCTCCCTACTCTGTGGGCCAACCATGGCCTCTATTCTCAGTGAGGAGTTAGGGATCTATAATGCTACCATAGATATCTCTATCTTCATTGTGTGTATTAATTTAAGAGTGTGAATATACCCATTTGTTTAGTCTCATTTACATACTTAACTAAATTTATGCTATTTTGCTGCTTTCAAGACTCAGCATGAGGGAATGGGAAACAAATTTTGCAGTGACCCAGCAGGAATCGAAAGGCAAAAGTCAACTCTTCTACTCACAACAGGAGACCTGGTGTTGGTACTTGCTACATCATCATGATTTTCAAAGGAGAAATTTTAAAACTTCCTTTGGCCTGAGATGAAACTCTCGGCATTTTAAAATTGTTTTTCTCTTGCTTTATTATATGAGGGAACGATTTAATGTTTCTTTTAAAATGGGAAATGGTATCACTTTCTCTGCCATAACAAAAGGCTGTTTTAGATTGTTTTATTACACCGTTTTTAAAAGCACATTGCCACAGCGTTTCATAGGAGTGTATTTACATTTACCTTTCTAAAACACACAGTATATTATGTTGCAATTAAAAGCCCACAAACTCAATCTGATATTTCTTCACTAATTTATTCCCAAGCCAATATGTATTTTAATGTTCCAAACCATTGCTAATTAACACATGGAAATATTTTAACATGGATTTTGATTAATTCCATTTAACAGTCTAACCAGTACTAAAACATATGTGGTGTGTCATTCCTTTCTTTTGAGGAAGGCATTGGCATTAAATCTTTCAATCTTCCTGAGCACCAAATGCTAATTTCAGGAAGATTAAATAACAGACTGCAGCTACAGTTTCCTTTCTTTACTTCCCAGAAGGTGAAATGAACATATTTATGTGGGAGGAATTTCTTTACTGCACAAGCCAAAATACAGAAATTAGATTTTTTTCCCCAACATTGCTAATACACTAGCAATTGCCTGCCAACTAAATAACTTTAACCTATATCTGCAGTTCATGGAGAGTTGCCAAGTTATATGTTCAACTTTCTTTCACTCTGTTTTTTTTATTAAAGTATTCCCATATGATGTTTTCACTTGCAGCTCCTAAATGCTTTTCCATACTTGAATCAGAGCTACCAGCCTATAGTGGGGTGGCTCTGGCCATAAAGCCGGACATGCTCATATAAGACCCTCCTCTGATTTTCACACTTTGAAGGTATGTTACAAACATGATTCATATGGTATTCCTCTAATGGTTTAAAATCTGACTATAACTCTGCACATCAACAAACTAAGCATACAAAATACCCAGAGGTATGCATGCAAGTAAGCATCTTATGCATATAAAAATACAAGAACACAGAGCAGGAGGCGGCTGCCTTCTGGATCTTGGGATAATTGCTCATATCTCGCATACAGCTTTTCACAAGATGGAGTTTGATGAGCTTAAGAACAGTTAAGCATTTCTGCTCTTGCAATTCCCACCAGAAAGATGACTATACCTGAGTACTGTAGCTCCCCTTTGCCCTACGGTGAGTCCAGTTTCCCTGTTCTTACTTCCACTGTCTCTTCTTCCACTCTGCTTCATGGTCAGCATGTTCCTACTGAAAGCTGAACAAAGGTTTGCTGTATGTTCAGATCACACCTACATCTCCCTCACTTGCATAAGTAACCTTTTGTTCTTATTCTTTCCCTAGGCCTTATTTCACTTATTGCAATATTCTTTGTAAATCTTCATTCTGCTTGATAATATATGATACTATCCCTCTTGCTTTACCTTTTGCTAGCCGTACTTCAGTCCCGACTGCTAACACAGCATCTGAACAGTGGTTTGTATTTGGTTTCCTATTGCCTCTACAACATCTAATAACAACACCCTCCACACCATTCAGCCACCCAGATTCCTGCCATCTGCAAAAAAGCATTCCAGTTGTTTCTTACTGATCTATGCCTACCAGATACAGCAAAGTCCAGTTTTCTACCTGACTACCATTTTCACCAGGATTACAACTTTCTTCTCTGAGTCTACATTTACGCCCACTGATTAGCTTGTATTTTCTTTCTGCCTCTTTTTATACTTTTAACAGGTGCTTGTTGGATGTAACGTTTTCATCATATTCACTAAATGACTTGCCTGGGGAGAAAGCCAATTATAGCTACTAGCAAGAGTCCGAGCTCTTGCTCAAGAAGCAGAGGCTGTCCTGAGAAGCCCCAGGTTCAGTCCCAGCGATGATTCACAACAGCTGTCATTGCCAATGCAAAAAATCTGTGCACACTCTCTTGACTGTACTTTAAAACACACGTGCCTTCTGTGTTATCAGATGATTTAAAACTGTAATTCCTGTGCTCTCTGCAAAGAAAGGAACAGAATAATTTGTGGAAAAAATACCTGAAAGTTATGACAGGAAAAGGCAGTGAATATGCAGGTAGGT
Organism: Falco naumanni; assembly: GCF_017639655.2. Lineage (NCBI taxonomy): Eukaryota > Metazoa > Chordata > Aves > Falconiformes > Falconidae > Falco > Falco naumanni. The sequence goes on from NC_054067.1 coordinate 9,840,340, forward strand.
TCTTTCAAACGAGCTGTTTGTTACTTTAAAGGTTCGCATCAGATAAAATAATATTTAACATAGCTGATGGTGAAGTTTACAAATGGCTATTCATTCTAGCACAGAAGGCCAAATGCTGATACTCAAATACCTGCCAATTCTGTCCTCAGTAGGAAGCATGCATGCTGTTCACTTGAGGGCTGATCACAGCCCAGAGTGAAAACACACATCATAAAAAATTCAAGTACCTGAAAATGGCATTTCTGTATCTTTTCTTACATGAGCATTCTTTGTTTTACAGTTCACAGAGATTATATTTATTAAAGCAGGACATGTTCCAGAAAAGTATTACCAAATAGTGCAAAGGTTCCAACTTGGTTACACCTGCTAAACTGGTCTTAGAAGAACACCCTCATTAGCTGACAACTAAGCAGACTATCAAGATCCAAGAGCATCCTCCCTCATGCAATTGCATGCCAGAGAGATGGAAACAAGATGCTGAAAAAATTAGCTTTACCAACTCCTCGTTATTATTCAAAAAGTACACTACCAGTCACAACACTTAACACTGTTTTTATATGGCTTGTGATGTTTTCCTTAACTTAATTGGAAGAAGCAGAAAAGATCCAGTTTTATCTATGGAAAAGCAGCCGTAGTAATACTTTCCCACCAGATATCTGAATGATATTCCTCTAAGGATGAAAAGCAAATATTATAATCCCCTTTTGTAGTCAGGGGTGCAGCGCACCAAAGCACTGAGGACCACCAATCAGAATGAGAACAGTATTGATAAAGACTTCTGCCTTCTGTTTGATTAAAGCACCTGTACAAATTAAATTGTCTGTAATGACTTTGAGAAATACCAAAGCGCCTGTCCCATAGTCACACGCCGAATCTATTTGCAGAGTTATGAATACACCCTACAGTCCCGCTACAGCCATTAAATGATGCCTCCACGTCTTTGCTCAAGCAAAACAAATCCTAATATTCTACCACTCTCCCCAAAGACTTTGAGGTCATTTTGCTTTGTGGCATTTCACATTACACCATTTGAATAACAGTATTTCTTACAATTAGCTTGGACCAATAACAAGCCACTCATAAGCAGTTACTTTGGCACTGAGAATTTCAAAAAGCTTTCAAAAAAAAAAAAAACCAAACAACCAAACCAACAACACAAACCACTTTTGAAGAGACTGACTCTTCACAAATAGAAGTACTTGAATTTCACTGAGATTTTTTTTCTTCCAGCAAGAAAAGGAGTAGCTTAAAACCCAAAACCCCACTAACAAATGCACAATAGGAAAGAAGTATCTAAACCTTCCTTCCCCAAACTAAATACACATGGTCAGATCTTTTAACCACACCTATTCAAGAGAGCTGAAGTGCCCTGTTCTACAGCCTTATGTGAAATGGAAAGGTCCCATTGGTCACAGTCATTCAAAATCAGGCCTTAACTATGTTTGTTAATGTTTGATTTTAAACAGGCAAGCTGTCCTCTTGCTATCGCTGCAAAACAGCTTTGCTAGCAATTGTCCAAGCAATCGGACAGTAGCCTTACAAAGGCCACAATAAGAGGTCTTCAGTTGAGTGGTGTCATATGGTGTTCATTTAGAAGTATCACAAGAACATTACTTCTCACAGTATTTACAAATGAAAAACATATGGCAGTAACCTGTAATACTGCAAGAAATACTGCTCTTTGGGTTTGTTTCTGGCCTCAGACTTTTGAAATATGAACCAAGCAAAGGGATTTCAGCTTAATGCATGATTCAGTCCATTTTTCAGAGCCCAAAGTCTGGGGAACAGCTACAGCTTGCATCTGAAAAAAGTGATTTGCCCACAACTATGGGTAATATACTATAGCTGGCAACTAGAGTAGCATGTATATCAAAAAAGGTGTGGGGGTGGTTAATTAAAGACATCTACATTCCATTTAATTAATTAAAAAAAAAAAAAGATATTAAACTGGCTTTGGTTCCTATAGTTTTGTAAGTCATATATAAGCCTCCTGCATTTACTATTTAGGTTCAATCGATATGGTTATCTACCTGTCAATTTTTCTTGCTCTTTAATGCAGAAAGAGAGCAGCCTTTTTTATAGCTAGCTCAGAAAGTACTAAGCTAATCAATACATGCAGCGATAACAGAATGATTTGAAACACGTAACAGAAGCTTATCACTCTGCAGTATACTGAACCCATCAAAATATTTTCCTAGAAGTAAAGTGAAAATAGAAGATCTCCATTTTTTATTACTTAAGTGGGTGGTGACATAGATTTTGTAGGCCTTTTGGATTTGTTCCTAGCTTTGTATTTTTGTGAAAATTTGGTACACAAGCATTTGTGCTTTGTAGGAACATGAGGCCAATTTTGCAGTAAGATTTAAAAACTCTGCCTTGACAATCAAACATTATCTCAATTGCCCTTGATTTCCTGTCTCTAAACATTGATTGGAAATCCATGCATTGTTCTGGAGAGCTGCACATAAAATTTTTCCAGGAACACATCTTCTGATATTCCTGCAGACCTTAAACCCCTTTGCTTTACTCAGTACTCTCAGTAATTTGTGTTCAAGCCAAATCTGAAAAGTACAGGCTTTCTTTCAGCTACCTCCTGCCGAGTTAGTCAATTTGAAATAATTTGTAAGCATCTGATTCCTAGAGGTTTAAATATACATGCATGTATCAAGATTCTGGATTTTAATGCGGTAGGGAGAGGTTCAGCTGTTATTGTGGTCTCTAGCCACTACTTTTTTCAAGAAATGCAAAGGATTTAACTATGCAGTTCTCTGAAGGGTAATTAACAATCATCTGCCATCACACAATTTAAGTAGGTGGAATTCTACATAATACAAAAGATCTTTGCAATGTCCCAGGCTTGCCACAATTCACCAAATGTTAAATGCAAGCTCAAAATTAATATATATATATAAGTATGTAAGTATGCATATAAATGTAGAATAAAGAGATGAGTCAATAAGAAAAGAACAGGAAATAATGTTTACAGCTTGAGGCTTTCTGTCAATTTTTCTACCTGTTTTAGCTCCAAGGCCATTGTTATCAATTCTATGTCATGATGTCTGGTGTATTTCTGAATGTCCTCCTGAAAAAACGATGGCCTTGTGGCTTCCCAGTTCTGAAAGGTCTGCTTCCCAATTTCTGAATCTCAGAGGCTGGCAAGCCTGGGTGCTAGTTGTTTCATTGGGTTTTACTCAAGGCACCAAACAGTAAAAAGTTTTACCTTCACCCTTAGAAAGCAATATTGATAAGTAAAACAGAGGAGAAAGGTTTAAGAAATCAAAAGGATCACAAAATCATAAAGAAGTCTACAGGGGCTCTGCTGTTCCCATTGCCCACCTAGAAACAGCCACTCATAGCGCAGGCAGGTCTGAACTAGCTCCGTGGGGTGAGTCAAGGTCTGGAAATCACATGACAGCATCCACTCTGAGGCAAGGATTAGTCCACAGGTGCATAAGTGCTGCTAACACTACCTCCTGACCCCGTCCGGTAAGTCTGTGTGAACTTACCATGAATTTCTACAAACTCAGAAATCACTAAACCACAATCCGTTGCACAGTGGAGACATGCCAGCAGCAAGGCATTAACAATGTTGTCCGTTCCAGAGGAGCTGAAAGATGGATGGGCATCTCTGAGGGCAGAATTGGGCCCAGCGAACGAACAAAGATTCTTGGAGCCACACCTCAAGTGACACAAATTATGTTATAAAATTAATCACTTCCTTACACATGGCAGAATGCTTCCAGGGCACTCAACATCCTATTCCATTAAGCCATGATAAATGAGACCATATTTCCACATCGGTCTGAACCCATCTTTTAAATCTGCTTGTTCAAATATTTGGTTACTTATTCCCTTCCCCCACAAGATAGCAAAAAACGTCTTTTCCAACTTTACATGTCCTAATAGATGCTGTTATTGCAGGACCATGAGCTAGGAATTCTAACAGAATTCCTTATCTTATGAGCAGGCAAAATTTTGAGAGAAAAACATTTGGTGAACAATCTCTATGTGTACATTCAGCCACTTGAAAAAAATGGACTCCAAGATACAGGAGAGACGCAGAACAAATTACGGAGAAATGCCTTCGAGAAGTAACTTTCCTACTGCTAGCATGAAGATGATCACCACCACCACCTGGAACAGTGTTAGGATGGAAACCCATGGAGCAGGAGCAAAATTGTTTCAAGCAGATCACTACGGCTCGGGGTGGCTAGGGAAGGTTCATAAATTGATAAGCACCACTGAAGGATCGTAAGCCTCCACATCAATTGTATAAAGATTACAACAGAGCCACTCACTGCAGCCATTCTGAAAAGGTTATGGGTTTCACAGGTGTGCACTGTCAGTTCTGATTAAGCTTAAACTAAACCAGTTATCTATAACGCTGGATTGGAAGGGGTTTTATTGCTGAACGCAGGGTAAATCAAACTCAGGATACACATCTGTGGAAAAACACAGAGGGCCAAAGTTCACAGTCCTGATACAGGCAAAAACCCCCTCCAAACTCAGGAGGAGATTTGCCTGTAAAGGGCCCATTGGTCTGGCTATTGTCATATGTTCTGTGTTGGAAAGTTATTCATCACCTTAACACAGCTTTGGGTTTTCTTTCCCTCTTCAGATTATTGTTCGCTCTTAATACACGATTATTATCTGCATTCATTTCTAAAGTGCCTAGAGTTTACCATTTATCTGAACATAAATGAAATTAATTATACACCTATACTTTTCACGACATAGGATATAAACTAAAGCAGCTATAGCAACAAATTCACAATGTAATTTTTCATCTGTGCGAGTAGGAACCTTTCCAAAACCAACAATTCACATCAGAGGTTCTTAGAGCTATGCAGAAAGACTCTGGGTAAAATCCCATGCCCCAAAATAATTGCTAACAACTCAATTGATTTCAACAGTACCAGGTTTTCACTCAAAAACTAAAGAAAGAAAAAATGTATTCTCAATAGTTGATACAAGTTGCAAAAGGTACACTTTATTTCCAAAAATACCTCATACTAATGCTGCACTTTAAAGTGCCTCTATTGATTCATAGTGTTAATAGATGGCAAAAGTGAAAAAATGTATTTGCTTTTGCAACATCATTATTTCCTTTGCATGCAATTATTTACTTGCCAAACAATGCTAGCGACAAATCGCAACAGACTATGAAGCCTTCTACATCAGCAGATTTTTAACCTAAGGTAAAAATAAACAGAAACATCTGTAAAGTAATCTTGTACAAAGCTACGTTTATTAACAAATACATTTTCTAATAAAACACCATCTGCAAGCAACCCTCAGCTTCCACTTGATATAAATAGGCCTTTTACTGTTTTCAGATGCAGTTCCCAGAAAATTATTCCAAGCTCTACTGCAAAACACATCAGTCTTTGTTGCTGCCTGGAATGTTAATAAATAACATCAAGTTTTTAAATAGTCAAACAAATTATTGGCTTGAAACAATTATTCCAATAGAAAAAGCTGACCTTTTGCAATAAAGTGGTTTAAGAATGCATTACTCCTCATTCCTAGTATAAAAATATTACCAAGCAGGGAAATATTTTGGGGAAAACAGAAAGCTATGAAAAACCCATATTGCAATTCTGCTCATATGTACACTATAAACCTACCTTGAAAAGGTTACTTCTTTAGAAAAAACTCAGAATAAGAGAAAAACTATACAGAGTATGAATAGTTCAGTTGGTATCCTTATTATACATCTGTGCTTGGAATGGACACAAATACGAACCAACTAAAATGTTCCTCAGAGGAGCACTGTACTGACCAGCAATACAAAATTCGACAGCTTAAACTGTTGGTAGCAGAGATTGGGACTGAATCCCAATATTAAAAGCTCTTCAAAATGCATAAAAGCTTTAATGGGACACATTTTCATAAGCATTACTCCGAACTTAAGCCATGTTAATTCCATTAAAAGCAACAGGAATTTAGCAAACTCTGCAAATAAACTCCTTACTGGTAGAACTATTTAGTACCACTGAAATTTGAACACTGCAGTTATTCCTTAGAGTTTAAAACAGCAATCTTCCTATCAAACTGGCTCCTACCTAAAAAATGCAAGATTGAAAACTGCTGATGAACTGAGATATTGGAGGTCTCTGTCCAGAATTCTAGCTGGTATAAACATATTACACCCAAAAGAGATCTAGCCTTTTAATATTAATCAGAAACAAGCAATGTTAGTATTCCAAACTGCGCTTTAAAAACTTCATTAAATATTGCTACTGGAACTATCACAACAAACTTTGCCAAAAGTAGTCATGCACATTCTAGAAAAAAAAAAAAAAAAAAAAAAAAGGAATGTTTTAGACTGTAATTCCAGGAAATGGAACTGCATACTTCCAGAGAAAAATATTCAGTGCATGAAATACTCAAGCAGCACTAGAGAGAAATATTTTAAACTACTTACTTCACTAACAGGAGGAATGTTGAGCTTTGGTACTTTGTTCTTCGAACTAGGCGTGTTCACTTTTCCTTCCAGCAGTGTTCCAAAGGACTGATTTCCATATCCACTCTCAATTTCTATCGGAGGTTTCAGTTCAGGTGAGTCATTGGGTACCTGGTCCTGACCATCCATAGGCCTGACATATGCTGTAGGCTTTTGCTGGACCATGCTGTTTTTGCAGTGAAGCCCTGGTGGGAAGTTCTGGGTCGAAAGACTGTTGTTCGCAGATAACAAAGAAGTGGAAGGAAGTGGAGATCCAGGACCATGACCTACAAATTCAAGCTCTGTGGGTGACTTGGAATGACTGTTTTCTTTGTAAGTATGTTCTCCAGGTGCTGACTTTGAATGAGTATGCCTCCTCGAATGTGAAGATGCTGCCATAGAATTTGCTTCCTCAGTTCCTCCACTTTTATGCTGCTCACTCTGACAATTATAAAGGTCTTCAAACCTGCCCTGTGGCTGGTCGTGAGAAGAACTATGCTTTGTTCGACTCTGCTGACTACTGGATTGGCTTGGCTGGGCCCCACTAGAGTTGTGACCACCACGTGACCAGTCTGTCCTCGACTTCCTGCTGCTCTGGTGACTGTGTAGCAAAGTAGAATTAGATGACAATGAAGAAGGCGGAGGCATTGATGTCGATGAATGGCCACTAATCTGATGAGATGGGATCATCCTGTTTCTTGGTTCTGGGAAAAAGTTCTGTTCATTTTTGTCAATGGGTGTTTGTGGGACAGAATTCTTTGGGATTCCTACAAGGTGGCTCTGGTTGGAATGGTTGGTTAACAGGTCCTTCATCTCATCATAATTTCCCAGTGTGTTCTGCACACGGTTTGCAAGGGCATCGCCTTTATTTGTCTAAAATATCAAAAAATAAATAGAGGAAGAGTGAGTAAATTTCCGATTACAAGTTACTGCTCAGAATAGTTGTCTTAGAAGATGGCAAATGTTAGCTGTTTAATGGTGTCATGCTGACATTTAATTTAATTTCAATTACATTTTGCATATGTTATGTGAGAAAAACCTATCAATAACTGTGTTCAAAGAATCTCTTGAAACAGGCTTGCATGAGTAACACTTGTATACTGCTTCCCATTTTCTTAAATATGCTCTCAGAGAAGTGTTTAAATTGCATCAGTTATGGATGTTAGGAGCAAAATAAGCTGGGTTTATGTCAGAGATGTTGGGCTTGTACATTTCATATCGTGCAAAACATGAACGTGCAATTACTGGCTACTGAGCATTTGAATTGCAATCACAGAGTTTATTTAAGTATGTTATTGCTCTATCAGCCCCTTGACCCATAGTCCTGCCATAAATAGAAGCTGGGTAGTCTGTAATAAACATACAGTGCCAAACTCTTCACTCCAGTGTAACTCCAATTACTTTTCTATAGAGGCTTTAGATTGACCTGAGCTATCTACCATCTGAATCCAGAAAAGAAAAAGCTTCTACCCACTCAAATGCTACAGTGGCTTCAAATAAAAGATCATTCAAAAATATTTTCTTATAGAACATAAATAGACATGATTGCCACATTCTTAACTATCAGGATTCTTCCATTGTCTGCAGGCTGGTTGTACTTATGAATCATGCTTTTCTTTGAATTCCAGTAATTATTGAATAAATACTGACTCATCTGTGTTTCAGTGCTATTATACTTTTTCTTATGAAGCATGAAGTGCTTTTTTTTTGTTCTTTTTCCTTTTCCCTCTCACTTGTAAAAAACCTGGACAAACAAACTGGAAGCTATAATTAATAAGCAGCTAATTTCCTCTCTCTTTCTGTTCTAACTCACCCCATCACCCCACAGAGACACAAAGTACCAGCCTTCTTATGACCTTTATATTCCACTGAAATGACCAGCAGAGAACAAAAACATCTTATTCCCCATGCTTATTAATTTACAAGACTCAAAGGATAAAAAACAAAGCAAAACTGTCATTTCTGTTCAAGCAGACAGTTAACTTCTACAGTCTGGAATTACATGACCAAGTTGCAGTGTACATAAGATACTTCAGGATACAGCCAACTATACTTCTCCTTATGTTTGGGGTGTTTCTTCACTCACTACAGCAAGCAGTGCCACAGTCCAAAGATGTCTTAACATTAGGTCATAAAGATGGGAAAAGACATCACTATGAGCTTGTGCTTGGTTAGAGAGTGTCACACTCCATTTCTTGACGAGGTACCCTACCATGCCACTGATTTCATTTTCTTGAAGTATTAAGTAGAAGTTTGAGTGATGAAAAAAATCCATGCATGGATTTCTCCTGAAATATCTGCTTATACTACCCACTGCTGAACTAGTCAGGAGATGAGAATATTGTAGAAAGATTTTTTTTTTTCCTTAGTACTACACATGTCATAAAAAATGTTGAAAAAGAAGATAGTAAATGCAAGTTTCTTTTTTCCCGTTCTCAGGGATTGTAACATATATTACCACTGCACTAAGGCAGTGATTTAAAAATTAACTGTTCAATGTTGTTCTCACCTATATACATTTTGCCAGTGCTCCTAACTGACACAGTTAATAATCCCAGTTGTGGAGAACCACGAATCACTTTTATTCACCAAGTCCCTAGGTTGGTCATTTTAGTGGCAAAAATTATATTCCAGCTAAGCCAAGAATAAGGTCTTTGTATATGAGCAGTCTCCTTCAACTGAGTTGCACAATGAGCTGTTTGGGCAGCAGCCAAAACCAGACTCTCTCTGTTCAACCCCCAATTTAAAACAAGGAGATTCCATTGTGCTTAAGGGCCCAGCAAGAATTATGATGCAAAGTCTAAACACTTACATACTTGTTCTGTTTCCTCCTTCCCCAAACACTTTAACTCCTTATGGGATAGCCCATAGGAAATAACCAAGTATTGAAAAATGCCTGACCAAATGCCTTCACCTCTGGTTCAGCTAGACTTCCAGGGTGCATTTAGCTTACTTTCCAGAAAGCAAAAGTTTCTTTTTTCTTTGTTTTGTTTTGTTTATTAAAAAAAAAAAAAAAAAAAAAAAAAAAAAGTACTGACAACATATCATCACGGTAACACTTCAACATCACAGAATTAAATGACTCCTGTCTAGATCCTCACAGAGGGAATCGGTATTTTAATTTGAATGTAGAGTTTTTCAATCATTTTTGTGTTGGAGGTAACTGATTCTCAGATTATTTTCTATTACATGTCACATAAAAATAAATATAATTTTTATTTGATATTAACTCTGTTTCATGCGGAATGTTCACTTCTGGGGATAAACAATACTGTATGAATGTTAGGAATTATTATTTGTAGTCATTTACTGGGGGCATTAATAACAAAAAAAATATTTTCTGAAAATCATGGAGATTAAATTAAATATCCTTAGCATATTTTAAGTGCACTAAAGCCCATATCCAATAGCTATTGAAGTCAATAGAAGGATTATTACTCTGTTCAATGGCCTTTGGACCAGATTGCAAAGCAAAAAACACACAGTGAATGCGAGTGGTCATGTGGCTTATGCTTAAATCAATCTAGAGTGCATACAACTAACACCAGAGTTGTTCATTACAACCTGAACAAGCTCAGGTGTGTAGTGCAGTGCACTACCTGCATTTAAGACATAAAGCATATCATTAATGTTTTTATTTTATTTCCTCAACAAATTCAGGGTTCTCATGAGAAGTATTCTTAACAAGTCTGGATACCAGCAAGACAAACACAAAATCCATCATAATTTCTGGCTGCTCTTTGTTACTTCCAGATTGGGGGCAATTTCTGCCTTCATATTCTGGATAACTGGCTGATTCCTTAAAGGAAATTTCTGCACAATTTATTTTCTGAACAGCATGTTGAACCACAATTTTTCCACTATCAAGGAAATGCAGTATTTTCGGAGTATTCCAAGCCATAAATTATATGTCTGGTTTGTGACTCATGGCTAGTAGTGCTCCCCCTCATTCTAGGCTCTTGTTAATTTAGGAAATGTACACCTTCCTACATTTGCCTCTATTGCTTTCAAAAGAAGAGCTGTAATAGAATCCTATTGGAAGACTAATTTCCTAGCTAGCTATTGCATTATAGTTTCACAAAGAAAAGAACTAATGCACTCAAACTTATAGGCCCAGTTTACAAGGGTTTTGTGAAAATTTGTATGAAACTTGAGGTTTCATAATTCATTCACTTTCTTATGCCTCATAGTTAAACTAACCTCCATGGATTAGAAGCTGAGATCTTTTTTATGCTAAACTTGAATAGCATGGAAGGGCTTTACCTTACCATGAAAAAGATAAATGATTTAACATTCACCAAAGGCTCCCCAATGGAAATGCTGCCCATTGGGTTCTCTTTCTCAAGCTGAACTCTTCTGAGACAATTCCTTTGAAAAGTAACAAAAATACTCCTACTGTTCCCTCTAAAATACCCATCTCTGAAACTCTTTACTAATTCAAAACATTAAAAGGTATCAACAATTCAGTAGTAAAATTGCAGCTTCTCTCAGGAAAACTCTGACACCGCTTTTTCAAATGTCTGTTGTCATAACACTGCAGGCTCTTCTCTGATCACTTCTGCAAAATCAAGCATTAGCAGGTTGCACCGGAGTTCAAAGGCCAGACCAGCAACCCACTTGCATTAAAGGATAACACAGCCCTCACTGCCCAACCTTCCCAAAATAATGCTGGATGTCATCACATTGTCAAAGGTGTTGTTTCCCCACATGAGACAGTGGAGCTTCAAAAGAACACTCTTATATTTTAATAAACATCTACAAATGTATTTTATAAACCCACAGAAATAAGTATCTCTTTTCATGTATGTGTACACATACATACACTACAAAGCATCAATGTAAAAACATGAGCTTGTCCAAAATTATAATGATCAATTATGTTTTATTTGACAGAGGGGTAGAAAGATGCTCTAACAGCTAGAGCGAATGCATGATAGATGGACGCAGACACTCCACACGCTAATGATACACAATGGCAGTATGCTCCACGAGAAAATTTGGACTCCTTTCTTTGACCAAGTTTTAATATCCCCAACTTTAGGGTGATTGTAAAACAGTTGCCAGTTGTTCAAGTCTTTAAAATGTCAAAACAGCAGTGGTGGTATTCCCCACCCCAACAGTCCCTTCTCTGGGTTAACTGTTGAAGTAAATGAGAAAAGAATGTTAAATTAGTAAGGACACTACATCTGGCAATAAAAGAAAGGAAAAGAGACCATTTTCTGAGACCTGATACTACCAATCTTCCCTTTGCCACTGTAGTCTCCATCCCACCTCACATCCCCAGACCTTTCAGAAACTTATCAGCCATCCTTTGAGCTGACGCTCATTAGAAGAGCTAGCCCAGCTGAGGATGTGGACCTTGCGCCTACCACAGGCCACCACAGCTGAATTTGTTGGACAGTGTCTAATCTCACCCAGGTCCCACTGAGAGCAACCAGAAGAGACAAAAAGATGGGCGCAGCTTATTCTGCGCCCAGGCCTCGAGTTTCACCCATACAGAAACATCTGTTCATCTCAAAATGGAAAATGAATTTAAATTGAATATGTAGCACATTTGTTCTCACCTCATGGCTTCTTCATTTTACTTTAGAATAAATACGAACAAACTCCTGAATTTAAGTTTTGCAGTTGCTTTAGAATACAAGCCACTACATATCCCCTAAGAGTTAGATCCAGCTTTCATTAGTTCCTAGGAAAGTGTACTGGCTGGTTCTTAGCAAGGCAGAACTTAGAAAGGAAATACCAGCCTATCACTTTGTAATATTTTTTTTCTCCATACGGTAAAATATAGGCAAGACCTAGCTTTCCTATTCAGTCTTGGTTCAATTTGTTTCGCAAATCTAAGACAGATGTAAGTATTTTTGCAAGCAATTTCCTCTTAATTTTTATCTTTCACATTTTATAATTACAATTCTTTTTTAGGATAGTAACACATTATACTTCGCTCAATCCCACAGATCTGACAAACTTCTCTGCCAAGCAGGTGAAAAGCAATTAAAAAAAATAAAAATAGTTGTTCAGGAAAATCAGTAGGGTATTTTTTTGCTTTTTAATTCTTCATTTTTTTGACAAAACATATGCTCTGTGTATGATTGTTGCCAATACATGCACACTAAACAGATGTAAAATCAGATAATATCATTCTTATGGTACAATAGATACTGACAGGCTGTATTTTTAGTTCCTGACACAAAATTTTGCAGTGATTTGCATATCGGTCTACCTACTGAAATCCAAATGACCGCTTACATGAACAAAAACGTTTGCACAACCTGCAGGAAGTCTCAACAAAATCAGTTCATAGTATGTTATTAATCCCCTAAATAAAGTGCTAAAATGCGGTTCAGAAATAGTGCATTGACTAGGCTTTTATAAAAACAAAACAAAAGACCCCACAAACAAACTGTCCTAGTGCATAGACTTATTTGGCTGAATAAGTCTCTGTCACAGATGAGTGAAATGCACTTTGTACAAAAGAAAAGGAGCAGTATGTTTTACTGAGGTAAAATAATAATTTGACAGAGTTCAATAAGTTGGATGGCATTTAACACCGTTTAACAGTGGTTTGACAAGGTTCAATAAGTTTGATGGCAAGGTTCCCCTAATTAATTACTGCATAGAAGAAACATACAAAGGAAAATCGAGTTACAATGATTCACACAGAGAAGGAAGATGCAGAGTGAGGAGGACCCTGTCACTGAGTCATGCGGTTCAGAGTGGACCCCCTTGCTCTCTAAACCCCTTTTGGAGCCTAGGTGCGGCTGTATCCAATCTTAGTCTCAGACCTGCTCAATGGGTTATGTCTAATAGAATTATCCATACCATATTTACTATAATATTGAGTAGCTACATGGATTAGTAATGTTTCATAGTATTAATTCAGCATGCTATCAGTCACTTACCAAGGATCTGCCACAATAAGGGAAGGTATCTCTCTTCCCTGGGTAAGGACGGATCTCTTATTCTCAGGTAAGGAATCTCTACCCTTGAGAGGTGTCTCCACTCAAGGGCAGAGTTACCTGGCGTGCAGTCCAGCTGCAGTTCAGGGAGAGCCCAAACTGGGCCCACCCTAATGGTAATATTTATAGGGTGAAGTAGTTGGCTGCTAGTCAATAATACAGACAAGATAGATGTCTTCATTTTAGCTCTGATATCTTGACTGTACTTTGGTTATCTTGCACTTCTGGGTTTCGAAACCAGCTTTCAAAATATTTTTCAAGACACCTTCACTCCCTTGTAGGTGAGCCAGGAGCTTTCCAGCTTGCAAGTTCATCCTGAGGACATGAGGCCTGTTGCTCCTTAGTCAGCCTGAACCAAAGTACAGCTAGGAGTCAAGTGTATCCATCACACTCTCCCAGTCTATAATTACTAGACACCATTTGATAATAATGCTAGTCTTTCCTCCTCCTTTTTGGGCGATTTTCAAAGAGCCCTCATCCTCCCTATAGCTGCTATCAATGTAAAATGGAAAGATGAAGTGGTGGCCTTTCAATAGATGGCACTGATTGGGAGGAGAAAGAGGTACGGAAATTTACATTCTGATGAATTCTGCAGGGAATGTCTTAGTGAAAATCAAAGAAGCAGAAATCATAAAGGGGGACATCCCTTGGTGATGAAAATCTCAGGCAGCAAAGCTCCTTAGAGAGAACAAGACTTGTCATTAAGTCCCTTTCATACCCTTGTTACGTTCCCCAAAGATTCAAGACAGTCTCCCAAAAGACTTCTTTGGATGGTTATGATGGCACAAGAAAGCTTATGGACTCATTATCTGTAGAGAGGGCATCAGTTTTAACAACTCAGGTATATTTTCTTCTTAAAAATAAAAGGAGTAAGTGGTAGCTTTGTAGGTGCGAACCCACTTCTAGAGATATCAGCTGCACATAATCCCGTGGCATGACTTTGCTGTGTGTTTAGAGGAAAAAATCTTGAACTGGATTGTAACCAGAATTCCAGATTCTATCAATGCTGATTTGGATAATCAGTGTATTGAAGAGTGCAAGTACCAAAGCAGATGCAATATTTTCATTTCTTAGAGGTGATGAGAAGCTCTATTTGTATTTGCAAACTGCATTTAGGCAAAGGACATTTGCAAATCTAAAGCATAACAATGCAATTTACCTTGTAGGGTTCCCCAAAGAGGTTAAAACCTGAAGCAAAGAGATCTTCATCTTGCTGGACTTCCTGGTTTCTTCTCTCCCACTCTTTCCGCTTAAGTGCACTCCGGTCTTGCTCATAGTGACTGAAGAAGAGAAAGACAAAAAAAGACCACGTTACTTTCTCCATAATGTAGCTACATGTTCATTACAGTAAAGAGCAGCAAAACATCAGAATGCAACTCCTGAGGACAATTCTGAGAGAAAGAAGCAGCCACTGAAAAATTTTCCCAAATGTAAATTGAGTACCACAATATTATGTGAAATTGGGCAGTAGGACAGTCAGTCAGTCCACTTTAAAATGAAAACAGCCAAAAAAGTTCTTTTCAAATTAACAGAGCATGATGCAGAACAATAAAATACATTTTGACATATTTGTATGAACAGTCTGTAAAATACATGCCACACACGGACTAACGCATGCACGTATGCTCACAAAGAAAGTGTCGGTGCAGAGAAAGCAAATGTGAATTCAAGGAAGCACAGCAACATCTTCAAATCCATTTAAATGATAACCATCCATCCCAATGCTCCAGTTCAGCCTCATGCAATTTAAACCACCTAATTCTGTCCCGTGTACTTGTTAAAATCTATGTATGGCTTCATTTGTGGGTGTCAAGGGAGTTTTAAAAAGTCTTTTTGTAGCAGGCTCCCAGAAGGGACTTTAGGATAGTTGATTCCAGTATCAGACAATTCTACAAACAAACAAACAGAAAAGCATCTAGCACCTCAGTGTAGTGATGGCGAGTGGCACTTATCTGTATGTCAGCTTACTTTGTGCACCTGCCAGACCTAGATGACAAACTGAGAGACCACATTCACGTCTCCCCTGAATAGCACTGACGTACTTGGTCTCTTTCCTTTGCAAAATACGTCCTGCTCCTCCGAGGGAAAAGATACAACTAAAACCCTGAAGGAGGGGGAAAAATAGGAACTGAAAGAGGAAAGGAAAAGATGCATGCTTCAACTTGCACTGACAACCTCTTATGTGACAAGCGTTAAGGGACACTTCTGTGCTTTCAACCTATATTTGATTTGTTATGAGGCTTTTGGCCCTGTTTTGTGTCAGTTAATTAGCTACCAAATTCCAGATGACAATTTGAACAGCAGATTCAGTATATGTACTGATGTTATCTGTTGTAAGCAGTATTGCCCTGATAAGATTCTGGACATGCATGCACACAGCCATACACCCCCCTCTATGTACAAATGCATACATAGAAGCATACATACATATTACATATGTAACAAAGAACAGTTAATTCTCCTGTCTCTGGTGAGAATGAATTAAGTCTCCATAGAGCTCCACTGCACTTGGAAGATAACCAAATATCTACAACTTTTGCCTTTTTAGCTCAGCATGATGTTGTATTGAAAGCTTCACACCGAGAGATATAATGAGGAATGAACTGCACAGTGATGAGGCTTTAACAGTGTATAAAGTCACTGATTTCTGAGTGAAACCACAATTACTAATTTGAAGCACCAGCTAATTAAAACCACTGCTATGTATTTAGCCTCTTGTTATACCTACTGCAGTTTATAATTATGAGGACCTCTTTATCTACTCAATTAAAGTTCTTATGATTCAGGCAGGTTGTGTTTCAACCTGCAAGCCCTGCAGAGAGCACAGGAAAGCATATGTCTGTTGCCTGATGACTCCGTGTATCCTTACGCTCATATACTTGTTTTTGTACAGGGAAGGAAAGAAAAAGAGGGAAAGAAAGAAAGAAAAAGAAAAAAGGAAAAAAGAGGGAGGAGACTAATGACACAATGAGATTTCTAAATAAAAACTATGAATTCATAATTGGTTAAAGCAATTCAGGATCATTCAGGCTTGGATTGAACAAGGCTTGAGTATGGCTTGTAAACTGAATGCAAAGCCACATGCATAGGCTGAGCTGAATGATTTCCATTCACATGTTAGAAGGCTGAAAAAATGCTGAATTCTTTTACATGTTAGAAGGCTGGAGGGGGGGGGGGATTTATTTATTTATTTATAACACCTCCTGATGTAGTGACATCACTGGCACCAAGAACAATCTCCAGGACATTGTTATAACCTTCTTAGTATTTTTGCAGAAGCTGAAGTACTATTTGGTGGTTTCCTGATGGAGACAGAAGGGAAATTATTGTAAGCAACAGTCACTTTACTATACTACGCATGAGCATGTTGCTGACACAATAATGCAAACCACAAATGATCTGTTCACTAAAATGTGAAGGGGAGCACAACTCCCCCTTCCTTTCATGTCCTAAATAAAGATTAAAATCCACAGGTATGGGAGTGAGTGCAAACTGTTTCCCAAATTGGTACACAAAGATGAGGACAAGGTTGATTTTATCTCTCCCCACAACTCTTCTGGAGTAGGGGGCTGGTTTAGCCCAAGAATAACCCATCCCAGGAGCAGTAGGAACACCCAAATCATGGGAGATATTTCCAGCGATTTCTTTGGCAGTTTGACCCATAGACTGCGTGACTCTTGCAGCACAATCAGATCATTCTGAAGTTATAAACCCAGTCCCAAGGCCAGCAAAGTGGATCTAGTGTAAACAGGATTTTATATCCTGCATAAGTAATCTCTGCTTATGGTAGCAGTACTATCCCAGACACTGCCAGCATTCACTTCAGAAAAAATTATTCATGAAAGTTAGAACTGTGTTTTACAGCTTCCCAATGGCAACCTTGGCCTGGAGTTTCAGCATGAAATCCTGGACCCATTCAAATCAAACTGAATCTGGCCACTGAACAACCAGATCACAGAATCACAGATTACAGCACAGACCTCACCCTTCACATGTGGTTCTAGCATTTTGTTATTTAAGAGCTGGCTTTGGTCTTAGGCGTGCAAAGTGCTTAGGTAACCAAGTGAAGCATTATGCCATATCCTATTTGAAAAAAAGCAGCAAAGGCTCTAAGACTACTTAGATATGTTTTGTGACACATTACAAAACCACAAATTCAAAAATTATGAAAACAGCAGTAATTCAAAGTGGCATAATCACTTTAAAAGTCATTAACTTAAGCTAAGACAGCATTTACAATGTTAATAGCAAAAGCTTGGAAAACCAGTATTTTCCAATGCAATATAATGAAGTATTTCTCTTTAGTGCATGTGTTTATGAAAGATATCTATTCCATGGCACCCAAGAGGTGAGCACGAAGGCACATCTCATGCCCTGGACCCCAATGATGTTTACAGACTACCAAATTGTGAGCATACATTTTACAACACAAGCAAAGCCCTAAGTGAATTGCTACCTCTGCTTCAATCCAAATCTCTCTCTCATATATTGTCCGTGAAGAAAAAAAAAAAAAAAAAAAAGAAAAAAAAAGGTTCACTTTGAACTTTCGACTCACACAGTCACATGGTGATTTAAGAGTACCAAGTATCTATTCAAAAGGAAGTGGTTGCTCATCCTGTCAGGTCAATTACTTGGTTTATTTCTCTGCAAACGTACTTTTGCTATGGGAGTGCTTGACAGGGTGCTGATTGTTGCTATGGAAAGTCAAATATTGTAAGATCATACACAGATCAGGATAACAACTTCTTTGGGTTCCTTGTAATGCAAAGAGGGATGCTGATTAGATCTTAAGGCTGCAGTGCACTGAGAACCTAATGGGAAGCTCTCCAGAAACACTTAATGCAGCCACAATGCATTCTCTGGGACTTATGTTTAATATTCAGCTTAACTAATGTTCTGTGAAATACAGATATGTGATTAGCAGTGAAGGTGTCAGTGAAAACTATAGTCAGATACCATGAGGAAGACCAGAGTTCAATCTGTCTCATTAAGTATGAAAAAAAAACTTCATGACTCCTCTAAAGCTAGGAGAGTAGGAAATCACAATTACAGACTTCTACAAACATCTTAAAAAAATGTCTTAGAAGAAAATAGCTGCAGGCCATGATATGCACTGTATCCAAGAGGACCAGTTCCCTAGACACAGCTATTTAGTGACAATGTAGTTGAAATACATGAGCTTTATTGTTTTGTAACACTTACTAGGTTAATAATGGAATTTGAATGGCAAAGTCTGTACATAGATCTGAAAAGATCAGGAATGGTGAGCCGTAAGAATGCTACAAGAGGACACAAGACCACTGATGTACAAATTACCAGCATGCTGGATCTTGCAGAAAATAACAACCATAACTGTATTATTGTTTTGGTATGTTTAACATTAAGGCAGGATGCAAGTGCATTTTGATACTTAATCCTTTACAATCAGACCAGCACACGTCCATTTACCACTCCTCTCAGCTACAGACACCCTAAGGGACAGCAGTCAACGGATGCACTGTGACGGGCCAGGTGCTTGGCCCGTCTGAATCTGCAGCGTGTCAGCGATGTCCATGGAGCTGCACCCTTCACACCCGCTGCAGCCCAGGATGGCTGTGGGGACAACTTGGAACAAGCAGAAAAGGGAGAAGGGGAGAAGACGGCTAAGGCAGAAGGAAGTTATATCAAGGCAAAAGATAACAGGCATGCATGCAGGTTTTGGGTTGGAAGCTAAAAATGCAGATCTGGTGATAAGAGATGGAAGTCAGACACGAACTGTCTACAAAAAGGAGAACTAGGAGAAGAATGAAGTTTGGGGCATTGGGAAGGACAGTGCAATCGTTTGTGGTGAAAGTGAGAGGATGTGGTGCAAAAGACCTAGAGGGAAAAGAAAAAATATTTTAGGACAGACTGCAACAGAGCAAGAGGTTAGAGGGAAAAGTTAAAGGAAAGTTGATGAAATAAGACCAACAGCTAAAAGCTAAGACCTAGCATTTGGGGTTTATTTTCAAAGATGTGCTAACTAAAGCCACACAAGTAGTCTCCCAAAGCATGGAAGACTAGGCAAGGCAGACAAAAGCCTGAAAGACAGGAGAAAGAGTAGAAGACAGAAGTCAGACCAGGCAAGTTTGAAGGAGTAGTCGCTGTGATATGAAGAAAATGATCAAACACCTAATGCTGCGGAAGAATCATGAATGAGAACAGAACACTGCTCTGTTGATTCAGTCAAAACAACAAAAGCCCGATAGGGAAAGAATCAATAAAAAAGCTTGAGTAAAGAGGCTTTAGAATAGCAACAGACTACATCCACAAGGATAAATGAACAAAATTCAAGAAAACCAGCATTTATCCACAACTTAGGGAAGAAGTAGTTGCTGTTCTCAATAACATGTCTGAATTCACAAAAATGCACACTATGAATAAATTAAATATGCCCCTGTACTAGTTCCACCCTCCTTAAAATATCAAATATGCCTAAATGATGAAAGAAGTTCTCAAACGGAAATGTTTGTCATTTGTGGAAACAATAAACAAACACAAGCTTCTAAACTAAGACACAGTGGATATAAAATGATATAAATTTGAGAACTGAAAGTCCTTTCCCAAGGTTATTTCTTCATAGTTCTGACTTTGGGACACAATTATTGCTCCACCAGAAGCACTCAGGAAGTTGGTGAAGTAAACTCGGAAACTAGGCTTCCTGAAAAACTAACTCCTATGCTTGCACAAGGTATTAAATATCCCAAATCAAAATTCACTCATGAACAAATTTTGACTTACATGAGAAATCCAACTCAGGTCAATGACAATATTCCAATGCTTACCATACATGCTTGCTTTTCCACACCAGGGCAATTCTTTTTCCATGTGAGTGAAAACATCAAGCAAAAAGCATTTCACCTGATAATCAAACTAGGTAAAAGACTACTTCCATCAAATATATTACAATGGGAATTCACCTCTTCATAGCTCCAGTTTTACCTCACCCTAAGTCCATTCAATTAATGTGAAAGTACGACAATACTGTACAAGGGAAGGAGAACAGGCTTCCTTGGTATATTCAGCTTCTCTCAGTATACACACTGGTATTTCAGTACATTTATTTCAAATGAAGAAAAAAAAAAAAAAAAAGCAGTCTCAGGGTTTTAAATGTCGTTGCAAGTTTTAAAATTCGTTACATGAAGGAAATTTCAGAACCTCTATTTAAGCAAAAATATGGTCAACTTAACATAACTTCCCCCTCATCTGAAGTCTTTGTTTCACTTAATGATAAACATCGTAAGAAGTAGCACAGTTAAAACAGCAGAATTCCTCTTCCTCTGTTTATCATTATTGAACTTGCATCTTTATCCTGGTAATTTTACTACTTGACAGAGACCAATCAAGGCACGATAGAATAGCTTTGCAACTTCTCACTGTCTTTCATATTTAACATTTACTTTAATGTTGTGTTCTTCATAGCATGAATAGTAACTGAAAGTATCTAGCATGGAACGTATCTATCACTGCACTTCAAGATAAATGATTTATTTTAAAATATAGAATATTCTGTCTTTGATGTTCAACAGTTCTGTAGAGAAACACTTGAGATGGTCACTGGTTATCTATCCACATGAGCTAAATCTCTTAATTTGCATTAAAAACAATGCCATTCCTGTAGCACGTTTGATAGAGAATACAGAAGATTAAAGCCTCTGAACAAAATAACACCCAAGAGACCCCTGGGCAATTTATGGAAATTTAAGCTAGGAGGCTAAGGGTTTGGCTTATATTTGTCATACTCTTCATTCTTCCTAGTTATTCCCGCTGCCCATCCCCCCACCCCGACTACCTAGAAAATGTTATTTTCACTCAATTTTCTCCTCTTTTTGGTATTATGTAGCCCCAAACCTCTCCTTAATGTGAATTTGGAAGGAACGATTCTGGGGGAATGGATGACAAAGATAAGCTCCTGAATAGTAAGGGTATAAAGAATAGATGAGGTTTCAAAGGGGAGCATTTATTGTTTCCTATATCATAGCACATTGTCTTTCAATATGATTAGTTATCAGTCTGAGTTATCAAAAACTGGGATGAAATAAAGCGCTTACGCAGTTATGCTTCATTGATGTCAACTACAGGAGCATGAAAATCTCCATGAAGTTGGGTAATTGATGTGTAAATCAGAGCTCAATCACTCTGTAATAGAAACGGTCCCACTGAAAGTATGGTTGTTGAACAGCATTGCAGAAGGATAGGAAAGAAAGACAGAAACAGAGCCACGATAAGACTTATTTATTAAAAATTATAATAACTGGCAATTTACACAATTTTCTCTTCAAGAGAGAAGTGCTGTCAGAAATATTTAAATGCAAGCTCAGACCACTATATTTGGATATCCTTATTCGGCAATAATTAACTGTTTCTGTTTTATTAAAATGCTTGGGGACACTGTTATGGATATTTAAAAAGCAAATTAAATGAACACGTTCAACCTTTGAAAGGCAACACGTGTAAATGACATCAACAATTGTAATTTGTTTAACAATATGTGTTCAAGGTATGTTTTGGATTCCTATTACAGTCTTCTTGTCAGTTCAAATTTGCAGTGTGAGAAACAAAAGCAAAACTGAAGGAAAAGAGGAAGGGAATAAAAAAAAAAAAAAAAAAAAAACAAAAACCAGAGAGAAAAATGGTTATAACCACAGCTCCAAAACGACATTAAAAGACAAACAGTTGTTAGAACATCAGTCACAACTTTCCAACACGTGCTATTTCTATAGAGTAAACATCTGATACATAAGGGAGCTAGTTAAGGTAACACTATGGGGTTATTTTTGTTGTAATTTTTTCTTATAATAAATTAATGCACATCAAGGCATTGATATCGACTTCCCAGAAACACCTGGAATCCAGTATTCTAGTTATGAGTTACACTAAGCCACTGACAAACTGTAACAAACTTACATAAATGAGACATTTATGAGCATTTTTGTCACCAAATGAGTTACACTCAGGGCACAGGAGTTGGATTAGGAAGCTTTATTAGATGGGTAATGTGCTGTGACTGTAAGGAGACTCTAATTACTTAAAGAGGGTCAAATAAGGAAGGAGGTTCAACCTAAATTCCCAATGTCATTGCCCTTATGAGTTATACGGGATATGACAGTTTTGTTTGTTTGGTTGTTTTAATTCTGTTGATCTCTCCTGGGATATGAAGTTTCTTCAAAATTCACTGATGGCAATGAAGCCATTAAGTTTTTGCCAAAGTACGTACTATAATTCAAACATGTTTCATAACATATCTCCTAACAGCTCCGTAGTTACCATCATACTTCACATGCCCATCAGCACCAGCATTCTATGTATTAATGTGTTACAGATTAATATAGCTGTGTTTAGTTGCATACCGTGCATTATTCCTTGTACACATCAACAACAAACATGGTACAGTACCTCTACAGAGTGTACATTTATACATATATTATTTCCAAGGCATAACAGTAATTTGATGTAATTAAAGATCTTCTGACAATGCCTGTTACAGTCTATTTTTCCTTCACCTGGATACCTCAAATTATGAAAAATTTCTTGAGTGTCCAAGTTTCCATTCGTACACATACCATTTTCAAAGATTAAAATGTATGTTAATATATGGAAACAAAAATTCTTTAATTTATTATCACTTAATGTGTAGAGATTGTATTATTACATCTGAGCTGAAAACCACTTTGGAGCTCTACTTTTATCTTTACTTTTTTTTCATATTTATGATTAAATTTTTTCTTTAGTATTGCTACCCCAAACTTTCCTGGGCACCTGTAGGATGCTTCCTTAAAAATAGTCTGCACATTTGTATTTTCTTAAAATATTGGTAATGATATGCAATAGTTAACAGAAATAAATCTAGCCTTTTAAAAAACTTTACAAAACACTCATTGATTAATACAACCTTTTGGATACAGATGAATCAGCAGACTCAACTGCTTGAGTATTTTATCACAGAAGTGCTTCCATGCTACTCCTACAGCTCTAATAAATGCATTCATTTACTAACAGGCACCTCTACTCCCTTGAGCATTTTCACATGCTGTGCAGCTCTTTAACCAATGTTCTTAAATTTTACGTGTGCTGAAGAATACCATCACGGGAAAATCAAGAATTCAGTAGGATGACTATTTCATTCATCAATTTTAGATTGAAGGAGAAATGCACACATACAGACTGATTCAGAGACCCCAAGGCACAGAAAAATAGTACCATAAGTCTAATATAATTTAATTGATTGTTATTTAGGACATTATTTGGCTAGAGAAATTACCTTCTAAATAAAATTTTCTTCTCTCTGTTGCAACCCTATATAATTGCCTCCATTTGTTGTAGCAATATCTACTAGAAAGGAAAGAGATGATCAAAAAAATGCAAGGTGCTCTCATATCAAATTCAAGTATACATGCATCTGTTTTTCAGTGCTGTTGTGAGATATTTGCACTAGCAAATTGCAGGAGATGCAATGATTTTGTAGCTTCATGAGACTTAATGGTCATCAGTTTGGAAAGAACCTAGAACGCTTCAAACTCCAAATTTTAAGTCTTCTTCCACTACACCTTAAAAAGCCACATAGCAATAAGGTGCTTGTTACACACAACTTAGGGAAGAAAAATAATGTTTTGTACTTTTTCCGTAAAAAGATTCAGAGTCAGGAGATCAATGGATCATCACCATCACTGGCTTCTAGTGAGGAAGACAATCTATAACAAATACTGCTCACATCTTCAGCAAACATGTAATGTTTATTTCTCATTTATAAACAGAGTATAAAGTATGACAAAATGATCTAACCAAAGCAGCCCAAAGTTCATCAGCATTGCTGAGGTTTACATCCTCTCTAAGGGTGTAGTTCAACTTCAACTGATGCTACTGGCAGTTTTCCCAGTGAATTCAATGAAGGTTGGATGGGACTTAGCCATATAATAATGACAAAAACACCAGGTCTCAACACAGCCAGCTCTAAGCAGCAGCAACTTAACTGGTATAAACTAGCTTTTTTGTTATATGCCTCATGCTAACAGAAACATTTTATCCGCTGCCAAGAGTTTAAAAGGTCTTGAGTACAAACCAGCACATGCCAGAGCTTCCATGGTCATTATTTACAACAGACATTGACTGCATAGATTTCCTGGTTGACAAATGCAAATTAAATGAAAATTAGGAGTTGATATTTTTTTAAAAAGCGAAATACCAAATAAGCTTCCCAGTCTGCCCCACAGCCCATCATCACTTTGAGCTTACGGGCAATTTTCTTCTTTTTTTAGTGATGTTATGGATTGTACGCATGACATATCAACCAACTGACTGGGGAATAATCAACTATCCCACAGTAAGTAGACACACACACCAGGCAGCGGATCACAGACCTTGTCACTGAGAAAATGTAAAGCAAATGTACCATGCTCCCTGGAGAAACACCACCCTTAAATTTAACTCAACATGGGAATGCTGTGCTTTTAGGGATATGGCATGTGACTGACACAAGTCTGAAATGTGCCCTGGGATTTAAAAGCTAAAAATGAGGACTTAAAAAAAATTGTAAAATAATTCCACTTCTTTAGACAGAGTGAAATCATAAACAATCTTATTTAGACTGGTCAGAACTACAACGTCGTATCTGAAATTATTTGAATTTTTAAAGTGGGTGTGATGCAAATTATTCCAGTACTGCAGTTTCCAGAGCCAAACAGAAAGTGTATCCATTTCCCCAATTACGTTTTGACTGTGGTTGAAATCTCACGTGTATAACTGACTTCATGAATGACAGAAATCTCACAATGAAGAAAACACAGCCATTTAAGGCCAAATTCCCAGAATAAAGTAAGACCAAAGCTCTGTTTAACCCACCCTGCTTCTGACAACAGCCAACAGCAAATGCCCAGTAGAGCCCCTAGGAACACAGCAAAGTGCTCCCCAAAATACTGACATTGCCCTGAGAAATTTTTGGCACATGAAGCTATGTGTTAAGTACAAAGGACTTGGTATCTTTGCATTTAACATCTCTAGAAGACTTTTCTCCAAAGAATGTACTCAAACAGAATACTCTGTGTCAAGGAGTTTCACAATCTTTCTCAGAATTACTGTCTTATCTCAAACTAGGTTTAGCACTCATGTCAGTCTGAAAACCCGATTGATTTAACAAGATTGTTTGTATTTTATTGAATATGTGAGAAGAGAATTTACATGCATTTTGGGGGAGCACCTAGACCTACTACAGGCAAAAAGGAAGCTCCTGTGCCCTTCAGTCTTTGGAGAATCTCAGGCGCACATCCCATGACACTAACTGTACCATGCATTTTCAATACCAGACACATGGATTACTGCATCCTGAATAAGTTATTTACACTTCACACCCTTTATATTTTTGTCCCTTCTGCTGTCAATTAGCAAATTAATATCATTCTCATAACACGAACACAATGTGTTATTTAATAAAAGCGCATCCTTTTTAAATTCCCTACCATCAACCACTTGTCTACTAAAATATTATACCATGTAACATGCAAATATTAAAATGAAATGTAAAGTTGAGTCATATTCATTGGAGGCTGGCCAGCTCCAGCACATTTCAGTATTTAATAATAAAATAGTCTAGTGTAAAAATATGTAAACTACCGTCCATCCTGCTTTAATACTCATTTAACATGAGAAGAAAGTGAATGCAATTTTGTTTAAATATTAAACATTACATTTCTTCTTTTGATTATTAAAGTATTATAAAAGCTATATGAAAATGTGTTTGCAACCTTCTTCCTCTGAAGTCTTATAGGTCACTTACAACTAAATTTTTTTCCCTCTAGCTGGCTTCTTTGGGGGAATCTCAAAGCTCTACAAATCAGAGCTAGTCATGCCTGATTACACCTCTGGGAAGGAGCAACTACGGTCAAGCAAAACAACTGAGAGAATGAAAGTTTAGGTGCATTCTTGATGGTCATTTCAAAAGTACAAGATGACTGGTGGAAGCAAACTGAGGACTCCCAACTTGCAGAAGTTAAACTTCACCATAAGACCAGCTGTAACTTGCAACCATTCATCCACCACTGAACTCCGACATGATAACCATCAAGATGAAATTTAAGACTGTCTAACAGTTCCATACAGCAAGAAGGATTTATCTTTATGTGCATTTCCAGAACATTGGGTCATACACCACAAGACAAGTTTTCTCCTGCTGAATGTCACTGAGAGAGGTCACCAAGGATGTTCCTATTACATTTGCTGGAAGGATGGAGTGTATCAAATGATCTAATTTTGTGTAGTGCCCCACTTACTTTGACAAACTGATACTGCACAGGACATAATGTCATTAGGTGATTAAAGTTCAAGAGCACTCAGCTTCCCACCTCCTTTCATACCAAAGGTCCGCAGGTACTACTGCAGCAGGCTTGAAATTAGGAAAAGTTCTGGCTACAGAGGCAATACAGGCCCAGTAACATAAAACACCGACCCTGTCCTCTTACCAGGAACTCCCATCCCGGCAGTGACCAGAAATAAGCTTCATAGTCCCCCTGGGAGAGCCCATCTTCCCCTTAGCCTCTTGAAGCACTTTTAGTACTGGCAACTGCCCAAAACCACATGTGACCGTCAAGCATCATGCCCATGGTCCTCTGACCCCAACAGCAAAAGGACTCCCAGTCTCCCAGTTAAGCTGTACTGACAGTGAAGCAACATGAACAGTCAGGAAAGTGTGATGTACTTCCACTTTTCAGTTGGTATTGCCTTTGAAAATCACTAACATTGAGCTCTCCTCATTATGCCACATGTATTAAAACCTCAGTACCCACGGTAGGAAATGTGTGTTTTGTCACACACACTCTTTAATGTGACAGAAATACGAATTTATGTTTTCTTTCATACAAATACCTAATGGGGTTTGAATAAAATAAAATAAAATCTGCACATTGCCATGTGGAAATTAATTTTAAAGAACTGTTTATCAATTTAATTCCACTGATAGTAACAGACAGATTTATGAGGCAATTAACTAAATATTTGTTTTTTCACATTTCAATTCATTATAGTAAATTAACAATTTTCCACTTGAAAGTCTTGCATTGCTACACGGAAAGCCTAAAAAAAAAGTATATATTACTGTCAGTCTAGGAAGGATTCTCTGATTTTTACAATGTGGATTGTTCTCCTCACATTAATATAACATGCTGTAGGTAATTCAACGGCCCCCCCCCCCATTTCTGTATTACCCCAGAACCTGTCATTCTTTAAACACCAGTTTCAAGCAACTAGACATAAATACAGAATAATTACAGCTCTAAAGCCAATGTAACATCTGTTCAAGCAAACAATCCCACAGAGTGGGTTTTATAACCACAGAACACCCACCTATGGTTAAGACAAGCTTGAGAGAGAAAACCAAGTGCTTGGACAGATCTAGCCTGGCCTTCCGAGCCACAAATGCCCACATCAGCCAACACGTCCTAAAAGAGCTGATGGAAGGAGCAAAATGAACTAAGCCTAAGCCCAACATTAAGTTAAACATCAAGTAAAAAGTTCCAACAGGAAGGGTCAGCCTTTGCTCTAAGGTAGCTCATCTCCCTGGCCAGCACAGCCCCCACCCTCAGAAGAGGAGGTCCCAGGCTGCCTCCCTGCACACCAGGAGCCACCAGCCAACGCCCCCGGCACCACTCAGCCATGGCCAAATGCGGCTTTTCAGCACGTCAGCCAGCAGAGCACAGTGCCCTGCACTCTCCCCGCTCCACAGAAATGTGCATATCATTCTCCAGGAGACCTGAGACTGCACGCGCATGGCCACATTTCACATCTACCTTTACATATTATCTTAATTAATAAATTCAGCTTCAAGGAGGTCATCTAGCCATGGCCGTGTGGATCTCTTCACCATTTCAGGCCAGGTATTAACCACATTAAGCAGTAGTCAGAAGACAGAACCACAGCTTTATGTTCTTTTAAATAGTATTGTACCAAATCAATATCAGGAGGAATATACTCTACAAACATAAAAGCATTTTCTTATATGACTCCTTGGATTCTTTTCTCCTGTGTCCATGTTTCACTACCTGAACAGAAACAGTCATGGTCCCTCCATACCTCAGCTTGCCATTATGGAGAACAGGTCTATCAATATTTACTGGTCTCACGAGTTTCTGCCAGGGCAACTTGTCAAGGATGAACCCTCCTGGGGAAAACTGTACCAACTACATTCTCCAATTCTGCACAGATTCCGGCCAAGTGTTTCCTTGAATAAAATATAGTTTGCCCACTTTTTAAAAACAGTCCTGTTAATTCACTGGATTACAGCACAATCACATTAAAGCATTAGTCTAAATAGGATTTTGTAGCCAGATCTGATCTACAAGATTTAACATTTTACATGCCTCCACCTCATAATGTCCACAGAAATCATCAGACAAAGGGAGACAATGGGACTGCCTGCCACACCGAATGACCAGAACCTGTGATTCATCAGATAAATTGCTTATTGTTTTCCATTGTTAATATTTACAAATATGGTAACAACAACAAGGAACAAAGGTTCTCCTGACAGGTCTTAATTCAGAACAATGTGCAAACACTAGGTAAGCAGTTAATTGCCATTAGCAACATGCATTCCAAATTGAGAAACTGAGGCATGGAGAGATTAAAGGACTTGCTCATGGCCACAGGATGAACCAGCATCAGAAGTTGAACCACTTCCCATTGCCCATGTCTTAGCCCCGTTACCGACAACCCA
The DNA here is from genome assembly GCF_017639655.2 of Falco naumanni. NCBI lineage: Eukaryota > Metazoa > Chordata > Aves > Falconiformes > Falconidae > Falco > Falco naumanni. Next base: position 9,869,462 of record NC_054067.1, read on the forward strand.
ATTAACCTCCCTTTTTAATGGTAAGGAGCTACTATTACAGCATCTCTATTTGCACTACCTACCAGAAAATATACCCCACCACACACCATGTTGTAAGGGCTAAAACCTAAACTGAGTGTTACCATTAAACTCTATTTATAGTGTTTGTCTCTTTCTAGTTGTAATACCACCACAGCCACCATCAGCACAGTAAAACTTCATTTTATCACTCAGGAGGATAATTATTAAATTAGTATAATACTAATAAATGTTAAAGTACTCCAACTGGCTAGTAGAGAGGCATTAATTCTTGGTAAATGCTCCATACATTATTATTTATCAAGTTAAGCACTGCATAGTATGTTATCCTATCAGTCTATCAGGTTAAAACAGATTAAATACAAGCATAATATTTGAGCATCATCAAAAATGCAGATAGCAAATTAGTACTGCTCTTTATCCTTTTTACTTTAAAAAAACAATACAATCAACCAACCAACAGTAAAACAAAAACCCCAGTAAATCAGTGACTCTGTATAGGGCATTTTCTGGAGACTAATGACAGGCTGGAATAGATGGCCCTCACTTGTACTTTAGGTTATCAGCTCCTCCCATCTGATCATTAATTCCCCAGGAAATGCCTTTTGCTTCAATAGTTTTTGCTTAAATAGATCACCAGTGAAAGCAAAAAAAAAAAAAATAATAATGCCACTAGAAATTAACTACTGCAGGGCCTCTGAGTTGCATCTGCCATAATTTGCACATAAAGACTTTACAGGTGACTTGCAAAGGCACTTTTAATTGTATTTCTGACTCCTCCTTTTTTCCCCTTAGCATGATAATAAAGACAGCCGGCAGGCAAATTTTGGGAAGCTCCCTATAAGCTTGCAGAGAATATTCAGAAAGGTTCTTTCACATGCTTTCCACAAGCTCTCATACATTAAAAAAGTGCAGGATACTGAGCCTTAATTAAAAGCTTCTTTCTAACAGTGTGAATTTCTGATACATGAAACAGCATTAGGCCCCTGTTTCATCTGGAGAGGAAAGGAAAGACAGGAGAGAAGGAGAAAACAAGCTTTCAACCTCTACTTGAATAGCAAAAAAAACCCTAAAAGAACATATGACCAACTCCTTATTTTGTTTGCAAGACACGTTTAATATCAGGATGCTGTGAAGAGGCCCTGCATCACTCAAGTTTCATTATCATTACAAAATATAGCAGAATGCCTTTACTCAGAAGTTTATTATCATAAATAATTAAAACAAAACTATCCTTATGGTATGAAATAAATGAACAAAGTACATTATAGGATGCATTTGCTCTAGGTTTTATAGCTGTTTGCTGGCTCCCTACATCAGAAAATTCTGGAATTTGCAATCACTCTCCTGATCATTAGTCTGAATCAGGAAAATTTCACTGCAGCTGGCTTAAATGACTTGTTCTGTCAAAAACAGGACCAGAAGTGCTCTTTACTAGTTGCATATGCAACACAAAATACATTTTTGTGATAAATTGATGTGATACGCAAAATGTTAAAAGAAAATCAAAGCATAGGATTGATTTATGAAAAAAAATAAAGAAAAAGAAGAGAAAGAAATGCTAGCTCTAAAATTAAAAAGATTGTCTGATTTCTAATTACAAAAATATGCTTAGGTACAGATGAAACTATTAAATCTCCGCAATACTCACGCTAGCAGTATATTGTTCTCATAAGCTTGAAAGTGTTGGGCACACTCATGTTCTTTGAAGTTTTGCTTTGTTCCTTTGACTTATTTTATGCAGGTCAAAGATCACCATCACTGCACATATCTGTCACTGAAGGATAATAACGCTACAACTCAGTGTGGAAGCAGGCTAGGCTGGCATGTTAAACTAGCAACAGACACATCAATCTTACTATTCTTGAACACCGTGCAGTTCAGCGCCGGGAGGTTCGAACTCAGAACTAATGATAGTTACTAGTTTCTGCATCTTGATGCACCAGGTTAGGTCTCTCTTCTTTCGAGCAGCCTGTCCCTATGGACAAGTAAAACATGCCAGGAAAGCAAATTATCCTGCTAATCCAGCAAACACTGACAGAACCCTACTGGAGAGCAGCAGGATTGTAGGGAAGCATGCAGAGACCCGTGGCAGCAAAAAAGAGCTTTCCAGGGAAAAGACTAGGAAAACAGAACAGTCATCAGCGGTTGGTTAATAATCATAATTTGTGAGAACTGGAAATACTATTATTATTTGTGCAGTAGCAGAGAATGTGAAATATTGGAGTATACCTATTGTCAGTTAAGGAACTGATAAGTGCCAGCCAACAGGCAGGTCAGAATGTAATCCCTCATCATCAACTAAAAGTTTTCTTATATATTACTTGACCATGATAAACTGGGAATCAAACACTTTTTGTTTTGAGCTAAGAAACCAGCGTCCAATATGAATTTTTAATGCATTTACCTGTCAGTCGTTTGCGTACAGCAAGTCCAATTAAACAAACCCAAGGGAGTATGGTACCTGATGAAATACCAATCTCTGTTTTACATTTACAAATAAATGAAAGCAATGTATGCCTATAACAAAAAGTACCCATATTCCTGCCTCAAAATGAAACTCTGCCATGCCAAACGTAAGAATTTTATACATTAAGACAATGGCATTTTATAGTGCCAAAAAGAAGGGAAGGAGAGCTGATATTTATGTCTAGTGTTCACACCTTCACTTGTCAACACAAGGCTCTAGTGTTAAACACCAAAGAGGACATCTTAGCTGAGGGTATTTTGGTTAAATTGAGCCAGATTTTAGAGCAGATATACACGAGTAGATGTCTTTACACTGCCCCAGTTTCCAAATGCCCCCAGCTTACACTTCCCACCACATGGGCTACCAGAGAGGGAAATTTAAAAGAAACATATGTAAAAATCATACATGTAAGTGCTTGAGAAACCCAGGAGGTGAAGAGGTATCTTTTGTGTTGAAATTGTTGCAGCATTTTAACACAAGGATAGGAAAAAATGGTTACTGATTATGCAATGAGTTTAGAGGGCCACAATTTTCTCATACAACATGGAAACTGAAATTGCAAAAATGACAAGAACATATTTGTTTCTAGTTCTATTGGGTCATCACCTCCTCCAGGTGCCTAAAAGCAAGTACCACATTCCAGCCCACAGTTTCTATTTCTATCCCAGGCACAGCCCAACAGTCTTGTGGATCAACTTTCCCTCTTTGTGCACCAGAACCAAATCCCTTCAAAATGAAGTGGAAGCTCTCTGCTGACCTCAACAAACATTAAATCAGACCCTACTGCCAAATTATGGCTTTATGTTGCAAACAGACAGAATTTATCAAACCCACATCAAAATATATAATGTAACACACAAGCATAAATTATTTTTAAACATACTTACACATATAAATACTACCTTCTTTACACAGGTATTTCCACTGAATCATTATTAAGAAGGAGCAGGGGGTGGGGGAAAGGAAACCTCTGCACCATCAAAGCTGTACTTTGTACCCACGTACTACTACTATTCCCTTGGGAAACTACTCAGAGAAGTACTCTAGGGAGCCAACTACAGCTGTGTTACAATAAAGGAACTATGTATGGTTTCATATTTACACTTAAAAAAAATTTTGCACTTAAAATGCAGAACTGGTGAGAGAGAAAAATATTATTAATATATGTAGGGCATTAGAGCCATCATCAGCTATTCTGCAATCATAGCACATAACAGCTCAAAATAGTTACTGAAGTCGCACAAACTAAAAAAAAAATAAAATTAAAAAATAAATTGAGAAATAACACTGAAATTATTAAAGCCAGTTTGATGCCCAGTAATACAGTTGACCCCCACGATCAAACAAGCCTGTGGTCTGTTAGGGTGCAAGACGAAATATCCTACAGGAGTTTGAATTCCAATCCTAGCTCAGGAGTTTCTCTTAATATCAAAGTAGCTTCTTAGGAAAGCAAATGAAGTACATTACCTCTGGTAATGGTAACCATTTACTCCTTGAAAAGCCTTGAGAGAGCTCTCACACAGGATAGCCTATGTTTTATTTAAATCCTTTTGCATACTTTTATTTTCAGGTCATATAACCTGAAGGACAAAGGATTTGCTTAAACTTTTTAAAGCATTCTGCTTTTATCAAGGATTAGTCATTCTCATTCCTCAATAATTCAAGCTTCATCCTAACAATATACCATGTTTAAATGTGAGCAGCATTAAAGCAGCGCATATTTACAACATATTTCTATTGAATCCCAAACGCTCAGCACAAACCAACCACTGGCAATACAGTCAGTAGGAAGACCTCACTAAGATCTTCAGTTATTCACATTTGCTGTTTATACTAAATAGAATCTCAATATGAGAAAAACTTATTTAATTGTATGGCATGAGGATATAGTCATGTCTGCCTACAGGTAGTTATTTTGCTATTTAGAAAATGAGAAACAGAAGGAGGGACGTTCCCTCTTGACTCATTGTTTTACAGTTATATTGGATAATAAACTATGACTGCCTTGCATCCTAAGGTTGGCCGGAAAAGCTGTATTGATAGGTCAGCTAAGCTTTGCATACAGATGCCTTGTTTTGCAGAAGTAGATCAGTGGTCCATTACATATATTTGAAGTAACAAATATAATATATATTATTTAAAAAATTCTTAAGATAATTAAAATAACGCAATTATCAAGGTGCTTCTATTAGGAATCTCTCATGGCCATTTATATGGTTATTTTGGCATTATATAAAGCAAATACAGAAACACTGTGTATGATCAGAGGTCATGCGTGCTGATCCACACAGGTGAACACTGGGACATGTTGGGGAAATGTATAGGAAAGAGGGTTCAAAAAGGAAAAGCAATTACAGGTTTAGTTTGGATTTCTGTTAATGACTGAAAAGACAGGGATTTTAGAAAAGCAATGCCTGACACACAGACACGAACTTCCCTCCATTTGCCAGACAAAACGCATGCTGTTTCTTCTTCATCACGACATACCTCTCTGTCTTCTCAATAGGAATGAACAATTCCTGATACCAAACTGCTCAACCAAACAAAAGAGGGCCTCCCCTGCTTAGCTGGTTTATTCCCTACCTCCTCTAACACTTGGAAAAGATTCAGACAAGAGCTACAAGAGCGATCTGAGCGCCTGGAAAAACTTGCCTTAGACGGAGAGACTACAGCTCAGTCTATTTAGTTCATAAAGGAGAATGTTAAGAGGCAACCTGATCACAGACTATGAATGCTTACACAGGAAAGAGATTGCTGAGAGCAGATGGGTATTTAATCTAGCAGAAAAAGGCGTAACAAGATCCAGTGCTTGGAAGCTGAAGGCAGTCAAATTCAAACCAGTTTACGCAGCATCAATTTTCAACAATAACAAAATAATAACTATTTTAACAACATAACTAGAAAAGCAGGTGATTCACTGCCATTTGGAGCCTTTAAAGAGGCATTGGAAGTCTTTCTTAAAGACACACTACAGCACAGGAGGTTTGGCCAAGGCCCTGGTACAAGGTGTTCTCCAGCCAAGCAGCACAGCTCTCCTCCACCCTTGCCCTTCACAGTTGGGGGGTGGGGGTGGGGTGGGGGGGGGGGTGGTCCTCACTCAGCACTTGGTGGGGGGGGCCTTCAGGGGCCAGACCTGCTAGAAAGACAGACCTGTTCATAAATGGCCTCTTCCAACCCTACGACACTCATCACAGGAACACAACAAAACTGCATGATGAGAAGTTTCCAGCATATGTTAACACCGACATTCACAAACTTGTTCAGCCTGGAGAAAAAGAGGCTCAGGGGAGATCTGGTTGCTCTCCACACCTACCCGAAAGGCGGCTGTAGCAAGGCGGGTATCAGTCTCCTCTCCAAAGTAACAGCGATAGCATAAGAGGAAATGGCCTCAAGTTGTGCCAGGGGAGGTTTAGATTCAATATTAGGAAAAATTTCTTCACCAAAAGGGTTGTGAAGCACTGGAGCAGGCTGCCCAGGGAAGTGGCTGAGTCATCATCCCTGGAGGGATCTAAAAGACCTGTAGATGAGGCACTTAGGGACATGGTTTATCGGTGGGCTTGGCAGCCCTGGGTTAACGGTTGGACTCAATGGCCTCAAAGTTTTTTTCCACCCCAAATGCCTCTATCATCCTACACTGAAGTTCTAAGCCACAACACAGAGAGGTATTTTAAAAGGATCTTAGGTGAAAAACACAAAAGATACAAAGTGATGCACCTGAATCCATCACTGTTACACTGGTCCATAAAACAGGAGTTATTCATATAAGTTCTGACCCGCTGGGTTATTTTACTGCCTTCCCCCAGACAGCCCATTCTGCAAAAGCAGCAGTTGCCCATCTGCGACTGGGCCACGGTGCCAGTACGTGAGGCTTACTGGAAAAGCTTTGCACTCCACCACATCTTCCTCAGCAGAGACTGGACCGACTTGTTTCAGGCAGCAATGCGATAGTTAAATACTACTGAACTGCTAGGAAAAATACCATCAAACCAGTTTATACCTTACTGTATTTCCTTTCCATTCAAACTGTATTATGCTGCATACCATTTCATCACTTCACAATGCCACAAACTACCTTTTAATGCAAAACAAAGCTTTTCAATGTAAAGCCCCATATCATAATCCAGAAGAACTTGTCTTATCTATTTCGACAGCAAATCTTTAGTGGCAACCACATGTTATTGTGTTTTAGGGATTGAGACTTTTGTATGAACATGCTGATTGTCTCCTTGAGACATATATAATCAGCATTTTGTGCCAAGAAATACTTAGGCCAACAGAGACTTATACCATTCTGAAATGTTGGAATTGAAAATGTATATTTTGGCTTATTTCCTTAAGCCTGCAATAGCAGGAATTTCTTAGGGGTTTTTTATTATTTTATTTTTAACTTCATTCTCTTGTCAAACTCTCAGAGACTGAACAAAAAGCCAAAACACATGTTCTGAAAGAAAGCAGCAATACCAATAAAATAATTCATTCTGATACACCAGTGCTACCTAACACAGATCCCTCCTGGAATACGGACAGCTGCCTCAGAAACTATTGGTCACTTCTGCCTCTGTCCATGGCTGAAGAGCTGTCCCTATACACTGTCTACTCAGAAGCAGGCAGCTGTGAACGTGGAAAGGAATGCACTTTTTTAGATAAGTGAGTGGGTGACTATGAATCTTATACATCAGAAACGAGCAAACACAAAACCAAACAAGTGTCTATTTGTATATTTCAGCAGTTCCCGATTGTCAGTTTACTGCTGAGAGGAGTTGCAGGAGTAACATGTTCAGTATTCAGAGAGCATCCTGTCACATTTGCTGCAACAGATATTTTTAACTCCCTTTTGCTCCATATGTAGAATGTGCAAACACACAAAAGAATGTCTTAATTGGTCCTGCTTTATATAAATGAATAATGGGCTAAATGGGTTGAAGTGAATGCCATATTTATCTCTCCACTGAGGAGACACATGATGATTCAGAAACAGTGAAGCCAAGAGGATTCAGAGCCTTACTCACAAGTGGAATATATATCTCCTGTCAATACATTATGTATTCCATTTCTACTACAGCCCCCTAAAGGCACAAACAGAAAAAGAGAAGCAAAATCTAAACGTTTCATTTCTGCTCAACATACATTCATGGATGTGGGAGGTTTTTATACTTGCTTTCAGGACATAGGAATTAAATCTCTAGAGCTCTTTATTTTACTGAGATTTTGTAAATACTAAACTCTCCAGTGTTAGTTTCATCATTTGATATTACCACTGCCAAAAGACATTTTATATTCCTAGGAAGCAGGGGCACAAGTAACAAAAAAAAAAAAAAAAGGCCTGGACTTGCCCTTACTCACATGACCAGTCCCACTCAAGCCAACAGCTCTACTCAACAGCTGCAGCATCTTTTTAATTAAGCAGAGATACTTCTTTCCAGGCATTGAAAGGCATGTAAGAAAGAAAGGAAAAAAAAAAAAAAGTAGTCTTTTTTTTTTCCCCCCTGCTTACATGCTTCCATATATGACTACCGATTATAAACCTATGTAATCAGCATATGAAAACTTCTTTTTAATCCTCCTTTTAAAAATACAGGCATCACAAAAGAGCTCAAAAAAACCCCCAAAAAAGCAGGATGTGCAAGACTGGGATGGTATTTTGATTCTGCTGATTCTGGAAGCTAATATTTTCAAGTGCTGCTGGTCTGGTTGGATTTTATAATTACACTAAGCAGAAAGCAAGTCTCCTCTGCACTCACCCCGCCAGGCAGGGAATCACTTTTAGGGCTGGTGGAAAAGTGGAACATCTCATTTCCATTAATCTGGCTCATAGCTTCAGATTCATAGATGGCATTAGCAGAGCACTGCTTTCAGCCAGAGTGGAAGTTCAGCCTTGTCTTTAGCTCTGAATTAATTTAAGCATGACAGAGTAAAAATACAGGAAGGATGGGGGAAAAAAAATAAAAATAACGTGGTAATATTTTTTCAGCAGAAGAAAAAGCTTTACAGAATGTATAGGTTCAAGTTATTCCCAAAGCGGTGTTTTGTTAGTAACATAGTTGTGCATACAGTGCCATGGCTGGAGGATCTGCCTTGCCCACGGCAAGTAAGGTAAAGCCTCAGGCACATGTAATTTAAAATTCATTTCTACTCTAGCAGACAGCTTCAGACCAGCACCTGTTTATTTTATAAATACAGCACGCTCAATTTGCATTCCTGTGGTCCCTAAGAGCTAACACCAAAAGTATCTTTTGTTCTAGATGTGTTTTAGAAAATAATAGACAATTGTGTCTTTAAAATCCATCAGCACAGGTTGCAAAGGATCCCTCTGTGTTGTCTCATCAGTCCAAGCCTGCAGTTATTTCCTACTGGACACTGCAGAGCGCCTCCCATTAGAAAGTGCCCTTGCTGGCAGAAAGTATTTGCCAGATTATGTCCAAGCCAATAATCATGGCCGTCACACTGTATATTTTAAACACACTTTCTTAATTAAAAGGAAAATAAGGTTCCCCAAACTTCAGTAATTCCTGACTCCACAGACAGTTACCAGGGGTGAGCTTACACGTGGTATTTGGGGGTGCTACATAAAAACAATGGGCAAATATTTTGTTGTCACATTTTCCTCCTCCTCCATTTCATTACCTTAGTACTTAAAATACGAGATATTTAAAAACAAATAACTGGTCTCGGTAATGACTGTTCTTAACAACTTTAAATTCTCATTTTGTATTAGGAGTGACATTTAGAGGGAGGGATGGAGATCAAGCTGACAAATCTAACTGTTGCTAAAGCAAGAGACCAAGTGCTGCCCTCAGTCACCTATGGGCAAGCATTGATAGTAATAAAGGACTTTGACCTGTACCAGAGAACAGAACTTTGGCCTAAATACTATTATTCTGATCAAACGATTAGTTGATTTTCTACGTCACACCGTTCAAAAATAACTGAATGCCCACAAATCCTGCTGACTTCCCTATAAAGCCACAATTAGATCCTTTACCTCACCATGACTTACAGATAGGAATTTACAGCAACATTCATCCTTCCAGCTTTGGCGTTTTAAAGAAGTCTTTCTAGGTTTACTTTTTTAATACCAGTTTATTCTCAAAGAAGCTAACAATAGATCAGGCTTTTGCATGACAAATTTGAAATTTATATGGCCAATGTCGAGCCATATCTGCATCAAATTATATGAAACCCTGGCTTCCATGTGTCTAGTTATGCTTTCAAAGAGTTACTGTAAGAAGTAAAGAAATGTCAACTCTAGGGAACGGCTCATTCCATTTAGCGTAGTATCAGTAGTGAACAGTTTTATTGACATCTTGATTAATGCTATTTTTTTTTTAGAAACATAAATGTTGGACAAAAATAAATAGGACAGTCACCTACTGATTTCTATACAACAGGTTACTAAGTAAATGGGGTTAATAAGTGTAGAAGATGCCATTTTCCAAGCACCATTTACAAGTGAATCTTGATTTCTAAATGAAATGACTGACACACCACGGTAACTTACATTATCCACCAGATCACCCCAGTTGGGTTCTAAACCATAAATAGTCGGACAGTACAAACAAAGGTCAATGGGTGAATTTACTGCTGGATGATTCCATAAATTACTAATTCAGAACACCTAAAACCCGAACTATACCTACAGGCATTTGAGACAAACAGAATGCCACTGTCTTGGTAACAAGAGAAGACAAGTGAAATCCAGTCTGCTTGAGTGTTTAACACAGACAATTCATTTTTTGAAACCTTAGAAGTATAAATATTATTACAGAACCTTTATAAAAATTTGTAGTTAGTGGATCAGGGACTAATAAAGAATATTTCCCCACCTACTGCAAAACTGTTTAGAACAATTAGTCACAGGTAAACACCTCAAAGAGCTCAAAAATTAATTTCGGTTTTCATCTGAACAGAAGCTCTTAGAAACTACAAATTAGGATTCCAAGGAGTAAACTCATACATCTAGTATCCAGTAGAAGCCTGCCTGCTGTACAAAGCAAAATCATATAAATGGAAAGGACATGGACAAGGTATCAAATAATGAATTTACTGTGTCCCAAGGACTTGGAAATGACAGTGAAGATTTGGATATGTCCTTAATTGGTTTATTCAGCCATAGGTCAGATACGTTAGTTTCAACTCCACCTAATACGACTGGCTCTGCTGGACATGTTGTCATCAAGCATGCACTAGTAGGAGATGTATTTGACATACAAGAAATGCTGTATGCTAATCCAAGAATAGGAGTGCTCAGCATTCTATAATTACAATGATTTACATGCATCTTTCTTTTTTTGTTTCTATAGCTATGCATTTGCTGAAGGTGAGAGAAGAGTTTGTGGTTTCTAATCCATTTTAATTCCCCTGCCTCCGTGAAAGCTGAGGCCAAATTCAGAGGGTATCAGTCAAATTGCTTTACTTCTGAAGAACATGGCAGGAGAGCTTGGATTGAAAGAGGAAGCCAAAAGAGGAAACAGGAGACAGGAGATTCAGTCAAGGGTGGCGTACAGCAAAGAAGCTATTCAGATTTCCAGAATAACATTTGGTTATTAACTGTACTTACACTATAAGAAAAGACATTATGTATGCCGATGTGACTTAAGATCCCTTCTAATCCCTCAGAAAAGCAACTCTGTCTTTTTTCAGCTATGCATTTGGCAAGAAAAGAAGATATAAGCAATAGGATAAGCCTGGCTTGTGCTCCTAGTACACTATGCAGTATTTGCTTCCACTGTTCCATAATCAGTTAATACTGGGATTCAACTTTACTAGTTCTAGAAATACACTCAAGATATGAGGTGACAGCAGTCTACACTAAACACATAGGCTTCCACTGTACTAAACAGCAAAGGGGGGGCCTCCTAAGGTGAATCATTTCAGCCTGAAACACATCTAATTGCCTACGTTTTTCCATGGAGGAAGTCCACACGATCAGATATTCAAATTTCAGCAAGAGGAGACATGTCCTAAGTCTAAGGAGAAACGTATTCAAAGAGACAGAATACTTATCTTGGAACATCTTTCTGTGCATAGCTGCATAATTCCCCATGTTCATACACACCTCTCCAAGTGTCTGTGTGGTATGGCAAATTACCAGACCAACATTTGATTCAGCAGTGGCTGGAATCAAGGGCTTTAAAGCATTCAAAACGCAAATGGACAATGATGTACCTTAGGTCATATCCCTCATTATGTGAAATTCATGCATTCGCCTCACTCTGCACTCTGGCTTCATCAGGTTATATTATTGTGTATGCTCCAAACACATCCATACACAGCCAAACCAAAGTTTTTTTCCTGAGCAGCACTGGCTCTCCATGAACTAATTCCCATGCTGAGAACTGATGCTGCAGGTCTGTTTCAGACAGAGTGGCGTTTCCAGTGGAGTCCAGCTGCCACAATCTACCTACTGCAGATGGACTAATACATTCCTTCATGGGTATTGTCTGAGTTGCAGGGCCAGAAAGCAGGGGAATGTGTAACAGACTGAGCTCTTGCCACATTGTGAGAAAAGGTAAATTGTCAACAAACATTTCCTACATCTGATATCTTTTGTATGGAGAGCTACGCTTTTAATAAAGAAGCAGCTGCCACTGCTGAACGATTAATCAATACTGGTAAGCTGACATCTTAAGAACTTGCTGAACTAAAGCTTTTCTTTTCCTCCTGCATTTACAAATAAAGTGCTCACTATTTGACTAAAGCCTGTCTACTTGACTGGAAAATATCAGAGTCCTATTTAAATGACATTTGCAGAGAATGAGATTTTATCCTGGTCGCTGCTCCTTATCACTAATAATAACATCAGATTAGTGGATTTAGGCCAGCCGAGTAGCAATGCCTTTTCTGATCCCTTAAAGCAGCTCTTTTCCATCTGTCTAGCCAAGCTTTCCTCTGCTTGTATGGGCCAACGATTAGGTCTTAAATGGAGCTTCAATTGATACCATGTGGGATATCTATACAGAGGTTCATTGTGTTGCTAAATTCCAGCCAAGACATTTATCAACTCTGACTGCTGCTTACTTCAAAAGAGAAAAACACCTGGATATTTACAGATATGAACATTCCTACACTCTGTTGCCTTCTTGAATAACTACAATAATTAGACAATCTAATTTTAAAAACACACCATTTGCTTTAAAATTTATTTTCCAAATAAGATACAGGATCAGACACTAAGCTCATGTCCAATAACATGACTCAGCTGAGTACTACAGAGTAGTCAATGCACAACTTTCTGCAAATTCAGAATCTGTCCCACAACCTGTCAATTAATGGGTGACTTACACTTCAGCACAGTGTGGCTTGTTAGCAATTGTGGTTTTCAATCAGGGCTTTAGAGGTAACAACTGAGCAATGTGGGTGCAGACAGAAAACACACTGCACACACACACACCATATACACTCACAGCATGGTAAAACTTTTTTTAACAATTACTGGCTTTGTCATCATTGTTTTTATTAGTGGCTGAGTTTAGCAGCATAAGCAAGATGTAAAAAGCCAAATGCCAAACACTCTCAATAAAAATATTAAAGCCAATTATAAAGTAAATCTATGTTTTATTTTCCCTCCCCTTTTTTGCGGTTTTTAGTCTAAAGTTCATTTTGTATTCCTAGCTAGGCCACTTACAGTACGTTAATAACTGACATTTCCTCTTCTTAATATATAATGCATGCTTGGCAACTGCTGTGCACTAAAGATAAGATGTGAAACCAGTAGTTCTCTTAAGAAACCAGTGTTTCTAGATCATGCAAATCTCCTAACTCCTGTGCCCGTTTAGCTTTTAACAAGGTCTTGCTCATTCCTAACCTTGACCAAAAAAGTGTTTCCACATGGCAGTCAGACTCGTGCCAAGTACGGCTACACACAGAAAGTTGCCTGACTTAATCAAGCAATGGTGGAGACATGAAATGAATATTTAGCAAGGTCAAAGTCAGATTGCTCTTTGAGAAGCAGCAATTGCTGACAGTTGAATGAACAGCACACAAATCTGGGATCCTATTTTAATACCTACATATTTTTACTATTTTTCATCCTGTTAACAAAACTGCATTAAAACACAATATTAGAAATCAAAGAACATTTTTATGGAAAGGATACGATCTACTGTATATTTATGCATGTCATAAAGCTCATAATGTATCTTGCATGAGACCATTTATCTTCATTTCATAGGGTCACAACAAGTACACGCTACTTTTCCTTCAGGAAGCCTGTGGCATGTTGAGCCAGGCATCAGTCATAATAAGAAGCAAAAAGACAAACTAATTTCATTAAAAAAATAGTGCATGAAGTAAAATGGAAAACTCCAAATTTTTTAATTAACAGGATTGTGAGCATCACTTATCTTTGAAAACAGCAAATTGGAATTAATCACATTTCAAGACCAAGTTAATATTCTCTCTCTCTTCTACAAAATCACTGTGATTGATCTAAATCTAGTTATTTCATGCAAAACTAGGTTAAATACTGTGGATCTTTATGACCACACAGAAAGCATTAACATGACTGACTAGGCTATTGTATTTCTGTTGCTGGGTAAGCCACAGTAAGTCCAACTGCAAGCTATCAAATCAGGAAAAAATCTCCAAGCCCTAAGTACAAAATGTTTGCCTGGTACTTTTCACAGGAAGAAACCACTGAATTTGCCTGGTCGTTCAGGTCCAGTAACAACATCGTCCATCATACAACCCTTTTCTCCTCGGCACACGAGGGCACAACAAGCCAAGGGCAACCTACCCCGTCCCAGTCACCAGCAGAACTACGACAATCCTCAGGCTGCTCCCATGCCTGGCTGCCACGTCCCCAGCTGGAGAGGGCTGCTGGAGCACAAGATGCTGCTACTACTTGATCTTTCAAGCTTTCTTTCTTGAGAGCATGATGGCAGCCTACCACATCTGTTCCAGATGCAGTCAGGACTGGTAGATACCAGGTACATTTCTCCATGAGAGGAGATGCTAACCTTTAGTCCGTAAGAGGTATCCAAGCATTATGGTCCCTGAGTCTGGGCAACTCTGCTCATATGCACACAACTATCAGAAATTATGCCATCCTGATTTTTAGATTTGTTTTGTGGGGTTTTGTTGTTGTTTGTTTGTTTTTAACATGCACACATATAATATATATACACACAAGTTTAATATTTATGAATTACTATGTACAGAAACATGCTGGTATCTCAGTATGTCGGTATCTCGGTATGTCTAGAAACCATTCTACCTCTGTGACCATGCAAAACACTGTTAACGCCTCAGTAATTTGGGATAATGAGGAGTAATAACAGTATAACAAATTATGGCAAACATCATTGTAAACCATTTTCGGATTCATATATTATTTTCTGCACATAAACTATGAAGAAGCTTCGGTATATTTAACCACCAGTATTTAACACCCCAGTTCAACAGCCCAAGTTCAGGGTTTATCAACCGTCTGAAGCTAATGCGAACAAAGGCCATATTTGTTTGCACATCAAAAGAGAGCTACATACTGTCAAAGACAGATCTATACAACATCCACAGAACTGGCAGTAAATGGTGGTTTTATTGAGAAAAGCTGGTGACTCGGTATTTATGAGTT
This sequence comes from Falco naumanni, assembly GCF_017639655.2. Lineage (NCBI taxonomy): Eukaryota > Metazoa > Chordata > Aves > Falconiformes > Falconidae > Falco > Falco naumanni. The sequence continues at coordinate 9,884,524 of NC_054067.1, forward strand.
GTAAATGACATCTGACTTGATGAGTCTTCCATTAGATGCCGAGACTGCAGCTCACCATTTCTCTGATCAGACACTGGCGAGATTCCCCACCACCTCCCAGTTCAGTTTCACATAAAATCTTAAACAACTTCCTGCTAGCAAGAAAGCAATTCCAGGGTATGTGATTATACAAAGATAATCAAATTCCTGGAGGAGCAAAGGTCCTCATATGTGGGGTCTTTTGGTTTTGGTTTGTTGGGGGGGTTTTGGGTGGTTTCTTTTTTTTTGCTTGGCTTTTGTTGTTTTAGGGGTTTTTTAATCCTCAGGAGGGTGATTTTCTCACAACACTCACATCCTCTATCTTATTGTGCCTTATTGCTTAATTAGCTACCGGATGAAATGTAGTTCTGTTTGCACCAACTTTATGTCTACTGTAATTGCCCTGAGTTGCAGTTCCAAGAAGAAAAAATGGATCAAATAACTACATATATTTTGTTTGATTAATCATGAAAAAATCATTAAGGGATTAAAATGAAACCATTTTACTCCTGTTGATCATGTTCAGCAATTTGAAATTATTTTATGATCCTGATCAATGTAATTAATGAGAATGGCTGTTAATTAGTTACACTAGCAGGTGGGCCATGAAAAACGTATTCACTTAATACCATAGAATATCATGCTATTAGAATTTGTGTTGATTCTGTAGCATTCATGGAATAAGAGATTAAAATCTGCACAGGACCATGGTCTTTGAATTTTCAGCACACACACCGTGCATACACACATGTACACTCAGCCACGCAAAATTACTGTCGTAAAGACACCACAGACACACAGCTGTTTGGAGATTTAAGACCATAATCAAACATTCTTCTTTTTGCGATTGTCTTCTTTACAACAAGTCCCCACACCAACTCTGACAGTAAACCCTCCTACTGCTACATCAGGAACAAAACAGGTTTCAAAGTAACTGGGGCTTCGCTCTCAGCATCTTGGTAATTCACCCACCCTCATCTGGTCCTTTCTAGTTTCTCCCTAAGGAGAGGGCTTTCTTCAAAAGAAATAACCTCTTGGGTGTGAACTTGAGACACAACAAAAGTGTTAACTGCTCAGCAGCGCTATGTAGCTAATTAGCAATACTAAGAGTTTAGGGCGGTTTTGATTATCATGGGGTCTCTGTGACATATCCTGAGCCCCAAGGAATACAGGCAGCTTGATGCTCTAAACACACACCTTTTTTTCTTTTTTCTCCTTTTTTTTTGAGTAAAAACTGATTTGTGGAAAAATTTATGTATTTATATAGTGTGATACAGCTTAGGTTTGCATTTCCTATAAGACCAGAGTACACAGTGTAACACTACTTAAACTGAGGTAGTAGCACAACTCCTAGAATTCCTCTCCAGCCAACTTAGAGATTGGGTCTAAACACTGCAGCAACTGTAGAGAACGAACAGCCCCACAAAGGCAGAAACCATTTCTGAAGCATACTGGTCTACTTAAAAGACAACACAGAGAAAGGGAGGCCTGGGCATGTTAACAGACTGGGCAGGACAAAGGCAAGAGGAAGGGATCCCCACACCTGAGCATAACATTTCTGCCCCCTTCTTTCCAACAAGAACTTGGTAAAAGTCAGTGATAGCCTGCCTTGCTCTGCAGGCTGGTTTGTCCAGCCATCTGCAGAGGTTCTTCCCCGCCTTTTCTTTTGTGGTATAATACACACATGAGCCTAGGTATAAAACCTCTATATGACATTGGCTTTACCTTTTAGTCACACGCAACCATGTTGCCGTACTAAGACAAAACTACATCCGATACCCATTAAACTTAAACTATTGCTTTAAAATACACGTGGCCCTGGGGTTTAAAAAACCCAATCAATCAAACCTTCAGAGGTCATCCTTAAATATCAAAATGACAAGCACATTAGAAATAAAGATTTGAACTTACTATTTGGAGATGAAGGCATTCAAGATTAGGGACCCCAAAGGCAGAAGCAGGTTAACAGGAGAGCTCCTAGCTGCACACCTAAACACACGGCCAAGCTGTGGTGTTTGCTCTTGGTAGGGAAACTCCAGGCGAGCCTGAGCTCCTGATCAATCCCTGACATGCTGGGTCAGCCCATGGCTCTGAACTACACTGTTTGCAGAAGGCTTTTTTTAATATTAGCATCAGAAAGAAGGCAAGGGCTGTCTCCCTTTTAAAAAAGACTGACATATCAATGAATGAAGAGACAGCAGAGCAAAACTGGTATTATAAACCTTAGGGGTGAGCAACTCTGGCAAAAGGCCGATTATAGCAAGACTCAATTTTAACAAGCTCTTCAATAGCTGCGACCTCTCATCACCATAGGCATCTAGGTATAAGAGGAAGGGCTATGTTTTAGTGAAAGTTCTCCCCAACAAAAACAACAACTTCCTTATTGAAAGAAAAAAAAAAAAAAAAGGAGGAAAAACCAAAACAAACATCACCATTGTTTCCATAACATCTTAATAATAATACCAGTGGACTGGATCCAGATTGTAAGGAATCAGCTTCAGTCTTACCTGCTGGTTCCTGCACTAAATATTCCATGTACATAACTGTCGGCTTCAGCCAGTGTATATTGGCCTCTTCAGATGAAAGAAAATTGGTGTCGGCAGCCTCCTGAGCACATTTTAATAATCAGCCTGATCATGGGTGCATGGCAGCTGCTCGATTGATGGTGTTAGACAGCGAATAAAGAAAGATGCCAGCAGTGCCCTCAGATCTGACATAACGAGGGAAACATCAGTCATTTGGCTAAAAGGCTCATAAAGGCTCCATCAGCTGTGACACAGGAGTCTGTCTTATGCAAAGCTAATGAGGAAATGTGACAGTGTTAGCATTCTCTTTAGACAGTAACAAGTTGCAAGTAAGCTGCATTTTAGATGAAAAATCCAGTTGAAAACAGAGCGGTTTTCATGATCTTTGCCTAAATAATATGCTGATGTCTGGGAAAGACTGTTAGAAATCAAAAGATTTTGAAAGGGTTTTAGGGCAGCCATTCCCAATCACAGCAGCCTGTATATTGATTCCCAATTGATACCATGTGTATCAGTACATGTAAGGCTTATCTTATCTGACTAGACTTTTGACCATCCACACCACAGATCTCACACTCACACATGCTGCTATTCCTCCCTTTAATGCTGGGAATGACTGGGTGTCCTGTGGTCACCAGTTAGCAAGGTCTGGGCACAAACAGGGCTTTCTAAATGATCTCTGCAGACCTAAATGGGAAGTAGTGAAGACACAGCTGCATAACCCAGTCCTACACTGGTCTGCTGCTTTACTCCCCTCGGGGCTTTGGAAGCAGTGGTTTGCAGTCACTTGAGAACAGCGCCCGTCCCTACTATGTGAATATTTTAAAGCAGTCATCCTCCAGGAGAGTACAAGCAGCTAACCCTACCTGTGTATTGGGTTGCAGATCCAGACTTTGAGAACACTATACTCAGGAGCTGTCAAAAAGGTTGCCTTGGTAAGCAAGGTAACAGAAGGGAAGTGGGGAAGAAGAGACTTAGAGATTAACTTTCACTTTCAGTGAAATTTCCATTTCTAACAACTTCTTCCATTTCAGCTTCCTAGCATGTTGATATATTACACTAATTATAAAAATGACCTTCTCCCCTTCTACATTTTTTCTTCCTACCACTGCTCCAGTTGATAGATTTACAATCTAATGTTATTTCTGTGTATGCCATGAGAGCCATTCCAACAGCAACAGGGCATTATGAAAAAAAACAGTAAAAAGGTAATTAGAAATCTTGCTGAAATGTTATGTTTGTTACGTGAGGATTACAATGAATGATTCAATAAGCCTCAAAGTTCATCCTTAACATTGATAAGTGGGTTTCTGCCAAGAAATGCACAGCTGGTGACAGCAGGGATTCAGGGTTTGGGAGGGACACACACTTCTGGGGTGAAATTGGAGACAGGGATTAGAATTGGAGAAAACAAAGGAGGTCTTTATTCCTGGAAATGTTAAAGTCATTTTTCAGTGGCAAGGGAAATGCCACTTTTATAGCACATACCTAATCTTTCCCTTAGTTTTGATAGCAGATGTTTAGTTACATAGGTAGAAAGTGGGATTCCAGTGTTGGAACAAAGCAAACGGCCATCAGGTTTTCTGACTGTTCCTCAGTCACAGCAGTACTGCATTATGTCGTGTTGTGGCCTTGTGCAAGCCACTTAGTCTACCTGTATCACTAGTTCCATGTTAACAGAACAACTAGAAAAATAAAATTATACTGATAAGCAGGGTTAATTTGGTACACAAAGAGCTGTCAGCTCTGGGACTACAGATGCACAGGGTTTTCCACAGGTCATAACATCTTATTCCAGATTGTTCCTGGCCAAAGTTACACTGTTACAAAGTTGCAATAATAACATACAATGTAACCTGCCTGAAATAGCAATCAGCTGAAATAACTTCTCCTAAGAGGTTGTCCCCAAGTACTCTCAATTGCTGTAAGTGATGTTTCATTTTTCTTTGAGGTCCATATCAATTGATTTTTTATCAGTCCTCTGAATGACCATTTACAACAAGTTTCAAAATAACACTCATGGACTATAGCTGCAATTAAGGTTAATTAGTTAAAGTTTCTGAAGACTGTTGAGATTCTTGAATGAAAGGTCACGTGCTGTACATCGGTGCTTTACTGTATATCAGAGGAGAAAAAAAACCTACATTTTCTTACGTAAATTAATTCTCTGGCCTCCTTTTAGACCTCTGTGCTGTAAGTTAACTTTGTTTAACTGCTTTCTTTGTTGTAATGACTTACAGACCATAATACCTTTCCTGGGAAGAGACTTCAAAATTGCACCAGCACTTTGGAACACCCTGTCAGCATCAGAGTTAAACTGCAAATGGTCTAAGTGCATAGTTTTTTAACAATAGGGCTTTATTTCTGCTGAAAGTTAATATCACTGAGGTATTTCACTTTTATCTAGCTCCATTTGCACTTGTATTTGCTTGGTAATGTGGCTTTGCCAAGTTATACTAATATAAATTATAGATTATTGTTTTGGGACACATTCTTTTTTCAGCTTATATTGTAAGGCTGCACAATTTGTATGTGGTATTCTTCCCAGTTTACTTTCTATAATGTATCTGGTATAACTATTTAGTATAACGCATTAGGTTAAGGGTATATACTGCCTAGTTTGTGAGAAGCCAGGGAAATTTTCCTGAGAAATAAATGCATGCCCTAAAGCCATTTTTGCAAAATACTAAATGGTAAACAATTACAATGCTTATGCTAAGCTCCATGTTAACAGCTGCAAGTATTATAGGCTGACATACTGAACATTGATACAGCAGTGTCTGTACAGAATGTATTTAAAAACATATTTCAAAGCTTGTAACATGCCAACATGCAAATTAATAAATTCTTCTTTCCAAATGTCACCAGCATGGTGATTTCCTGCCAGCCTGAGCGTCATTCTCCTGAAGCAGTAAAAGTAACACAGTCAATCTCTTCTGAATCCTATCTCTCCTGCTTCCTGTAGGGTCCCTGGGAGTTTATGATTCATATTCAGAAAGCTGTATGCAGTAGCCCTTTGGGGATATATATTAATGAAGAAATTTTCTCATGCCAGAGCTGCCTCTTTATTGGAGTACGAAGGGTACAGTCTGTTCTGAGCGGCTTTTTAATTTCTCATAATTAACCCTGCCAGAATTAACATTGGTGGCATCACTGACAGCAAATTAAAGAAGCCACATCAGCAGAGTTAGTGCTTTTTCTGTCTTCCCCTCTTCCTCCTCCCCTCTTCAGCCCCTCCCATTTTGCGCGTGTATAAAGAAGAAAGTTCTCAAAGTCTGTCAAGACAATCATCTTGTCATTGCACTAAAAGCCCTGCTGGGATAGGTATGATTAGAGCATTTTCAGACTTCCCTGCCGCTAATACCAACCTATTTCAGCTCTTAACTGGCCACGTGCCATGTAGATTTGTGGCAAAGATCCATGGTTTCCGTTTCTTTCACTCCATGAGGTACAGTGGTTCACCTGATCTCCACTGTGAGCTGATGGAACCAAGATCTAAAGCCCGCTGCAGCATTCAGACAGTCTCTTCTACTGACAATGTATTAAAAGACAGATCAGCTGTGCTTTGAGCCTCTTTAATCTAGCTTCATACCAGGCCCTTTCACACAATCCTGGGCTGATGATGAAAACAGACTATGAAAACCAAGATATCCAAACAAACACTTTTTTTCTTCTGTTAAGCCAGAAATAAATGTTTTAAGTTTTGATATTCCTGCAGCCACTTAAATGTAGAATTTCAGAGAAGGAGAAAAGGGCTGGACTATCAATCTCCTACCTGAATTTCTGCATGTCTGACAGGAGAGAGGGATCCCAGAAAAAGCCCAGTGCAGTGAATGCCATTATAAGAATTACAGTTCAAGCCTGCTCACCCGCCCTGCACGAGTGCTCTAAGAATCAAGGCTCTAGAGGTCAAAACCTAGAATGGCTTACACAAATATTTTCCCCCTTGTTCGATCATTTGGTGAAAAGTGACAAATTGTAAAGTTGAAAGGTCTAACAAAAGCAAGATATGGTAAGACTACTGCTGCAAAGCATGCGGAGCACCAGCGGTTGAACTAAAAAAAAAGTGTTCTTCATTCATCTACCTACCAATTTATGGGGAAATCATATTTATTGATCCTCTTATTCCCACAGTATAATCATAGCCTTTCTTTAGAAATGAATGAAACTTGTGATCATAGTCACTTTGCTTTCTGCAAAGGAGAACCTAACCAATACACATCTTTCCGCAGGATCATACCAGGAGATGATGAATTTAAGATCCCACAAGGAGGATTTCCAGTACTACACCTGCTACTCCACACTTGCGTCTGTTCACACTGCCTTCTTCCCAGGGACCTGGCATTGCACCCTAGTTAAAATTTCCAAGTGCTAAAACACTTGCCTGGACTTCAAAATGCCCCTGTAAAAAAAGATGCAAATTTGGCAGAGTAGAGTATGTGAAGTATCTTCCACCGATTACCTGGCATGATGTTGTTATTAACATATCAATCTAAAAATCCCAAATCCACAAAGCCAATGATGTTTTCAGAAATCTGAAGGCTTAAGAACAAGAAAAGGGATTTCCATCAATACAGGGTAGAAGTCAGGGAGAACACAATGGTTATAAGCAAGTATGTGACAGCTAACAGAGGTGCACACACAATTCCCTCAACAAACCGCAGATTGCATTGTAAAACACTGCAGTTGGTGTAGCACTGGAAAGATGCCAGTGCAACCAGAACGATTATATGCTTCTTGCATTGTCATCTGACTTGATAGGCAGTGTTCGAACACAATCTGTGAGTAATTTTAGTTTGCCACAGAGACCACCAGAGGGTAAGAATCTGATTTACATTTAGTAGTCTGAAAGGTCGCAGCAATGATGGTACTGCAGATTACTTGCAGATATGACAGCAGCATCAACTGTTCGAGACTATAATATCAAGTGTTTGTGTGTGTCTCTGTATATAAGAATGTATGTAGAGTTCTGTGAGAAGGAAACTAAAACTGCTAAAAAATTGCATTAAAACTGGGAGACAACTAGATTTTTGCAGAAGTTGTTTTTAAGATGACTTCTTCTGTGACTAGGGAAGCACACAATCCTAAGTGGGAATGACTTTAGGATAGTACTGGCACCATGAATGTATCAGTTCACAATGGAAGAAGGAAGGTATGTAGCACTAACATACTGGAGTCCCACCTGAAAGGCAGCAGAAAATGAGGAAAGCCAAACATGCCCAGAAGACATGTTCTTCAGTTGGTTATAAATTCCTATGTGATCCAAACTGCTTTTGTGGGAATGTCAGTTTGACTCATCGGTGAATTGTCTTGCATGCAGCTACAGTATGGACCATATTCTTGTCTGTCTTTAACCTCTCTAATTGCTCTAAAAGTCTGAAGGATGCTCAGAATTTTAATTAACTCTGTGACTCTTCCCAGAAAACACTACAGCTGAGATTATCAACTGCATGGGATTTCTGGGGCTGAGCCTTCGAAGTCCTTGGGTAATTATGAGACATTTCCAATAGGGAGCAGATATTTACACATCTTTCTGAGTTGGCCCTCCTGATTTTATGACTATTTCCACCACTAACATACATCTTTTTAAAGGTCTACAGAACATAGCTAGGAGTGCTGTAGAATAATAAGCCAGGAACAGGGAATACATGTGAAAAGGAACAGCCAAACAGTGCTCAGAGTAACTGGGAAGGCATTTAGAGCTTAGTGTCGAAAAATCTCTGAAGCCATTTGTTCTCTGTATGGCTGCAGTAAAAGAAAAAGCAACAAGGACACAGAGATGCATCAACAAATGGGTGCAATACAAATCATAGGAAGTAAGACGATTTCTCTAATAACTACTTCACAACTGGAATTCCATCCAAAGTTTTAACCATCACACAGGTAAGTTAGAGGGGGTGAAACTTTAAAAACCTTAAACCACCTTGGATACTTAAGGATCTGTTATCAAGACAGGCCAATGTAACCAAATTTATTCTTGCTAGAAAAGTGATAACTTTGAAATGACTGAACAGAAATATTTCATTTCATATTAGGAAAATTTTAAATACAGCACAGATGTGGGAGAGGGGGAGAACCTGTTCATTATCAGTTTAAATAAAAAAACAAAACAGAATAGTGGCCATCATTTCACATTTGGAAATAAAGAGCCAGTATCTGCTCTCAGTGACAGCTATAAAACTCTCATTGGTTTCAATGAAAGCTGCAAGTGTGCATCTAATTGAGGAGTCTGGATCACGAAATGTAAAGAAAAATCATTTTGCTTAGAGAGTAATGAATATGCCATATTACGCTGCCAAGTAATATTACTGCCACAAAGTCTCAATGAGTTTATGAAACAGATTGATATTTTTATTAGTAGAGAGTAGATTGAAGGAGAGCAACAAAACAAAATGAGGATGAAAAAAGGTAAAAGAAAGCAGGCTTACTGGGCCAAATGGCTTTTTCATGTCCATAAATTGCTAAGTGTATTTCTAATTAATTTCCCAATTCAAACAGCCAGAAATAAAAAACAGAGGCTTTTGAGTGTGCCGTGAACTCAGGAGAGACTCTGTAGACTTGGACAAATAATAGTATAAAATGGTTTATGAAACCAGAGGGTTTATGGTCTATAAATAACTTCCATGTATTTTTATTCTTTACACGTACAATATTACTGAGGACTGGATGATAGCTTTTCACTGCTGCCTGGTTGACTTCTTCCACATACACACCCAAGGTAATGACGATATTGATCCTGAAGAGACATTTTTTGAGACAGATAAAAAAGCCACACAACTGAACTAATAGAAAGGGCCTAGCAACTTAGTGGTAAAGCTGTGGTCCTTTAACTGAATAGCAATTGGCGATACAGTTTAAAAACCTACATCCTAATATTTTAAGGAGTCTGGGATGAAAAAAAAAGAAAGAAAAAAAGAAAGAGTAGGACATCGAAAAGATTATTTATGGCAGTTAGTGCCTTTAACAGCCTTTTAGATAGCTACTATGTAAATTTTTAGTCATCCAAATATTATTTAAATCCAAAAGTATATATGTGTATTTGTCAGTGTAAACAAGAGACTCACTGAAAGAATGCTTCTGATCTTTAAGACTTACAGCATGCTCTTTTTTGGCTAAATGTGCAATTCAAAACGTGCCTAATTCCTAAATCCATATATGTGACACTGCCTGGGTTTCCATGACTACTGCTCTGAAAACCATATTAATTATTCAAGAGGTCCATGCAATTCTCCCTGCGTTCCATAAGGAATGCTGGGAAGCACTGTCTGCCTTTATAGAGCAATACAGATATTTAAAAGGACTGCATCACTGGCTCTAAATACCACAGATATTTTCTTACAGCACTATGACATCTGCATGATAGGTCCCATAAATATTATTTAAACACTCCGGTACATCGGTAAAAAAAAAGAAACACCAACCAAAACCAAAAGCAAACACCCCCAAAACAGGAAAGCTCTAAAAAAAAAAATATCTGTATTTCAACAATCTTCAAAAAGGTGCTTTAACTCTTGTCTCTATTTATCACCCTGATATAATCCTATTTTAAACAAAGTCAGCTAGCTTGCATGCAGTGGGGATTAATGGCCTGTGTTTTTCTAGAGGATATAGTTTCAAATTGTGAAACTTACATTAAATCAAATTTCTCACATCAGCTGTGACTAAGCAGCTGTTTGCCATATCTGTTGATCTCTGTATATTTTAATCACCATAATCAGTGCAAGGAACATTCTTTATAGATAACGTTATCAAAACACACTGTAACAAAGTAAGGAATGTCAGTGTTCAAGCAGTACATACCACCGCCGACGTCCTGTCACAGCGAAACGATCAGTGCCAATCAAACGGGAGCAGCACTGGCGCATTACCGGGCCAATTACTCAAAGGCAGAGAAGAAAGGAAAGTGGGCCAGATCCTCTGCTCAGTGGAAGCAAGACAATAGAGTTACCTCAGATTTATACCTGTGTGACTGAAAGCATAGTCTGGCCCAGCATCAATCTTCCCGACACAGAGTCGCTTGGGATCTCAGATTGGCATATATGTAATACTCAGGCAGCCCTTATGGAAAAAGTCCATAGAATGTAAGAGAAAACGATAGCTTTTCTACAGAATTTTGTAAGTCAAACCACTATATAAAATGCCTCTGTTGAGATATATTCTAGATCTCAATTAAATGCTCTACATTCCTTCCATATTTTAGCTGCAAAAATCATATTCTCTACTAATGTCTATGTGTTTAGGGAATATTTTTCTATAACAAAGCAAATTAAAAAACCCAACCTCTTTTTTCTTTCCAGAACCTCCAAGCTGCAGCCCTATTACATTATCCAGTAACATCTAGAGAATATCTGAATGTGCTGCTGACCTTTTACCTAAAGTGGGGATTTTAACGGTAAGGTTGATCTGAATTTCCCCAAAGCATGGGTACAGCCTTCTTTTAGTCCTGTCACCACATAAAAAAGCCAAGTGAACAACAGGGAAAACAGAGCTCCAGATTCAAAGCCTATCGAAGTTGGGATACCATGAACAAATCCCAGACTGACGCTCCCTGAGCATGATCTAATATACAATAGTGAACAAACGACAAACGAAAAAGTGCAGAAATATTTTTAAGTCTCAGAATCACGGGAACACACACTCTGCCTGTGCATGCCTCTCCCAACGTACTGTCTCTTTACAGTACTCCTCACACTCATAACATTTTACAAGCTGATCTGCATCCTGACACGGGTCACAGTATAGTGGTGGTGCAGAAGCAGGACCCAGGACTGAGATTACAGTTTTATCTGATAATCTCCCACATTCTGTATCACCTACTTACCCTCTCTCAACATCTGCCTTCTCCCCTAATTTCTGCTGGATGAAAATCTCTCCCCCTCTATGCAGAGCACCTAGCACAATCCTCATCTCCACTTAGTTTAGTTGGAACAGCAAGACATTTTTATAATACAGTTAATATACTATTACATACAATAATAATTTCCAGTTGCCTGTTTTCAGGGTTTGTTTGTGTTTTTTTATCTTCCTCCCAAACACATTTCACTAACAGGGCACCATCATTATTATTATTATTTACTATTCAGATTGCAGCTCTAGCGCCCACAGTGTGTATTCTTTATTACTCCCAAGTTCTCACTTGCCATACAAAGTGCTCCATCCAAATACAGATAAAAAGTAATTTCCTCAAGAGCAAGGTGTGAACTGAGCATACTTAATTGTGCACTGTTATATCAACTGTATAATGTTGCAATAAAATTCCAAAACAATGTGATTAAAAATTATACCAAATGAGGATACCAAGGTGCCATAGACAGTCAAAGAGCATTTATCCAATCTAAATTATATGCTAAGCAAATAAAATAAACATGCAATTTGCTAATTAAAGTGCACTCTCATGTATCCTGTAACCACCATAAATTATACAGCAACATTTAATTTTTTGACTGTTTAGCAATGTTTATGACTGCTTTACTAAATTAAACGCAAAACGAAGGGGGCAAATTAGTAAGAAAGCACTGCTTTCCCCCTCCCATTTCCTTTTAGATTTATTTTTTTCATAGTTGGTTTTGTTTTGTTTTTTAATAATTGCACCTTCCTACAACAGTATCTTAATTTTACTGTAGGTCTTCTCCATTTTCACTTCCAAAGTGTATGTTCTATCTGATTTAAATGACAGCTATTTGCTTTTCCAAATTTTCTCCAGTAGGGAAGTCAGAGCATTTTGTTTATCTTATTTGAATAATCCTTTAATAAGAATTCTGTGCTATTCTATGGCGTTTTCTTCCCCTCAAACAAGATGAGGATTTTCAATCCTCTAATTTCACCCAAAACAGACTTCCCAAATCACAAATGGCAGCTGACTGGGTTCTAGTTGAAGCTGTGAGCCTTCCATCATCTGGAGTGAAACACTGAAGGCATTCCTGGATTCCACTCAAGGGGAACTGTGAACAGTTGGGGTTTGTTTTCTTTTAAAATATAAGAAAAGTTTCAGACACACTGTTTGCCTGGCAACCAGGTCAGCTGTGTTTTAGACTTCTCAGAAACAATATTTTATCCCAGAACACAGTCAGGTAAAGACAAGGGGGTGGGAGTGGGGTTTAGAAACCACTGTTCAATCACTTACTCTACTCAATTGCTTTGCAGCTTCTCTGAAAACTACAATGGGATTAATTATGGGATCTGACTCTCATCCTGGTTTCCCCCTTTCCTGTTTTCCATACCTCCTCTGCCCTTTGCACTTGTACGTGAAAGGCAAAATGCCTGTAATTAAGAGTATTGAAGCAAAGTGGTTTATTTTCATATTCATGCCCGATACTCAAAGATTAACATTCCTCAAAATTGTCCATCTATCTGAACTTGAGAGACCATCGATGACTCATTTAAGTTAAAATGAGAGCATCAGACTGTAGGACAATCTTTGTAGTTGGCCGACATTATCTCTAACAATAAAACATTAATGAATGTTCGGCAGTATTTGCATTGGACCTGATGTTCTGCACCCAACAGTTACCTGCAAACTCCCCCAACCACGGCATACCACTGGCACTGAACCCTCTATAATTGTGAAGTTAATCACAGACTATTTAGCCTTCCTGGGTAGCAGTGCCGCTGAAACAGTTTAGCAGATTCTGACGCATTCTGCATTCTAAAGAAATGCAAATCCAAACCAACACACAACTGCCAAGACAATACAAGAGTTTTAAGCAACTGTAAAGATGATTAAGGGCAAGAAAATCTTTCAGCTGAAGTTCTCCATCATTCCAAGAAGCCCCAGATGATTGTCTCCAAACAGGGTACAGAAACTGCTACTGTTACAACCTTCTTACAGAGGTCAAATTGCTTTGTTGGAAATGTACAACATTAACAACCTAATGTCAGTAAATTCATTCAAAAGTTAGAACCTTTGCAGAGCTGTTTTGTCTAGAATATTATATAAATTAACGCTAGAAAATGCAGGAAAAATATCTGTCAGCAGATACTCTGCACAGCGTAGGGCTTCTTACAATAAAGCAACTGAGGAACAGTTTCTCCAAGCCTTTTAGTTGCATTTTAGAATGGCAATACTGTTTCACATGTGTCCTCCTTTCGTAGCAACTAAGATGAGTATATATATACTTTGTTGGTTACAGATACCTTTTTAATTGGTATTACTTTGCCGGGAGGATCAGTGAGTTAACTGCTCTATGCACGGTGCTGCCCAATTTGCAGTTTTGCTGCAAGACCTTGTCCCTTAGAAATACTCCTAAATTCCTGTCTTCAGTGAAAACTGCTTCTCACTAGAACAAGGAAATAGTACTGCTTGCTATGTAATCTGCCTCCTGAAACCTTGCCTAAAGACAGCTCCTGTTTCATTGGTAATTTATTTTTTGGAAAATGGGGGGAAAATGCATCTCTTTGTGTCTTTCAAAACATCCTTTTTCTAATTTTTCCTGCTGACTGGCATTTAATAATATTGTTTCTGCAATGAACAGAAAGCATTAGATTCTCTGGAAAACAAAATGTTGCATTTTTTTTTTTTTCTTAAAAGCAATTTCTTCTTACACAGTTACAAAGATATGTTAGCTAGAAAATATCCATTATGCCTTGCCCATGGAGGGGTGTGACACCATCTCTCAAACCTCTCCTTACGCCATGTGATGTAAAATAATTTTAAAGTACTAGACAGAAAGAGTCCCTGCAACCCTGCAGGTTTAAGGATGAATCATATTTTCTGCTCTCTGAATTATGTCTCCATCTGCTTTGATTTTTGTGATAGGAACCAGACCTTGGACTAAGAAGACTGATGCCAACAGCTTGTGAAGCCAGTGACCATCAAAAAGATGTGGTGGTTTTAAACTGAATGGCCCGTGTCAGTAAGTATCGTTAGACTAAACACTCCAATACAGAGGAATGATTGCTAATTGAGAGGAAACAGCAGATGCTAATTCAGGGGTTATGAAATGGATTTACTTAGCATAGGTGAGGTTCTAGGCTTAGGAATATTTGGCCCAGCTGTTTATCAAACTTAGCACATTTACATATGACCTTCTACAATCCCTCCTCCCCTCCTGCCTGGCTGAGAAAAATCAATAGTGCTTTGTTGTAGGGTTATGAGAAATTCCAGAAGTGCAAGATAAGCTACTCTCTTGGTTCAACCCTAATAGCCAATGGAGCTCAAGGGAACTCACAATTACCAGGGATATGGCTCACTATTTCTGTGTTGTTATGACATAAGGATATTTTAATGCTGGGAAAAATAGTTGCCATCACTTCCAAATTTCTTTCTGGAAGATAGTTACATATCATGTCCTGGGAAGCCTTCCTATGAGGCCTGAACTCCTGGACAAATGGAATCAGAAAGTCGTTGTCCCCACCTCCTCCTCCCAATGTGTAACAGCAAACTTATTTTTAAAGTAAAATACAGTGGCAGAAAATATTTTTAATTAATTTCCAAATTGTTTAGAAGAGCCCATTTTATACAAAAGAAATATAACTAAGTAACAATACGATTCAAGTACTTTGTAGAGTGGGATTCTTCTCTGTTTTACTATTGTAAAGCAAAAGTAACACCACAGGACTGAATTGTTTTACACCAGATTTCCAGATAATAAAGGAGACCTCAGCCCTGCCTGTTGACCTCTGCAGGATTTTTGCCTAAGTGATTATTGCAAGATAAAGCCATTTGACATAAAGAGGAATGAAACTGAATTTTAAAAGAAAAGTGTGTAACTGAAAATGCAAGGCCATTATCTGATTACTAATAGGAAGAGGTACAGAGCCACGATGTATAATGTTCAAGGGATTATCCAGCTTTGAACAATGCTTGCTTAACAGCTGCTACCAAACTGTGGTTTGTGTACTTGGCAGAGTTTCATTAACGATAATCTACAGTGTTTACAGCCCATAGGCTTCTAAATATGTTAAGAACCTTTTTTATTTGTATTTTATAATCCTTTTCCCTTATGTTTTATGTTTTTCTTGATATTTTTGAGATCTGAGGAGGTTTATGTTTCAAAATGATTCATTCTGCTCTGACAACTGCAGAGCAAGATTGCAGTAAATGTTCCCTTGTTATCAAGACTATGTATTTATAAACAGAAAGGAAAGCCATCTAAATTCATACCAGGGTTTGGATCACCACCAACTAATACATTCAGATGCCAATATACAGTGCTCCATTGTTTACATGCAAAAGTAAATGTCAAACAGAGGTGTCTTTGCCAGTTACTAGATATTCCTCAGTCACTTCTTGAATCTGTCAGGTTGCAGCAAATTGAAACTGCCTTATTTTTGACATTGCATTTGACCTGAACCTCATTTAGAGGAATCCTGCAATTATTTTAAAGGTACCGTATTGATTAAGACTTATATTTGCTTCGGAATTTGGTTTCCAAATGTTTCCCTTCTTTGCTTTTTATGGCAACACTTCGGTTATATTAGAAAAACAGAACATAATTAAGAATATAATTCTGTTGCGAAGGGGATTATGTATTATGTAGTATACTAGGAAGAAAATCACAATTCAAAAGCCAAGTCACTGAGTCCTGGCTGTAATCGTTTTGACACACAGTATTTCAGTGGTCATGATTCTGTCATGATAAAGCCAAAGGAGATTATTGCTTCAAAGCAATTAGCATAGTTAATTTTGACACAGGACAGCACACTTCTCCTTCAGTATTTTCCCCCTCTTTTGTACTCTCTCCCTTTTTGACATCTGATTCATGCAAGTTCCCGTTGAGGCTGGTTTCCCTGTCTCAGTGATGCTCAGCTGCCGGGAGCCCTCCTGCCAGGCTGCACTCCCTGGGGGTTGTGGCAGTGTAAAGAGCTTCCTTCACCCACAGCGGTACGAACCAGAAACTCTCAGCGATGTGCTATCCTCATTCCAGCTGGTATCACAGGGGCATGGACATCGCATCTCAAGCAGCTAGAGGGTTTTTGGTTTGGTTTTTTGTTTTGGTTTGGTTTGGGTTTTGGTTTTTTTTTTTTTGTTGTTTTTGTTTTTTTTTTTTACACTGGCCCTCCAGTGCGCTGAGCTGCTGAGCTAGCCTCAGTAAAATGTACACTTGAAAGAAATCCTCTCCCCTCCTGATCACTATTGGTTTCTATAGAAACAAGAAGAAATCTCTGTTCTTCTCTAAATTTTTTCCCCTAATGCTTTTTGCAGTACTGTATGAAAGCAATTTTTAAATTTTTTTTTTTTAGACTCCACAGCCCTCCATTTATAACCTCATTCATCCAATTAAAGAACAATAGATTAGATTAAAAAATGGGCATGGGGTTTAAATTTTAAGCAACTCAATCCTATGCATTAACTATCTGTGGTCGATCCATCTCTCCTGGGTCATTTTATGACTCAAGCATTTCAAAGTAAATACTTTAAAACAACGGTGCATCACAAGAGTTAAAAGGGGTCAAGAGGATATTTACTTAACCACTAGTTGACTTTTTAACTTAGAAATATTTAAGCAGTTACTGTATTTAAATGAAATCCATCTTCTCAGCATCCCCATAAATTACTCTAAAACTCCAGGGTTCCTATCCACGTTGTGAGTCACCACCCCAATGCCTGCAACTTATTATTTAGATAACTGTGATGTTTGCTTGCTTTGTTATTGTGCCCTTCTCCAGAGACTGCATTTGTACCGGAATTGCTAAGGCTTGTAAATATTGTATCTGCCTTGTTGTAATCACTAGGCAAATATACCTGTACTCAGTCATATAAAAAAAAAAAAAAAAAAAAAAAGAAAAAAAAAGTCTAAGAGCTGTTGAGCCGTGAAAAATTTCTCTAACAGGGGTTTGACTTAAAAAAATTAAGAGAAGAAAATCCTTACAACAAACAGACTAGCAGAGACTACACTAGCCAGAAGTGAAAGCAGTAATACAAAGACATTATTTGGGATCTACTGTTCTCTCCTATCAGAGAAAAGGGAAGCAATAATCTTTATTCACACCATGATGATGCATATAATGCTTTTTTTTACAAAAACAATAATGGGCACTCATTTTCAGTGCACATAAATAACTTTCTTTTATAGTCAACTCATATTTACTCACACGTTTACTTGGAAAGTTTAATATTCATGCACGCACAAATCACTCACTGTAGGTAGTGAGTTGAACTAAACAGAATAGAGGTTGATTATATTAGGTGATTGCAGATGGGACCAAATTGATTCCTGATATCATTCTAACACAGTAAAGTGACACACAGGACAGCTTCTGTCCAGTTAGTCTGAGGGAAGCATTCAGTACAAATACTGGTTTTGCTACTGCCTCTACTGTACCAGCACTGCCAGCTTATCAGCAGAGATGACAATGGAACAATCGTGGAGTTGCAATCTGTGAAGTGCTATTTGTTTTCTAATCCTATGTTAGCTTTGGTGCATTTTTTGCTTTAAACAAATTGAAAACCTTCTGCAGGTGCTAAGAATATTATGAGAGTTGTAAACTGAACAAAGCACTGTGTCACACTCATCCCTACTTAAAGTGTAAGTCAGCACGCAATTCTTGTACCACTATTTATTTTCCGTCTCTTTTTGAGGAAAAAAAATAAAATTGAGGAAAATTGTCTGTTTCAGTAACAGCCTTAACCAGACCCACCAAGGGCTTTGAGGTGACTTCAGTTCTGCACATTATTGTGCTAGATTCTCAAAGATGATGCTGGAAGTCATAACATAACATGCAATTCTTGTACCACTATATATGATGTTCTAGCACAATAATGTGCTAGTCAATCGGTGATACACCGATATTGACAAGGATGGAAATATCAAATGCTTGGTGATCTGCCAAAAAGTTGCATGGTATCTCTTACGCATTTTCTTTTTCTCTCTCCAGGGAGAAAGAGCTCTGTACAGCTTCATGCACAGAAATCTGTTTTGAAGGATATGCTGATCAAAGGAGGGGCCTGAAAATTTCAAGTCAAGAACCAGGAGAAAAATGTATACCACAGCTAACTTTTACTGTCACATCTAGAAAGCATTTAATACTCTCCAAACTCAAAGTCAACAGACGCATGGCATAGAAGAGTGTAAGATTTATACTCTTAATTGTTAGTTCAGAAAAGCTCTGTAAAAGCAGAAAATCTCTGCCAATATTAGACTATAGTGAGGCCCACTTGTCCTTTAATGTGGCAGTGGGGGAAGAAAAGCCACCTTACTGAAGTTATACAACTTCTAGAACAGAAAGGGAAAACAAGTAAACCAACCAACCAACTCAAAAGAACCCCACGCCTTTGCAAGCAGACACTCTACTTTGCTAACAGCAGAACATGCCTTCATTCTTTACCTTATTCCTGGTTTACTCTACACCTAACTCCAGGTCCCACTTGCGTATGGCCATCTCCAGCTCTCCTGAACACAGTTAACTGAACTCACTGCCTATTTGCTGTGGCCACTATTACGAGATTATGTAGCAAAACAAGAATATCCAGTTGTTGGTCATTGATTTATCTATAAAACAGTAACTGTAAAAATGATAGAAGAGGTTCTGTACTAGACAGTCTTGTGAAACAGTTTATTACTTAAGCATTAATGACCCGTTTAGAGGTCTTTACTGGTCAGGTAATGACCAGCTAAAGGAGTTAAGGGCCCGAGGCAAAGCACTCTAATAAAACCCTGCATACAGCATGTGTTTGGTTCCTCCAAATTCTATTAGGAAAGAGAAGCGTAAAGGGTAATGAAAGACATGTCCAAGAGGCACTCATATCAGCCCTCTCATTTTATATTTGGCATAACACACATGGCCTTATTCCAGCAGCACAAATCATTCCTTGTTTATACTACCACCTATCACGGAGAAGAGCAGTAACTACAGCCGAAAATGGCCAGTCATGATGTTAAGGACCCTGTTGCTTTGGGCAAATAAACCTTCCTCCATCTGAAGGAATCAGTCCTACTATTTGAACACCCAGTATCCTTTGTACCTACAGCGAATGCATGCTTGAAAGAAAAAGAAGGGAACCAATATGTTGCCAGGTACGTCAGCCAGTCCTGTCAGTCCTAAATCCTACTCTAGCAGTTTAACAGTGGAGGGATTGTTTTCTGTATTCCTATGCAATTCTACTTGAATATGAACGTCCACTTGCTTTTTACTGTTTGCATTATGAGGAAAGGCATATTAAAACAGGAGTTTAATATTGATATCTCCACTTTAAGACTGAGACAGAACAGCTGTATATATATGTACTTGCCAGTAAATTAGAAGCCAAGGGTTGGAACTGTACCCAGGGCCTCACTCTTGGCTTCAGAGGCAGGTAAAACACTCAGGCCCACATAACCGCACCTCACTATTACAGCCCCACAGCATCATTGATTTTGGTCCTGATTTATAGCATCATTTGTTCTTGATAAGAGCCACTTGCCAGCACTACTCAGAAAAAAAGTAAAATACAATTCAAGAGTGGAAATTAAAAAGAAGAGAGGCTAAGAGACTAAGAACTGCTAGAAAAATGTGCAGAGATTCCTGTATTTGCAGGATAAGATGTTCCAGGTACAAGCAAGTTTATTTGCTCAGCATTTACTACTGTCTCATCAACAATAAAATGAGGATAAAAGGCATTCTGATGACTCAGTCAAAAAGTGACTTCATTTCACTGTCACTTCTATGACTATACTATATTTTGAATCTTTATTTTAAAAACCATTCTGTAGTGTTTACATGACTAATTATAATAGCTTCTTTAGAGCATTTCCATTTTTTTTTTGTGTAATCAGCCTTTTAAGCCATGTTCAAGGCTTATTTCACATCTTAACAATCCTTCAGAGCCATTGCAACTAACCATATAAATACAATACACACTAAGCCAAATTTAAGTTTAATTCCTGTACTGAGTAGAAAAATGATGGCTTCATACTTACACCTTCCAATTTTCAAGGTCAGATATCTCACTGCTTTATTTCAGATAATCTCAAGTGATCACAACACAATCTAGGCATTTACTGAAATTAAATTTTCCATTAAAAGTGGGCAGCTTATAAAACATACACAATGTTATTAAATAGATACGATTACTTCTACAGCTGTATGCTTTGAAGGGCTAAGGATACAAAAATAAAATCCAGGCCCTAACTAGAAGTGATTTTGTGCATGCAGCACAAAGCCTGAATTCAAACCAGAAAATTTATTCATTTTTTAGAGTCAAATTATAAATTTTTGCAACACAGGGTTAACTGCAAAAGTGCTGACACAACAGTAAGTATATAGTGGCGCCTGCAAGCGGTGCTGTAATTAATCTAAGTGTACTGTCATTACACTAAACGCTGCTTCTGCAGGATCATTCCAAATCATGAAGCGCTTTCCCTCTTTCTCAGATAACATGCAGTTTATTTCCAATCATGTACGTTTCCAGTTGTGGCATGACTTGCTAAAGAAACATTAGGTCTTGAAGCAATATCTTAATCAAATCAGAATTTTCTTCTGTAAAACAAATCTTTGGCTTTTGGAGAATTAGTAACATCTAATGCCTTAGGATAGAGATGTGAAACTGTGAGCTGAAAAATGCACTGCTGGAGACCATACTCAGCCTTCTTGCTTCTAGCCATTTACAAGTACATCTATCTAACCTCCTACCTACACACCTACACTTTATATGGTCATAAACCACCAATACAATATCTAAATTATACCCTGAAAACTCCAGGTTTGAAATAGGTTGTATGAAAATTCACCTCATGTGGTTTATTCATTTCTGCAAGAATAGAAGGCTTTGATTCCTTTTGGATGGAAGTCATTTAAACAAAGCCCAACAGCAAACATCCATAAATTAAAGCATTATTGGTATTTATGCAAACAGATACGCGTAAACTGAGTGAATTCTGTGTAAAAGGCTTGATAAAACCCCAAAGAAGTAGAATCTTGTATATAAACCATTAACTGCATTTACAAAGTTATTAAGTACTTTGTAAATTAATACTTCAAAATACATCCTACAAGGAAAGGAAAAAAACCTTGTATCCTGTCTGGAAACCTGTTTATTCACATGCATTTAAGATTTTTCCCCTACTACCTCCCACATCCACTGAAGTCACAGTGTTGTAATAAACTAAGAAAATATGGAAACAGAATGAATTCAAGTATTTCACTATATCTATTTGAAGCTGGTAATTTATAATGGACAGACATCTATCCAGAATATACTGACTTGACTTTAACATAAGCTATATTTGAAGCAATTGTCTGCTTCAGGAACTCTACAACCAAGCTACTATGACTATGTTTACAAAATTAAAAAATATATACCAGAATTACTCATTCTTAACTTTTGCTATGCGGATCATTGATTAAAGACCAGTTGGAATTCTACAACAGGACTTCTATAATAGCAACATTAACACGGAATTGGTATGCTATATTAATGTAAATCACTTTGTAAAACTGTTAGGCTCTTCAGTGTAGTGCTGGGTAAATTAATATACAGAAACTGAAAAAGTACACAGTAAAAGGCAAGGACAAGATTAGAAACTGTAGCCACTGGGCCAGCACAGACCCCTAAGTTATTCAGCGTCTTCACCCTTTGCATACAGCAGAGTCGCAAGTGAGAATTAGCCAAACCATCTTCAGATTAAAATACACTAACACCAGCAAGCAGATGGAGCATAATCACTCGTGCTAAGGCTATCATGGTGCAAAGTCAAGTTACATTTTTCTACCAATAAATGTATTGCATCTAGTAAACAAAGAATACCGCAGTACACATATATACTCAGAGAAACCACAAAACATGCCTGATGACTACTCTACATTTCAGGAGTGAATAATGATTATAGGCATATGGTCCTAGCCTATAGTGTGTCAAAACCTAGAGAAAAGTAATATTAACAAAGTAATCATACTTATTCTTTCATATCTAAAGATGGCAGTCCACAAACATTTTAATTTAGCAATAATTTTGCTCCCTTCCTTGTGCTGGCAGTGGCATTCATGCAACTGCACAGGCAGATAGACCAGGAAATTAATCTGGCTGCAAAGTAATTTCGCTCCCTCCCATTCCCCCTTTCCCTCCACTTCACCCCCACTCCCACTCCACACCCCCCTCAAAAAAAAAAAAAAAAAAAAAAAGCTTTCAGCAGGATCATTTGCTTGATCTGCTTCACAACATGACATTCTAAAAGCCAGTACCAGCACAAGGCAGACAGAACAAACACATAGCTGGGGTAAGACTGAAAGGCAGGATGGCATTTTTCCTCTCCTGCCAGCCTTTGTATATTTCAGGTTTAAAGTGAAAGAAGAAACACAGCTACAATTGACAGTGTCCAGGCTAGGGATATTTTACAGATGCCTAAAAAAAGTATCCATGGTTCATTATCCTCTTTGTCTTTTCAAGCTTTCCAACATTTACCTTTGGAAATCCAAACTACCCCTGGCTCAGATAACCACATACAAAACATATGACTGTAACAACTAACAACATTGCCATGTCCTCTGTGCCAGGCAGCAGTAGCACATCAGGCTATCACTATAGAACTGGAACGGCCAAACTATGCCAGCTCTGCTATAGCTTGTAGGCATACCTGTAGTAAAGAAGATTCAATAACATCCACAGAATGTGCTCATGGAGTTCACCAATTTACTTGGTGGGATAATTCCCTGAAGTACAGAGACTGCCAAAAAGCTGTTGAGGAAGAACATCTGAGGCCAATGTCCTAAAACATTCAGAAAAGAGGTGACCAAGGGTGCACTGTCCCCTGTTGACTGAAGAAAGACATCAGCACTAAGAGACAAGGCAGTTAAATTGTGTGGCAGGTCATATTCCACCATTAGCCACACTGGCCAACTCTGAGCATCACCATGACACGAGTATGCTTGAGAGCCCAGGTGTCCATAGCAGGTTTGAGGAGCCAGAGACAGGTTCTCAGCTACTGCCTCCACACCTACTTAATCCACCTTCATATTTTTAACATACTTTCCTCAGCAGCTTTAAAGACCTGCTACAACCCAAAGCAGCAAGTGACACTGGGAAGCAACTAGTGCTTTCCTAGATGCAAAACACCCCACCATGGTGTGGAAGTCATGGTCACATAGGTCCTGCTGAACCTCACAGGCAATGTGTACGCTCCCATGTTACAACAGCCGTTCACATCTGTCAGCCAAGACTAGAAGTGGTGATCCTGGTTATTTTGTCACTTCCTACCTGCTAGAAGACATACAAACACTTCAGACCAAAGACCCAACCAACCCCCTTCAGGTGAATCCCAGGCCACAAGGCTACAGAATCAGACTTACTTCTGGCGCTGTGACTGCTGCATTTTCGGTTGTGTTGTGGCTCATCTTCAGATGGGTGCACAGAGGCCAGTTTCTCCAGGATAATCTCTCCCAGACGAGGGCAGCAGGCTCTGCCCCTCAGGGTGCTGAGAGCCCCAAAGCCATGTTTTCTCTGTCACCAGCTTATTACAGAAAAGCCACACAATACTATTAAGGCAGAAACATTGTTGAGGTTTTTGCTAGTTTTAAGGAGACAAGATGGGCTCAGATATCTTGCATCAGAAGAGGGCTGTAGGCACCAGATCATTAGTGGGCAGATACAACCCTGAGTCAGAGGCTTATGCCAGCCCTAAAAGGCAGGAGCTCAGACATCACCGTGGATCTTGCATTTGCTAGTGGCTAAATCTAGTGATTAGTCAGCACTGAGAGCTGCTGAATCACTCTTCAAAGGCACCTATCTCCCTGCTTACATCAGCTAGGCAGCCACCGCACTTCACTTAAATAGTCCGGGCTCTCCATCTGCAGCCAGTACCCTTTTACTAAGCTTGCACAATGCCTAAACTATGATACATAAGTCTGATCCCTGACTTGCCACTATACCTGCTAATAAAATAATAATATTGACATGCATAACAAAAACATGCATATGATTTTGTTTTAATTGTTCATATAATTTTCCTGATAAATATTATATTGCATTTCAAATTATTTTATCTTCTGTCTTTAAAATCATGAATATATTTGAAAAGAACTTTAAAAGACGTTTAATTTTTACTGTCTCTCATTATTAATTGTTTGGGCATTAATTATTTTGGATTAAATGAATGTCGGCATTGATATTCATAGAAGACAAATGACATACTGAGCAGATGAGACAATTAGCACGAATTACTTCAATAAGCCCAAACTCCCCAAAATCTCTGCATCATTAAAAAATGCCTTTGACTAAAAAAAAAATCACAGGATTAATAACCTATTTTATTACTGTGATTCTTTAATGTTTTACTGGCCGTGACAGACTTCACCTGGCTACATCTGAATTCTGTCAACTCTCATCGTAACAAAACCCAGTCCTGAAGGTAAGGTGCTCTCCACAGGGGCCAAACAAAAGCAAATCAATATTTTCTAGCTAAAGGACAATCTTTGAGTCAAGATCTGTGTGAGGAAAATCTTTAGCCAATTGTTAGAGGAAACTAACTACTTGGAAACAAATAATAAGCAATTAAACTTACTGCTTCAGAATTTAATATAAGTTTTAAAAACAGTGGCAATTATCTTCTCATGCTAGTGGATGAAAATAAATGTTAGCAGCACTTAAAAAAAATATGCATGCAATAGAAAATATTTGTGAAATAAAACAGAAAAAGAAATAAAGTAGAACTTCTGCTCCTCATTGATAAAACTTAACAAAAGGCATATTGGTGTATAGTGGCTTTGTCCATGACAGAATTTTGGGATTGTTCTAATATCCATTTTGACAGAAAATGGCTGTTAAGCCCTGCGTAAAGAATACCTTTGAAAAATTTCTTCTTTTTTGTTTCCTTTTTATAACTGAAATCAATTAAACAATAATTAAGAATTGATTTTGGAATGCTTAATCCTGCACATTTGTGCAATTTTTTTTAAGTTGGGGTTTGATTTTTTTTTGCTTCTGGAAAGACGTAAGTAGCATTGAACAAAATCCTCAAGACTTTTCTTACCAAACAGTGGGATTTATTACAGACAGGCAAATCCTACTCTCCTTATTTAGAGTGCTCCTATCAAAGTCAACGACACTGCAGCATCCTTTAAAAAGAACAGAGCTTACACTGTATCACCCACTGGAGTCAACAGGAGCGCCAGGGGGATGATAAACAGAGCTATGTTTCAGAAGTACTTTAACACCTAAACAGAGACAAATTAGAAACACTTAGGGAAGATGTGTATAAGTAAGGTTAATACAATTCCACAGAATGTCACAGTTCAATTCAGATCTCCAATCTGTCCACTCACAGCGTGGCAAAAAGTCAATATATGTATTTCAAGAACTATCAGTAACTTCCCCACTAAATCCTGGTTTTACTACGAACACGTGAGTCTTCCAAAAGACACAGGTTACATCAAACAGAAACATTTAATATGTCTGTACTTGAAGGCTGTGAGAAGGACCTCATCCGACCACGAGAGGGAGAATTGAATCATACACATTGTTTATTCACATATATTTCCATCTCAAATCAAGCTCACAAGGAGGGCATTTCATAAGTTCAGTACACTCAGGTGACCCACCCCTGATCAAGTCAGCACTAAGATCCCTGCCTACACACACTTAAAGCAGCAGGGAGCAAAACCAAATCCTAGAACCTCTCTTTTATCAGGGGATGTTGAAGCACAGTCAGGAATGGCGGGGTCACCAGGGACACACCACTTGAAGAAAGCAGGGTCTGAGTTTTTGTAAGGATCTTAGGAAAGACTCAGGAAAGCTGCAACTGAGATTCTTAATTTTTTTATTCCAGATTCAGCTGTACTTTGTGGTTTTCATCTCAAAATAAAACACTAGCATACGCTTTTGGGGCTACCTATTTCTGTAGTCCCACTTCACTGTGCCACTGGTGCTCCTAAGTCTGTATAGGCTGGCTGGCTGATTTTTATGTAGGCTTTTAGCCACTGGGTTTAATTCCTAATGTTCCTGCTATTTTGGATTTTGCCTGCTAAAAAGTCTCCTATTTCTTGTGTGGAAGATGGCAACAACTACGACTAAAGCCCCCCAAAATTCAGAAGGTCCTGATAACACAGTATTTTCCAGGAAGAACATGGGACACTGAAACCTGATCATTTCCCCACGTCTGCAGACTCAGAGTTTGCTGACAACCCCTTTCAAGCCTGCTGCAAAGTTCATCTATTTTTTGGCCACCGGGGAAGTCACAGACTGAGGGATGTATGAGGCTGTCGTGAGAGGTTTATATTTATTACATTTATTGCTTTTGATAGCAATAAGTAAGAGTAGTCCCTGCTGTACAGGACTTTGCTGATATGCAATAAGTTCTTATGTTTTGGTTGTGTTTCAGTGCTTGGAGAAGTGCGGAGTAATGGAAGTAAAAAAATAAATTACAACATGTGGGTTTTTTCACCCAGCTTCAAAACAAAGTCCTATTCCTCATTTTTCAGGATCCACCATTACTCATGCTTACTCCTGAGGATTGGCTTTATTTACAAAAGAACTCATAACCATATGCCATAAAGTCTATCTCAAAGCCTCCCTGTGTTATTTGTGACTGGAATAATCACAGACCATTTATGAGAAATTTGAGGCAGTATTAAGTATAGAGCATATTTTGGTTGTTGGCCAGGATGTCTGGACCTTTTACTGTACTAAAATATATTATGCTAATCTCCAGCCAGCAAAAGGAGATGGGAAGAAAGCTCTGTTCAAGCAAAGAATATCACAGCAGATGTGACTGGGTGCCAGACCTTACTTGTCAGCAGATAGATCTGGAAACCCCATCCCAAACCAATAGGAGTTTCTTAATCTACAGATGTGTAACAAACAGCTACTGATCTCATCATCAAAACAACAATACCCGATTCACATTCTGCTGCTTCTGAGGCACGCAGTTATTTTACTCCCTTGGATTTTAAATTTCTTTTTCTTTTCAGAACATGACTAAAATCTAATCCTACGTATAGAAACTATTTATAAAAGCCAGCTCGTATCTGAGATGCAACAGCGATATGAGAACACCTGAGCCACATTTACTATATCATTACAGCTGCAACAAAATTAACAAGCTGACCTACCAGAGACGGGAGTCAAACCAAACTTTTCTTGCACAATGGCAAAAGCTTTGTTCAGAAATAGGTCTATTTAGATTATTTTATATTATAAAGTTTTATGTACTTAAGCATCAAAGAGGAAATTTTGCAACTCAAGACACAGAAAACCAACTGCTGTTAAATTACTACGCCACAGCTGTACTGAACCTACAAAAACCACAGCTCACCAGCCCATTTTCCAAGTGTGTGGAGAAACCAGCTGCAACTACATCATCCCGTGTGATGCTGCAAAGAAGCATCTTAAGAATGTACAGGTATACTGTACACATGATAATATACATGCCATACACCATGCCTATACATAATACATATATATCAATCCCCTGTATTAGCATACAGCATATAAACAATACCAGCACCTACAAAGATGTGTATACACGTATATATAAACGGAGCTATATAAGAGTTCTCTAAAGCCCAAGAACTCTCCCTAGCACACACAGAGGACTTGTTCATGGATGGTGTATCCTAGATAAATGTGCAGAATGCACTCAATAACGGTGGAGCTGGTATGTCCCCAAAGCTATTGGGCAGGGCAGCGGGGCTGCCACATGACTTCCCTTGTTCCTGCAGCAAAGCACACAGGAGAGGGCTGGAAGGCACAACTGCTCCACTTCCCTGATCAAAGTGTTTGTTCATAGGCAAAAGGGGAAAGGTCCTGCCCTGAAAGACTGCCAGCACTGACACAGCACAATCAGTTTATTTAGGCGGGTACTTTTTGGAAGGTTAAAAAATCTGCAAAGTTTTAGTGAGTTTTGCAAGTCCTGATGAAAGCAGAAGTTCTCAATGGACCGGTAAAGCCTGCCAGTGATACTAGAAAATATCGATGCCGGCACTTCTGATAAGCAGGTTAACCTGTAATGCTTCAACTACTATCCTTGGTGTCACTAACTGCTTCCTCCTGAGCGTAATTGACTCCAGGGGAAAACAAAAGAGGGGATTTTGTTTTGACAAATCCACTGCAAGGCACCACACTAAGGTGCCAAAGGCTACTTTGTATTTACAATGCTGATGATACGAGCAACTCAGAAGTTTCCTGACCTCAAGTACAAACACAACATGAAAGGTGATATATCAAACTGACACTACCAAGCTAGGGAAAAAAAAAAAAAAAAAAAAGAAAAAAGAAAAACACCTCAGATTTATACCAGGCTTGCCTGCCTAGCATAAATACTAACATCAAGCTATGCAGGCTTTGTTATAGTGCTGCTTAAAAGTTTTGTGATGCAAGACAAGGGCAAAGCAGTCCAGAACCAAACAGAAAATGTTTCCAAACATAAAATTATAGGACAAAGAAATCTGATGAACCTGGAAAGGAGTTTTCAGTTCACAGAGGCTACAGCACATTCAGGCTTCTATTAATCTCCCTTCACCTTATGCCTCATCTTACATCCACCCTGCAGGCTGTCAGCACCACTCTACTTATTGTTCCTACACTTTTTTTTTCCCCCCCACCATTCACTTGTGCACGTGTGAGCCCTATCCTTGGAAGGGTTTCAAAGGATTTCAAGCAAGCCCTTAAAACATGCACCTTCCAGAAAGTATTTGAACCCCAGGCTTCTTTTAATTGTGGCATTAATAAAACTACCCTTAGAAAGTCCAAACAAAACCAGGCTTTTTCCCCCCCAAAAAAGGTTCCTGTTGGTTATCTGGAATCAAATAGAGTATTCCCATGCTCAGGTTTGAGGTCACCCCATCTGTACTTTTGGGGTAAATTGTTAAGAGTGTTTATCCATTTTGACCTGTATCTCAATTAGTTCCAACAGCACAGGCCAAAATCTGCTTACTGTGTTCTAGGACATTCCCACACAACTGAGGCAAAAGAGATTTTTTTTTTTTTTATAAGAAAGCAGAGATAGATAAAAATAGTATTCCATA
Source organism: Falco naumanni (assembly GCF_017639655.2). Taxonomy (NCBI): domain Eukaryota; kingdom Metazoa; phylum Chordata; class Aves; order Falconiformes; family Falconidae; genus Falco; species Falco naumanni. The sequence continues at coordinate 9,913,938 of NC_054067.1, forward strand.
GTATCTAAACAAAAGTAATAACACAGAGGAAATTTTGCTATAATGGTACATGATGTTTGAATGACCCCTTAAAAGAGAGACATTAAAACAAGTTCCTCACTATACAAAAGATAAAAACTTTGATCATAAGTGAGTATATAGTAAAAGCAGACACTTATAACACTAAGTTTTGTAGTGCTTTCTATATCCTTTCACACAGAATAGGCTAATATTTTGAATATTTTGAAAATAATAAATTTGATAACATGGAGGTAGTATTGCATTTCCTCCAAAGAACATACATTTGAATAACAGAATTTATAATATGAGCTCTGTATCATAATTTAATTTAACCATGAAACCAATTTCTGCCTTCAACATTTTATGTTTTACGGTATGAAACAGAACATTATTTGCTGTAATGTAGTTTATTTAACCTTAACCTGATGTGGTGCAACAGTGAATACAGATACACTCAAAATGTTAATAATATGACACGCTGAGCTGATTAAAATTTCAATTGTGTTTCCTCCATCTCCTTTGGAAAGTTAATGAATTAATGAATCTTTAAAGGACAGTCAGGGAGGCCTTAAAAAGAAGATGCCTTTTTGAGTAAGGAGAGAAAGTGGCAGATTACAACTTAATGGCTTCAGAATAATGGTAATTTCCCTATTTTCTTCACTTGCCTTAGCTCAGCTAATGGCTTCATTAGTGTCCACACTCTCAAACGAATAATAGAGGACCATGTCACATCCATCTTAGTCACATCACAATAAAACCGTTAAATACAATTCAGCTACCTGCCTTCTGCCAGTCTGTGCTAAGAGGCAGAATTAGCAGCACAATCAATACAGAATACTGTTATTAGATTTTTTTTCTTTTTTGAAAGAAGTGTATCATCAGGTATAATCATGCATTGCTATTTAACTGTAGTGCAAATTTTATGCTGATCAGGTAACTAGAATTACTCAGAAAGGACATAAAATGAAGGGGAAAAAATTCTGCTTACTTTACACCTATTGATCAGAAAACTCCCAAATTCCAGCTCTTTATTTGATAAAATTGATGGATAACCTCAAAGTCAGCAGAGATATGTCAAATTCTTCCTGACATCTCCTATATCAAATAATTTCACAAACCAGGCTAATGAAGCAGCTAAAAACTTCCTTGGCTTTAGCTACCTCTGTCTTGGGAGAAGAGAGTCCATTCAACCAATTAAGATTTTTTTGGGGGGAAAAAAAAAATAAATCTGTGTAACTGAATACAGCTCCATCAAAAGGTATGAAGACTGATGCAACAGGTTCACAAACTGATCTTGGAACTGTAAAAACAAATGAGAATCATGACTTTTTAAAATACTTTATAGGATTTTAATTTTCAAAGGAGTTGCATTTCAATTATTTTGTGATCATTAGTTTTAAACTGGATTTAAGCAGCATTGTTCATTTCTACTCATTATATGGTTTGGCTACTCTGTACAACATGAAATCTCTGTTCAAGCATATTTTTCTCATTATATACATATTTTGTACAACAAACATTATGCAGGCTCTTTAACAATAGTAGTTGAAACATGCACACTTGGCAAAATCTAATGCACAACTACTATTATCCTCTACTTTTTATCTGTGGAAACCAAAGGAGCAAGCTCCAACTTCTACCTAGCTGAACTGCAGCTGGCAGTAACACACAAGTAACAGGGGGAGGAAAATAGCCCATTTAATATATAACGAAAATCTCAAATGCTTCAGGCAAAATTCTGTTCTCAGATCCACACCACAGATCCTGACTCCAGTGCTCTGCCCCTTCTTGACCTGAGTATCTAACGCTACCAGAAGCTGCTACGGACATGTAGAGGCAAAGGTTTATTGGATCATACCAATCTAAGGCAGGATTTTGCACAAAAGGATTCCTGGACTGATTCCTCAGTTCTCTACACAACACTGCCACAACCACATCCAACTGACATCCAGGAAGAAACTGCTTTGTAAATCTTAGAATACACGATGTGCTGGGCATCTGCACTTGTCAGCTGAATAAATTTTTCTGACAACATAAATCTGATCCCACTGAGAAACCTTTTTGAAAATACATTATTGACTAAAAATATTTATATGCAGCACTTTTCCTGTTAGCAAAGGTAATATATTAACTGCTCTACCATTACCGCAAGTAACTTTAGGCCTAAGATAAAGTATTTTCGTATGCAGGCTATACATCCATTTTGAATTAAAACATGATGCTGATATTAAACTAAATCACAGCTGAAGTCTGTCTTAAACAAATCTTGAATGATACCTGCATTCTAATTTTTGAGCAATTAGTAAATGATGAGACCTTAATGAGAAATACTGCTTTTGAAATATGTAGCTACAGGTAGACATGAAATACCCTTTTTTCCATATTATGACTGTTTATCATTTTAGTTCTTAGTTGTTATTTTACAAAGGATTCAGTGAATTTCCACAGACAGAAGAGGCACAGACGATCACCTACTTCTTGTCTACCTTAGAATACAAAAAACTTATGTATACAAATAAACCCATACAACCACCACAAATCAACACCTCTCTGAGTCAGTCTACCATTGGATTTCTCAGAAGACTAGTTCATAGCTCACTGTCGAAGGACTTACTCCTAATGTCCAGGCATACAGTCTTGGCCTAAGCCAATTCCCATCAGAATGGAGGAGGAAATCTCCACAAACACATTTGCCTCTTAGACCTCAGAATTTATTTAATGGCATCATGGTAGACCCCAACTTTTTATTGTAAATGTGCCAGTTAGGGCCCTAAGTAATTCTATGAGTAAGCACAAAGAATTTTATCTAAAAACAGGGCAAACCCAATGGGTCATAACTCAAGATGCTGTTATAGCATCAGTATTAGAGCATTACCAAGTACAGCAAACCCAGATGTGACATTTATTATTTGACATCAAATGGTCACAGTATTGTCTATGCTTTTTTAAAAAATAATTAACTTTGAGCACATCACTGAAACAGAACATTTTAAAAATGCAACAGTAATTTTTAATTTTTTTTTAATTTTTTTTATATTTATTTATTTATTTTTATAGGCATCCTTATGAGTTCAAAGTAAACTTTCTTCTGCTAACTGCCCCTTTAAGATTTCTGCATCACCCTCTCTTTCACTTAATTGCCCATAGGAAGAGTATCTTACTGCAAGGGAAAAGATGCAGAAGGGAGATTACAATTTCCAGTTAAGTTAGGCAAGAAAGATGCAGTTACAACTTTGCTGCTTAAAGTACCACACAAACCAGTTCTACACAGAGTACAGGTCCCCTCAGAGTAAGCTTGCTTAGCATGCAAGTACACTATCTGCCTAAACTCTGCTTTTCTGATTAAAGTTTTGTATTTAATTAAAATTGTCTTTAATTAAAATGCAAATATTCTAGGACTTTAACAATAAATTGTTTACACTAGACTGGGAAACAGCCCTCAAAGGCTTTGGAAAAAAAATAGTTTCAATTGCAAGCTGTATATTCAAACTTCACTGCTCAGTGAAAATGGGTAAAGATCCTTTTTTCTCCTATTGGCCTAATCTTTTTTAAACAAATGGGAAGATATCTCAATTTGTATCTAGAATTCACATAGCAAACAATTCCCAAAGTTATTGGCTGTTGAGCAAGTAATTAGGCCAGTTCAAAACATCTTTTGTGTTTGAAACAATTCCTTTAGCCAATTTTGCTAGGAAATGATACTGACACCACAAAAGAATTGCCAGTTAAATGAATGATACACGTAGTCCCTTCACTGAGTGATAAACACCGGTGCACCCCTGTGTGCACACAAGGACCCATCTGCATCACCCCTTCGCTAGAAACATCCTGCTAGAGGTTCAAAAATGGCTGTTCTGTTTACAAAAGAGCACAGTTTAGATACAGCAGATATATAGCCTGCTCATTTCTTTCTTTAAACACACACAGAAAAACTCTACTCCCTAGGTTTTGATTTAGTGCAAGGCAGACTATACGCTCTGCAGCATCAACAATACTTTTTGTATGAAGTGTTGCAACTCAAAGGTGAATTATGCTTATGACCAATCCATAACCATCTTCTACTAGAAATAAAATTGAGCCCTCATAGTTAATATGACTTAAACTCCCAAACATACAACTTTAAGAACTTTTAATTTTCTTTCCAGGGAAACTTCAAATTGGGCTTTTAGTACTCTAGTGTAATAATGAAAATCTACAATTTTGCTGGTTTGGACAGAAATCCACCAACTTCCAAACCTTCCACAATAGAATAAGAATAAATAAATAATAATTAAAAAAAAAGGTAAACCATGCTTGGAAGGTTTTACAGTTCATTTAGCGAAATACTGCATTATGCTCATCACCATATCCCTGTTCAAACACTGAAAAGCAGTGATGCAAGTAAAATCAGAAAATGGAAGTAACATTTAAAGTTTGAAAGATCCACTTACAGAAGCCAATGGAACAAATCATATGTGAGAACTTTCTAACTGGAAGTCTTAGATAGAATAATGGTATGAATATGACCCTGATGGAAGTTCCATAAAGTATCCTCATTCTCTCAGAGAAATTCTTACGAAGACCCACTTGCTATAAATTTGAATTTCCTAAATTCATTGCAGATCTGAGAAACCAAAATGAAATAAATTACCACAGTTTGACACCATCTCCTTCATCACAGTAATTCCAGATTTCAGTATAAAAGCCATTACTTAACTTGCACGCCATAATTTACACACTCTTTTACACAATAATTTTCAATCCAAGAAAAGATTAATTTTCCTTTTATAATTATCTTGTGTCAAAGTCTTTAACCTTTTCATCTGAAAAGCTAGAGCTGGATTCCTTCTGGAAGCATATGCCCAGAGCTCAGCTCTGCTCAGTGTGCTGCCGCAGGAAGATGCTGGACGTCACTGGCAGGAGGGGGGAGCAGCCAGCTCCACAGGGCTGCGAGGCAAGGCAACACTGCGAACCGAGCGGCAAAGGCAACTATGGAACCTGCCCCACTTCTGTACAATTCAACAGAATTGCAGAGTTTCCTAAACCTGAGGGAAGACAAATAAACTACCTATTTTTAATAGAGCACATGATCACTTCAGTGTTTCCACAAACACGCCCCTACAGCAAAGTGGCCCAAGTACTGCCAGTTTGACCCAGCATATCGGTGAGTTAAGCTCACTGACCTTCTAGATTTCTCCATTGAAGAATATTATTAAATAAACCTTAATGGAGTGCACCAGTGTCACCTACAGCCAATTACCACCACCGGCTGCTTTCCAAACACTCTACAGCAAAACCATTTACTGTAGTAAACAAAACCTGTGTCAGTCCGACATGAAACTGTACGTACAGCACAAGATCCACCTAAACCACGGCGGTGTGCAACTGCTACTTAATTTGCATAATGTATACAAATTAATGTAGATGCCATAATTAGCATTTTGCGAAGGTTTCATGAAGCCCCGAGAAGGTTGGTGTGAGCCCAGGCAGCAGGAGCGCCCCTCGCCCAACATGGCGCCCGCGCCCCAGAGCTGGCCTCTCCCGCAGGCCGGGCAGCAGGCGCTCTTCCCATAACACTGCCTCAAGGGATTTCATTCTGGTGCTTCTCCAACGTTGTGATAAAAACGGAGCAATACTCTACCTTATTAAAGCTTGGAGTAACTTAATCAGAGCCATACACACTTGCCTTTTCAAACAGGCATTTTCTAGTCACAGGTGATAGGCCTGGGCTGGTTCCAGCAGCTGGGGTCTCACTTTGGGGTAACGCCCCAGTGAAAGAGGTTTCCTGAAAAGAATCATCTCTGTCTCTACCTTTGCCCCCTGTTTGGCTTCCCAGTGCAGTGCTGGGGCCAAGGCTGTCCCCAAACCCCTCGTCCACGAGGCCCTGCCATGCCTGTGGGACCACCAACATGCTCCCGCCCAGGCCAGGCGTCCCCTCACAGGTAGTGACAGCTGCCTCTGTCTTTACTCCTCCTGGGGTGGCAGCATCCAGCCCATTCAGTGGCACTTGAGGTGAGAAACAATTTGAAGTAGAGGGAAAGGGCCTTAGAGCATTAAATACATCAAACGGGGCTCACTCCCATCTCCCCAGTGTCTGAGGGAAAGCTGTTATGGACCCCAATGAAAGCATGGCTGTGCTCATCCCAGCCCCACCCTCTGGCCTGCCCCCACGAGCCATTCTTCCAGTGCTGAGCGAGGAGGACGGCTGAGCCCGGCAATAACACTGATCAGAGCCTCGGAGCAGTGGCTGTGATCCACAGCGAGGGACACCAGCATCCCTGATGCTACCACATACTCATCTGGCTTCACCCGCACACCACATTCTCTTCGTTTTACGGGAACGCACACCACTGCATCAGGGGTGAGGAAGGTGATTTTATATGACTACGTGGTCTATGTGGACTTCCTTCCAGCTCAAATTGTCCAGTAAAATGAAAAAAAAAACAACAAACCAACCACCAACCCATTTTAAGTGATACAACAACTACATTCTCAATTCCTAAGAAAGTGCCACTCCATTACTGGGTCAGCAATTAACTCTTACTTCAGGCACCTTTCCCGCCTGAGGAGCAGGCTGCTCATTTTTATCCTGTTTCCAATTTACCCGCTGGCAGAGGTGCATGAGAAGTCTCTAGCAATGAAGTTGCAATCCCGCGTCGGTATAAATTTCCTTTTTGAGAAGTTTCAATCTTGTTTTATCAGAGACCGGCGGCTGTGCTGAGGAAAGCCTATAATGATTTTCTGTTTTTCAGGCTTATTCTAGAATTGCATCTATTTTGGGGTTTTGTTTAGATCTGTCGCAGCTTTCATACCGTTGATCATGTTGTTTTTCTAACCCGCCCTGAACATCTGTTGGCTCTTTCCGAGGCTGCATAATCCTGTTTTTTTTCTCTTATGTATTCCACTGCTATCAGCTGGCTGTTATTCTTGTTTTTATTTTTCAGTGTACATTTTATTTCTTTTAATTTGGAAAAAAAAAAAAAAATAAAAGCACCAAGTCTTTCTGGACTCATCTTACCCCACACAACAAAATCCTACCTGCCACTGCTTTTGTTTTGTTCTGCTGGTTTGTTGGGTTTCTTGGTGTGTTCTTTTTTTTAAACCTGCATCAATGCAAAAAAATCAGCTCACAGCAGACCTAAAGGTGGAGCGAGAAGATGATGAAGGATCTTGTTTTCTTAATGATAAAAATCAGTACTTATAAAAGATGCCAGGCTGGCAGCCCTGCAGAGAACAGAACATACACCGTTTAACCACAAACCAGACACACTCACTCTCAGCAGGACCACTGCAAGCACTGAAAGGGGAAATAACAGTCAAACCTTGGCCTCCTTGCTGGGGCTGCCAGCGAGGGCAATAATTAGTGCCAAACGTGGGGGTGGGTTTTTTGACATTGACACTGGGAACTGTTTGGAGAATACAATTATTTTGCATAGCCTAACAAACAGTTATCAGATGGTAACAGCTTTTGGTCACTACCAGGCTGGACTGCATTCAAACCCAAACGAGACATGTATCTCCTCAGCCAGCAAGTCTCCTTACCCAGTGATTACGAAACAAGTAAGATTTTGAGGTTGACAAGAGTCCCTTTTAGCAGCATTTGGATTATAAAATTGCTCTGACTCACCGCAGCGTATTGCTCCCTCTTAATTAACACTGAACTTTATACATGTCTAGACTTCCTCCTGCAGAATGGCAGATTTTGGCCTTCATGAATATCATCTGAAGTCATATTATTTACAGAGCCTTTATTCATTTCAGTCATTTGTTTCAAGCATATTTTCCACAGAAAGAAAAAATGCACCAACTGCTGGGCCATTTAATCCAAACTTAACAGTTTAGATGTTTTATTCAGCATTTTAAAAAGGATTGTCTTAGGGAATTTTATGTGCTGCATTTCTAATGTTAACTTTACAGATTGTAAAGTGCCTTGGGATGCACTAGCATGAAAGGCATTAAGGTATTGCAGGATTTAACCAAATGTGTATTGCACTAAAAAGAACCTTTTATGAAAGCACATACAGATAAAAACCACAGTAATGCTAGTGTTTATTAAGAGATGCTCAGATTTATTTCTTAAAGCAAAGCAATTTTCCTCCTCCACTGGCAAAAATGATCCTTTGCTAAATTAAAAAATTTTCCACCAGTACTGACATAAAGTTGCTGAAATTTTATACTTTATGGGAAAATATATTTTCCCATCTAAAAGTTTGGTCAAAAAAAAAAAAAAAAAGGGGGATTCACATTCCTTTTTTGAAGTAGATGGGCTTTAGGATTTCTGGTTCGGGGGGATAGACAGAGGGGTTCCTCTACTATTTAGTAGCCTGAACAGATTAACTAACTATATTAATTAGTTTGGCTATTGTTACAGGATTTTATGGGTACTAAAAAGGATGAATCTCACATTTTGATCCATGCTTCCTATTACTATAAAAAAGTTGCATGTCAAATACAAGAAAAAGCTTGTACAGCTAAATCCCTTGACACGCCTGGAAATCACAGAGTAGGCTTGTACACCAATCACTTATGAGAGAGGATTTAATGTCAGTGGGTGAAGTTCACCACTGCGAGGAGGAACAGCATTAACACAGACAGAGCAGCCTTATCAAGGAGAGGTGGGGTACTATATCAGGCTTTATCTCCACCCTTTAAATGGGAGGGTGGATTTGATCTTCACCACCTCCTTCCCCATATTCCACCTTTGTAACACCCAAGTACTCAAGCTCTGTGGTCTCAATCCAGATACTATTACAGTCTGTTAAAAAATATATATCAGTTGATTTTAAAAGGCTACAGATAAAGCCCAAAGAAAGTGTCATGGATTTCAACTCGTAGGACTAAACACAAGATCAAAGTTTAAGCACAGAATATATATATTATTCCAAAAAAAAGTAACACTGTTGGAACTCCTATCATTGTGGCATCAGAAGAGAGGCAACAACCACTTTTTAATGCCAGATCCACCTTTTCATTAAAATTACATTAAAAATAAAACAGTGAAGAAAGTTAAAAAGCAGCATATGACTCCTACCAAGGAGGGAAGGATTAGTTGTCCTTTGCATTCCGAGTATGAAAGTTATTATGACAGTCACAATACATACTCAGAGCTTCAGATCTTTTTTGAATGATAAGAACATTTTCTCAAAGGCTTTCAGTTACAAAATAGCCCTGAAACAGATTTGTTTCTTTAGAGCATCTGTAATCCAAAAACATTTCTTACAAATACAGCTGAAAGCGTTCATATGTTTATAAGTGAAAACTTTCAGACAACTGGCCTGAAATCCAATAATATTCTCCTGTTTAAAGAAAAACAGTGGAGCTATGTCTTTCAGTTACAGTGGGTCATAAAACCGAATTAAAAAAAAGATACTTTTTTAGCTAATATGCCTTTTAACTACCTATCTCCCATGCCATTCAAGTACAATGGCATTTTCAGTTACACATTTGTTATATTTTGTTTTCACAGAACTGTCTTTTCAACCAAAGTTCAAAGCAAAATCAACCCATACAACTTAATTTATATTTTCACTGTAGATATGACATCCCCATCTCAGTCCATTCCTCAGAGATGTGTTTCCTCATGAAGAAAAACCAGACAACATAGGTTAGCAGAGTAACATTTTGCCAGTTCACACAGACCGCATTTCAGTGCCTGTAAAACGGAAATACTACTGCCTATGTATCTTACACCTGGATTCAGCCATAGTTCTCAAGTGCTTTCTGCATGCCTTTATTGAAAACACAGTTTTATTGAGCAACAAGCCACATGGCAGGTTGGAATATGCAATTGTCCTTTTCCTGTGATAGATCTCAAGCTGGGAAACCCGCAGCTTCTAACCTGTGGTTGCTCCCATATCTTGCACTTCAAGCACTGTCAAGATCCTGATACAGACCTAGGTCTTCCCAAATACACTCATCCATCTTTTTATTTCCTATCTAACAAAGATACCCACCAAAAAAGGCTGATGGAGGTATTTCTCCTCTATATCACCAGACGTGTCAACATGCCTGTTCATCGGGCTGCCTATCAAGGCATGACTGCAGTCGGTTAGTTTTACGCTGATGTGGTGTAACGTGCAGTTGTTACTACAAATATGTCCCCTTACTTAAACCCAGTGTTTTGCAAACCGTGCACTTGTGTAACAACAGAACAGCAGATCTGGGGACTCCATGAAGAGCAGTCTTGCCTCCCAGATCTGATTTGAGCATCACAGTGGATATCATTGACTGAAACTGCAGCCACATACAGCATCTTTTACCACAACCTTTTTGTCTATGTGTTTATTTTACACTAATCACTAAAACATCACAGCACAAAGTGTTGTGTTATCTCCATATCTATCTCAATATCTGTAATTACTTTCTCTTTTGTGAAAACTAGGACAGGGAGTTGTAGCCCTCAAAGATTACAGATACCCATCTTCCTAAGCCTGACTAAGCCTAAACACACAACAATTATAAGATGGTAAACAGCAGTAATTGTACACTAAATGTCTTTTTAAAGAGCCAAATGTGCACTTAAAGTTTAACTCCCACTCACTGCTGCTCCAGAACAAACAGAATTTTTTATTTTATTTTTTTTAAACTTTGTAGACATAATGCAGGATAGCTTCAATAAAGCTCTGCATGTAGTAAAAGCATGTGATGATCTTGTAGACCAAAATAAAGTGCAACGTCTGGTAATTACCATGCATTGATAGAAAAGGAAGCACCCAGAGAAATAAGCCACCCTCACCCCACAAATGAGTCCAGCTGCATTCCAGTTTCTCAACAGTCAATTTATTACCTTATATATTTTAAAATAGGGAGTTGTTTGCGTCTGTACATCTCTGTAAAATACAGCTAGTTTCATGACCATTATAAGTAACTAAGGCTTCCTCTTTCCACTGGAACAGGTGGCATGCACAGGGCAGAAAGCACACAGCTATTTTTGTCCCACCTGCATCAGAACTAAAGCTGAGCTACCACTCCAGCCCCACTCACAGTGAGATTACAGAATCTTGAAACTTTGCACGAGCCTCACAATAGGTTTGCCTTTTGTTGGCTTGGTGGGAGATTGCTTTGGGAGTGTTTTTTGAGGGACAGTATTAAATAGCAAGAATTAATACAAAAGTAAGTCCCTAGCTAGCATGATTCAGAGCACAGTGGGCATCAATTACAGGCACAAGAGGGACTGAAATACCCCTTTTCCTTCAGGAAGCAGCTAGACCTGAGCACAGAGTAAGAACCTCATTCTGCCAAGGCCTCTTGAGAGGCAGAGGACACTGGTTTCCAGAGCTGTTTGCCTTATACGTGTACATTATGTTTAGTGGAGGGAGAAGGGGAAAAAGAATTCAAACATTTTAAAATAAGTCATAAAATGTAGCTGAGAAATTACAAAAACCGTTTGTTCTTGGAGCATGCTGTAGCATGAATTGTTGAGTTAGTGAGTGGGTTAGGCAGGTGGGGGGCAGTCTTTTCTTCCAGGTAACCAGTGACAGGACAAGAGGAAACCGCCTCAAGTTGTGCCAGGGAGGTTTAGATTGGATATTAGGATTTTAGGAAAAACGTCTTCACTGAAGGGGTGGTCAAGCATTGGAACAGGCTGCCCAGGGAGGTGGAAGAATCACCATGCCTGGAGGCATTTAAAAAACACATTGATGCAGTGCTTAGGAACATGGTTTAGTGATGGACTTGGCAGTCCTGGGTTAACGGTTGGACTTGATCTCAAAGGCCTTTTCCAGCCTAAATGATTCTCTCCTGTGACAGATTTCAATCTGCCAGGGGAGTGTGACAGCTCTCCTGACAATTAAAATGAAGAGGTTGTGTGCACGAATGGCAAAGCCTAGTTATGGAATACATAAAATATATTATAAATATTCCAGCATTTCCAAAGAAAGTCTGTGCCATTTAACCACCAGAGGTATCACGTTTGTTTCTTCCATGTCCATGTTCACCTCTACACTTCCTTATAACAATGAGCATTTAGACACTTCCGTAAGTCAGGAAATGCCCTCCTCCCAGGCAAAAGAGCACTTTAACACGGATATGTTTTGCTTGTACATATGAAAGATATTTGAAAGACCTCAAAGTATCTTCACAACTACTAGGCATGCCCTGAGCCGCCTCTAAAGCCAAGTGTATGCTACAGTATCCATTTTGCAAACCTGTAGCGCAAGGTAGAGAGACAAGATAGGCCCAGAAGCCCAACACAGCACCCTCTAACTGGAACTCCAATCTAGTCTACAGCCATCACACTGGTAGCTATTGCTATTTATTATCCATCGCTTACTGCTATAATAGTGTCTGGAGACTAAACAGTTAGGCCACACTACTCTGTGCCATGCAAATATGTGACAAATGACTACACAGGGATTTTACTGCAATACAAAAACTGTAATAACTAATTGCCCTTGCATGAAGTATCACAGGGCAGGGGAGAAAGTCAGAAGATATTCTGAAAACCTTAAGCTTTTCTATTTTAGAAGTCAAATCCAAACTTTTTAAGCCTCCCCAAAATCTAAGTGTTAAAATACAGGTAATTTATTTCGTTTTAAAGTGTGCCTTTACTCCGAACACAGCAGCTAAGCAAACCAGCACCTGTCAAATCTACTAAACTATTCTCTATTTAACCAGAATTTACATTTAGTTCAGTCAATTAATATAAGCCTTATCAGGTTCATGATAATTAGCACACTTATTAACAGCAGTAACAGCAGCAGAAATGGTGTCAAAAGAAGAGCTTTGTTGTAGTTCTGTTGTTACCACTAGAGACTCCTATCTGATCTTACCTGGTGATCTACTTGCTCTTGTACTGCCAAGGAGACCCACTTACTTTGCCCTTAAGCCAGACAAATTCCTGTGACAAGCAGCAGACTTAGGGTAGCTTCCATTCACAGATCACTTTCAGTACTTTACAGGTCATGTGCTATTAAACTACTTGCTTTACCAATTTCTTTTGGCTTACCCAGGGCTAAACTGTTTTAGTTGGAGGAGAAGGCTGGGGTTTGGTTTGTTTTTCTTTATTTTTTTTTTATTTCCTTCCTCGCTGTTATATTTTAACCATGCATGTGTTGTAATGTTTGTGCCATTATAGTTAAGGGATGTTGGACCAAAAAATAATTTTAATCAATAAGGAAAAAAAAACCTAACACTTTTGCTTTCCTTTGCTTTACAAATATTGTTAAAGTGCACATTAACACATGCAGACTTCTTAACGCAAGTATCACTTGCGCCAATCAATAAGGCCCCTTTTTGGTATTTTTTTTAAGGAAGTCTTTTAATGGCATTAAATGGCAGGTATAATTTATATCCCTCACACAGCAGATGCCCTCTCACCTGTCAGTCCAGAGCTTTTAAGCATTTTGACCAGATTTGTCAATTTCCAAATCATTGTTTATATACATACACACTTTTTTTGTTACTTTCTCTTGAGCTGCAGGGTCATAAGGGTATAACTTACAATGCAGAGTAGCATTTTAGTAAAAGAGTAACTTCAAAGCATAATTGCTGATTTCTGCCCCCCCCCAGCTTGAACTAAGCAGTTTCCTTTTCTCTTAGAGTAAACTCAGAGCTATTAAGCCACATCATTAGTCCAAATTATTTTGAGAATAGGGCTAAAAGTTAAAATTCTAAGGGAGCATTGTGCTGATCTTCACTTATCACTGTTCTTAACTACTCAGCATTAGATAAGACCTGGGGGAAAAAAATGAAATCCCTAAACTGTACTGTGTGGCATATAATACAGGCAGACAACTTCATAAATAGTGAGACAGTGCCATAAATTAAGAGCCAAATCAGAATTTGAAACTTAATTTTAGATTCCTAGGCTTTTTGATGTTCAAGACAGACCACTAACATTAGTTCAACATTACCTCTTTTTGTAACAGTAACTACAGAAGCAGGGACAATTCAATATAAACTAAGTTGAACTCTAGTGAAGGTGTTTCCAGGCTACATTTTTAAGAACATACTTGAAAAACTGGCAGAACAATCCAGAGCTCTAATATTTTCATGAATTCAAAACAATGAGGTACTTAAGACTCTATTCACACCAAAAAATAAATAAATAAAAGAAAGAAAGAAAAAATAGAGACTTAAATGTTTCTAAGTGGAAGAAACATATATTTTCCATTTCAACTTTAACACTTCACTCCTGACACACAATGAAAAAAGTGCTTCTATATAACTCAGCCATGTCAGCAACGAAATGAATCTCCGGGCTGTGCAATGATCTAAGAAAATCTGAATGGGCATATGGGAACAGCTCATTTTGCAAGACCTCCAAAACCAACCTACTGGTAAACACCGGAGGGTGCCTGCCTGCCTGCATACTCACATGCCTATTTGTCGTTATTCTTATTCATTACTGAGTCATTATTATTATTTAAGTGCCGACAATGCACTCGTGAACCAGAACAGATGCAAAATATCCTGTGCTAATGAGAAAATCAAAGCCTTTCTTATATTAGCAATTTCATATTATAGGATCTCTTTATTTTTGCCAATAAAGCACAACAGTAATTAATACAGCAATATTTTCTTATTGTTCACAAGTAAAGCAAGTAAAACTGCTCAGATTCTGCTTTGGCTCTGCCCCCTACCAGCACAAAATACAATAAATACTACTGAAGAATTCCTGTCAAGACAAACAGCTGCCAAATAAAATGCAACCAAAATCTCCCATAAAAGGCTGTTGTCTGTTTATTCAGAGATACAGTCAGTACTCCTCACAGAAAACAAACAGTGTGGCACTGCTCTTTCATATTTAAATACTTATGCTGTGTCTCATTGCCATAACCATCTCACGGGATAATTTGTTAACCGAGTGCTGGAAGGTTGCATTAGTCCTCAGTGTATTATGAAACCGTGAGTACAGACAGCATCAGTTCATGTTCTTGCATAGCAGCTAGAACCGTATGTAACCCACATACACTATCCATCCCTGAAATTATGCTACTACATATATGGGAAAGCTGACAAATACTTCCATTTAAATAGTTGTGCACACAGAAGGCGCCAGGTTTGGACATTCTCTGATAGCAGTGATAGATGTGTGCTCCAGCCACGTGCAGCTCCAGGATGACCTCTCCAACAGGCCAGGTTTGCTGGGGAAGAAGGTGGCTGGGGAAGGCTTCCTCAGCTCCCGAGACACCTGCAACACCCACATTCCCCAGCGCTGCTGGAGCCACACACCAGCACACACTGGAGCTGTGTCTGCTTCATACGACTACCCATTTTTAAAGCAAGGTCAGAGATACTTCTGAAGGGCTGCTTCATGTGTGTAGGTAAGCCTGCTGCAGAGGATACTTAAATTTAGCTGAGAAAGACGGCACTGTTCATTCAGTAATGCCAAATGGAAACTACTTGCCCTCAGGAAACCAATCCATGCATACTCCTTGGATCTGGCACCCAAAAAAACTACAACGTAGGGTATATCTCCACCTCAACAAACATTACTGTACTTTTGAGGAGCATTCTGCATCATGGGAATGTACTCATGACCAAAAATACTTTCACGATAAGTAAAGGGTTTTTTCCCCTCAATTTCAGTAATGAACAGAATTTAAGCAAAAAATGACTCAGCTGTGCCTGTATGGCTCAGTCGGTGAGTGCACTGCTGCTGCACAGAAAACAGCCAGTGTGGAGCAAAGAGCTAGGTCCCACTGTCATTGCTCCTAAAACAAAGCAGCTGAGGGACAATATGTAGTTCTTAAAGTCTTGTTCAAGAAGCTTGCTGAAGTCAGAGGCAGGCCCAATCCTGCGCTGAGAGTCAAACAGGTATAACCCTCTATTACCACTTTGGCAACCCAAGGCCTCTGCAAGGGCAGAGCCCAGTGCAAGCCTCCCTGCCCACCCAGGTGCTACAGCTGCTCCCGCTGCTTTTGCAACCAAAGCCTGCAAGTGGCTCCTTGCTCTACAGATTTTGTATCAAAATGTTCCTACTGATTCAAAGTATGTGGGAAAAGGAGCCAAGCCTGAAATGCCAGAGCCAGCAAAACCACAACATTTATCAACAAATGAAAATGTGAATGAAGAAGTTTCATCCTCAGCAAGTCCTCAGAAAGGAGAACAGAGATCCTCAGAATCTGCTTTTCTGACTAAAAAGGCAACTGAAAGAGCTGCATACTACCTCTCTCTCAACGTTAGAAACCAACAGAACCCCACGTTCAGAAGACCAAGTCTGGCCCTAAACACTTAGTGGGATTAAATAGAAATGGCAAGAATCTTAAATACAAATAAGAAAATATCTATGAAAAGATCATCTGCTACTCTGCCTCTAAAGGTCTACATGAAAACAACGGCCAGTTCTTAACAGCAGCATCCTGTCTATGACACACATTTAAACAAAAGGAATAAAAGTCATAAACAATAAGCCAACATTTCAACAACAATGGATAAAAGCGCCTAAATTTGTAATTTTGCATTAAATATTTAGCTTAATAAAACCAACAACCATGCATTTGAATTAGAAGAATCTTTTAAAAAACACTAGTACCTTGACAGATGAATGACAGCTGGACAGTTTGATCACAACTGACAATTCACATTTAAGTTCA
Source organism: Falco naumanni (assembly GCF_017639655.2). Taxonomy (NCBI): domain Eukaryota; kingdom Metazoa; phylum Chordata; class Aves; order Falconiformes; family Falconidae; genus Falco; species Falco naumanni. The sequence goes on from NC_054067.1 coordinate 9,930,455, forward strand.
GAGGAATACCCAATCTTCATGTCCTCTTCAATCAGCCATAAGTCAACACGTGCTTATTAAGCATGCACTTGTGTCCACTGACGTAGGCATACTCACAGTAAAGTACTGTGTGTGCTTTAAATACCTTGCTGAATCTGGCAATGCATCCACACGGGGCCACGCCACTAAAAGCTATCATTTTCAGACTTTTGACAGGCACCCCTTGCCACATCCCCATTTGTTCCTGGCTGGGTATTTTCTTTGCCAGAATGTTTATAACCCCTTGTATTACCCTCCCAAAGCTGTGACACAGTCTTAACCACAACTTTGAAAACACACTGACATTATAATATACAAACATGTACAGAAGATATACACACTCAGACACACCAGGGGATAAAACAGACTGGGAGGAAATGAGGAACTTTATGTTACTGTCTTTTCTAATGAGATAAAGTGGCAGATGTAAAGGTTTCATTCAACCAACAATCTCTTTTATGATATGAATAAACTACTAAAACAGATTTAATCCTTTCTAAAAATCAGATTATAAGAAGCAGACAAAATCACAACTTTATTCAATACACCATTTTATCCAGTGTGACTAATGCATTATTTGTATGAAGTTAAAGTGGAGTGTTGGAAAGCTATGAAATAAATCAAATGCTCTACTTTATGTAATCTTAACAGACAGATCCCATTAGGATTCTACTATGCATAGCTGTTGGTTAAAATCATTGACCAGTATCCTTATAAATTAATCAACTGAGGTAATGCTGGCTTGGCTGTCATCATTTGCTCCTAATCTGCATTTAGAACTCACTTCAACTTTGCAAGCCCTTTGGAATAGGTTTATCAATTCTCTTGCCCTTGCTTCAGACATCCACCTAACTATTGTTTACAAAAAACCTGGTACAACAGAACTCTATCATTTATGCTCCTTTTCCACAGACATTAGAGCATATATTGACACTGTGTTATAATTAGTTAGAAAGATATTAAATCTTAACCAAACATTCTAGCCTGCCTCAATTTTTTGATGAGACCTTTTATCACTGAAGTTGAATTTACAGGCAGATTTTGCAAGTTTACACAAGCAAGAATCATTACAAAATCTAAAATAACCCAGATCTTGTTGAAACACAGCTAGCGGAACACTCTTGGTTATGGATATACAGAGGAAAAAAAGCGTTCTAGATATCAGGTTATTTGTGAGGCTCTAATGTGTTTTCAAACATATGACTTCTGTGTTATGTCTATGTATTTTATGCAGTTTCTAGTCATGTTTGTTAGATGTCTGCATGTCATGTTCTGCAAGATTCATGAGCAGTCTACAACCCAGCAAAATTCTCACACAACAGCTTGTCTTGGGTAATGGGGAAAGAACCAGGCAGAGTGAAGTGACAGGAAAGTGTATTATTTATTATCCTGATGAGGATAACACCTAGTCATGGTCTACAACTCAAATGCGCTCAATGTCCTGCTGGTGGGGCTGTATGATTCTGAACAAGTACACAGGCATTTCCCTACACAATTATCAAGACCTTCTTTAATTATGTTCCCTTATCTATGATCACTCCATGTGCACATTAAAGTACGGGCCGTTCGGGCAAGGGCTCTTTAAAGAGAGATGGAAAGACTGAGTAGTAACAAAAATATTGCAGTAGATTGCATAACGTTTCTGGACCTCTACGCCAGAGTAGGTAAAGGTCATCTTCTCCAGAAATAGAGTGAGAAAGCAAAGGAAGCTCTAGCTAAGTATGTTTTAGAGTTTACTAAATCGAGGAAAAACTTCAACCCGCTGCAGCAGTCTTTAGCTCAGCCCTCTAGTGCAGCTTTACTGGCCCACAGACAACTATCAAAGCCACAAAGACAATACTTGTAAGTAGGTACATTACTAATAATCTCTCTAGTTGCCTTAAAATGATACACAGGATTTCATCAAAATTTGTTCCCTTCTTCAAAAGCCCATTGTAAATTTCAGAGCCAAATTCCACCAACATAATCTATTAACACACATATGTGCAAATACCTCCTGCTTTTCAGGGACACAAAACTAAAGACCATCAATTGTGTTTGCTGCCTGTTTTCCCTTGAACCTTGAAAGAAAGGATCTTCAAATGAAATTTTGCCTCTGTATTTATTTTCTTTTCACATCACAAAGATGTACCCTTCCTAGCGCTTGCTAAACACAAAACAGTAATTTGTATCCCCAAGTGGTAAAAATAGAAAATATGTTCAGTCTAATAACATATGTGAAGAAAATTCATGCCCAGGGTTAACCAACAAAGCAGCGGTCTGCAAGAAACAAAGGCAGCTGGCTCAAAGAGCAACAATGCTTCTGAAAAAGTGTGGATGTACTATTCAGTGAAGCATCCAAGACATGACGTTTACTTAAGCTACAGCTGCATATACAAAGCTTTGCTATAAGACCCGGGAAATGACAAGTCTTCTGCAGTAACAAGGTCGTTCTTCCCCGGAAAGGTCCATGGCAGCCTTTGCTCTCCAGCTGAGAGCTGGGTAAATTGTATCAAATATGCACACTGTAAATAAATTCTGCCCTTCAGAAGAGTTTCTCTGCTTTGATTACCTTTTCTTGCAGATGTGCTCTGCCCAAATCCTACCACTTCTCTTTACAGGCTTGCCTTTCCCCTACTAATATATCTGCCTAGGTTTCTGTCTTGCTCTATCATCATAAACATTCATAAACATTAAGGGACTTAACCTCATCACACCCCTGCGGAACAGGAAAATATACCCATCAGAGCGGGCAAGCAGTGAACTGGAACTCAGCTGACAGCAGTCCTGACCAACGCCAAGCCCTTCTGCAAGTCACTTGGCTCCTCTCTTTCCACTCCCCTGTGTACAAGAAGGGGTAATGACAATGACTTCTCTGTAAAATGCCTCAGTCTACCAGTAAAATTCTGAGATGATGTTCTTCTCACTTCATAAAAGGAGGTAAAGCAGAGAAACACAAATCAACAGCTTGAAAGGTCTGTGGCCAGAAACGTTACCCCATTTTTTCTAAACATGTGTCTGATACCATCAGTACAAAAGCTGCATCCAACACAGGATCTCAGTGCATAAGCTGTGCCATAGCCAATCTGGGTCAACACTTTGCTCTTCTTCTAGGTAATGCAGTACAAGGAAGGTAGTGAAGGACTATATAGCTCGAGTGAAGTTCAGAGTAGAGAAAATGTCAAAAACAGTTCCCAGCTGACCCCCAACAAGATGAGTGAACAAAAAACACCAGATAAAGGCAACTACATAGCTGTCCCTTCTCTCATGCTTTCCACCTGAACAAAAAACCCAAACAAACTAAAAAGGCAAATTACCAAAGCTGTAAATATCATTATTCCACTTTGACAGATACAAAGTGACTTCCCAAAGGCAGTAAGGCAGCTAGTGGCACAGCCAGTAAGAGAATCCATGTTCTGTTCCTAAATACATGTTCACCTTGATTTAGAAAACTTCAAAAGGATGACAGCACCTTTGCCACGTATCACCAAAAAAACAGCAGGACAATGTAGCTCCTTCTCCAAGCAACCACTACCCTCAGCCACTGGCCAATGCCTCAATCCCTTCACCTATCCCTCTTCAAAGGCTTGGTGAAGACAAATGGGCTTTCCAATGTGCAACGAAGCATAAAGCCATGAAAATCAAAGGGCTGCTTTTTGAGTAAATATGAGCTCCAAAGCCATTGTCCTCTCCCACAGAGGAGATCTATGAAAATGCTTACTATAGCATATGCACAGTATTCTTTACAGCTTCGCCTCCCTGCTGACCACCAGCCCCAGGGCCCAGTCCGCTTCCCATTACAATCAGCTTCACCACACCCACTGACTTGTATTGGAATTCTTTCAGGGACCCTAACTAATGAGTTTTTAAACACTTGTAGACAGAGAAGATAATTCCTCATCATTATTCTTCATAGGAAACACCAGGAAGAATGTCATTCCATTGTTCTACAGGAAAGAAACTAGAAGAAAAATCACCCCCACATTTGAAAGAGCAGCCCAAAGGTTTTACACATGAATTGGCTACAGCAAGCTATGGGTGTCTCACCTGAGAGTTCAGGAAAGGGGCCTAAAAAGTAAAATCTTCTAAAATCTAGCCCCCTGCAATCGTCTCACACACTGGTCTCTATGCAAAGAGGTCCATAACCAACAGGCATCTGTTTTTCCCAGTCTTGAATACTACATTCTTAAATACATGGCTACTGACAGCAGCATAGAAATAGGCTCACCTAAGCACCGTATTACTGCAGGACCTTAGTTTACCTCATGATATGAGACTGAATTAAATGGGAAGTGGCAACCTTAATGACACTTTGTATTTAAAGTTTTGCATTTGCTTTCTCTACTGACAGTTGTTTGCTTTTTTCCTCACAAGTGAAATCTTGACCTAAGCCAGTGATACAGTAAAGGATGAAAAAAGAACAAGTAGACCTACATAATGGATTGTTACCCTCAGAGATAAAAATATTTTAGATGAAAACATTCCATTGTGAAGCCACCTTCTCAGCACAGATCACAAGCCACCAAGTACTGCTCCATTTTTACCCAGTCGTACTTTTAGGTGTCTGTGGGATGTCTTTGTAGGATGCAGATACCATCACTTATCATAAGGGCCTACACTTAAATGACCAAGAAGAAAACTTCTAAACTATGGTCAAACCCTGATAACAGTCCATGCAAAGTGCCATAAGGAAAAAGCACTAGTTTCTGTAGCAAGACATCTGCAGGTTTGAATTCCAGGCACTAAAAGCAATGTAGAGCTACCGAATTTACTTATTCCGCAACACCATGTACACCCACAGTGATACAAAAATAGCTATTATAATACTTGTCAAAGGAACTACTGAGTGATTTTTAACTTGGTGCTTTATCTCATTTTCCTTGCTGGTTGTTAATACCCCACCCCTATAAAGAGTGGGCTATTCATGTCTTACTATAACTAGTAGCACCATGCAGCATCTGAGTCAGGAATCTGAATTGCTGACTACAGCTCCTCACTAAACAAAACTTGCACATTATACGTAGTAAATGGCATTCCCCCATTCTCTGTGTTACCTTCAATGAAAATCGACTTCCAGTTGTGGTATCATCTCCAGCTCTCCTTAAACCTCACCATCTCAAATCACCTGGAATAAGAACTCATCGACAACCCCCAGTAAAAAGACACAGATTAACTGCTGAGGTCAGATAAAGAAAAAATTCCCCAAGTAAGAGCTTTCTTCTCCTGGTGGCTTGATTTGAACACATTCATAAAATGTTATTAAAACATGATATAAAGTTTTACAGAAGAAGAAACTACTGACTAGACCTTTGTTTAAAAGTCATAATAATTTATTGTGTGGATCTGCTATGTATGAGTTGAAAAACAGTCTCTTCATGATAAAACAGTTTGTAACAGCTGGGAAGTTAACTGCAGGAAGTTTTGGTTTATAGCCTTACCTCAGCTCTCTAGTTCCATATCATTTTTTTTTCAACACTATGAGTCCAACATGGTAAACCCATCGCACTGACTGTGCTCAACAAGAGTCTTGTTGAAACCAAGGAGTAATATGCAATTCTTTTCCACTTTCTATGAGACCTCATAGGGCTCCAATACATAGCTTTTGAAAACAACTCCCTCCAGCTCATTCCCCAAAATCTTCGCTCACAAATGTAGATGGGATAACACATACCTTTTTGGTCAAAAAACTGTATTATTAGAAGACATACAAAATGGAGCTTAAAAGCTACTGACATGCATGTTGCCACCCTTCCACTCATTTTTTATCTCTACAGTTGTCCATTACTCAGGAGTAACATACCTTCTGACCTCTGACCAAAGCTATTAGAACAATGTAAACAAATATTTTTATTACAAAGCATCAATATGTAACATTCACTAACAATAATAAGAATGAAAGAACTGTCTTTTCAAGTCACTGTTGTGACTTCCTGACTATATTATACTATGAGTGGTCTGGAAGGTTATACTCACTTGACATATGACTGGATTTACTATCTTCTTTATTGATGCTTAAGAAAGAATTCATAACATGGCAAACCCTGAGTTGTGGCACAGTTTCAGTTTTCAGTGTTAATAGATGTTTGATGGCTTTATAAAATACATTCTGTTAACTGCAACCAAGAGAAAAGATACAAACTTTCCTCTCCATTTTTCTTTTCTTTCTTCTCCAAAGAAAGGCAGTAAATTTGAATTAGACAGGTTCAGAACTGGGCTCTGTGAAGCTTTTCCACACGCATAATATTAGGTGTGCACAAAGTGGTTTGCTGATCCTAGTCGTTAGAGAGTTGCTCCACATTTCATGAAGCCTGCCTTTGGCCAAAACAGGGTCAAACTCTCTGAAGTCAATTGAGAGCATCTCCATTGACATCACTGGCTACTGGCTTAGGCCAAGATGGAGGAAGGCATGGGTACTTTATGGTACTTATTCATTATATACGCTTAAAAAGTATCCAGGAGCCCAATCCTTCAAGTTCTCTACACAAAGAAACTCCAATACCTCAAACTAAAGGCACCAGGGAAACACAGGATGGGGTCTATCTCTTCAGATGCTTATTCCACAAACTTCATGGGTTCAGTGTGTTAAACATTTCCTACAATTTTTTTAATTTCTTATTTTTAAAATGAGATTTGATAGTTGCACTCTTTCTGGCTGCCCAGTTATTTGTGTAATCATGTAAAACTGCTGATTGATTTCAGGCAAAGGGATGTGTACTGTACAGGCAAAAATAACAAAAAATAATGTCAGTTTCCGTTCCCACATATGTAAAGAACTGGGGTTTAGTCACTAGTCAAACACATTGAGCATTTTGGGAGTGCTCAAAACCCCCGTTCAGTAAAACATAACTTGAAATCAGAGCTGTTTCAATAGGACTGCTCATGTGCTTAAAACTACATACCTGCCTAACAACCCCACAATATTAAGGCCCATGTGCTTTTTCTAAGTCTTAGAGCCAATTTTGTCCCATCTTGCATGATGGGAATTTTGCTTGACTCAGATAAAAACAGAAATTGGGCTTCATAACACAAAAAAACCATCATAACGCTCCTTCCACAACACTAGAGCATACCATCTCAGTCCTAAGAAGCCCAAAATGACCATCAGTGCCCACCCGTTTTTACAGAAATCATTTAGTATATTTAAGTTAACACTTTACAGGATGTCACATTTTCCCTTTAAATTATTTAAATTCCAGGTTGCAGCAACAGTCTTGTCACGACAGACAAAAGGAAAAATTCTGCTTCCCTGAAGGACCTGCATCATAACACCATCTTTTACTCAAAAAGAAAATCCCAAACAATATAATTAGCATTCGAATATGAAGTGCTTAAACGCTCTGAAGTTCTGCCTGGCTTCAGAATAGCTAAACAGTATCTGAAGTATCTACTCTCCATCCCAATTTGTGTATTTTAAACGTCATTAAATTATTGAATGAATCATTAGGAAAACAATTCAAATGTTGTTAAACTGATAGTAATTTTGCCTCATAGGATAGATGTGAGCTTAATGTTAGCACACGGCCAAGTTCTTTCAAGATTTACACTCCATAGAGTTCAATAACAGCCAGGGAAGAATTACTAAATCAGGATGTACTTCAAGTATAGGTTTTGGCCCAAGACTATTTTTGGTCTTCCTCAGCTGCTTGTTTTGACAGCATCTAATCCCCCTCACCCACCCACCAGCAGCCACACAATCCATCCATTTACACTTTCAAAGCAAATCGAAAATGAAACATTTTCAAATAATTACTTGGGGATGTCTGTAACACGAATCCAAAAAGTAACTGCAATTCAACTGTAATATTTCTTAAGGAGAAGAAAGGGAAGAAGACAAAAACGTTACAGAAATTCATTCAAAATGTGACTTTCTCCTACACTAATGCTCTCACCATCACCCCCCAAAAAATATAAAAAATATCAATCTAATTCCCAAAGACCCTCTCTACTCTATTTCACACATTCCCATCAGAAACACAACACAACACTGTTTCCACGTTCAGATGACTTTTCATTTAGTGTGCTATTACAGACCCTGGTGAAAGAACAGTAACTGAGAAGGTCTTCTGCAGAGGCACAAGGCAAAGAGAAAAGAGGGCAGGGGGACGGTGGGAGGGAAATACCCAGCGCTGGAACTGAAACAGTTCACCTTTGTCTGGAGAGCAGGATCACCCCCTCCAGGTTGAGGACTACGTTGAAAGAACACACTGCTGTGGCACGCACTGGTTTTGCATTCATGCAGGAGAGGAACCTGGCCCACAGATGGCCTGTTCTCAGCTTTGTCAGCCACAAACAGACCTTTGAACTTTCTATTTATATAACAGTTTAGTGAGTTTAAGCCTCTTCCTGTATAACTGGCAGTTTGCTGGTTTTGCTGCAATTAGGCTACTTGTGATACATAATATAAAAAAAGAAGAAAAAACAACAAACCAAGAGGCTTGTTCCTCTGCAGTGAGATGTCTTCCCCACCACAACCACGCAGCTACAATGATACTCTTACCTGCTGATCTTACGTCCCTTTGCCAGGTTTTTATTTTATATACCTCAAGATGCATTTTCCCACTATTTTCCTTCCTTCCACTTTTTCAAAGATTGGAGGACTTAAAAAATATTAATAATAACGACAATAAACATAAACTGTGAATCTCTCCGCCTTTGTTTGCGTTAGTGAGGAGCTATATATTCTGGGGTGGCTGGTTTTTTGTTGGGTTTTGTTGTTTCCCAGCTGCTGATTAATGGCACCACCTTACTCCGTAAGCAGGTTCAAATCTAGCCACATGGTCCCAGGACACTTCAAGATTTCATTTACTTGGTTACTACAGACAAGCGTGGAAAGTGATTTAAAAGATGAAATTTGATTTTTAACAGCAAGTGGTCCCCTCGGTGCACACAGGCATTCAAGCTTTTCATTATATCCATCTCCCTTCCTTTCTCCCTCATAGAATGGCTCATATTAAATGCAAGCCCAGGTGAACATTCCTTATTCATCCAGGAATCATAGCAGACTTCAGCTTCGGCCCTTTCACCTCAGCCAGAGTTTAGATTCATTTAAATTGTTTTGGGGTTTTTTTTCAGCTTAAGTCTGGGAAAACATCCACTGGGATAGCTGTGGCCTTATTTTACACATTTTACCCTAGTGTTAACAAAAAAATCCCACACCAACCCTCAGCCACGTTCTTGACAAAGGTTCAATGAAACACCTCATTCTTATATTACTGTGATCTCTGTTAATATGGGAAACTAAAGGGCTGATTCTGCAGTTTGTATCAAGACAAAGCTCCCACTAATCATCTGAAATGCCAGGTGAGAATTTAAGAACATACATAGCAGCAGCACAAACTATAACTCTGACAGTTCTTGACAAAATACGTTTCAAGAAGTGACATAAAGACATGCCTCCATTGCAGGGGGGGGAAAAATTATTTTTCCCATCAGCCCAAAACTTTTGAGGAGTCATTTCCTGAGAGTATGGCAATGCACATCAGAAAAAAAAAATAAAAAGAAAAGAAAAAAAAATCTCTGCTCAAGCTATAAATATATTTTTTTAAAATATATTTCTCAGGCTAACTATGTTTCTGTTGTACTTTGCATACAGATAGTACATACAAACACCCACACACACGCTGTAGGCCTGAGCTTGCCGTCTTGGCGATTGCAGCACAGATTAGCAGAAGTTTTGGGTTTACAGGGAGTGCAGAAGAGGGTCTGTAATTGCCTTACAAATGCTTGTGAAACACCTTTTACAAAGGCCATCTTACAGACAGAAGGAAGGAGGACAGTTTCAAAACAAGAAGCAGCAATTTACAGATCATGTTATATATGCTTATTTGTAAATATTATGAAGTAACTACACAATATTGGATACACAGACAAAAATCAATAAATCTTGATGGGTGAGCATGCGTATTTCTGGGTGTGTGGGGACGATGCATGTATAACATATTACATATATACGCATGCACGTCTTTATGGATAGATGAGCTAAATTCAACTCTCCTTAAGCAATGCAACTACTTATCAGAGACAGAAATCTTTAAATCTACAATAAAATACATGTATGTGCACACACATAGATTATGTACCTACATATTACATACATGTGCACTTGCATATGCTAATTGGATTATTAAAAGCTAAATCCAACTTGATGTCTGCACTACGTAATTGTGTGTGAATGCCTGTGCCATATAGAGTTTGTGTACATATCAAACACTTTGAAACAAAGTAAAAATGTTCTTTCCTCATGGATCCTAAAAACACTAAAACCATTAAATTTCACTGTAGGAAAGCAAGCAAATGGCATTTCTAGAATGAGTGGTAATATGCTCATATTTTATGGAAAAACAGAGGCACAAGGTTCCTTTCTTTCTGATGCACATCTCTAAATCCACATAAAACCATAGTCAAATGAAAGTAAGTTATTAAGCAAACATTAAAACTCAATACCTATAATGTGCTTAGTATTAGAACTACACCCACATATTGGGTTGTAAGAGCTTCTACTAAATTAATGATGTTACCCACACTATAAATTAGGCAAATTGTATGCAAATATTATTTGAGTAGTAATACGGTGGTTATCAGTTGTCTGCAAAATAAATTAGTGTAGCAAAGTAAAGATAGTGTGGTGGAAGCACAATATTTAATTGAGCACTAATTTTATTGTGATTATTACCTTTAAATAACAACAGCATGGTTATTAAAAGATGTAATATGATGGTTTATGCAGAGCTGATAAAACATGCACATGATCCAAAACGCCTGCTTACAGATTAACATTGATACAGTGTAATTTACGGGTTCCAAGGATTTACTCCAAATTGCTGTAAAATAGAACGTGACAGGTATTTGGTTCTGATTATCTTGGATTTGCAACCATAGCTGTTAAGACTGTGTTTGGCAAAATGATAGTTATTAACTAAATATATTATCTCTTACTAGACATACCTTTATATTATCAACAAAGTAAAGTAAACCCTCTGCCAAACATGAGGTCCAAATGCACATGCATATGCACACATAATCGGTGTGACATTTAGAGATTAGGATCACAAAATACAGTATTTTAGTCTCCTTCTTTCTTGGCAAACTGCACCTCAGCCTAATAGCATTTAACAAAGCAGAAACCAACCACTGAATTTCACCGTGCAGAGTTAAAGAATTAGAACTGTATTTGCTAAATTGAAAACTAAATAAATAAATAAATTTAAACCCCCAAACAATAAAAACAATGAAAGAATAAACATAGTCTCATTAACCAGCCGGGAAAGTGACTAATACCTACCCAGATTCTAACTTTCCCGGCTACTTGTCACCCATCGAAAATTCCTTAACATTCACTTTGGTAACAAGTTTACAATACACTTAAACAGATGCACCGACCTTTTCAAGGTGTGCACCCGTTTGCAGAGCAATATAAATCCAAAATTCCACTCTTTTAAAAATAATAATAATTAAAAAAGAAAATAAAAGAATGAGGGGAGGGGAAATATCTGTTATAATATCACGGGGACCGATCTTCCCACTTCCAAAACTAACTTCAATAACACTTCATCCAGAATAAGGAAACCAGCGGAAACAGCAACAGAAGCCCCCACACCGGCCAGGGCTACAGCTGAACTGTGCCGCACCGCAAAACTCCAGTTGCGTTTCTCCCCGCGAAAGGAATATTGTCACTGACAGCAGAAACACAACATGAGCAGAGCGGCGATCGCGGGGAAGCATCGCCCCTCCGCACCGCTCCCCTGCCCGGCCGGGGGGCTGCTCGGGCTGTTCCAGCCGGCACCCGGCACATCCCGGCGCTTCCCCGCCGCTCCCCCCGCTCCGGCAGCCCGCGCCGCGCTCCCCACCGGCGGGGCCGCGGAGCGGGGCCGGCCCCGGCGCAGCTCCCCGCGGGCACAGCGCGGACCCGCTCCCCGGCGGGCACCGGGTGCTTCGCCCCTCAACAAAGGCTAAGGCACCGGGGAGCGAGCGGGGAGGAGAGGAAGGAGGCAGCTGTGAGGGGGAGAGGGGTGGAGAGACAAGGGGGAGGGGGGGGGAACAAAACCAAAAAAAAAAAAAAAAAAAAAAAGAAAAAGCCACCAACGAAAAAAACCTACCACTGCTGCTCTAAGTCCCAGTCCCTGAAAAAGTCGAATAGGTCCATAACGATCTGGTGGGGAGACTCAGAGAAGTGGTGCCCCCTCCCCGCCCCGCGCCGCGCCGAGGAGCGCGGAGCCGAGCCGGCACGGCTAGGGCTGCCCGGCCGGCATGGGCAGCGGCGCGGCGGGGAGCGGCGGCCGCCGCGGGGCCGCGCGGAGCCGCCCGGGGCTCGCCGAGCGCCGCCGCCGCCGCCCGCTCCGGCCGCCGCCAGCAGCGCGGCGCGGCTGCTGCCTGGCTGGGAGAGGCAGGCACGGCGGCGGCCCGGCGCACGCACACACACACACACTCGCACACCGCGAGGGGAGGAGCCGGGGCGGCCCGAAGCCGCGGCATGGAGCCGCCGCGGCAGCACCGCCGGGATCTGGCGGAGCCTCGCCACCCCCCGCCCGGGATGCGCCGGGAAGTTTTGCGGGAAAGGAGAAACGGCGGGGACGCGAGCAGCGCGGCTGCGCGCCTCGGGATAAGCCGAGGGCGGCCGGGAGGGGAGGGGGAGAAGCGGGGGCAGGGGAGAGGAAAACACAAAAAATAGGCACCTATAATTTTATTGCCAAAGCCAACTCCCGTGAGCCAACCAACCTCACTGCCACCGAGGCAGTAGGCGGCGAGGACATGGCCCGGGCAGCCTTACGGGGAGATGCGCGACAGCAGAGGACAGACAGGCCCGGACAGCCCCCGCAGGCTGGCCCAGAGGGTCCCCCGAGCACTCCCTAGGGATTTGCTCCAGCTGAGCAGCCGGGATGGCAGCCCTTCCCGGCGCCTGCCTGCTTCGTGCGCGGTGGGAAGGGGCACGGCTCACCTGCGGGCAGCAGCGTGCTGCAGTGCTCCCGCAGACACCATCCCGCTCCCCACCCCTCCAAGGGGAGGCCAAGCTCAAGTCCCAGGCTGCCCCACACGTGACAAGACAGGGAAAGGGGCCCGCTGCACTCTCCATCCCCTACATCAAATTATTTTCTACCCAGGTTCACGCACCCTGCCCACACGCTTCTGTATCCAACTGCCTACTAAACAGTGTATCTTACGATTCTCCACATCCATTTTATAAATATAAATCCCAAGTACATATACCCACTGAGCAAACAAGTACGTACATTGCTATTGCAAAGACAAGACCAAAGCTATGTTCATCTTTACTCCAGTTTTCCACAAGACCAGTTGCACCCTGAACTTCCCTGCATGCCAGCAAGTCTCAGGGACTTTGTGTTAGCAAAGTTTGAAACAACCCTTGCTTGGGGGGTAGGGTGTGGTGGCGAGGGGCCATCCTGACAGCCATGCCCCAGCCCCAGCAGGCTCACGCAGCTGGTCACAGCGGCCAGACTCCGGTGAACCCTCAGAAGCATCTCCACAAGCTTCCTGAGAATTAAGAGACAAGTGCAAGATTATAAATTAGATCAGTTGCAGAGCAGCTAATGTAATCCACAGTTTTTGCTGTTTTAAGGAGTACACCATTCTTTAGAAGCACTATTGGGTTAAAAATGTTGCTGAGGAAAAGCCGTGGGACTGTTATCAGTGAAAGTCAAGTGTGACAGACTTCATCATCTTAGCTTGGGCTTCACTGCAAGATTCATGTTTGCATCGCGTGTCTTGCAGGCCCTCAAAAGGGGGGAGCTCTGGCAAGGCTGCGCCGCTGACAGCCTGCACTTGCACCCAGCAAAACCCAAAGCACTGCTCCTCTCCCTGCTGCGGGCAGGCAGGTGCATGCAGCGTTTCCTTTCTAGCGTCTCCGTTTTCGCTGCTCTGGGCCTTAAGATTTAAAATAATATGAGTCAGGGCCTCGTTTCTTATTTTAGCTTTGTCGTCGGTTTTAAAAGCCCCATTCAGAAATCAACTTGTGGCCAATACTTTGAACCACCATGGGGTGTGGGGGGTGTGTGTGTCACCTTTTCAGAACTTTTCTCCAGAAACAGGTACAGAGGGTTTGGTGGGTTTTTTTGTTTGGTTTGGGTTTGGGTGGGGTTTTTTTTTTTGTTGTTGTTTTTTAATTACTGTTAATAAACATAAAATATAGTCTGTCTCCTAATCACTTTCAACAATTTACCTAATTTTGGTGTCTTGAGCTTGAACCGTTAAACTGAACTAAATGACTTACTAAAAGGATTCTGCACTGCGACTTGCAGGAGTGGCCAGTTCTGCTCCCCGTTTGCAGAGAGGGGCCTGGTGGGTGCCAGCCAGCTGCCCTCACACTGACAGGGTCTGCAGCAGCACTTGCTCTTACCCAGTATAAAGAAGAAAACCCTTCTCAGGTACGAGTGCCTTCACTCTTTTGCAGTAGACCCTTTCCAATTCTTCAGAAACCAGCAAAAGCTGCACAAAACTGTTCCCGAGAAGGCTTTCGGAGCTCATTCTAGCAAAGATAAGGGGTGGGAGATCCTGCATGAGCAAGCCAACCTGCTGTTCCCATGAAGGGCAATAGCAGACATAATCCCTTTCCCCAAAAGTTACATGGTTTGGCACCTGGAGCTCCCCAAACACCCCACACCCTCAGCCACACAAGAATGTTCGTGCATGAGCCGGCTTTTTGCAGTGAGGTTTCAAACCATCCAAGGACATGCCCGAATGTCACTGTTGCGGACACCCACCAAGGCTCCCCTGGGGCCCAGTGCCAGACACACTGCCTGCTGCCATGGGGGCTGGGGGAAGGGTGCCTACTCCACCCCTCTCCCCAGGGACACAGCACGCTCTGCTGCCAGCGGCCACACCTGGCTCCGCTCCCCCTCAACGTGCAGCAGGCAGAGGGACAGCCAGCCGAGCCCACCGCCCACCACCGTGGCTGCAGACCACGGGAGCGGAGGGCTGCGGGAGCGTGTGGGGCGGCACGTGCCCCTGTCATGCATGGCTGCCAGCAGCTGGGAGCAAGCAGCCAGCTCTGGGGCAAGCGCGAGCATGAGGCTGGCCCAGCTCCTGCTTCAAATAGCAAAGGGTTCATTTACCTGAACTGCCAGGAATAGAAAGTTCAGCTGCCCTCAACATGACCTTTTTTACAGTTACAGTGGAAAATACAGCTGCGGTTCCCAGCACCTGCAACAGCTCAGGACAAGGATAATATCATCAGCAAGGTCTCCTAGACCTGTTCACCATTGCTCTGCTCCACAGCCTACTACAAAGGGCTGGCTCAGCACTAGTCAGGCTCCAGTTTTGCTGACGAGGCTGCAGGCTACAAGGCCTCCCGCCATTTCACCCTGTGCCAGCCAGCCCTTCCCCTGCCCATCTTGCTCTACAGGACCAGAGCTGGCTTTCCAGCAAGGCGCTCCAGGTGGGTGGCTTAGGTGGTTGTCCCCGTTCAGGCTTGGAGGAGAAAGCAGCCTGCCAGAGCATCCCTTGATGAAGGCACAAACACCTGCCCCCCTTGGGCGGCTGCTGCTGCTGTGGTTGAGATTGAGCAGCTGTGTGTGGAAGCGCAAGCCTAGAAGTGCTGTACAACCAAGGGAGCTGCTGAGGTTGCACCAAAATGGTTGGACTTGCCCCCTGTTCCTTCAGGTTTAGCAGCAGAGAGCAGGGTTGGGGCATCCCAGCCTCAACCTTTCTCTTTCAAACCAACATGCATCCCATTATAACCTCGGTACCAAAGGCTTCCCACATGTGCACTGTATATGCAAAGGGAGATATGAAGTCAATGAGAAAGACATGGAGAAGTAGTAAAGAGGGTCCGTTCAGTGCTCTGCTCCAAAGACAGGGCTCAGCAGCTGGGCTGCAGCTGCCCTGAGCCGCCCTGTTGTCCCTGTTCCCAAAGGAAGCGTGGCAGGACTGTGGCCATGGTGGGTCTGGTAAGAGAGACTAAGGCCAGCAGTCCACGGCTGCAGAGGCAAAAGGTAACTGAACTGCAACCCTTGTGAGACAGCACAGAAACCTTTTCTGCTGAGAATACTCCATTCGATCCAAAGAAAACCCTATTTTTCCACAAAACAACAAGAATGAAATCAGTTTTCTATCCAGAAAATGTTAATGGAAAATTTGTGCTCAGCTATGCTGTTGAATACAGATTGGAGATACCTGGATTTCTGAGGAAAGGAAGGTCAAGTCATTTTCACAGTGTGAAAAATGAAGCTAGCAGAGTTCATATTTCTCTGTGAAGCAATGATTGATTTTTCCTTCTGTGTCTCATTCATACTGCACTAAACATGTATGGAGAACAAACTTATTACACCTTAGATAAAGCACACAGATTACATTAATACATTGAAAATTAAGTTAACATTAGCATCTGTTTGAAGGCAGCACAAGAACATTTAGCCCAAATCTATGAGAACAGGACACTGGTATGAGTACATAAATCTTATCCTAAAGCTGCTATATCAGAAAAAAAAAAATCACCGTTAAGATGTGCATATATAAAGTAGGAACCCATCACGTGCTGTTTCTGTGGCTATATTTCCTGCTTGGAAGTACATTTTTAGTTACTAAAAGTATGTTGTTACTCAGTTTCAAGTGCATATGTACAGGTAATCTTTATTTTCCTGCCATCTTAGTTGTAATTATCATCTCTGTGCTGCCTGGATAATTTATTTAACTGTGCAGAGCTATTCTCTTATTAGCATTGTTACTCCTATTTTATGAAACAAGAATAATTTAATACAATAACCACTTCTGAAAATATATTGATAAAGTTTTCTTATTGTGAGAAGGGGGAGTGTTCTCACATCCTGCTGAATAATCCTTCCTTCAGTAAGTTTTTCTAGAGTCCTTTAGGGAACACATCATTTTGGTATTATTATTATATTAGGGTTCACAATGGCAAGCTCTTACATGATGAGCTTATGTTAAGATATGTCCACAGCTAGTTGCAAGGACACACTGCATTTTGTCATGCTTTGCTCATACAAGGTGCTCAGTGGGTGTCGTAAGGTCCCAGGATAGCCAGATGTGGATTGGTCATCGGGGATTTCAGCTCCCTCTTTTGGTACCTCTCTGCATGTTGACCACATGACAGCAAAAGCCCCAGGGATGCCACTCAGGTGGTGAGAAAGTCCATCCTAATACAAGTTGCAAACTAATGCTTTCAAGAGATACATACAGATAACCCAGCAATCACGTTAGAAGTATCGTGGGGCTTAGACAGAGACACTGTGTAAGCACAGCTTCCCCATGATGTTTTGTCACCGTCAGAAAAAAAATCAAGGGGAAACAAGGCAATAATAACGAGATTCCTGTTTATTACTGTCACTCTGCACATTAGCCAGGTAACTGAAAACGGTCAGAGTAGCCTAAACTGTCAAAACTAGTCAAGACAGGCACAATATTCAAAAGCTATGAGAAAGCCACTTTTCAGAAACAAGTAACCAAAAAGATCTATTGGAAAACAGATGCAAATGGATTGCAAAAAAGCAAGGGGGAGGATTACACAACTAGGAATTTGGAGGGCAACAGTGGTCAAAAGTACAAAGGCTCTATGAAAAAAAAATAAAATTTGACTTTCAAACAGACATTAATTAATTAGGATCAGCACAATTTGATTCTTCTCTCCCATCTATCCTCTTTTTCCTTTCTTTTTTCTTGTTTTTAAGTTAATGATCAATACTTTGTTTTGCAGGTTTTAAAGCAGCTGGCTATCTTCTTCTCAGACTTAAGGAAGAAAATTTTATTTCATGTTTACCAACTGGTTGTAAATGATGGGCCAAAGTGAGCAGCTAAAGAGGCAGCCATCTGTTGCAATCCTTTCCTTTAACCAAACCAATTGCTTACAGCCCTAGCATGGCTCTTACCCTCTCCTAGCCTGGCACACAGAAGCAATCCCTGTAGTAGCTTTATAACTGATTGCATGACCATATGTTCCTTATGAGTGGAACCAAAGTCAACACACAGTGTAAAACAAAACTACTGTACCAACTTTGAAACACAAACATAGCCAGAAAATTAAAGTGCAAAAGCATGGTAAAAAAAGGCTTTTCACATCAAGTTTCCTTCTTTCTGCCATGTTGCCTTCACAAGATAGAAGCACTTTACAGCAATGATGTCTATATATAAGCTACTGAAGTACTGTCTTGTCTTCACTGATTTTTATGATGATATTCTCTAATGCACTTTGCAGAAATGTAAGACTAGGCAGAGCTTCCTTTTTATGAAGGAAACACAAAGACTAATATATGGAGGATAGCATTAGCACAGAGGTGGAATATCAGACAAGAAAAGTTGATCGCTTGTTCCCTTTCTATCCCCCTCCCCACCCAGTTTCTTCTGTTATTCTGGTAAAGTCACTCTTATTTTCATCCTCTTCAACCTCAATTGCCTGGTTGCCCTGTGTTAGGAAAACAGACTTTCCTGTCTTCTACTAATATTAGAGCATGGTATCTCTAACAAATACATTGAGAGCAGATCCTGTAGCCATTCAGGATTAAGGAAGCAACATAATCCAAGCAACAGCTTGAGTATTTGTCTAGATGTCCAATACCAAACAAAGGAATCTGATGATAAACACAAAGCATTAAAGTGCAAATAGCATCCATGTATATGAAATATTCCGTGTATACAATGAAGAAGTCAGACAAAAATAACATTCCGTTAAGGAGAGACTTTCCCCCAATAGAAGGTTAATAAATACTGGCAAAATGTTTCTTTTCTGGTAAAAAGCATTAATAAATTATGTCAACTTAATTGCAGGATCACTGTGTTTTCACAAATGCATACCCAGCTGAAGTTATCTGGGCTTTTTGTTCACAGATTTGAGCAATTTCACAGGATTTTGGGAGCCTTTTACTCGTGCATGGAGAGGCCAGTAGACTTCTTCCCAGCTGTGCTGTGAGAAAAACAGAAGTGTCTGCTTTCCATGGGCAGACACAGCCAGTCACCCAGACACTTAGGCCATTAACAGCGGGATCCCATAAACTTATTACATCCTAGTTTGCTATGATGTACCAAATGTTATGGTATAGCATATACCTTTACAGTACCACCCCATGTATCCATTCTTTGGCAAGCACAGAGCATTGCGTGAATGTTGGTGGGTTTGGGTGTTCACACACCTCCACCAGCTTTTTACAAGAAACAAAAGCCAGTTCTGACTTGAGAAAAAAGTTCAGGCCCACCTACAAGACAATGACAGAGAAGCCTCCCCAGTCAAACTCCATCCAAGCCCTGGAAGACCTGGTGAAACTGATACTCCATACCGAAATAATGTCAGGATTAGAGCATCAGAGATGGTTCATCAAAGGCCTTTAAGAGGTCTTGGAAAGGTTTCAGCTGAGAACAGTGGAAGACCATTGCAGCCATTTCATTCAAGAGGTGAATGTCTGGCATATTTATTTCATAAAGTGAGAACCAGGATCACAAACAAATAGCTAGAATGAGCATTATTCAGCCTTTTTCCTGGCAACCAGGGTAAACAACTGTGTCTTGCTTTTTCTGGGAAACCTGCCAGGTGAGTTTTGAAAGGATGGTAGCGCTGACGGCAGAGTCTAGAGGGTTCGCTCCATGCGCTAACCAGAGGTCTGTTAAAATAATCAGGAGGGGGAGGCAGAAGCCTTCATCTTACACAAGAGAAGAGGGTCGGAACATAATGGCATTGCTGGGGGAAACAGAGAGGGCTATTAAGCTCACTACGGCATGGACTTTTACCATGTGTTTGCACAGCTCCAGCACTGAGGCACCCCAGAGTAAAGTCTTTAAAAGTGGTTAAACGACTTATGCTCTTAAAATCTATTTCCAAAACTGGGTAGTATAACTTCCATTTACTCCCATCATTAGGCCACCTGGGGTGCAATTCTGCTCCCAGTTTCTTTTTTCCCTTATTCCTGATAAAAAACTGCTGCCTCGTCACTTATCTGGTTCACTTGTGATTCTGCTGTTCACAGTGGCTGTGCCTTGTGTGGTCATCTCCACTGCTAGAAGAGCTTGGTGGCACCAAATGATGTTATCCCATTTTGTGATGTTGCCACATTTACTGGAAATGAATTTCCGAGGAAAAGAGTGAGTAATTGAAGAGAATTCTTAAATCAGAATTAATCCAAGCTGCATAATGAAGACCTGCCAAGTGAAAAATTTGTTACCGTGACTTACATATTGAACTGATTTAAATGACCTAATTTATGAAAATGCATTTTAGAATGCCTTTCTGTCATCATGGAAAACTAGTCCTATAAGAGTCAGTAATCATCATCTTTGTGATAGTATTAATGTGAATTTTACTATTATATGGTATAGATTATTAGCTGTTTCATCCCTAAGGAAAACACTGACACTGACAAAAGAAGAATTTCACTTTGAGTGAAAAAGCCACACTTCGCAAGGAATTTAGAAGCAGAATAGTATTTATGTAAATATAATGAGAAGATTATAGCTGATCTCCTTGACATTATTCTTTCATAAAATGACGGAAACATTAGAAATTTATCTAGGACTATGCTAAAATAACTAAATATTGAAAGGAAACCTTACAGCCAGCTACACTGAGGGGACACCTGAAGAGCCTTTTGTCCACTCTGTTAGGAATAGAAACCTCTTTGTGTATTATAGGTGACTCAAAGCAAACAGTGCTTATTACAGATAACAGTGCCAACCTCTGTAAGGACCGGCTTGACAGAAGAGTTGACCTAAGTGATTATAGACCCTTCTATTGCTTGTTCACTCTCTTAGTTTTGAAGTCCCAGAAATAATAATTGAGCCTGATGATGCATCTCTTCAGTGCAACTGAAATATGATATACTCACAAATACCACATTTATTTTTTTAGAGGTAGAAGCACAATATTGCACTATTAAACTCAGCTACAAAAGCAAGTCACCATGTCAGTGGTCATACTTGCAAATTAGTTTCAGGTACCTGCTAGACATCATGAAAAAAGAAGTCAATCAAAAGCAGAACAGCCAACTACAGCCTAAGGATATTGAAAATGCAGAATAATATGTATCACCCCAACTGCAACCTTAAAACTGCATGACAGATCAGTTGTTGGAAGAAAAAGTCAACCACAGATTAACGCAATCAAGTGACTAATTACTTGACTGAGAAAAATTAGTATCCTGTGCATAGGAAGATTTCTTTTTGGATTACAGTGACAAATGCTTCCTGATCTTCCTAAGACCTGCATGCATTTACTGATAGCTCATTCAACAGGCCTCGGAAGAGGCAAAGATTTTCTTAAGTAGGTGCTTGAAATCACATGGTGTTTTTAGAGGAAAAATCAAAACAGTTCCTTTGGTCCTGGTTTGTGCTTTTAAGAATATGGTTTCAGGCATAAACATTTTAAAAATCAAGGCAAGAGCCATTGGGAAGGCTGTGCACAAGAGAAGTTTGTAAGCAGAAGCAAGTCAATAAATTAATTAAAGCATGCCTACCTAGGTCAGGACAGCTGCTATACCTTTCTGCACATTATTTAAAAAAAAATAATCATTACTTTAGACATTCTTTATGATAAAAGTGCTTTACATGTCTCATGTTTCTTGTAATAGCAAAGCCGTGAAGTAGCCATGAACTACTAAGTGCTACTTCCATTATGCAACATGAGAGCGTAATTTTGGTGTTCTCCTCATGCCTTCGATTTCTGAAATCCAGTTTTATCATATAACATTGCCTGGTAACTGGGTTCCATTTTCCTTGGTCAAAACACAGAACTACTTGAATGTATTTTAGAATTAGTTATGTTAACTTGTACTTTGAGAGCAGTCACAGTATTAAATGATAGATACCCATTAGAAGGAACAAGTTTGAGTCATTGAATCCTTTATACAACACTTCTGTAAAAATTTAAACATCATTTTGAGAAGTACAAAACGTACCCGTCCAGTGATATCTGTCATTACTCATTTTTCATATACTCAATGTGATTATTCATTACTCAAAAAATGACATAGTTAAATGCTAAGTCTTGCTAAAATATTGATCATAATATGTAGGGGCATATAATTTATCTGAATCAAGTGAAATATGTTTTCCTCACCAAGATGATGAAAGCTTGTCTCATTACAGCATTATTTCTACTGAAGTTTCCACCATTAGTTAGTTTAATGACTCTGGGAACATTTTAATTGAGAAGATCCCTGTATAAGTTGCTCATTCAAGACACATGGATGGGTTTAGATTCGGGAATGAGAGAAATGTGCAGTCAGCTGTGCTCAGCCTGAGAGTGCAGGGAGAAGGCTGAGAACCAGATACAACAAAATACCCTGATCAGGAGACACAAAAGGAACTGAAGGGGGAAAAGCGATGTGTTACAAGCTATGAGACGTGAAAGGATGTAACTTGCTGGTGAGAATACTTGGGCTGGCAATGTAGTGTACAAACACCCATTTGCCCAAATCATTCTCACACACACACACCCGCCTCAAAAAAAAAAAAAAATATCCACTGAGGCCAGTGGAAAACTACGCTGACCTTTGAGAATCAAGCCTGATTAGAAAAGGTAAACATTGCTATTACGAGCCTTGGTTACACTCTGAATATCTGCTTTGTAAAGGAGAACAAATGAACCAGCAATCTTGCATCATCCCTACTTGCCCACAATGATTCACATACATTCAGAGGAAAAATCACGGTAAACCACTGTTTAGTATCAGCTACATGTAGATGATCAGCAGATCTGTTCAAATGGTGCTCTGCTGTCCTCCCTGAGGGTGTGAGCTGGGTTGTTATCAGCAGCTCTTCCATGAAGTCTTGTATTGATGTCACGCTACTGACAGCAAAGCACTGATACCAACACATTTTGTAGCTAATCTTGTCCTTGTTACTGATAAATTAAGGAAGGTGTTGCTGCAGGAGGCTATGCTCCCACTGTATTAGTGGCATAGAAGTGGGGTCATTCCCCCCTGTGCGCACACTTCTTTGAAAATAAAGTAATCTAGGAGAAAAACGGACACAAGTTAATCAGAAAAATATACTGGGATTGGAGACATTTTTGTTTCTGCTTCCCAGCAACTGAAGCAGAAGCCAAGAGGAGCCTGAGTGATTTGCCTCAAGTCACATAGTTCTACACGTTTTAGTCTGGATGTCAGATCATAAGACCAAACTATTCAGTCTCCTTTCAGTTGCTGCTGATATCAGGAAACCCCACAGGATTTATGCTTTTAACGCCCACAAGTTACTTCAGAACACACAAGACATGGAAGTTTGGGGATCTTGAAGTACAGTCTACCTTGTTCAGTCATTTACTTGTCTTAATTGAAAGATCTTTAACTTGGGACCATATCTTCTTGTAGCTGTCTACAGTATGCAGCATCAGTCCTTGATCCTGGATGTATTCTTGGAGAGCTGCAATTACTGAACATGAAAACTAGTGTATTTTTGTAGCAACTGTTCCAGGGCACAGACAGCTGATTGAAAGCAAGCAAGTTACTGAAGCACAACTAATTACTGTCACACACATGCCAAAATAAATAAATAAATAAATAAATAAATAAATAAATAAATAAATAAATAAATAAAAACCAAAACCCAAAAAAGAGGTACTTGGAAACACCATAAGGGGGTCACCAGCTCTAACATCTCGCATGTAATTTTGTGCTATATGCACCACAGCTTACATTCTCCTTCTGAGGGCTCTTACAGGACAACCTCAGATATGATGTGGTGAAGTTACGAGTCCAGGGCGAAATACACATTTGCCTTCAGGAAACTGTTACCCAGGGAAATGCAGTGGAACTAATCAACCCGGGCAGCAAAATTTGTGTGAGGTTCAACAAGGCTCAGTGCTGCGTCCTGCACTTGGGTCACACCAGCCCCACACAGCACTACGGGCTTGGGGAAAGGTGACGAGAGGAAACAGCCTCGAGTTGTGCCAGGGAGGTTTAGATTGGATTGTAGGAAAAATTTCTTCACCAAAAGGGTTGTCAAGTGCTGGAGCCGCCTGCCCAGGGAAGTGGCTGAGTCACCGTCCCTGGAGGGATTTAAAAGACATGTAGATGTGGCACTTAGGGACATAGTTTAGTGGTGGGCTTGGCAGTGCTGGGTTAATGGTTGGACTTGATTTTAAAGGTCTTTTCCAACCTAAATGATTCTATTCCTCGGAAGCGTTGCTGCCACAATGCATCCCTCATTTATGAATTTAAATAGAAGAGAAAACCATAGCAGTTTAAAAATATATTTCTATTAGGAAAAAGTGAAAAAGGATGAATCTCTGAATATTTCTCAGAATGCCATTGTATTGGATGTTTCCAAACTTGGAAAGCTTAAGTCTAGAAAAGAAAAAAAAAAAATTAAACATTATAGGATTCATTCTAAAAAGTCTTACATTTTACATAAAGAAAATTAAGTGTTTGACATAAACACTTCATGAGCAAGATGATTTACATTATTTTCACTTTGTTTCTGATTATTGGAAATAAAAATATATAATCCTGCATTCATTTCTTATTTGTTCCATAACACCTTTGCTAAACCTTTCTATGAAATCATACACATGCAAGATCAAAACAGAGATGGGAAGTAGAATGTGCTTCATTATGACAAGTACAGCTCATCTCCTCCTCCACAACACAATTTATTAGTATCTAATAGAATTGTAATGTTTCTCATTCTCCATTTTTACAGCTGCATCAAAATATTAAAGTGTGAATTGCAATTAAACTCACACAGTGCTCTTAGCATAATTTCCCTTGTATTAATACTTAGCAAACCAAGTTATCGGTGTAATATTACTCTTGATACTGGTTGTCATAAAGGGATAAAGCCTCCAAATAGTAATAAAGTATATTTTACTGTAGAGAGAGCAACAGTACAAAAAAACATTATGCTACCAAAGTTGTTAATTTCTGTGGAAGGGGGTGGGGAAAGGAAGGCTTTTGACTCCTGAAATTACAGTTTGCAGGTTAGTACACTGACTCACTTAATCTCTCTAAACAGGTAATTTACTTACTTTCTGAAAGCACCCATGTGCAAGGAAATACTAGCACACTCCAAGGATGATTCTAAGATTGATTGCTTGGCTCTAGTCACCAATGACATTAGGTATTCTGCTAAGCTCTATTTTACATGTGTCTAAAATGTTTAAAGATTTTAGAGGGGGGAAAAAATGGAGGGGCAATAGTAGTTCCAGATAAGCAGACCACACACTCATAAAGTGAGGTGGACTGAAACATTTTGAAGCAGAAGGGCTAAACTACTACTTGCAAATGGCAATAGATAGGTCAACTAGGGACAGAGCAATTGCAGGTGTGATATATTATCCATTAAGAAGCTCAGAATTTACATTTTGTATTTTCCAGCTGTTCCTTAGATTTTCAGTTTGCTGTACCTGTTTGTGGTTTATAGATCACAACAGAGCTCTGCAAGAACACGCTCATGGAAGAAACTGAAATATTTAGTGCTTGCTTATAAAGGGAAAAACCAACAACAAAGCAGCTGTATTAAATTAATTAAATGTCCATTAAGTGGACATGACTTTGGTAGGATTGCCTGGGCTGGATAGTTCTATAAAAACATCTAGGAGTAGAACTTAAATGTCAAGGTTTAAGTTGTTGCTGTCTCTTAAAAGCAAACTATTTCATACTTTAAGTGCTGACCCATAGCGTAATCAGAGGTGGAGCTGCAGTGTGGGTCAACATGTTTGATCAGATTTGCCTGGTTACTCAAGAGGTGGAAGCAACAAAGACTTGGCCATGCAGGCTGCAACCTAAAGCCTGGTGAGCTTGTGGAGTCTGTCCTGTAAATCACGTCATGAAAACAAAAGACCATTTTATTAAGTTCACAATGAAATCCCAGTCTCAAGGTGATGATGAAGGAGATTTTGAAAAAGATTATCTTGACTTATTTCAGACAGCCTTGTGGCTTTGCTAACATTCAGTATGCGTTATTGATAAAGGGCCCTCATAGCTGTTGCCCTCCAATTTACAAAGTCATTTCTGTCAGCGTGGATTTCTCTCCCTTCCAGATGAAAAATCCCTTTGCACCAGGGTGAAAGACTGTTGGGTAGGGGAGGTGGTAATCTGGATAGTCTCCCCAGTCAGCCTAAGTGAGCCTTCTCTGCGCTCTCCCTGCAAAGCAGCCTGGCTGCACACTGGTGATCTCCCCTTGGGCTGGGACACCTCTCGTGATCTCCCCTTCAGCTGGGACACCTCTCAGGGTTGCTCCTCGAGGCAGAGAGACCTTTTACCAACAGCAGATCTTTGAATGAGCCTGATTTGAATTCACTCTAAATTGCAGCTGTATCCATGCCAGGTGACTCCCCCTTGAGCAGGAAACTCTCTCAAGGTTTGATATTCCTTACCTGAGACTAAGAGAACCTTCCTCACCCAACGAAGAGATTCCTTACCCACAACAGATCCTTGCTAAGTGACTGATAGCATGCTGAATTAATAATAATGACATAAATACTCGATATTAATTATTACAAACTTTGTATAGACAATTCTATTAGACAAACTGTTGTCAAAGTCCGAGACTAAGATAGGACCTAGCCACACCTGAGCTCCATCAGGAGTTTATAAAACAAGGGGGTCTACTCTGAACTTCACGGTTCAATGGGAGTGCCTCCTGTCTCCAGTCTGCGTAAATCATTCTAGCTCAATTCTAACTTGTTTTTCCTTTGTACATTTCATTCATGTAATAGAGTGAACCTTTCCATTGAACTTCTTCACACTTCTACAACCTCTTATTAAAACCACTGTTGCTAATACCTCCAGCAATGATTTTTTAAGTGATCTAAATCACTCATTTGCAACAAACAGGAGTCCATGTCACAGCCTGCAGAATTAACGCTGGGGTTTCTGGGATTTGCTGTGTCATTCATAAGTGCCAGGATTAACTGCATCATTTCAACATGTCAGACATTTCATATTTTTCCTCCCTTTTCCTTCTCTCTCCCTTATATTTTATCTCCCAGAAGTTTAATCTCTCCTGCCTAAGCCACCAGCTACCAGTAGAAAGCAAAGTACTTGAATATGATGAAAAGGCCATTAATTGCCACCAGCCTGACCTCCCATCACAGGCTGTCTCCCTCCTCACTTGGCATGGGGAAGTTAATCTCCTAACTCTGTCCTTCTGTAGCTGGTACAATAATTGCTTCTGAACAATAGCAATGGTGACATTACTTTTGCTTGTGAGGCTATGTGAACTTGGTGAGCTGAAGCCTACAAAAGTAGCACGTTGACATTCTGTGTAAAAAGTCAGTTAAGTGTTCAAGGGTCTAATCCAAAGTCTATTTAGTGTTCAGTAGAAGTTTCAAATGTGGCCCCTAATATCTTAAGTGCACCTTAGATGTCAAGCACCCAGGACTGTGGCAAGGTTTATTCATCTAAGTCTGGCTGAAAGTAAAATTCTCCATTCCCTCCTCTACTCCTCACGGCACATTTCCTAGTGGTATAATTTACAGGAAAATGATCAAAATATCATTAAGAAATGTCAGTACTTTCAGTCAAGCTCCCTTCAGAAATATAAGCAGTGTGTGGCAGGCATAATAAAGTCATGATTAGGAGTGTCCTTTAAGTCACAGGAAAGGGAGGCAGAGCAGATATGCCCTATTCCATATCTGAAGAGGCTCTTTGCATGACTGTGAGCAAGTTCATAACTAGCAAATGCCCAGGCATAACTCAATTCTTTAATGCCTGTAAAGATATTAGTACTTCTGCACTACCCAGCAATAGCAGTAACAGCATCATTTTCTCCTTGCACATAGGAAGCCACTGAGAAGCCAGCCCAGATAAGCACATTGCAGAAGCTGCTTCCCTGCTCAGCCTAGCTGCAGGGCCAAGCAGAAGCAAAGCAGCAGCTGAACCACAGAGTGCAAGAAAGGAGGCTGATGTGATCTTTGACGTTAACAACAGATGCAGTTACTCCAGAGTTAGATTTGGTTTTACCCTGGGAAATGAAGAATGATGAGGAGGGGGCAAAGGACCTAGAAGAAAGACACCAGAGCAAGAGTCAGCGCTAAAGAAATGAGTTCTGCATGAGCACCACCAGCTCTCCTCACCCTCCTCCCAGCCGTGTTTCTCCTAGCAAGCCTGTGTCCACAAACCAAGGCAGACACATATGCGAGAAGTGATCCATTTGTCCTGTGATAACATTACTCTAATTAGCCATATACCCTTGGCATCTAGGACTACATCTGGAAAGAAAAAGGCATTCTTCATTACTTGCTCTTTTCCTACAAAGAAATAACAACATGGCCTCCTTAGAAGATGTGCTTCTAAAAAAGTGAATTTCGAAAACACCAGGAGTTCTGTGAAACAGTGTTTAATAGTGAGTTCAAGAGCAACTGAGAAAAAAAAAATGCTCAAATAATCAAGCACATCTCTGTACATGGCACTAGGTTTTTGTGTTGACTGCTTCCTTCACATTTTGAAGGAAGAAGCCCATGAGACAACAGAAAGGAGTAGGCATTTTCTGGCATTATTCCAGGGAGTTATGGCTGGCTCACTTCCAGAAAGAACACTCCCAGAACGGGTATTTCTATTCTAGAACAAAAGCGTGTCATTTTGGATTCCTTAGCCTTTTTAGAAACAATAGCTCACCTGTTCTATTTGGCAGACTCTGCCAAACTCACTTCTCTGAATAGACACCCCCTTTATTGTGAGGGACCTTTTTAGATCCAGGTAGAATATTATGTGACCAAACTAGACATGAATTAGAGGGAAAAGTGTGCATTTTGAAGTGCTGAGTATACAAAGCACCTGTCAGAGATGCTGTGGAGTTTGAGATCTTAACAACTGCAGTCCCAGCCCAGGACCAGTGGATGGAGAAATATATAAACTTCAGTTTAGCTTGTGGCAAGGCCACTACATATATGTATACATCATGTCAGTCATAAAAGAGGTAGCCAGGAGTGTTTTGGGCAAGGAAGCTCCTGATCTTCAGGCACTGTAAAGGAATGGGGTCAATCCTATCAAAGGGTTCTCTGCGAGCCTTTTTCTTTCTCAAAAGAAGCTGTGCAGATCCTAAATCCACCTATGTCTAGGTTGCCAGATTTGAGGCAGATACCAGATTGTTTTACTTCCTAAGTTTGGACATAGCAAACAAAAAGAAAACCCCAAACCGCAAGATAATACACATGGGAGCTGTGAACTTTTCTTAAAGCTGAAACGATTCTTTCATGAAACAAAATATTGCTGTTAGCCCACTCTTGCTGTAAATATAATCGGTGCCAAAAGGTACATTGGCTTTCCTAGCCCCATTTGTCCAGCTTAGTCATAAAAAGTCTTGGTACAGAAGCCAAAGCTTAGATGCCAGCTAAAACTGTGGTAAAGCCAAAGGTGAAGACTAGATTGTACTGTTCTACCTGGTGGAAAGAGTGCATAAAAGCACCCAAAAAGGATTTGACTTATAGACAAGGTGACAGTATTTCTGAAATAAAAGATTGGAATACTTTCATAGTGACTTTTTTAGGGTCATAAAAAAGACAAAATACCCATTTACAAAAGATGCGTGCTGGTGGTGTTATTGCCAGCTCACAAGGCGATAGCTACACTTGCATATCACTTATAGCATAGGTTTATTTCCAGACACTCAGTGTTCTGGAGGCATTGATCATATGCTGCTGAACAACTAGTGTTAACATCCACTTTGAGCAGAGGAACAGCTTTAAATGTCTCTACTGATCCAACTTTTTCTCTCTTCACTCCTCTGTTCAGCAGACAGAACACTTGTTCCACTGGACTGTTTATTCCTGGCAAACATGGAACAAATTCTTCTCAGCCTTGGAAAAAGAGCAGCTCGTAGTTATTAAAACAGAAAGAGAAGCAAAAGAAGAAAACTGGGTCACTGAGGTGTCAGGAAAAAAAAAAAAAAGAAATTGCTGGGATGTCATGAGAGAAAAGAAAAAAGAGGAAAAAAAAAATCAAAATTGTCCCAAGTTTTGTTGCAAGAAAAGGCAAGCTAAATGGATCTTCAAAAGAAGGTAGGGATTACATTACAGTGCCATACCATGAGTTGTCTGAGCTGCCAAAGGGTTGGCAAATCCAATAGCTCATGACCAGAAATAAAGAGCAATTATAGCTGGGCAATGGAAAATTGATACCTCAAAATATGTAAACCCTTATGCTGATGCCTCCCAGCAAAGAACAGAAGCTGGACTGGTGGGTTTCCAATGTAAACTTATATTGTCTTTTTAATTCTGCTTTTATTTAATGTCTCTGTCCTTTATGTGGCATTAACTTTAATGTAATATTGAAGGCTTTGCTTTTAAATAGCATCATAAGTGTAAATGTAATAGTTACATAATAATAATAAATCAAGAACATACTAGAGTCATTGCAATAACTAATAATAATGTTAAGACACAGGCTGTGATGCATCTAAAGTTCAGTACCTTAGAGAGTTAATTAGTCCTAAGTTAATTGGCGATGATCTTATTTCTAGACAGGAAATGTAGCCGATTATCTTGTTTATGCTTAAACAAGTAACTGAGGTCACAACAAGACTTTTTTGGTATTATTGATTGATTTTTAATTTCTTAATTAATTTTTATTGACTTTTCAAGTATCTTGCTTCTTGACTTAATTCTTTGCTTCTAGGGAGATGGAGCTACTGCCATGACTGTGGGTAATGTAAAGTCACAGTCACCATTTTAACTGCGTGAAACAAGTAGTTTTCATAACTGTGCTGTAGTTTTAAGATGCTATACAACTACAGATAAAGCTTTTGTGGCAAAGTGCAAATTGACTTACTGTTTTCATGTCACGCCTACCTTTACCTGTCATAAGGTACACAGTAGCATCAGAGATGCCAAATTGCATTTAGTCATTCAGACAAGCACTGCTATGTCATTTCATAAGTTCTTGTTAATTGTACAACCAGGTCCATTTTATTGCTTCAGGAAATGATTACCTTTAAAAATAGTTAATGGATAAATATATGAAAACCAAACCCAGGTAATGTTTTCCAGATTAGAGTTATGGGGAAGAAAACCAGTCCTTTACAAGGCAACTTTGTTCCATCACAGCCTACTTAGCATCTTGAGCCTTTTATAATCACAGGTGGCTTCTCCCCACATATCCTTATCCAGAAACATCCCATAGTATACCCGTTATTAAACAGACCTAAAAAACTGAGCATAGTGTTAGACTTCAGTTCATGGGAAAGTACAAGCCAAAAAGGACCTCTAGCTCATGGCATCCCCAGTGAATAAATTCTTTAACTGCAAAATCACATAGCATTATATAAAATTAGCAACCCTTTACCTTGCCTTCTGCCATTTTAGATCAGAATATAGATACAGAGTAGTGAAACACCTGATGGGCGACAGTGCATGGGGATGGATCTGACTGGGGAAGTCAGAGTGGGGTGAATCGCACAGTGGTGCCACTGCTGCCCCATGGTCCCATGCCCCTGTGGGAGAGCCCCCACACCAGCACGGCTAACGCATCTCCTGCCAGCAGAGCTCCAAAGGCTGGCTCCTACAAACAGGACTTCATTCCCTGTAGACTGGTTTGGGTAAGCTAGATGTCTGTAAGATGCCCTAGAAGAGGGAAGATTAACCCAGAGATAATTAAAGGCCACACATGATATGCAGGAAATTAATTTCTGACAGCATCAGAGGGGATGAATTGGTTCCAGGAGGACAAAGTTTGCACTGAGGAAAAGCAACAAGACTTCTTTTAAAAACAGAAGTGCAAATTGAAATGATAGTGCTTTATAGAAGACCAAAGAAGTGCAGATATGACCATATTTTAAACCACCACAGCAGCAAATGGGATAAAATTGAGACTAGTTTTCTGCTGCAGATACAGAGCAGTCCCAGAATGGTATAAATACTTTCCTTCTTTATCCCCCTCCCTGCTTCATATTCAGTCTTTTCATTTTTCTCATTTGAAAAAAACCCACTGTTCAGGAATTAATTGACAAACCCATGATTTTGGATTTTTTTTTTTCTTCCCTTGTGTTAATGGGCCTGTTGTCACTTAAAATATTCTGGCAATTTAGAAATTATTCTTTACGTTGACGCAAAACTCTTCTGCTTGATTATGTTTTATTCTATTACTGGAGTTTTCTACTTCCTTCAAGTCCCACTTCAGTATCCCTCGAGTACCACTATTTCATGCTATTACGATTTCAGGCCATGTAATTCATAGCAAAACATTCATTTTCAGTTTTATCAGATATTCAGCACTGAACATTGTACCAAGCACGCTGCCCTGCCCCCCTTTGTAGCTGGCTCAGTACTGCCCAACATCACCAGTCTCTCCAATAACGGAAGGTGGAAGTTGTCCTTTAAATAGACACTTTCCTTCTAAGAACTACATGGGCTGATTTCCCACACTTGCCCCCTCCTACGGAGTTAGCACAGCTGTCCTACAGCAAACTGCTCCCCAAACTTGCAGCATTTAGGAGGCAGCCACCCCAATACTGAGGGGGGGTGTATATTCACATATGCTGAGATTTAGTCCAGGGCCTCAGTTGTGCCGTAGGTAGTTTCACCTCCCAAGAACCACAGGACTGGTTCTAGTTTGGAACGTGCATTTTGCCACTATCTTATCTGGAAAGCAAGTCCATTTATTAGGGAACTAAACCAAGATATGACGGCCCTGGTAGTGCTGGAGGAGTTTTCAGGAATAAACAAGAGAATTTTATAAGGAAACACGTAAATTTTGTCCTGCTTTCCCTCATTTTCCTTGCTTTTATGCTGTACCTATTACAAGGGTGTCCTTAAAGCTTGAAAATCTGCTATGAGGGCTTATCCTTTCTTTCCACATTCGGAGCCTAACTTTTAAAGTGCTAGGGTGGATGTTTGTTTCACTGGGAAATGAGAATGCTTCTTCACTTGAGTTTTCTGATCTTGTGGTACAAACACCTTCCCTAGCAACTTGTTCCTTATCCACCTGACACAGGGAGAAATCCCCTACATCCAAAGAGCAAGCCCATACCTCTCCCCACCCCCACTTCGCTGGGAATTCTGCTTTTCCTGTCGTTCAAAGCAAATTAAGAGCCAATGTTTTTGGGGTGACCCTATTTGTAACTTCATTTTGTACTGAGACAAGTCAACCTCCTTTTTGCAGGTTGGAAAATAAATCTGATGAAACTCTCATGGTTTAAAAACCAAAATAACTCAGAGTAATTTACACTTTCAAGAATAAAATATACTTTTAAAAAAGTAATAATGGTAATGTCTTCTTCATGCTAGGTAAGATCTAGGACACGTAGATAATGAGTGGTCATCAAGATTTTATTCTTGTATTTATCGATCGAAAAATTCAATATATTAATATGTTTAACTCCCTTTAAGTAGACTGAAATAATTCCTTAAGTAGAATGACCGGAGAAAAATCTTTCTCAATTTTGTCCACAGGCATAAAGCCTGACCTTGGGTATCCACATGCCGTGCAACACAGCAAAGCGGAGGAGCCCAGACTGGCACGGGGAGGCCAGGTCCCCAGTTGCATGGGGGAGCACGTGGGGTGACTGAGCAGTGTTCGTTAAGGTTTATTGGCTGTGATAAAGCACTCTGCCAGCACAGCCACATGATGCTGGTGTTTTCACTGGTGGAACTGGGAGCAGGTTTTGGTTCAGTCGCTCCACCCTCCTTTGGATCAGGTGTAATTTAAATTACTGTTGCTCCCCACATACCATTGTAAAGTTGTTTAGCCATTTGTATTCTTGAAGGGGGGGGGGGGGGGGGGGGGGGGGGGGGGGCTAGCACAAGGTACTGCTGCTGAGGAACAAACTAAAGCAGTATTGAGAGAAGACAGTGCTGGGAAATTCTTCTGGGGACCTCTGCTCTCCATGCCAGGCCAGCAGCTACACTATTCTCTCTTTGGGACAGCCTGAGCAAGACAATGAAATTGAAACTTCTGCTTTTATTCTTTTATTATCCTGCCCTGAATTTTATGGTGTACCTCAGAATGTATCTTTAAGTTATGAAACTGCTATACCACCATATTTTTTTCTTTTTTTTTCCTGGTGGATGCTCTGTGGAGAGAAAACTACCAGTAGCATTTCTGTAAACATCTCTCTTCTTGCCTAGTCAATGTATCCTCAGTTAAAAATATATTAATAGCCACAATCCTCAGCTGTGCTCATTTACACAAAAAGATTGCCAAATGGTACAGAGCCTCCTTTGCCGCCTCTTCTGAACAGATATGAAATGCCTGGAGAGCACTGTAAAGATCTGGCTGTGTCTTGTACAATAGTGGATGCACTGATGCTAACCATTTCCAGTACGTTTTGGTTTGCTCCTGTTTTGCTTAATCCCAAATCGAACATTAAATAAAGCAAATTAAAATTCTGATGGGGTACACAACACTTAATAAAACTAATGCCCTGGTCACAAATGCCATGCAATTTATGAGTGTTGTCCTCTGGGTAATGACCAAGACAAAACAGAGGTACAGATGCACAAGAAATTAAAGCAGATTGGCCTAAGATCAATTCTGTTGTCAGCTGTGTGGTATAACTGGGACAAGTCATTGCTCTCTGTATAAACACAGGGAGAAAAGGCAGGATGACGAGGGTCATTTGACTTCATCAAGACAAAAGTATATAGGTAAACTCTCCATCAAGTACAAGCCATTCCCAGCAATTACCATTTTACAAACTGTTGCAGCAACCTCCTTTCAATCAGTCCTTCACTTGTGTTGTGGGTGAGGGAGGCAGAAGCAGCACGTGATCATTCTGCCAAAAACAAGTATTAGCCAAAACACAAGATGTGCAGAAGACTCGTTGGCTGCAAGCAATGATCTTGTTGATCAACTGGACAAGGTTACAAGCACCAAAACCCCAAACACGTTGCTGCATCTGGACACAAGAGCTTCAGCAGCACACTCCATGCGCCCAGGCTGGGTGTCACCGCTGGCAGCTCAGATCAAGAGACCTTTTTCAGGTGACTCTGGATCAAACTGGGCCACATCTCAGTTCAGTTTCCACAAAAGGAAGCCTTTTGTCTGCTCTGTGCTGGCTCCACAGTGCAAGCCAGGACACAAAGCCAACCTGCAACGCAAATGCCCAAAGCCTGGACAACGCAGCCACCAGGCCCCCAGCACCAGCTGTTTGCTCCACCTTTGCTGCAATACTTGTAAAGCTTCACGCGTATCGTGTGTGGGCAGCTCGTTCAGCGTGTGCATACAAGTGCCCGTTTCTATGCAGAGAAGTATTTCTGGGTTTTAGGCTGGGGATTGGAGTCTTTTAGTAACTGTAACTTCTTTTAAATTAAATAGCTCTTTTCTCTGTGGTGTTAACTTCCCAGCCTTTGTCTCGCCACTCATTTTCTTTTCTCCAGCCACAACTCAACTAGTGCTCATATGCCACCCTGTCCTGGTTATGGTTTGATGTTTTAAGTTCAGCAGCTTATCTGATTTCTTTGGTTGAGGGTCTTTAGTTAGGGTATTTGGGGGGTTGTGTTTGGTTGGGGTTTGTTGTTTTGTTGGGTTTTTTTGTTTGCTTGGGTTTTTTTGGTTTGTTTTTTTGTTTTGTTTTGTTTTTTTTTGGGGGGGGGGAGGGGGAGGAATATTAAGTTTATGAGTTCCTGATCTTCTTGTCCAACCCATTCCCCCCCCATCCAGTTTTTAGTTGTTACAGTCATATACGGCTGCCCTCTGCAAATGAATATTGCCAATGCTACACTTCAATACTTTGTATTTCCAGCCCCTTTAAACCTCTTACTTTAGAACACTGTTGTGCAATAACATATTGAATAAATGAATAACCACTTCATACTGCTCTTGTATTTATGAATAACCAGAGAAATTTCTTTTTTTGGCAGTGAATGAAAAAGTAGATGTACTTAAAAGGCTCCTAAACTGTATTTTCAGTTGCTACCAGCTGAAATCAAAGAGGCAAAATTACTTTTTTCTGCTTAAATATTTAATTGATTTTTCCTAGAATACTGTCCTCCCTCTTCTCAATCCAAGGCATGCGCAATGATTCCTGGCTATACTGTAAGGCATTCTTCACAGATCTAGAACCGATCAGAGTATTTATAAAAAATGGGCCACAGTAATTTTAAATGCATTTTTAACGCATGTATT
Organism: Falco naumanni; assembly: GCF_017639655.2. Classification (NCBI taxonomy): domain Eukaryota; kingdom Metazoa; phylum Chordata; class Aves; order Falconiformes; family Falconidae; genus Falco; species Falco naumanni. The sequence continues at coordinate 9,966,400 of NC_054067.1, forward strand.
CTACCTGTATATACTAGCACCCAGGAACTTCACAACAAAAGAACTGAGTTTGACTCTCTCTGCCCAACGTGCCTGTCTACAAGTCCTGTGTCTGCAGTGCTAAATTACACCCATATTCCAGCTGCCCATGGCTTCAGACAGCCTATGCACATTAATTGTTCCATCCAGAAACAAAATTGAGAAAGGCATGTGGGAATGTGCATGGAGCGGGGGGCAGAGTTATTGAAATTCATGTATTGCTCTGCTTGATTCCCCAAGCCACGCACAGGAACACTCAGCCATAGGCGGCTACATCACTGTCTCGGGGAGAGGGAAGAACTGGGGCAGAACTGTTCCACTGTGTGGTTTCACTGCTGGTTGCAGCTTTTCAGACATGCAAGGCATAAACCCAAGAACCTGGCCTGTTGAGTTTCAGTGCCTGCAAACCCAGAATAAAATATACCTAGAGCTACTGTGGGATTTGTGTACCGATTTATGTGCATTTAATCAGACACCAGATATTTTCTGAAGATTAAAAAAAATAAGCCTTATAAGGTCTCATCAGATAAAAGCAAAGTAAGCTTATTCATTCTTCCAAGCTGAAGGTCAGTTTCCCCTAAGTGTGCCCAACAATCTGCCCAGCGTTTTAGGGACAAACTACTTTAGTCTCTCCAAAACAGAAACAGCAAAACACAAGCTTTTTCAAATCAAAAAGAAACTTTCTACTGCACAGAAAGGCCACACACAAATACAGCAGCACCCATGTAAGTCTGCCTGTATGCTTTGGTTCTCAGCAAAGCCGTCCACAGCCCTTCGCTGATGTTGCTGCCTTAGAAGCATCGGTTGTTTCAGCAGGAAGCTCTGCGCAGAGGCATCCCAGCATCAGGGCAGGCTTGGAAAGAAAAATTCTTTTATTTCAAAAGCCCATTCCTTAATTCTTAGCAACTGGTGTAAATCAGGAGCTCCATTCCAGTTGCTCCAGTGTAAAACCACTTCAGTTTAGAGGGCAAATCCAAGTTTAAGCTTCCAACTTGCCAAAGCACCTGGACTGCGGCTGGGCGGGCAGGCTTTTTGCACGGTTTGGGGATGGAACAGAGAGCTGCATCTCATACAGCTACACTGGTCATCTCACTGAGCCTGACTCCTCTGCACAGTATCTGACAGAATACAGCCCACAGGGAAGGATACTAGTACAATGCATTTCTTTCCGGTTAGATTTGAGTTTTGCAAATGCAGATAACTTTTTAATATTTTAAAGTACATTTTGAATTACAATTGTAATTAGGCAAGGAGAGTTTTTCCTCATAATCACATGAAATGGCCCAAGCAATTTAGCGTTCCAATTTTCATATTCATAAAGCAAATATTAGACTGTCCAGTTACATTATTGAACAATAGATAACAATCCTAGGTCATACTGTATGTCCTTTTTAAGTAGATATGTAATATGGAAGATTAAAAAAGTATTCTTCTAGAATTACAGGGGGGGTTGTATAAAATTTTTATGGTTTAGAATTGTAATTCTAACCAGAGAAGAAGCCAAATTGTTTCTCAACATTTTCAAACCGGTGCTTCCAGGACACAGCAACCCTGAGATGAGAGAACTGTATATCTTCAAAACAGTCACTTAAAAATATGAGCCCATTAATGTCAGACCCCTGTTAAGCCATAAGTCCAAAACTAGAGGCAGGGCACAAGATTATGCATAGGAGCATCATCTACTAATTGAAAAAACCCAAAGTTAATTGAATATATATTTGTTCACCACAAATTAGGTAAAACATCATTCTACCACTCCCACTTCATAATCATTCCTTACAAACATCTAGTCTGCTATAAACCATGTCTTCAAGGATCCTAGAAATCCACATTTTTCATAAATACATTTCCTTGAGCTTTCTGTATCAGTGCTATGTTTGTACCCAACTGGATCCTATCACACAGTATTCTTCAGGCACGCAGCTGCCTTTCTGTCTTTGGCGTTTTAAAGAAAATTAAAATGAGACTTAACACTTTTAATTAGATGTTTAATTCATGCTTTTGTTAGCTATTTCCTTCCAATCTGAATTTTGTCACAACTATAACAGTCTTTCCACTGCCAATTTTTTTTTTCTAAAATGCTAACTCAGTGTCTCATAAAAAATGTGTATTGCACAATTTGGTAAAGAATTTGAAAGTGAAAGTCTCATTTGTTAGTAAAGTAGGAAAGCCTAGCAACTGTCACAAGCTGTGGCTGCAAAAATATGCAATGTTCAGGGAAAAAAAAACCCTCCGAAACCAAAGGAACATTTTAAACACATTTTATAGGGGATACAGTAAATGCAAAGTTTAAAGGACTAGTTGAAAGAGTAAGTCGAGCAGACCGTGGGTCTTACCAATGAGATGCAAGTATTTTACTACTATTGTTTTATTTTTAAAGAAACAAATGCAGAAATACTCCTCTAAAAACAAATGGAATAGAGGTCAATATCTGAAGAAGGTAGCAAAGAGCAGCCCAGTTTTCAGAAGGAGCTTCCTATTTCTACTCTCACTGACACACAGCGAATTCACAGCATTGCTTTCCAAATCCTTCGGTAGCAGCTGAGTTACATTCAGCCAAGTGATGTTCCCGTTAAGAAAGCAACACATACCAGGCTAAGTCCCATGCCTTCTCCTCTGCTGTCAGTTATTGTTTACAATCACAGGACAAGGGCGAACAGAATTCAGCCTGTCCTCAGGACCACATCATATAAGTAGTGTCTGAGCATTTGCTGCTCAAGCAGCACTTTCTCTTTTCCCTCCAGCCTCTTTTCCAGTACACCACCAGTATCACCTACCGGTTAGCACTTTGTTGGTTTTTCATTGGCCCACTGCACAGTGTAGGAACCATCCCTGTTGCTGTATTCTACCATAGGAATAGGCTGCACAGGTTGTGGAGGCAACATCGACTCATGTGTTCCTGGACGAATCTGTAAAGGCATTTGTTCATACTTCTAAATGTACAAGTACTCCAGCACCATAACGGATTACCATTATTATTAATAACAAAGAGATGTTCTATTGGCCAAGATTCCTGGGTTTACTGCACCTGTTGTTCATGGCCTAAAACCAGCATCCCTGTTGAATTTACTTGTTGATCCTCTTGCACACACTGAGCTAACCTGCTGATCCTGCTCGCAATTTTCTGAGCATGCCATACCTGTACAGCCTCACTGTGCGTGCTTGGGTTAGTCACTCCTAACTGCAGCCCTCAGCTGGGCTCAACAGCAAACCCCAAGGCTTGCTGACACCCAAGCTGTGAGCTGAAGGCAGCTTCTATTCAGCAATGGAGACAGTTTTGAGGACTTCCCCAAAATATTTAAGGTTGTTTGAAACTGCTGGTTCAGTCTGGACACTACCGTTCTGCTTCAGAAAATGTATTTCCATGTATATTCTTGTATAAGGAGATTGAATAACCTTTGGCTAGGTCACCTGGGAGGTTTTGCACACCTTCAAAAAGTGACCTTAACATGTAGAATCCAGGCAGGCTAAGAAAAGTATGGTTCTACCCACAGCGTATACAATGCCACGATGCAGCTTGTCTGAAAGCCCTGTCAAAGCAACTGTGATCCAAAAGCTGTGCTCACAGTCTGACTCCACCACCAGTAGCGTGTTGGCCAGCCAGAGCTGGTGGCCATGCTTCTTCACCATTCCTCCCTTTGTACAGACCCTGTCACCTGTGCTGCAGCCAGCAGCTTTGGAGCTTGTATTTTTGGATGTAAAATTATGAACTGCTATTACTTGTGCTACAGAACTAACACAACAGGCAACAACTGCAGCAAAACCCCCACCCTGTCTTGTACCAAAGCATCCAGCAGGACAGGTACCTCCCTGCTGAGTATTACATGGTGTTGGCTGCTGGTAAATACTGCCAAAATAACTATCAGTCACTATTTATCCATGTGGACATTCACACCCTGAACAATATGTCATCAGATTATCTGAATCACTAACTGAAGGAAGGAGAAACTCATCCTGGATAGCCTGCGAACATATGGGTTCATGTTGTGTTTGATCCCTTCCTCTCCTTGAAGCAAGACAAGTGAGATATTATCTGAGTGGTCGTATTTGCATCGTTTCAGGAAACCCATTAGGTGATAATTTGAAAACACCCACAAAAAGTCTATATAAGAAGCAAAACCTTAAATAACCATAATCTGGATTTCACTCCAGGTAACTGTGCAAGGACCTACTGTATCACTAATTTATTTACTTACATATTTACTTGAGTCAAGTTCTTGGCAAAGCAAGGTCAAAGCCTCGGCGGTCAGTTGGGGAGACACCACAGAGCTCTGGAACCACCAGTGGTGACACACATGTGCACAGGTTGGTAACAACCCCCTGCACAGCCTGTGGCTGCAGGTGCACAAGGGTGCATCGTGTATGCTCAGAAACAGCTTTACGTTTGGCTTTCTTCTCTGGGTGGCTGAATTCAGAAGCCACTCCAGACCCCTCTCAAAGTCTGTTCTCAGCTGGGAGCCTGGTTAAATCACTTAAGGGGAAATTGAAATCAAAGATGGTTTGCTGCACCCAGCTGAAATGGATTGTTTAGTGATTACAAAAATATAACCCTGCAAGTGGGCTCGTGGTTCTGTGGAGAGGTAGAAAGGCTGGGAGCAGCCTGCATGAAAGAGAGTAAATAGTTTTGTGGGGGAAAGGCATTTTTCATTTTTAACGTAGCTACTAATGAAATAGCAAGAGTGGCTTACAAAGAAAACATGCAAACACTAGACTGCTGTGAATTATGCAGTTTGGTAAGAGATAAAATAATAATCAGCTCACCATCAAGACCAAATCCCCAAGCTGCTTGTAGGATCATGATCGGAGTGGTGTTGAGTCATCTCTTTTGCATACCTCTGCGGTACACAGCATTCTCAGCATACCAAGAGCTGCATCCGCCAGGCCAGCGGAATCCATCGACTGCTGCCACCCAGGCCCAGCTGAGCAGGCAGAGATGGCCTCCACAGCTACTCTGAAGACACATTTTGTAGGATGAACAACTTCTTCCACTGCTGGCTCCGAGCCATCTCTTCTTCCTTCATCTCCTCAGGAGGCTTCCTTCCTTTCTTCCATCCCTCCCTCTCTCCCTCCCACACCTGCAAAAGGCTGAAGCTTTCAATCAGTGGATGGGGATGGTTAGTGGCCAGCTGAGCATTAATTTGTTGGTATAAGGAGGTGTCGTTAGCACTAGGAGCCCTCCCTGGCTGGGTGTATTTAAGGAGCTGTTGCAGCAGTTCTAGGCTGCCTGATAACCTCCTTGTCACCTCCCTAGGTGGCTGTAGTAAAAGTGCTGCAATTGTCTTTAGAGGAGCAGGAACCTGTAATATAATTAAATATGTCAAGTCAGTTCTGATCCAGTGTGTGAAGACCCCAGGGTAATTTGCTTCCCTTTATAAACCTGAACTCGATTTGCTTAATTTCTTTCTAGATGAACCTGAACGCTGGCTTTCAATTCTCATGGTCTCTTATTTATTATTTTTTAGACAGTTCATCCCTCCAGACACAAATCATAATTACCAGAGACCGGAGGGAAAGAGCCCAAATTCAAATGAATACATATATACATATGTGTGTGTGCACATGTATATTAAGCTGCTGCCTGTCAAAGGCAGTTTAATGAAGCTGGAGGGAAGCTTTTAAATAAAGTCATGGAGAATGTCAAGCAATGTGAAGCAACCTAGTTAAACACAGGAAAACCTGTCCTCCCTTTCGTTTGGCTTCTGATTTATGTCAAGCTGAAATAAATGATAACACAAGGTTATTAGAGTTCCCTTTGATATAAATATGGAGTGTATGCATTTAGAAATCTTAAGACTATAAAACACAGGTGGAAGCACACCATCCATAAGTTCCAAGCCATCTCATTTAAAACACATGCAAAGCACACCAAAAAGAGAGCAGGAGAAATAAAGATTGAAGTCTCAGAACTCTTCTTGAAGCACAAATTTTCTTGAAGAGCGCTATTAACTCAAAATTGTTTGAAGGCAGACTGGCCGGTCTACAAAAAATGCCAAGATCATGTTTAAGCAAAACCTCCTGCACATATATTAGTTTTACAGTTGTAAAAAGGCATAACCACAGCAGGGTATGGAAACATGCTGTGAAGGAGCATGAACCATCTAGGGAACCCATTGCCACCTTGCTGCGATGCTGGGCTGTGTGGCAGAGGAGAGCTCTGGTGCACGGCCACAGCCTTCCGGGGAGGCACCGTGGGTGACGCAGCTGTGTACATCCTGCGCGGTCCTTGCTCGCCCACAGCCTGTGACTGCAGGTGGGTTCCTGCGGTTGCCCCATGGGCAGGATCTCTGTGTTGCCAAGGTAGTTTCCTACTGCCTAATCATTTTCCTCATTTCTGGAGCAGGAAATCTCTGTAAAAAACTGAACATAACCCGCAGAACATAAATTCCGAGGAAAGTGGCAAAGCTGATAGTAGTTCTGCCTTTTCTCAACCTCTTTTGAAGCAAAACATCCTGATAGTGTATATATTTGACTATAAATAATAATAAACTTTACAGAAAGGAAATGAATGTTTTTATACATCTCGATTCAACAGACTCCAGTTTAATTCTAAGTGCTTCTTTTGAGAAATCAGTTGTGAGGTTGATTATATGTCAAAATATCCAAACCAATGAAGTTACGTTGTTGATGCTATTTCAAGAACAAGTAGAAAGAGTAATTTAAAGAGATAAGACCAGAAGAACAGAGAATTTGCATATTTTCTTCTACAGGTGACTAAAGATCTAATTACTGTTGGTAAAAGCAAACCCTTTGTGTCAGAAAGAGTGCTTACTTCAGGGGCTGCAGATTAAAACACTCTAGTTAGTCTTTTTTGTATTCAGGAAAAAAAAAATTAGCCTATAAATTCTTTTATACTTTCAGTGAAGATATTTTTGGAACTGCAATAAATTTCTCATCACATATAATATACTACTGTCTGATTATTATTTTTTTTAATTTTTACCTTCAAATTATGTCTAAATGGGACAGTCCAATTATGTCTGATTTAATGTTCTAATGTAATCCTGTGTGATTACAAGAAAGGTCTCGGGTTATTTAACAAATGACGTTTTGGATTTATTACAAAAGTGGTATTGGAAGTATAGGACCTGTGGGGAGCCAATTAAACTTTCCTGGACATCATCTGCTTAGCAGTGTCCTCCTGCCACTAACCTGGTACCTTGCCTATGGAAATATCCAAGTTGCTGTGCAGTGACTGGGAAAGTGGAGTTTAGTTCAGGCCTGTATCCTTTAGGAGAGCAAGAGAGAATGACAAAAGATAGATGATGATAGCTGTTTCCATTACTGACCATGTCAAAACAACCACCCTGGGGAAACAGCCTGGCCTTCTTGTCTGTGGTATCCCGAAGAGTCAATGCCAGAGAAAGACTGTGCCCCAGTAAGCATGTAAGTAAATAAATCTTGAAGGAGAAGTGGACTCGGCATATACTCTGTCACCTGAACCAGGTTGCCTCCCTTTTGTACAAAACCGATGTGAAATGTGAAGTTATGCCCCATCCATTCTCACTGTCTCAATGCATCTCTGTGAGAATCCAGTGTAAGGCACGGCAGAATCGATCTTGCAAAGCCATCGCGGCTGGGGAGGATGTGTGAGGAAGGCTGACCCTGTCGGGGTTGCCAGAGCTCAGGTAGAGAGCTACTAGAACTGGCAATTAGAAAAGCTAACTTTTAATTGCAAATGAAGCAGGTTTGTTCAGTGGTGGACATGGAACCATGTGATGACTCTGTTACAGCACCATTTTCAGGAGAGAAACTTGCACTTGAAAATGGATTTATTGGAATTTTTATAGTTGCACTTCTGGTCATGAGGTATTGATTTTTACAGCTAGATATAAATGAGTTAAAATAAAGGGGAAAAAATCCTAAGCTTCATCTCAGTGACAAAAGCGATGTCTGCTCTAGAAGCCTTTTGCTCATATAGGCTAGTCTTACTGCTCAGCCTTGGCGCCGCAGCCTTTGTGTAGCCAGGCCATACAACAAAAATTGTATCACCCCAGTAAAGCTACTTGCAGAAGTAGAATGGGTTTCCTAGGAGAAGTGCAATTTTAGCAGAATAATTCTGTTTATATAGCAGCTTTCCCTGGTGCAATTATGATGACTAGATATTAGACTCCTCTTTCTCTGCACCTGAGAGGATTCTTACCTGTGCCAAGAAAACCTACAGACCAGGCCAGAAGCAGAAGTTGAGATAATTAGAATACAGATAAGCTCTTTATGACTTACCTCTGTTTTGCCACTCTTATTACACAAGCAAAATGAAAGTCATCTCGTTATACTAGAAACTGTACCAGCACTCAGCCCTGCTACTGGTTTCTAGCTGGAAATCAGCTACAGTGATGGATGGAGTGAAGAACAGGCAGGTACAGGCACGGAGAGATCAAGGGAGCAGCCAATCATCACAGGAAATGTGATAATCTTTTGATCTCTTGCTGTATCCAAATCATTTAAACACGGCAACCGGCAACAACAGTATCACATGAAACCCTCATTCTGCCTCAGTGTGCCTTGCAACCATTTATATATTCCCCTTCAGCTCTCAGAAATCTTATGCTTGTGTTATTTCTTTATTGCTTGTTTGTTTTTCTCTCCTTCACTGCAGACTAGCTCTGCTGGTCCCACTGTCTGGCTGCATTAGCACTCATCAAATATAAAGCAGAGCATGCGATACACTTTTTCAAGGCATTCAAGCATGAACTACTTTTCACTCTGGAATCCCTCTACCCTGTTTTTCTCTATAACTTTTCCCAGTGCAGTGATCAACCCGTCCTCCAATCAGCTTTACAACCTCACCAACAACACTGCTCCATAGATCAGCCCGGGTTGCTGCAAGATCATGATGATTTTATGCTTCCAGCCTGCCACTTCACACTGCCCCTAACTACCCAACGAGTGGAAGTCCCAGGGTTGTTTGTAAACTGGTATGTCTAGTGCAGCCAGCAGGCTGGCCTGGGTTGTAAATGTGATGTATTTCATACTTAAGTAGGAGTGTCAACTGTTAAATCCATTCCTTGCTAAAAATAAAAGCTACATTATAAGCCTGATACTGTAGATCACTTTAAACCAGATACTGTAATCCCCACTTGAGACAGATACATGACCTATTAAATTAAACATAGATTCCTTCAAATTGCACGCAGAAACTCTCCCAGATCAGACTGACTCCACTACTCTACCCTGTAAATAGAAATATTGAACTTCTGTATATATTCAGACATGATGCATATAGTCACTTATCAGCTTTTGTATATGCACGCTGTGTTAGCAGAGGTGTGCCCTGAAACAAAACCAATGTTGGCGACATTTTCAAACTGAAATACCTGATATCATCTTCCTAAATACCTAGTTAATTTTGTTAACAAAATAGGTATTTAATTTCTGAATAGGTGACATGTATGACAGGTGAGGAAAGAAAATGCTGTCCATGTAAAGGTGCTGATAAATTATTTTGGGGACCCACATTTGAAAACAGAGCTGACAACCTCAGGAATGCCCTTATATTTGAATAATTCCATTGAGATCATCTAGATTTTTTTCTGGGCAAACACACATTTCTGTAGAATTTGCAGCTCAATAAACTCTGTTGTTGTTGTAGTTGTGTTTTACAACTTTCTAGCTGTCTTCACCCTGACAGTGAGGGGTAGCTTTGGTGATTTCTGTGAGAGGAAAGTGGAGAAGAGCACTAAGATGACACCGTGAAAGAACACAGCCTGTGACCTGGTCCGGAGAGCGGCTTTGATCACACCAAGGCTTCAGCTTCTTTTTTTCATGGTTCCCGAGATGGATGGAAGAATGAGGACTGCCTTCATGTGGATTAATCTGCAGAAGGAAAGAAACGGGTTATGCATATTTTATGCCTGTGTGGCATCTACTTAGTGTGCTTTACCACTTACTGAGCACGGGCTGGACATTGCATTATATCATTATGTACAGGGTTAAAACCGATTACTGCTGAGTACCCACACCCAGCGTTTCACAGCTGCTCTCTTGCTTTGGCACACAATCAGGGCTTTCTTCCAACACAGCTCAGCAAAACTGCTACCTCCATGTCTTGCAGCAAGTCTCATTTATTTATTCAGATTTATCACCACACCTATCAAGCTCTTCGCTTTTACTTTTTTTTTCTTTTTCTTTTTTTTTTTTTTTTTGACTTCCCAAAACTTCATCACCTCAGCTGTTTTTCTGAGGGCTTGCTACAAAACAGGGGTTCTTTCTGCTCTTTTGGAATGCTGGAGCAGCTCTGGTATTCCCACATAAAGCTCCAAATTGGGAATGTCAAATTAGGATCAAATGCATCTAGAAAACAACCAGCCAGCTGACCAAACAAATGAATAAGCAAAAAACTAAGCCGGTTATGTGAGGCCACCATCCAGGTGGATGCAACAAATAATGCTTGCACTTCTAGAAGAAGGATAAATCAAGATGATGCAGTCTGTAGCAATATTACAGGGGTAGTATTTTCCCACGCACTGAAATGAAGTTCTCTTGAGCAATTCCTGCAGTGGATGAGTCACTGTCTGTCTTGGATGGTTTATTCAGAATTATTTCTGTTCAGCAAGAATGGAGGAGAAATCTTATTCTCCGCTGTATGTGAGCCCTCATATTTGCAAGTATTGTGCTGATGCAATACAGTGTTTCACTCCACAGTTGCACCCAAGTTATAGTAGGTGTCTCTCAATGAGTCTGAGCTTTTCCAAACAGCATATCCATGTTCAGAAGCAAGGAAGCTGAATGCACTTTATTTTTTTCAGGAAGATTTGCTCCTGAGCTGTGAGTGGCACATCAGGCGCCGAGGCTATTAAGGTAGTAGTAATGGTTCCGTGAATGGGGAATGCCAGCTGATGGCAGTGGGAAGTGTGATGCCTTTCTCAGAGGTCACAGCGTTGGAGAGTAGCTGTGATTGGGAAGAGCTGAAGCCATTCTTCTATGAGAAAGTGTGAAGCCAGCCTATATATTGGTGAAGCCACTTCAGGGATGTGCTTCAGCAATAAGACATGACAAGCTGTGAATTACAGCGCATTAATTCAAGCCTAGCATATTGTCAAGTATGGGGCCAAAGGGCTAAGAGCCATCCATACAACTAGGTGTGAATTAATTCACACTAGTTCACACACTGAAGTGTCTTATTGTGATAATAGATTTAATACTCCTAAAATGTTATTTTAAAATATCTATATATTATTAATTACGATATAAGACTTATGCCTCCTGAACACTGAATTATATCTCAATGAAACCATTGCTCAAAATTCTTATTAACCCGGAAGGTCACTCAATTTCTCCTGCCCATTTTGTAATAATAAATAGTATAAACTATTCAGACCATTCCATCTCTTTGTTACAGGAACTATCACCATAAAAAGGGAAATCCCTCTTCCTGTATGTAAAATTAATGAACAAGTATGTGGTTGGATAAATGTTTCCTGCATGTAGGTGTTCAGCCATATGTTTCTGGATTTCTCTTTGATAAGTAAGTGCCAGCTACCACTGAGTGATTATGTGCAAAAACTGTACCAGGAGGAAAGGTGCCTGTACACAAGCTCTAATCAATGAACTTTGCTACCCATCAATTCATATTTCCGAAGTGCTCGCATTGAAATGAAAGTCATTATGGATGTGCCAATTAGTAAGAAAAATACATTGGGCTTTTGTCTCTTGCCAGTGGAGGTCAAGGTACTCTAATTTTAATAGAGTGTCATCCAGAGAAGAGCTAAAAAACAGATTGGGTGGAGCCCAGCCCTGGGGAAAGTCTATTAAAGCTGATGGGAATTGCCTAGAGTGGGTCAAACTCATTCACTTCTACCAGGAACGAGTTTGGTCCCCTGGGAACAGTTAAATATTAAATCCATTTCTGGTTTTTGTTTTGTTTTGTTTTTAACTGAGTCTGGGGCTTCTGAGCTGTTTATAAGAGAAAATGATATAGTAAATTATGTAAGATAAATGATACAGTCTGGCAGTGTGAGAAATCTACTATTCGTAACTAATTCTAATTTTTTAAGCTACTGTATGTCATAGCTAAAGCGGCACATGCTATCACTGAGCTGTCTTTGAGATTTACTACTTGTGTTAGTGTTTCATCTCTGGTTTGTTTAAAATGTTTGGGGGGCTTGAGTCTGTGGTGCCGTGCTGAGGCTGTGAGCTGCATGTAAAACGCTGCAAATGCCCTTCTGCAGCTGGGCGGGTGCACGGCCAGCGCTGCTGTGGAGGCAAATTGGAGTAAATGACCAACAGCCGTTTAAATGTTTCTGGATCAAAAGACGGGTCTATCAAGGTGTGACACTGGAAGGCCTTGGCATGGGTGAAGACAAGCTTTTGCAGACCTGAAGGGAGCAAAAACAGTCTGATCTGAGGCTTAGTACAAAGGCAGCCATGAGAATACGCGCCCCTCACACACTGGCTGAGCAGACCTGGCTCCTCTTAAGACAGAAGGCTTCCAAGTGAAGGTTTTTACATTTTATCGATCTTTGTCTTTTATCTTCCTCTGCAGCAAACCTTTCCAGCAGCACAAACATTTTATTAGACAGTTACACTGTTGTGGCTGCTGTATGTTCCTTACAGAGCACACTTTTTCTATGCTGTGCCATTTTTCCCTTACAAAGCAAGTTAATAAATTATATAGTTATAAGGTTTGATTGCATCACGTTCAAACTGCTCTCTCCGAGAGGCTGTGTTACCCAAGATATTAGCAGGGAGCACTGCTCTGACCTCATTTACTGGGCAAGCAGGAGCGCTGCTGAGCTGCAGACCCTGGAGCATAGTGAAACCATTGTCTCCATCCAGGACAAGCCACGGAGCCTGAACCGCAGGAGCGTAACCTTGGATGTCCGTTAGTGTTTCAGGCTGTGTTACACGGGTAAGCAGTGAAAGGAGACAGTATCTAAGCATCTGGGAGAAAAGTCTATGACAGGTTTATTTGATATTTTTACTGGAGACCATACAATTACTGGAATACCTGGATTTATTTAAATGGAAGTATTATAGAAATATTCTCTCCAGTGGTTTCCTGCATGGAGAGGAAATTTCATTTTGCAGCCAAAATTTTGTCAGAGGGTCACAACCTCTTTCTCAATGCTGAAAAACTGTTGGAACTCACTCTCTAATAAAACAAAAGTCTTTCCAAGAGATTAACCCCCTCAGCCCACGACAGAGGGTCCCTTGGTGCTGCATGTTGCCCAGGGCCATCAGTGGGCCAGCGTGGTGTGCCAGGGTGCCTTCTCATCTGCAAAGGGCAGCATCCTCACCAGGACCTGCTCTGGGGCTTGAGGCTTGGCAAGACAGGCACAAAATGGAAATACTAACACAAAATATACATTAACCCTGTTTCTGAAGGCAGAAAACTTCTGGTGAGGGAATATTGCTGGCAGGCACTGAGGGATTCAGAGAAAGAGCATCACAACTACAGCTGAGGAGAAGGGGTACAGGGTCCTGACTTGTGCAAAATCCAGCCAGGGTTTGTTTCCTCACAAAATTATTTCTGCTTGCTGTCTTCTCAGTGAAACCTTTTAGACATGCAAAATGTGTGGCTAAAACAGGAATTCAGAAGTACTGGTCTGCACACTTTGAAGCGAAACTGAAACTTTCATTTTGGAAATCTCTATGGCCTGGTACAGCCTTGCTCTGCCCCATTTCCCTTCCATGGAAGCAGCTCCCGTGGGCATCTCTGTGCTAGTGTGCATAAAAAACACAAGGTAGGGACAGAACAAGCCTGTCCCCCCTTTTTTTCCCCAGCATCTGAATTGCCAGAGCTGGAGAATCAGAGCTGGAGTCCACCTAGTCCAGTTTCCTGTCTCTGATAGCAGCCACGACCAGATGCCTTGGACAAAGGCAGAAAAATCTCAGTTTTGGCAAAAAAAGAATAATCCAGCCCCCTCTGATGGGTCCATCTTAATCTCTAAGAGTGGGAAAGTGTTTGAAACTCTGAGGTATAAGCTTTTACATCCTTTCTACAACTCTCTTAGCGTTAATTATCATAACTCTGGCACCTCTAAGAACTTGTTGTAACATTTGGCACTGTGTCGAGAGTAAAGCGTGTTGAAAGAAGAGAACAGGACTTCTAAAAAAGCTGAGGCACTGCTGGGATTATTGACTCAAGGACCTTAGTGAGGGAACATAACACAGGGTCATGTTTCCCAGTAATAACATGGGTGGTTGACTTCCCAGCATAAGGAAAAACTGGAAAAATTGGAACTCATGTTGTTTGGATAGAGCCCAAGAAGTTACTGGAGATTTACAATTAGATCATGCAGAAACTGTGGGCTGATTTGGTTTCATTTTTTCAAACAGATGTTGGAGAGGTCCCACAAGAGGTGGTGTGGAGGGTGGCTATATTAGTAACTGAAATAAGTGTAGCTAATTCCAATTTAATACTGTATTTTATGCGCTACAATCACTTTCCTAAGTGTAAATACCAAGCATATTAATTATTCTATGGTAATTTTCTAGCTTTATAATTAAGTCGTTTCCCTTAAAAGAACCTATAGAGTTGTGGCTCCGATTTTTCGCAGGCATTTCTCCTATTGGCAGCAACATAATCTGTTCCATTGTCACTGATGAGCTCCTCTGACTAAGAGGGAAAGTGACAGTAACGTCTATATTGGAACATCTGGAATGGGCCAACTGCACACTGCATTAAAATATGAAGTGGAGAGCAGTCCCGTGGGGCTTAACAGTTTAACAGTTCCTCTCCATCTGTAATTCCTGTCATTCCTGGGTGCAGTCTGTAAGCTGTCACACATCACAAGCATTTGCGGAAGATACGTAAATTACCAAAAGCTGACCACAACAAGAGAAATACAAGCTGTTCTGGGACTGTTGGTCAGTGTGGGTTTGTACAGCAGAATTTCATTTTCTTCTGGGACACTGGAGATTGTCTTAGGCTGGGGGTGGCATGTAGAATAGTATCTGGTAGACTTCCTCAGATTGTTCATCTCGTTTGCTGTCTCATGTGGTCATTTCTGCTTTGCCATGCTTGTGTCCTGATGGTACCAGTCTGGCTTTACCAGATTGTCCTTAAGGACAATTATTTTCTGTGGTTATATCCTTAATTATATCATACAGTACCCAGGAAGCAAGCAGACTATTTTCCCCGCTGTCTGCTATTAATAAAACCCCAGTATTGCCACCAGCACTAAATACTGTAGTCAGAAATCATATTACCTAGAGAACAATCTTGTTTTCTTTTTCCCAACAAAACCAAACAGAACAAAACCAAAGCATGGCTTTGATGTTCTCTGGTGTTTATTCTGTAAATACTGAAGGACACAGAGAGCCCTAACATGGAAAAAGCTCAGCTGGACAACCAGCACCTCACAGAGCTCCCTCTGGATTCCCTGGAAATCCTGAACGCAGGGCACAGACTGAGCAAATCCCACCGTGGCTGACCCCCCTCTTCTTGTACAGGCATCTACCAATACTAAATTCTCCCTGTGCTTTGGACAAAGCACAAATAAGCTTCTGGAAATTTTGCAGTGGTATCAATGTCCTCTCTAAAAATAGAGCATCAGCTCTTGCTGAGTGTAACATCAGGAAACCATCATCACGTAATGGTTGTTCAACCTGCTGACATGGTGTTTCTCCCGTACTCCCGCACTGAAGAGTAGCCAACCCTTTCATTCCTCCATTAGTCACCTGTCATATTTAGAAGATAGTAACCACGAAATAAGCGACCTGGTGACTCTTGTAGCAGTTTGGCATATTCGTACTTCATAGCATGGCTGTAAACTCTTAATATTTGTGTTTCTCAAGCAAAGGACTTGGTGTGCTCCTGACACATTCTTCCTGTCCCACCTCAGCATCAACAGCTGTTCTACACGGCATCCACTGGCTGAAGGTGATCAAAGGTTGATGCTTAATCAGCCATGGTTCACTTTTATAAAGTTCAGCGGGAACCGAATGTGCTCACAGCCTTGAGGCTGGGGCTCGGAATGGCTGGACCAACCTTCAGACACCTCTGAAAGCCTGCTCTGATGTGTATTTAGTAAAGTGAAATGAAGACTGTAGAATAATCAATCCCTCTATCCTGTGACAGGTCAATTGCTTATTTTAGAACTCTCTTGGCTGGTTGATTATTTAATTTCCTTGAAAGCAAGAAAAATAATCATTGTGAAAGTTGCTAATGTACTCCAGGTGAAATGCAACTAAACCATTCGTTCCAATATTCACATTAGCCAGAATACACTCGCAGTTTTGTGTTTTGACCCTTTGCTCCTTCCATGTCACAAAATAATTATAAAAATGATTAAATGATTTTAAATTATTGAATTCTAATTTTTTAAATGATTGACTTGACATTTCAATTCATTAGCTTTCAACCTGAATTGAAATTTATTCCACAGTCCTTTTCTTAATTTGTTATGTTCCAACTTTTCTGTTTACATGATTGTCACTAAATGAAGAAATCATTAACCGTTGTTTTAATTGAATGTCATGCTTTGTATGCAGTGCGCTACAACAGGACTTTCTGTATATTTACTATAAAACAATCAAAACATGGAATTTGACTTTTCTTCTCCTAAATTTCAATACAATTTGGGATTTTCATGAAGCATTTTTGTAAAGGCAGATTCATGTGCACTTAAATAACATTGATGGAATCATAAAAGGAAGCTGTAATTATACTGTCAAATTTATTTTATTTCTTCTGTGCATTTCTAGCAATATTTAGAGCTGCTTTATGTTTCTGCTACCAGATAAACCCAACTTGATTGCCAACTGTGTAAATTAAATAATCAGTTACTCTCTACGTGCCGTGCCCTTTCACAGCTTCTGAGCTTCCTCACTCACATTGTGGTAAAAGAATACCAACTGCCCTTCGGTGCTACTCCCAGGGACGATTTGGGCTGAGTTATATATGCCAAACTGACATTTCAGGCCTCTATATTTAAACCTCTACGTGCTTTCACCGCCACATTTCATCACACAGCTGTGGAGAAGGAATGTAATGTCCGCTTGGGCTCCACCGGGAAAGTGCTCCACTGCCAGCAATGCCTCGGTACTCCCAGAAGTGAGTACATCTGTGTTTCTCTCTTCCCTAAAGCACCCCGGGGTGCACAGAGCAGATGTCTGTCCCTGGCTCCCTTGCAGAGGCCATGCCATGCTGTACCCACACTACATCATACCACTGTTCTTGGGGCAGACCTGAAAGACATCCAGGCAGCCCATGTTTTCTGCCATCTGGACAGAGTAAGGAACAAGATGAACTCTCAGGATCATCACTAGACCTGTTTTGGCGATAAATATGCGCAAGAGTAAAAAACATCCATGAGCAAGGGTGAGCGTGACTCCATGGGCATGTTGTTAGACCGATCATCAGTGGAGTGGCTTGAGCTCTGCTCTCCGCTGTCTGTTTTTGTTTTTTTAAGCACTGGCCCTGTATTTCCACAAGACTATGCAACCATCTAATTACACATAAAGCAGATTTTTCAATTAGTATTACAGTCAAGTGCTTTCTTTACCTGTGAATTGAAATGGGCATGTATTTTTCTACTCCATGACTACATCTATATTAATGTTCCTGCAGCATCAAGTACAAAAGCTGAGTTATTCAAAAAGAGGGGTATGGCCATGGAAAGGATCCAAGCTAATCAAATGGAAGCAATTTCAATTATATAATCAAACAGTTATATTTTAATTATAATTGTTGCCACAGGGCAGCCCAGGATTACTTTGTGTGAACCTCTACTTAAATGTTTATTTCTGAAGAAAAATATTATAAGGCATCTACGGCAATTTCATTATTATTAAGAAACTAAAAAGAATCTATAGTTAGCTAAGGGACCAGTGCAATTACCTACATCATCCTTCAGAACAGTAAAATGTAATAATAAGCCGCAATGAGAAACTGGAGCCTTAGAAATGAATCAGATGGCACTAAAAGAGATTCACTGACAGGGAGCTCAGGGCTTACTGAGCTGTTATTTATTACAGAGCTAGATTTTGAAGCTACACTAGTGAAAATAGAGCAACAAAAAATATTGCACCAGAATTAATTGTACAGATCCACTCTTCAAGCAAAAATAGACTATCAGGAAGTTGTCTGAAAGTGAAGTTTCGAATACCGAGAGCTTAATTCATCTCTCTAAATCTTCAGGGAAACCATCATTTCTCTGACAGAGAGCTGAGCACAACTTAGACCCCATCCTCCTTAAAATCCACATCCTGCCCGCTTCTGTTCACCCCCCTAGATGGTCAGAGAAGCTCTTCTGGAGTCCTTTGATCTCTGCTCCTACGAACGCAGTGCAAGTATGCGTTGGTGAATATCCAGCTTCAAGCTTTTCTGATCCGTAAGACAAGCATTTTGACTTTTAACAAGACAGCTGAGTGAAAGGAAGGCTTTCAGTGAAATCCAATCAATTGCCATTGCAATCCAAGTGAACAACAATTTGAATATAAACGGGGGGTCTATTTAATTTGATTTTAGAGTTTTGCTGGAGTTTTGTCATCACCAGGGAGCAGAGCTCAGGTCTTCTCCTGCCCTCACCGTGTTTCCCCTTGGTGCAGCTGACATGGGCTATCGACAGCCACCTTGCAGGCTGGGGGCCATGGGCGTAGGCAGAATACTCTGAAAACCTGCTCATATTCCATATCCTATCACACCAGAGTACAAAAACCCAGACCTTCATAAATTCTGCATGATGACAGAGAAGAAACTGCAAGAATGCACCCCATGGCTTGCAGAGGACTGGTTTTGTCTCTTTGAAGTAGGACTGTGCTCCACAGATGATAAGGAACAAAGCAACTATGGCCAACATCTGAAGATATTATACCTTTTCTAAATGTGGGCTTGTATGGATTGAGAAACTAAAACTGTACTGGAGAATGTAGGAAAAAGAGGGTTTATTCAGTAGCAACATTTCTACTTTGTTTTGGATAGGAACAGTGGAATAAGGCTCTTGAGAAAACGTTTGTTTTATTTTCTGTGTTGCTTTTTGGAAATAAAATTGGATCAGAGGAAAGTATGTCCTTCATTTCTTAACCCAAATTGTCATCACTCCCAACATACTTTGGATGAGTAAATGATTTGGCTGTTCCTTGCTCAGCTCTTTCTCCACCCCAATGACTCATCTTTAGAACTGACCCATCATTGAAAAGCATCTGGCCTCCGGGATAACATTTTATCTAAGTCCTCAGATTGGAACAGAATTTTCCACACACTGATTCAGACTCCACCAGGACAGTTCTTTACATCTTCTGATCACACCCTGCTCCCCACAGATTTTCTCAAAGGTAAAAACCCAATCCAACAATGATGAAAATCCTGTCAATATTTGAGGGTGACAAAAGTAACATAGACATAAATGTTTAAAAAAAAAAAAAAGTGAAAGATTTGGTTAGATGCACTATTCATGTTGACAAGACACAAAAAGAAACATAATATGGATCCTTAATGTAAATTTTACTTGCTTTCTGCAATAAGTAAATATCAGAAACCAACCAAAAATACTCTAATGGTGTGTTAAGGCCAGCCTTTGAACATCTCATTGCCTTGAGAAAATTTACATTCTGTGCTCAAAAATAATTGCTAGCCTGAATTTTAACATGTCTTGGTCTGTAGACTAACCTATGCAAGTGCTTCAGCTATTGCTGAAAAAAAAAAAAAAATCTAGGAGGGCACTGGAAAAATTAAAGATGGAGAAAGAGACTCCTCAGCCATTACGTCTACCTACCATACCAGCTTCCAAAGTTTATTGACACTGAACCCTTAGGTGCACATGCTGTTTTGCCTCTTATGCAATTGCTATTAGCTTTACAACTATTTTTTTTTCCTTGAATACAGCTGATCAGAAAAGATGTTTCATGCTTATAATATAATTTGTTTTTAAAAAGTATTTCTTGCCTGAACCACTGCCAAATAGCTGATAGTTTTACTTTATAGTTTCATTTAACATTGGCTTTATATTACACAAAGCACACAGAAGAAAATGCATGGAAGTCTTAGGGCAAGATTTTGCTCACCTTCTTCATATACAGGTTTATATTAATCCAGGACAATCCCACTTTGGAAATCTACCATATGCAATCGCATCATTTAATTATAAGATAATTACTGCTTTCAGTGAGAACCCTTTCAGAATAAGATCTGCTCAGCCTGAAAGCCTGGGGGAACAGCAGCAACCAGTTACAGTTTCCCCATTTCATACACCAGTTTGTGCCAGGCCCAGCACAAACCTTGGAATGATTTAAGGAAGAGTCGCCGTTGCCTCCTACCCTGAGAGCCAGCTCTCTGTTTTTCTGTTCCATCCCTTTCCCCCAAAACAGTCTTCCTAAACCTCCTCCATGCACAGAGCCACACTCAGGAACCCAGTTACAAAAGGATTTGAAAACGGTCCTGTTCAAATGTTACATGGTTCCTCTCATCCATTAGCATCGTGATGTTTCCAAAGTCAGTTTTGCTGTCACTGTCATAGCATTAATATTATGATTAATGGCACAACGTTAGATTATAATGTGATGCATCTCCTGGGCTTGTAGAACAACACAGAGGACTTTGTAGATAGGCCTTGAACACATCCTTGATGGCAAACCTTTCTGTAAGACATGACCTTTCCTCTGGAAATAACGCTGCCGCAAACCGATCATCTCACAGGCAGGCAGAACAGGCACAGCCGGTTCATTTACATAACCTCATCCAAGCTCCCTTTCAAACATTTGCATCAGATCAAACCACATTTACAGCATGTGCTTGATACAACCCTTGATGGGACCCTGCATAGCACAGCACCTGTAAGCCCGGATAAGATACATTATCCACGTATTATGGTCAGTCCAAAGATGTAATTTGGTTTTGCTGGTGGCGTTCTGGTAAATCTGCCCATGGTTTGGTGGAGTGGCATCCACCAGGACTGTAAATCATCTGCCACTCTTCAGTGTTTCTAACCACAGTCAGGGCACACATAGTCTCAGCACTGTAGTGACGGCAAACTTCTTGATGGACAGATACTTAACACCTCCTGAAAACTGCCTCCCTTTGGAGTGTCTCAGGTTAGAAGCTCTAAATCTAAATCAAACCATATTAATTTTAAAAATTTAAATATTTTGAAGCATTTTAAAATTTATATTTATTTATTATATTTATTATTATTTTTATTTAAGTCACTTTAAAAGACATTGAGAAAGAGACCAAATCACCAGCGCCCTTTTATATCCTCTGGTTTCCGTGGCTGTGGTTAGAGGAGGTCTGTAGTATCCCAGGAGTACTGTTTTACCACTTAACATTACTTTCCTCTCACCAATAAAAGCTGAATCAGCTTTGATGCTCTGGTCTTAATTGTTACAGCACATTGTGTTCTACAAGATAGAATATGGCACAACTGGTACATAATTAAAAGAAAAACACCGGGACACTCGAAGGACAGGTCGATACAATAAAAGGGAAAGCAAGTAAGCGAGCCACATCTGCTTCTGACAGCCAGACTCTTTGATTAGCCATTAATATATATGATAGGTTTGGAATTGAGTTTGAATAAACAGATAATTGAACAAAAGTCCATCAAAAGGTGCAAGGCACAAATGTAGTCTGCCTCACCAATGGGAACAGGGCTGCAACACATCATATGGCACCTGATCTTTCCAATGCTTTTGGGATGGGTTGACCTTGACTGGACACCAAGATGCCCACCAAGCCAGTCTATCACTGCTCTCCTCAGCAGGACCAGGGCAGGGGCAGGGTGGGGGGAATAAGATGAAAAAAGCCTCATCAGTCAAGATAAAGGCTGTTTAACACAGCAATAGGTAAAGGTCATGAATAGAAGCAAAAGAAAACAAAAGATGTTATTCTCTGCTTCCCATTAGCAGGCAACGTCTGGCCACTCCCCGGGAAGCAGGGCTTCAGTACACCTAGTAGTTGCTCCAGAAGACAAATGTTGTAAATAACAAATACTCCTCCTTCCTCCTCCTTTCTCTTAGTTTTAATTACTGAGCAGACATCATATGGTATGGACTATCCCTGTGGTCACTTTGGGTCAGCTGTCCTGGCTGTGTCCCCTCCCAAGACCTTGCCCACCCCCAGCCTAGCAGTGATGGGGGCGATGCTGGAGAGACAGCCGTGATGCTGTGGGAGCGCTGCTCAGCACCAGCCAAAGCACCCTGTGTTATCAGCACCGCTCCAGCCACCAGCACCAGCTCAGCACTGTGAGGGATGGTAGGGAGAAAACAAGCTCCGTCTCAGCCAGACTCAATACAGATTTCTTTCTGCTGTTACTCATGTCACAGGTTTCAAATAAATCCCTGAAATGGGATGAAAAATTAATTTTTCAGGATTGTTTGCTAACTGAAAACAGAAAACCATGAAGATGGTTCAAATTAATTCAATATTTTGATTTCAGTTCTTTCTTTTCCTTTCCTCCATTTGACTTCTAAGTTTAAGTTAATCCCCCAAATTTCCCAATGTAAGATG
Source organism: Falco naumanni (assembly GCF_017639655.2). Lineage (NCBI taxonomy): Eukaryota > Metazoa > Chordata > Aves > Falconiformes > Falconidae > Falco > Falco naumanni. The sequence goes on from NC_054067.1 coordinate 9,988,805, forward strand.
ATTAATAGTAGGGACATATTTTGACAGGGATATTTTGAGTTCTGAAATTCCATAAAACTGAATTTCTTTCCAAAACATTTTGGATTTGATTGATTGGCATCTCTCAAGGATGTGAAGTGAAACAAAACACTTTATGGAAAACACCTACATCATACTGTCCCCCCTAAAGCTGAGAAAGGTGTCTATGGGACCATGATTCTCCTGCACAGGGATACATAGTGCAGACACCCGTTGGGGACTTCACCCTACCGGGTGGCTGCTGGACACACCGCGCAGCGGGGGGGGAAGCAGCCCAGGAGGTTCCTGCAGTGTGTGGCACTGACCTTCCTGGCACAGCGGGGCAGGGAGCCAGCCGGGGGGATGCCCCGCGGCGCCGGCTGCTTACAGACTGGGAAGGGCTGGAGGGGGATGTGGTGGTCAGAGGCCGCCTTGGGCACGGTGGTCACAAAGTGATCGTTTTCCATTCCTGGGGCAGTAAGGAGGGGGTCAGCAGAACGGCTGCCTCGGGCTTCCAGAGGGCGGACTTTGGCCTGGTCAGGAGCCTGGTCGACAGAGCCCCTTGGGAGGCAGCCCTCAAGGGCCAAGGGCTCCAGGGAGGCTGGACATTCCTCAAGAAGGAAATCTGAAAGGAGCAGGGGCAGGTTATCCCTGTGTGCCGAATGACTGGCCGGCGGGGAGAAGACTGGCCTGGCTGAGCAGAGCTTTGTCTGGAACTCAGGGGGAAAAGGAACGTGTCCAGAGCCGGGCAGGGGCTGGGGAAGGGGCTGGGGCACGAGGCTGATGGGGGGCGGCTGAGGGAATTGGGGGGTGTTGGTCTGGAGAGGAGGAGGCTCAGGGGGGCCCTGACCGCTCTCTGCAGCTCCCTGGCAGGGGCTGTAGGCAGGGGGGTCGGTCTGTTCCCCCAGGTAATGAGTGACAGGAGAAGAGGAAACGGCCTCGAGTTGCACCAGGGGAGTTTTAGATTGGATATTAGGAAAAAATTCTTCACGGAAGGGGTGGTGAAGCATTGGAACAGGCTGCCCAGGGAGGTGATGGAATCACCATCTCTGGAAGTGTTTAAAAAATGCATAGATGTTGTGCTTAAGGACTGTGTGTGATGGACTTGGCAGTCCTGGGTTAACAGTTGGACTTGATGACCTTTTCTGATCTAGATGATTCTATGACACCCACCACCCTGTCCCTGTCCAACACACCAGGAGACAATAGCAGAGATTTTAGGGTATAAGGGAGACGACCAGCAACGCATTCAGTTAAGCAGTAGTTTTGCCCACACCTTTTCTTGGTGATAGACTGGATCAGCCCATCCTCTTTGAGGATCTTCCTTGTCCCTTTACAGGTCTAACCTCATTTCTGATGGGTACTGGAAATGTCCATTTGCATCTGTACCCCTAAAAGCAGTGCTCTGCCAGCCAGCACAACCCCAACCCACCCGTGTGCCGTCTGCATCTGCCGGTCTGTCTCCACATCCCACACACACAACAGCCCCGTGTCCCACAGGTCTTTTATCAAGTCACAACCATGTGCTGCATTTCTCAGCCAAATTTTGCTTCACCTACAGCTTCAAAAAATCATAAAAGAAGACATCTGCAATAGTTTGGGCTCCCTGGCATGACACAATCAGTAATGGCCACTGGCTCCTAACTCATCAGAGTGCACTCCATTTCCATGTAATTGAGAAGCAGACTAAGTTTGCACAGATTATATGGCTGGTTTAATGAAGTTTAGTAAAATGAGCTCATTAATGCAGCTTTCAAAGGAACTTCCATTTTCTACATCGCAAGGCATGATTTTACAATCTTTCAGCACTAACATTAAAATCTCTCCAATTCTGCCATGCTGCCAAATCACAGAGTGCATGTGGAAACTCCAGAAGTTCCTCTAATTGCTTGTAAAATGCAATTGCCATCCTCCAGTTATGTGAGATAGGGCCGCAACTGGCATTTTCCTAACTGTGGATGGGATCTGCTGCTCTTGCTCCTGTTCGTTTGTTTCAGGAATGCAATGAGGAACGAAGAATTTAAAAAAAAAAAATAAAATAGGAAAATCAGAAAGGAACTCCATTTCTAACGACACCATATGCATACACACGCACACTTTCATGTTTAAACACCCCCAGATGAATACTTACCATATGATTTCTAATTTCTATCACACAGTTGTTTTATCACACCATTTGAAATCTTCCAAGGTGGTTTTGCAAAGAGGTGTTTTCTAAGACTGTCAGTGCAGTCCTCCAGAAAAGCAAGCAGGTGCGGCTGCGGAGGGGAGTGTGCGAACTGCTCACCAGAGTGAAATATCTAGTACAAAGATTTCTCATGTCTCTGTAAGATACCCAGAAGTCAATTAACCTGCTTATAGCTCGTCATACAAAAAAAAAACCCAAACCAAATCCATTGTCTTGGACAGTATGGAAAATAATTTTTTCTGCAATCTCAGTGGCGTCATGGCACTTGTGAAGTTGTTGTTATCAAAGAGGAAATGCCCATCTAAATGATAGAATGTGTTATCAGATCATTAGCCCAGGTATCTGCCATATTTTATTTGAAGCATGAAGCCTGCTGGAGGTGGTTAAATCTCTCCAGATGGTTGTTCTAAAATAAAGCCTGCCTAGCTGTATGTAATGTAAATCAAGACAAGGCAGGGAGCTCAACAGTTTTGGAGGTTGCCATTGTAGGGCCTCATATTGTGTCAATATGGAAAACAACAAAGGAAAAAGATGAGGAAAAAGGAAAAGCTTGTATTTGAGAGTTTATTTTCTTGCTGATGGCAAGAAAACAGGTGGACAGAGATGGGTGGCAGTAAGCATGCTCCTAATCTTTTTCTCATTCCTTTTTGCCATAAAACTGGACATTGACACACCTATGTATTAATGCAGAAAATGTCCAGCAATGGCAAGGAGGCCTAACAAGGTTCCTTTGAAAGAAGTGGTGATAAATCAATGGCAAGGAGGCCTAACCAGGTTCCTTTGAAGAAAACGGTGATAATGCTCTAGCTTTAAAAAATTTGAAAGCCACCTGTGAAGAAATTGCATGTGCAGTCTCTGCGTGCCCTTACAGCCACCCAAACACATGGCAGAAGCAAGAGAGAACAACTGGGATGTTCTTCCTTTCCCCTCTTGAAAGTGGAGCAGGCTGTAGGCAGAACTACCTTAATCTCAAGAATGTATCATCCCAAAGCACCTTTTCCTCCAGTTGTATCCCTTAGGAGCCAGGAAACCCAACTGGCAGGGGGAAGGAGTCTTGTTCTGAGGAGAAAAACTTACCAATGGCAAGAACAGAAAAGAGCACTTTTTCTTTTGCATTAAAGAACACAAAGTTCTTTGGCTAAAGTACCGAGGTCAAATGAATAGCCAGTTCACATCGGAAAAGGTAGTAATTATCTTTAGCTCTCCAAATAAGCATCAATCACTGCTTAATTAAGGCCACAGTGTAAATGGGCAGCACTAGACTTCTCTAGAGAGGAAAATCTCATATTGTATATAGACATTTCCTTTTCCTAACATGTGCTTTGGTTTACATCCACGTATAGGGGCTTGGGGTGAAAAATAACATCATTACTGGAAAAGAGTAAACAGCTCACAGAATAATTTCCATGATTTAATACAGCTTCACTTGCTGTTCATAAAGTATATGTAAACAGGTTGTGATTTTCTCCAATTATTCAATTGAATTAACTTGACAATACATATATATATTAACTTGTTTACATTCTTTTATTGTGACAATCAGTTGCACAACACAATATCTGAGATTTAAGCTCTGTTGGTCCATTGGTCATTTTAATCATAGGAAAGTACTTCTATCCCCTCTTTAGATATACTGAGGGTGAGGAATCACCTTTCCTATACCTGTTCAGCACCCACGGCAATTTAGTTCCAATCCATTCTAGAACACACGCATGCTGCCATAACTTGAATTTATGAGGACGAGTATGAAACTGCTATGAATTTAAATTTCACAGTATCCTGGCATTATGGCATGGATCTATGATCATAATAGAAGAATTACAAAGCAAAAAGTAGAAGTTGCCCAAACACTGAAAGGAGCCAATGCCTCCAGTATTCTTACTCCTCTTCATTGGTTGAATGGAATAAAATGTGGCATTGTTGTTAGAAAAAAAACGCAGTCTTTCTCATAAAGAGTCATTCTACCAGTCACTGGAAAGCACACGACAGTCAACCACCATAAAACAAAATAGATTTTAAATTATTCTCCAGTGACCAAGACAACTAACATTTTATTTCCTGAAACATCTTTGACATTTCTGCTTGTTTTTTAGACCGTAGCCATGACATTATTCTCTAATATTTCTCTGATCTCCTAAATTTCAGAGTCATGGAGGGAAAGAGTTGCCCAGCCATCCTAGGTTCTCTTGGGTTTCTGCCAATGGCAGAAAATCAATGAGGATGGAAAGCACAGGACTAAAGATGATTCCCGCTTTGCGTCAACCCCTCAAAAAAAAATAAAGTTCTTCTGTATAATCTTATATGCTTGTTACTCTCACTGCTTCTGCTTAACATCTTTGAATAGATGGTGGAGGAGAAATCAAGAGAGAAAACAGACTACAGTGCTGATGGCATTAAGCCTCAGAGATTAGTTAGAGTTTATCTCAGCACAGATGGTGATCCCCCAGAGGAGACTTGGACCTTGGTGCATCTACGTGTTATGCAAACACAGAACAGAGATGGTGACTGTCCCACAGGGGTTTCAGTCTGAGTAATCGCTTTCTGTACAATTACCCTCATTCAAGTTCATTTGTAGCTTAAAGCGTTGTTCAGCATGAACTAGAACATCGGTCTGCGCTTCCATGTAGTGATGAACAGAATCCTTAGTTTGCTGATTACGTTATTACCGATACCATTACTATTACTGTTATTTCACTAGATTAAAAAGGCTAAGGGAGATGGGGATTGGCAGGAAGGTCACTCTTGATCTGGATGTTCCCAGCTGTAATTCAGCACAAGCAGGCTACTGCTGTAATTGCAGACAACACTGTTCAGGAACAGTAGAGTAGGTAGAAATAAATGGTGATTTCCAGCTGGAAAACCTCAGCTGGGCATTTGGGGCTGGACTGTATCTGCTTCATGCCAAACTGGGTGAACATTGCCTGTGACCTTGCTGTGACCGTGGCCCGCTCTTCCCATTGAAATGGGAACCTCCCCTCCTTGCACAATATAAAACTAACCTGAGAGGAGGTTCCAAGTTTTCACCTCATTAGCCATTCTGGTGGAAAGCAGCTGTATAAAGAAATACATATGAAATCCAGGTGTGAAAGATTTTAGTGTTATATGGCAGTTTCTAACTAAGCATTCATCATGCATGAAAATTGCAATTTCAAGATTGCTACCAAACCAAACAAAATGGAACATCTTTGAGTGTGTGCATTTTAATAGCCAACACTTGTGGAAAATGTTGGCAATGTTTTTGAGAGAATGGACAATTTTCTTTAAGTCCCAGGTTTCTCTTCTCTCTCAGCTTCTTCTTCTATTGCTCTCTTTCTATTCAGCACTAATTTGCTGATTTGCAGTCCCCAAAGACATGTGTTTTCTCTTCTTATTTGACTCCAATTTTGGCTGGACATCAATCCAAAGCCTGTGTGTTCTCTGCTCAGAGATTCATTATTAAGTACATTCTAGTGGTTCTTGCATCCTGCCTTTTATTTTCCCAGGCCTAAATCCACAGAGGGACTAATGAGCCTGAAGTGGAACATGGGTGGAATGTAGGTATTTACGTAGAAGAGCATAATTCCTAAAATGTCCTACATAAAGCCTAGCTGGATTCTCCAGATATCTAAATTTGCATTTCTAAAGTCTGTAGGCATTTAACTTGCCTGTCAAGAAGTGTTGCCCTCCCAGAACAGCACAGTAGGTCAGTGCCTCACCTGCTCAGGGGCTCTCCAATTTGTCAAGCCACAGTCCAAATCACTGCAGGAGCCGGAGCCAGACACCCAAAGCAAGTTTAGCATGCACAGATGTGAATGAGTTGCACACAAAAGCCCAGCAGTGAGGGAACCTTTCATTTAGCTGGGTGGTGGTGTCCATCTTGTCTATATCGACACCAGCTCTGCTCAGTCTTTTACAAAATATGTAGGAGGTCTCGGCTAAAATGCCTTTCAGGAAAGGGAGTTTAAAACCCTCTCTCCCATCTTGTAAGAGTACAAGTGGCTCTTCTGGGTTCTGGGGCTCACCACTCTTAAAACTGAAGTTGCAGCTCTGTGCAGGAAAACATTTCCAACTCCCTGTTCCAAAGAAAACTACAACATGCATGACTCAGATGCCCTAAACTGGGGTAGGACTTATAGTCTGCACTCCCAAAATTTTTCAGACATTTTACATTAGATTATCTTTGGACAGGATAGACAAAAATATATACAGGACTTGCCTGAAGCTTGGAGTGCTTTGCATCACCTTAGGGATCTAAGACATACTCTTTGCAGTCTTGGTTGAGGACTGGCATAAGTAGCTTTTGCTCAACGAACACTTCTGAGGCGCCCGTCTTTGCCCACACAAAGCAGTTTAAAGCCTTTAATTCAGACTCACAGCTTCCACAGATAGTCAGGCTCTCGAAAGCTAGGTGCAATGGTGACAGGCATCCAAGACCAATCCCATTTATAGAGCTAGCCTTCAGCAGTTTCCTTCTTCAAGTGAAGAGTCTTTTTAGTGTTTTCAATCTACAGATCAAAAAGCAAAATGTAAATACTCTCTCTCTCCCTGTATAAGATGGACAGGAACCTCACTGGAAAACAACAGGCACTATGTGTCCATCATCACATGGGCAGGAGCATCTGCGTCTGGTTCCTGAGCAGAGATGCTTTAGGGTGCAAGGACTGCACAGAAACTCCAAAATGTTTTGAGCAGATGCCTGCCTGATCTATATGCTTTGGTGACTGGGAAATTGAACTATACGGCATGCATCCCAGCAGACAAGGACAGATACAGCCAGGATATTCATTAATGCTTCCCCTAAGAATATGACATAAAATAGAAAATTAGTAAATTGCCCTCTGACACAGTGTTAAGTCCTAAGTATTCAATCCACGCATTTTAGGAGCTTGTTGACAAGCTGGAAATGATTCAAAAACACTTTTGCAAAGATTTCAAGACCACAGAACCCATCCTGCAGTTGGAGTCTCCAGAAACTCCCACTGTTTGTTATGCCAGAGAAGGTCAATGGGTGATTGAACTCATGGTCTGTAAGTAAGGAAGAATAATCCTTATTAGGAAAGAGGCATTAGTGAAAACTCAGAAATTAGGGGTTTGTGTAGAGAGGAAAGAAGCTTTCATACTTTCATATTTCTGGTAATAAATAGTGATGATAATGGAGTGATACAAATATATATCCACAGTTGGAATGAATTCCTTGGCACTTGAATTCTTTAAATATAGATTGTCTGCTCTCTGGGATGTGCTCTCAGACAGTATGAGAGCAAAGACTGGACACAGAAATGCATGGGGGCATGTCTATGGCTCTGTGGTGCCAGTAATCTTAAGGTCATCAGAATGGTTCAAGCTATTTTTAGAACCTATGCATCTTTTGGGAGAAATTCTCAATTATTTGCACCACTATGCAGTTTTTTTTTTTTTTTCTGTCACAGTTTTACTCTGAATCTTTCAATGAAACATGTGATTTTCCATCTCATTCTCCGAGACTCTTTTTGGCAGGGATTTTCAGAGGTTTTTTTATCCTCTAAGGATGTCAGAAGGTTCTGTATTTTGTCAAACTTTGTGGTAAATAACTCAAACATTTACTTTCTTATTTCTCTGGCTGCTTCACAGAGAGAGTGCAGGACCTTTTCTCCAAGTCTGTATATCATGTCCTGGATCTGTAAGGTGGTACTAGGAATAATCTGAATGGTTTCTAGGACACTGAACATAATTTCAATGAGTAAGACTGGTAAAGTCATTAGTGGCTACACATAGACACTGTGGTGGTCAAACAGTCGTTCTGTGCTCAGGATTTCTGTTCTACTGCCTGTCTCTGGTGTTGACCATATGTACCCTGCTTGGACAGCCATCACCTCTGGCTACTTTTATCACCACTCTGGTAGTGTGATACCTGCCACTTCTGTGATACTAATTACACACGTGCTGTTCAGTTATGCGACAGAGATCATACAAACAAACAAACAAAACACCACTGTAACGATTAAGGGGAACACCAGTGATGACTTAAGAGAAGACAGAAATCTGTGTTACAGCGTGCATCGTTTGTCCCCACAATTCCTGTTTCAGAGCCACAATTGCAAGTACCAATGCATCAGCTCCTGAGCAAGAAACACTGCACTTTCAAATGACTCGGCAAAGCAGTAATGAAGAGAAAATTTAATTTATTTCAATTAAGGAGGTTTATGAGTTATTACTTACAAACTTTGCTAGCAACCATGAGTGACTGCCACTATATGGGGGTTTTTTTGAACTCCAGCTGAGCCACAGAAGCAGAGGGTTGTGAAAAGCTACCTGACTGATGTGTTGAGCTCCTGGATTTCTACCATGCTAGGACTGAGTGATCTTACAGCTTAGTAATGACAGGAATGATTACCTCTCAGGATGGATGTAATGCTACATTTCAGGGCTTAGGTGCATAACTGCTTTCCTCTTATTATATCTCCCTTTTGTACTCGATGTATTCTAGTCAATGGCACTGTAATTTCCCAAGCAACTCCTGCTTTCATAAGGAGCCCTCCTAATGACTCTGCCTTCCCTCATTTTCTCCTCAACAAAATGAATAGCTTCCCTGCCCTAAGCAAAGCCTGTTTTTATTTTCCCTCCTTTACTTTTGTGCTTGCTGTGATGGACCTTAAAGATCTGGCCATTTTCAAGAGTTAATGAATGCAATGCTGAGGAAAAGCTCCATGCCATTCAGCGGGGGGTGCTGCAATACCACAGCTACCCATGGGACCCTGGTGCTGGGCTCCAGGCTCTGCTGCCTGCACCACATTGCCCTAGTAGCAACTGGGTATTACTGGGAAGAATGAGCCAACATGCGAGTGGCTAATTTCTGGCCCCTCTGCCTAATCACAGCATGCTGTGAGGAATTTAAGCAGAGCATCGGACACGTGGGCTCCAAGGCAGGAGAGGGGTGTAATCTGCAGACCCCTGTAAACTGAGATGAGTAAGATACAGAGCACAGTCACCACCCCAAACCTAAACACAAACTCTGCGTAAAAGCTGGAGTTATTTCAGACTTACGTCAGTCACCTGGCATGAAACACCCCCTACCTCGGCCGTCCTCCAGCATCAGAGATTTCAAATACACTAATACTGCCTCTTCATTATTTTTTTGTTGTTGTTATTTTAAATGTTGACTTCAGAAAGTAATTCCCATGCTGATTCTCTACAGATATTTATCAGATACAAAAGGTAGTATCAGACCTACAAGTGCTGACAGCTCCCTCTGTACCAGGCTGGTTTGCCCTTGTTTGGTAAGGTATGCAAGATGTATTCCTTGAGCCACTTGTTATACAAGGCAGGTATTGAAAGGCAGTCAGCATTCCTGGATACCTTCATGATGATGAGGGAAATCCTCCAAGCCATAGAAGCCAGACGGTGGAAATCAAGCATTTTACTCACCATTGCACCGTTGCATCTTCAAAGATCTCCTCTCCTTTATTTTACAGCACTTCATTATTCTCTCTTTTTCTCTATCATGCAAATCCATAGGATGCGATAGCTGCTATTTTCTTCCCCTGTTCCCCTCTGCTAATCGTTATTTCCTTCCAGCAAGTAACATTTTCAAAATGCTAGTATTTATTTTGTATTTACCAGTTTTTCCTTTTTTAAACATATGTCCAAATAAAGAAGCTGACAGTATAAATGACACTTGCAGCCTCATTTTTGCATTCGCTTCATGCAGAACATATTCATACTCACGGCACACTTACTAAAGCACAATATCCCTTTAAATCACTCTGAACATAATATCTTTAAAGCACTGATTAAGTAGTTGCCCCTATCAATGTAACTACTGCCTGCTAAGTGTGCTGTTAAATCAGCAGCTCATCAAATGGTCTGATGCTAGGATGTAACAAGTTTCTGATGGAGTTGTGCTCCTTCAAAGAACAAGCATTTTTTTCATCACCCTCTTAGTCACCTAATTTGACTGAGATCTAAGATCCTAATGCATCAATCTTGTTAATTCTCTTGCCAGTACATAAGAAATTGAAGCAATAAACCACAACCTGTTTGTAGTGGTGTTAACATTATTATGTAGTACACCAGCTGACAGGAGCACCGCTTTTCCATTAAACTTCAGCCAATACAACAAGCCTGTAGCTCTTGGGAGTGTCTATCTTGTCATGTCTTTTTTCTTTTCTTCTTCTTTCTAAACCACTGATGACTCACCCAAAGCGCTGACCTTACATTCACTCTGCTAGCGCTGGGTTTTGCATCGTAAACCACTGACACGGTCTCTCATTTCTATTGTACTTTCTCTTTAAGTGATGCTATCATTTATGTATCAGTAATGTTAGGACTCCAATTCAAACCAGCAGGTGCTAAACATTCCAGAAGAACTGTCAAAAAAATTTCTAATGGGGTTAAAAAATATTTTCCCTCTAATCTGACTCCTCTAAATGGTTGAACCTTTTTTGTTTAAACATAAAAAAAAAAAAAAAAGAAAGAAAGGAAAAAAAAAGAACTAACTCAGGCAAATAGCATCTGTTTCAAAATGTCAGCCATAAAGCTGAAGTTTGGCAAAGTTGTATATACAACTATAAATATAACACAGCATATAATAACACGCAGTGTTGAGGAACTGTAAGCATCACTGATAACAGCTCACCCTTGACAAACTAGCTTAATCATAAAGAAAGAAGTTTGATCTCAAAACTGGACACAAAAAGCTAATGTAAGCAAAGTGCTCTGTAAAAGCCCCCATGAAAAGTATACAGAATGAAAACCATAAGACAGGATTTTAATGGAAGCTTTTTCTGAATAAAGGCTACAGCATTCCAGCTCTCAGGAGTCACAGTGGTGCTGGTGCATGGGAAAAGGGAGAGAGGGAGTTCTGAGGGCTTTTATTTTCACCTCCCACATTCAGGGCAAAAACTGAGTTGTTTCTTTCTGCAACCCGGTTTTCCCATCTCTAATTATAGTGCATTGTTTCCTTCCAGAAAAAAAAAACCAAAAAAACAAAACAAAAAAACCCCAGAAACAAAAACCCAACAACCCTACACCCTTTTTCATTTGCCAGAACATGCGTATTCCCCATTGGTGGTTGTTAGAGATACCCTACTAGTATATAACTTTCCATGTGAGGGCTGCCATGGTAACACAATTTACTGTATACCAGGGTTAATATGTGCATAGACACAGAATAATGTGCAGACACACAAATTACTGCTTCCCTATGGACTGCTGCTTCTGGCACTGATTTTGTTGCTGTTGTTGGACACATGCTTTATACATTAAAGGCAGAAAAAAAACTCTTTGCATTTGATCTTGTATGCTGACTGTTAGGATATATAACAGAAATGTGTTCTTTACACTTGGAGGGAGAAGAGGTTGCAAAATCACAAATGCATTTATGCTCCTGAAAATGCTACATGCAAGTGACGTAAATTCTGAACTGATCTCCAGGCATTTTTACATATGGCAAACAAACAGGCGACTGTTTGTTAAAGGTCGAGTCCACTCGCAATGGCAAAAAGTTCTTTCTTCTAAATAAGGAAAGTATCATTTTGAAAAATAAATGAATGAGGCAAAATAAAAGCTTTGCAAAATAGCAATGGGATTTCCTACTCTGCAGCTGTGTGCTATTACCAGCTATAGTATATCACTCAAATGCTGCTTTTAAAGGGGTAACTGTCAGCCTACAGGGATTAAGATTGAGAATTTGCAATTCATCATCTTTATTTGGAAGTCTGGTAGCTTGCCTGCCCAAATTAAATACTTTCTTTATCACAAGTATACTTTTCAATTAGTTAGAAACATGGACTGCATTTGATTTCAATAAATAAACAAATTATGAACTCTTGAATCTTTATTAATTTAAATCAACAGTTTAAAATTCCGTTTTGCAAAGTACATGACACTCTGAGATATCTTAATATAATTACACCAACCTACTTTTCCGATTGTCAGAGTCTCAAACGTTGACTCAATTGCTTCAAATACAGCGCACTTTACGCAGGCTGCTGGCATCAAGGTCCTTGAGGATTTTGCCACAGAAATTTCGCTAAGGGTGACACTGAAAGCAGAATCAGCCCCACACATTTCCACCCTCTTTCTTTTTTGTCTCCTGAGTGCAGATTTGCAGCTAGGGGTAATGTTAGTTTTTCTGTTTAAAAGGTTACCATAATTTGCAGAAGTGGATTTGCAACCAGAATAAACTTGAACTCTCACTGCTGCTTTCAGCACTGTTTACAGCATTCAGGCAAGAGAAGTGGGGGTGGAGGGAACGTGCGTGAATTAAGAAACTACCGCTTTTAACACAGGTTAGCTGACCTACACATAGGCAGGGAAAAACAAACACAGTGGAGACTGAAGGAGCGGACCCTGTTGCTTTAGATTACAGCCATTGATGCAATCACTGAAATTCTGGCTCAGCTGTCTCCACTGCAAGACCAGCTCATGCATTTGACACACGTTCAACTCACTTTTATATGTGAACGTAGGTGCACACACAGGTACTCATTTACATAGGTGCAGAGGCATGTTTACGCATTCATATATGTTTTTAGGTCCTGGACTCCACAGACCAGGTTCAGTTGCGGTAGGTATCACACATATGAGAGGAGAACATGCTCCCAGCAAAGGCTTGAGAAGGTACAGAGAGTAGCAGTGCCCTTGATTTAATTCGGCACCATGCGTCTAAGATGGTTTTTGACATTACTGGCTGAGCAGTGTGGCTAATAATGAAAATTAACACAGTACAAACTTCTCATCTGACTGCATGTCTTCTGGAGAATGAGTTGAAAGCTTTGACAGTCCTAGGAACCTTTTGGAAATGGTGGTTTGCAAAGTTTCCATGGGCTTTACGAGAGATTGTAAGATTTCCAGGGGTGCAAGACAGCATACCATGCATCACCACGACCTCTTGCAGACAAGCCCCTCATGGGTGCTCAGCAGCTCTATGGGTGTGGGTGTTCACTGTCAGCCCAAGGCATGCTAATTCAGGTTCAGTATTGTGCTGGCTATAGCTGCACGGTTTTCATGACAGATGGGGTCTTAAAAGTATAAATACCTTTTCCTTTGAGGAGGATTTAGTGTTTCTGGAAACTTCACCCCTAATTCCTACTTCATGGTCATATAGGCCTGCTTCCAACCCTGTGGCTAGACAACAGCTCCTACAAATTCCCCCACGAAGCTCTTTACTATCCCTGAATTCTCCCAGCCCCAGGCTCCTGAGGAGATCACAAGCCCCTTTGTTTTCAGCACTGGATTCTCCATTAAAGCCATGAACACTAACGGCTTGAACTCCAGTTAATGAAACATAACCACACAACTGGAGGTATTCAGCTACCGGCACGGAGGAGAGAAGAAATAAATCCAGATAAAATGAATAAGTGCTATATTGCAGCGGCTAAATGACTAAACCAGCAAGGACTAACTGCACATCAGGCTGTTCTTCCTTTAGTGAAAGGGAATCTCCTTTGGTAACCATAAACACAGAGAAAAGCACACATAGGACGCGACGTATTATTCGCCAGCTATAATCGTTTCCTGTCAAAAATGGACAAACAGGCAAAAGTCATTAGTCTGACTCTTCTCCCTGGGTTTTACCAAGCAGGTAGAAACTTAACGCCAGAGGTCAAGCACAAAGTGCTCCAGCCTGCCCAAGGAAACGGGCAAAACAAGAGGCCACTCCAGGCGACGCGGGGTGCCCCAGCCTGGCACTCACGCAGGGCGCTCAGCCCGCCGCCACCAAACCTGTGCTGCACCCACAGCCCCCACCAACCTACACCCTCAGGGGACACTCTAGTGGTCTTTCAGTGACTGGGTCAGGCCCCAAAAGTGTTCCCAGCTCACAGCCCCTCGGTGCAGCCCGGCTACCGGGGCAGGCTTCCCTGCGCAACGCTGCGGCTGGAGGTACAAGACACCTGCCAGGGTTAGTATATTGACTTGCAGCAGTTGGGAATACCGTTAATCTAAACCACATACAAAGAGTTTTGTCCTTTGTAGGTCTCCAAGTGTTAGGTAGCATTCAGCCTTAATAAAAGGCCATCACATTTAACTGTGCCTTTGTAACTTATACATCATACAAGAGCACAATTTGTTCCCTTTTTGCTTACGTGTAACATGACACGATACTCATCTTCAAATAAGGAGCAATAGCAAGTTCATCTATGGTTTTACAAAATAACATTTTTCCTTTGTCTGACACCAGCCCCCCAAAACAAATCAGAACCCAAACCAACAAGCTGACAGATCAGTTCAAACAAAGTCTTATTTTGGAGTGCAACAATTGGTTGCTAACCCTTAATCTAGTTGAAAGTTTACAGATACCACAGAGAAAGCAGGTTCATTCTTCCTTTTCAGTGTACAGAAAAATAATATGGTGACTCCATTCTATTAATTACAAACAAAAATAATTGAAAAGTGTGTGCTCTCTCTATTTTATTTCACAGGAGAAATATACTCAAATGCATCAAGAAGCCTTACATATGATGGATAGTTCTGGACTGAAATTCTTTATTGGCATGATCTAACATTCACTAGGCATTTCAAGAGAAATTCCCTGCTGGCCTTACTTGGCAGTGGCTATGGTCATGTTTTGTCCAGGTCGTGCCAACTTCTCCCTGGGCATCCCCCAGGAATGGCAATGGCTATGCTGGGGCGTGCGGTGCCAGTCCTTCTACTGGCCACATTCAAAGCTGACAGAAATAGACCAATTTGTATTTTTAACTTAATTTGCAGTTTAAAATTAATTCTTTTTTTTTTTCCCTCCTGCTGTGTTTTTCAAAACTCTTTGTGTTAATTTCTCTAGGATTTATGAAATACTGCACTAAGACAGGAGGCTTTTCAGGGCATCTCTGCTGTATATGGTAATGCATGTGTCTACCTGCAGACACGTTGCTCTGTGGTTCATTGAAAAACTGAAACAAATGCATTGAACATATTTCTGATTGACAATGATTATTCATTTTCCCCTTTTTTCCATATTCATAGAGTTTTCTCTAAAAAGAACACCCCATCATCCTTCACCAGTAAAAGAAGAGCTTTCCCCTGCAAAGTCATGATCCAAGAAACTATTAAACATCAGGATGGCTTTGGTGCCATTCAGTTCAAGGTTATGAAATGATATGTGCAGTACCTGATTTTTTGTTGTGATGTATATCACCTCAGAGAGATAACGGAAAGTATTTCTGCAGTTGCGCAGCCTAATCATAGAGAAAAGCTTTCACAAAACAGGCAAGTGACTTCAAAATAAAAACCAAATTCAAAACTCGTTAAACCCAGCACCAGTTCCTAGGGAAAAAGAAAAAAAAAAAGAAGAAAAAAAGAAAAGCACACTTTCTCTACTATGTGGCTATTGTACCTATTCATCCAATTTTTGAGTGTTTTAAAATGGTTTAAATATAACGTGCAAGTTACATTTCCAAGCTGTGTTTCAGGAAAGGCCTTTTCAGTGTGTCCTCATGGAAAAATCATGCCACGGTTTAAGTGGTGACATTTCAGAAAGCAGGGAAGTTGCACAGTATGAAATTGTCTGACTATGGAAGAGATGAATATGCTATTTACTATGATAAGTACTAGTTATGTCCAATAATTCAGAATTTACTCTTTAATACGTGCAAGGGGAATGCAAGCTACGTAAGTTGCAATTAAATGCACCTTAGGCTATTGAAGTGATGAAGAAATAGTAGGAAAACTATAAAAGAGATCTTACAAGTGAGCTATGAGAGAGGCAAAAAAGCAGCTCAGTTTTATGACAGACATTGTTAGGTGGATCGGAAAGCACAGACACATTGCAGAGCTCAGGTTCTGCAAGAATAAGGCAATGAGTTATAGACCAGCAAACAGACTGGTCAATATTATTTCCAAAAGTATAAACTACACTCTCACAATTTCTTCTAGGACTATTGAGAAGAGGCCAAAACCCAGTTTTAGGCTGATATTACAACAATGATTCTCATGCAAAAATTGACTCATTTTCTCCAGAAAATTAAATGTTTCGTACTGAAAGTCTATTTAGTGAGGGACTCCAGTTGAATACCACTTGGGTCTGTACTCCCTCGTGTAAATCTTACAGACTGGCACGAAAGGTTGTGAGAGTCCATAGAAAGCAAGAGCTGCACAGGAGCACGCCAATGGAAAGCAGAACCACCCCAGCAGCAATGCTTGAGTCTTCCAGCTCTCTACTCACTCACAAAAGGAAACCCAATTACATTTACTGACTACACCAAAACAAAGATTACAAGAAATTCTGCTTAGAAATGTGTAGATCTTCCCCAAAGTCATACTGGAACAAATGATAGTTTGAGGTTTCGGTTTAAGTATGCACATTTGCAAACTTGCCCACACTTACAGCCAGTGATTGCCCAGATTCTCACTCTTCTACAAAAAGATGCAAGACACGCTAAGCCAAGAAAAATAAGCTTGCCTGTGAGCCCCAACTCTGCTGCATGGGTACAAAACCCTCAGAAACTGAATAAATAGCATCACTTCAGAGTTATGCTACGGCAAGATCAGTCTGAGTCCAGGCTGATGTGGCTTTTGAAGGAAACCTGGTTTACAGTCATTATTTTTAATGACTATACCTGAATTAATTCCAAGTGTTTGCAAAAGAAGCCTATCTGTGGATTTCAAAGAACACCAAAAGCAGGTGATGGAACAGCATAGGTTTTTATGTCATTCACATACTCTTACCTACTTGAATTTTCTACAGACATGAGGAGAGGGCAAAAATGTCAACAGGTACCTACACTTCAGTGGCTCTTAGTTTTACAGCATCCATAAAACTTTCTTACTTCACACCATCTCACTGCCTATTAGGCTGGTGATCTGAGCATTTGCCATTATTGTATTTGACCGTAGTGTAGAAGAGAGAGCAGGATCCATTAAATATGCATATGTAAACTCCTATATAAATATCAGATTCCTGATTCAGTGTACCTGAACTTAAATGGTACTAAATACTTCCTTTTGACATAAAAACATGGTACTGAATTTTGAGAAACTCACTTTCCAAGCCATGTGTCTTGGTAACAACTGGAAGTTATGCATCTCAGCTCCACAACTGTTGAGAATAAAAACAGAGAACAAAGCCTCTGTGTAAAACAGGATATAGCCAGATCACAGATTAAAATAAAGTGATTAAAACACCAAGAGAATGTAAAGCTTTTCCTTATTCATTACTACATTATGCAAACTGTAAGCATCCAAGTACTGCATGGTCGCCAATAATAAATAATGATGAGAGATTCAGTTTTCAAGTTGTATACAATACTGAAAATTCAGCTAATAATTTTGCACCTGTGTACTATAATTACATGTTTCCTCTTAAATTTTAATGTAATTAATTAACATACTATTAGCATATTTTTATTTAAGGAATAGAAGAAAGGTTATGTTTTGCTTCTTTTAGATTGGGAGGAGAGACACTTTACTATGAAACAGGATTTCTGTTGAACTCTTATGGAAAAATACTGTCTATATCACAACCGGTTCAAAAAGAAAGTGATGATTTTAACAAATATCACTCCAGTAAGGACTGTTATCAAGATTTCCATTACTTTTGTCTACTTGGTGACTATATAGTTACAAATTATTCATTGTCATGGTTTTGGCTTATAGAGTTAATTTTCTTCTCAGCTGGTATAATGCTGTGTGTATTTTGGATTTAGGACGAAAATAATGTTGATAACACACCAATCTCTTTAGCTGTTGCTAAGTAATGTTTATACTCAGTTAAGGACTTGCCAGCTTCTCAGGCCCTGCCAGCCAGAAGGCTGGAGGAGCACAAGGAATTGGGAGGGGACACAGAGAGGGCAGCTGACTGAAACTAGCCAAAGGGATATTCCATACCATAGAGCATTGTGCTCAGTATATAAAGCTGGGGGAAGAAGGAAATGGGGGATATTTGGAGTTTGTCTTCCCAAACATGCATCATGCATGCTGGAGCCCTGCTCTCCTGGGCATGGCTGAGCACCTGCCTGCCCATGGGAAGTGCTGAATGAACGTCTGGCTTTGCTTTGCTTGTATGCATGGCTCTGGCTTTACCTGTTAAACTGTCTTTATCTCAGCCCGTGAGTTTTCTCACTTCTACCCTTCCAATTTGCTCCCCCATCGCAATGGGGGAGAGTGAGGGGGCAGCTGCGTGGGACTTAGCTGCTGGCTGGGGTTAAGCCACAACATTTATATACCTGCAACTACATTCATAAAGCTTCAGCATGCACTGACTGTTTTCCAACAACAGTTTAGATTGCATAGAATAAATTATAAATGTAACATTCATTAGTTAACAGACTCACAGTATCACCACCAACAGTGTTAAAAGAAACTTCATGAAGTTTCATCATGAGATACAGCACAGTAGCATAAAGAAAACAGAGGTATTTCATTACCAACTGAAAAACTGTTGAAATATAACTGATACATTTGTCAAGGTTTGCATGCTAGAAATAGTCTTCTCATTTATTTTCTTTAGCTATAGTTAATGGTTACAGTAAAGAGAAGTTGAGTGGCATTTCAAAGAAGAGGAGGGATCATTAGAAATAATAAGTTGCGCTTCAGATAGCAGTGAAAGCTAGCATTCAAGCTTAATTTGTAAAAGCATTTAAGAGACTGGATGGTGCTTAGAAACAAAGGCAAAATACATTAATGTCCGGAAGCTGAATGCATTATAGACAGTCAATTTAAAAGCCCAACTCCCATCGCTTCCTCCTAGTGGAGCTGATAAGAAAGAAATACTGCAGTATCATGGACTCATAAAACTCTGGTTGTAGATCTGTAAACCCAAATGCTTACCTTCCAGAGCCCACGAAGGAAAGAGAGGATTGTATTTGAAAGGCTCATGCGGAGTAAGTTCAGTAGCACCTTCCACAACGGACTGCTCTGCTCTTTGCTGGGTTCTGCTTCAGTGTCAGAACTGATAAACAGATGGTGAAAACTATTGTTCTGCTACAGATTTTTTCTGCAATATTATTTTTCTTTATGTATTTCTACAGATTTTTTCCTACGGCATGCTTCTGTCTTCCACTTATTTCTCCTGTTCCATTTGTTTAATCTATAAGGGTGAGGGAAAAAATGAGGAGAGGCAACACATGGCCAGCAGTGGTTTATTGAGAAAAATGTATCAGAGAAAAGAAAAATAAAATAAAAATATTGGGTAATAGTTTCAGTATATTGAAATCCATGATCATGTTTTCCTCTCTCTAGCAAGTGTTCCAAAGGTTTGTCCAGTTCTCAGGAAAACTCCCTCAAATGCCCATGAATTTATGGCTCTTTTTGAAGATCTTAATGCCCAGTGGAATACAGATACCATGGAAAATCATGACTACAGAGGAAAAAACAAGCAGTCTTTCAGTCTCCTCAGGGTTACTTACTTGGAAGACTGAATTAATTTGTCCTCTCTATCCACAAAGATGCAGTGAAAGAGGAGTACATGAAATTTGCTGGAACTCATTCAAAACATGCAGTTCCATTTCTAGGCCATATGCCCTGAAAATCACTTAGGCAATTTTCTTATATGTAAAAGGGGTTGAATTAAACCAATCTTTTCCCTGAAGACATTGTAAGGTTAAACACAATAGTATTTTCATTTTAAAAAATACGTCATGCATAGAGAAAACATTGTTCTTTTCCTGCAAAATAGTGCATTTTTATTGTGACTAGGAGTCAGGGGTGGTGGTGGTGTGGAGAGTGCAGCCAGAGTAATCTTCTATTGATAGTTGTGCTTATCCCATAAAATTTCATGAGTAACACTTTTCTCCTTGATTAATATAGCCCCAAAGGCCTTTGTTTCAAATATTATTTCTAATTATTCATGGTTTGTAAATGCAATCACAAATAAAGATGAGAGGAAAGCAGTCTTACTGCTTAATGAATTGGATGGAACTACCAAACTTTAAAGATGTAAAGAAATGGATATGAACACTCATATCTCCAGTCTAACAATTAGATTGTCAGAGGTAGGATTTTCTTTTGCTTAGTAATAAATTTGCGCGAGTCGCTTTAAGTACAGTGTCTTTACTCACAGTGAGCAGAACAAAAGATTAAAAAGAAAAATGATGTGAAAAATAGAGGTGAAGGTGCTTATTTTCTGTTGACTTTTCCTATTAATTCTGTACAAGATGAATGCTTGCCAGAAACCCCACCAAGATATGTGAGGGTGAAATCCAGGCTAGGTCTTGGGTTACAACTACTACTGGGTATTTGCACACCAGCACAGCAGGTCTAACTTCCCTCTTTGTGAAGAATTAAAGGCTAGTTAAATCCCTGGCCTTTCCCTGTGTAGATTGAAATGTGCCATTTTGGACACCCTGTGCCCAAATTCCATGATGCAAGGAAAAGACAAATTCAAGACAGAGCAACCTACAATTGTCCACATGGAGAAACTCCAGATATTAATTATGCAGAACCCAACTGATGTAAAATATAAAGGGATGGATTTCCAAAACCTAGGTAGATTCTCAACTCTATTGTAATGGCAACAATTTGCAGATATCTGATCAGGCTTTATAGAGTGAGGTACTGCCAAGCAAGGTAGTAGGAATTCAAGCAACGTATGAAAGCTTTCATATTGTCACAGCCTGGTGACGTTTTTTAGTTCACAGAAAAAAACCCTGCCACCTGGTGTTAGAGCATGACGCTATGTTTCAGGCGCAGCCCACTGTAAGGTTCTTGCTAAGCCAGAAAAGTGGTGATGTGCTTTAACACTTGTTTCATTGGAGGATGGAACAGCATGGAGGATTTTCCTTAAGTACATCCACAAAGCTGTATTGGAAGATTAAAATATTATATTTTTTTTTAAATAAAGAACCTACAAAGCTTGCCGTGCCCATGTCCTTAGACCATCATAGCTGTAATTCTACCAGATCTAGCAACATTGTTGATTTAAAAAATAAATAAATAAATAAATTGTGCAGGAGTGTTACTTTGATTATAATGTGCTCATGTTTCCCATGTTCTTTAATGTGGACCAGTTTCTGAAAGTATCTGTAAACTAGAACTCCTTGTGCAACTACTGGCTTGTCTGGATTTAGCCACACTTGAACATCATCACACTTTACTCAGCTTTCAGCGTGTTGCAAAGAGAAAAACAGATACTTTAAGGGAAGGCTTAAGAAAACGCCAGGCAGCCATAGTCATAGATACCAAAGTGAGATATGCTATATTAGGGTCCTGCCAACTGAGCACTAAAGCAACAGACACACACATTTACAACATGAAATACATTTCAGTTCTAAAGCAAAACGAAAGCCTTCGCTCTTCTGTTACTCCACCAAGTTTTACACCAGAGCAACTGCATCTGCTTCTGAATGACCCACACTTTTGTCCGAACATGATCTGGCCCTAAAATGCAAAGAGAAGTTAAACAATACGTGGGGGAAAGGAACGCCCAGGCAGCCAACACCTCCACAACTGCCTTTGAATACTAAACAATGCACAGCAGAAACTAGAATATTCCCTGTTTGTCTTTAATCACTGAGCACCGCTTTTTAAAATTTAAATTCGTGCCTTTGAGTCAGTTTTTGTTGCCAAAAGCAACAGGTCTTAACAGATATAGTGTGAAACCTATTGTTTAGAACTGGCACTAACTGTTCTTCCTCCCTCTGTAGCAGTAGGGAGTTTTTCCAGGTATGTGGGAGGCAAGCTGCTTGGAGCCATTATATGGCTTGTTCTCTGCATGATCTCCTTCATTAAATAATCTTTTAATGCAACATTAATAGTAATTGCAAGATTACAGTTCAAAATATTTGATAACATCACACTATGCAGTTGAAAAGCTACCGATCTCTTCTCTAAAGCTGGCTGTGGGGGGCAAGCCTGCTGTGAAACACCACCAGTCCCTTGAACTGAAAGCATTGCAATTCCCTTTGTTATTTCTGTTCCAGGTCTGGATGTCGCACAGGTGATAAGTGGTACGACCTAGCAACGGAGGGCAGAAGGAAGGAAAACAACTGCTTAATTTGGTTTTTACTTTGAACTTTTTAAAGGATCTGAACACAGAAGTGTGGGGGGTTTTTTATTGACTCTCAAAGTGGAGGACTGTTGCTCACCTATTAGATGACGACATTTATGTATCGGTACTTGAATTCATAAGGTTTCAATATCCATAGATACTTCAGTAAAATTATTCAATTCTTACCTATTTTGAGCCATCTGCTTCTTTTGCACATTCTTTATACATATAAAAATTTAGTATGAAGGAGTTTGCAACCTTAGATTGTGCAAAGCATTAGCAAAAACGTGCTCAAGCCCACTATTCTGCCCAAGTCAAATATCCTTTCTCTTGTGATTAGTATTGACTCTTTTTGACTGGTGACTCCTTCAGAAGAAAGGATAAATCGTAAGACATTGCAGATAACAAATATTTAGGTATAGGTAAACCACTAGTCTTCCATTCTTTCCCATCTAAGTATCCATCGGTGTTCTAAAAATCAGTCACCTACAGGTTAAGAAATGAAAAAAAATATTTACGTCCTTCTCCTCTTTCTCCTGAATGTTAATCTTCAATATGAATCTTCAGGTTGATTCTAAATTTGAATATCAATAGTAGTCCTAGTAACAATAAAACATTTCCTACCTGCAGTCGTGGCTTAACCCCAGACAGCAACTAAGTACTGCCTCTTGCTCACCTCCCACCACCTGCCTGACCCATGCCCCCAGCACCGGAAAAAGGTAAAACCTGTGGGCTGAGATAAGAACAGTTTAGTAATTGAAATAATAACAATAGGAATAAAAATAACAATTGTAATGAAGAGGGAGAGTGAGAGAGAGGAATAAAATCCAAGGGGGAAAAAACCCACCAAGTGATGCACAATACAATTACTCACCACCCGCTGCCCAATGCCCAGCCGATCGATGACTCCCAGCCAGCTCCCCCCGGTTTATATACCGAACATGATGTTTTATGGTATGGAATAACCCTTTAGCTAGTTCAGGTCAGCTGTCCTGGCTCTGCTCCCTCCCGGCTTCTTGTGCACCTCCTACGTGGCAGAGCCCGAGAGGCTGAAAAGCCCTTGACTCAGGGCAAGCACTGCTTAGCATCAACTCAAACATCAGCGTGTTATCGGCATTGTTCTCATACTAAATCCAAACCACGGCACCGCATCAGCTACTAGGAAGAAAATTAGCTCTGTCCAAGCTGAAACCAGGACAAGAATTAATTTAGATCACAGTTAAAAGAAAATGTTACCAGTTCATTGGTTATTATTTTTGGTGTATAAAATTCCTTAACACTAGGCTCTCAACTGTCCTCAAGGTGAAACAGTCAAAAACTTTGCATCAGGGAGCATAATAAGATGGAAGAACTCAGGAAGCACACAGAGCAAGCCACAATTTTCACTTGCACAAAGGTGTTGAGAAGAGTTCTTGCAACAGCTTCACAACCGAACAGTTAACTAGTACTGAAGAAGGGCTTAAAGCCAAGACCTTGTGTGATTGACTGCACTAGTCCAGATGAACTGTTCAAGAGTCATCAGAAGCCCAGGTTGAGGATTATAGGATAGCTTCCCATTAAATGGGCACGAACATTTAGAAACTCCATAAAAACCTGCTGCCTAAATTGGCTTTATGTCACCAGTTCAACATAACTAATGCTTAGTTCAGCATAATGTTAACTAGAATAACCTTTCAAGAGCAGCTTTATTTTGGAGTAAGGTAACCAAGCTCTTAAACTCAGTAGGCAAAAGTGAGGACTAGAACTCTCCAGAGACCACGGAATATGATGTCCTGGATGGACATCATTGCTGCCTTCTATGTCTGTGAGGAACTCTGTCTTAAATACTGAAAAAAAGGTTTTTAGAAGCCATTTCATGGTAGAGACTATTTGCGATCACTTTCTCTCAGCAGGACAAAGCTGTTGTTTCATTGCAAACATAACCTACTACTGATCTGTAGCAGGCTTTTACAGAAATAGCTGAATTCCAGTTTTGTTTTCTGATTCCCTGTCTTAAAATAAAACCATGTGAAAACAGATATGTCCCAAATTTTCAGAAAGGTGGGATTTAGGAATATAGCCAGACTCTCCTTGTGTATGTATCTCTCTATATATCTCAACACTCATGGTCAGCATAAAGAAACACATCTGAACCGTGTGAGAACATACACGTAGGGGATGACATTAGAGCTATGCGTGGCATTTTCATCCAAACATTTTTTTGGTGTTGGAAAGAACGTACAAAAGCCAAAAGACATGGATACGTGTCTAGCATGGAACCGCCATTCAAAGCTGGATCAATACAAGCTGTTCCATGAACCTAGGGAAGTCCCATTAGTATTGGAAACCTGCAAGTATGGAACAGATTCATTAACCAGAGGGCAGAGGCTGCAAAGGAGCCCAAGAGCCACGCAACAGGCAGCTCGGTAAAGACACAGAGGTACGAATTCCAACCTTAGACCTATGCTGAAGCCTAACCCCCGTCAGCTTGGTTGTATAAAGTACTTCCCTGGGGCTGTGAAGGGAGAGCCCCATCACACTCCCTGAGTTACTACTGACTGCAAACGTGCCATGCCTCAGCCACGCTGGCCCCGCTAGACCACAAACACCGAAGCTTTACTGGGCATGGACAGGCTCTTAACCTTGCATGACAGGTGAAGGCATTCCAGTAATTGACTTAGTTGCAGGCATAGACAAATAAGAAGTCTTATCGCTGCCATTAATAACAAAATAGCTATGAAATGACATAATTTAAATAATTTCAAAAAAATAATTGAAAAATGAACAGCAAGATTCATCACTAAAAGAAAAAAAATAATCAAATCAGAAGTAGTCAGCCACTCATATCCCAGGGAACTTGTAATAACAGTGTTTTCTGCAGGACATATTAGTTAGAAATTCAGAAAAAATGTAAAATATTTTATAATTTATATGGTATATACATACCGCTGAGTATGAGGAATTCTTTCTGCATGAAAAGCCAGCAAGTGGCACCTCATTAAACAGGACCTAGACTTAATCTAACTTGGAACAGATAAAAAAGAAAGGATTCATATGAAGCTATCCTGCCTGGGGGTTTAATCTCAAAGCTTTCGAGTATAATGAATGAATTAAGTAGGGCAAGTGATTAACAACAAAGAAGCGATCACATAATAAAAACAGAAATAGTACTGAATTTAAAGCAATGTTTCCATTGTTTATGGACAGGACCCTGCTGTGCTATTTTTATTGTTTTAACTCTTAAAGAATAGGTGAACCATATGACGGCACATGTTCTCCAGGTTCAGATGGAAAGACGTCGGAAAAAGCTGCAAGCAGCATACCTAATGGTGCATAAATAATGGATTGTTCGGATATCAATATTTGTATCATTACGAAAATAAAATTCGGTCTGTAGGATTCACCAATATTTTAAAACTTATTACTCTTAATGATGTAAGTGTGGAGTAAACACCATCAAACTTACGATGCTTTCTATTACAGGCGCACGTGCCACGGCTGGTTTGCCCACCCGCCAGAATGGTGTGAAGCACGGGCAGATCCACGCGAGGCACCCAGACCCTCCGGCGGGCACCCCATGCTGTGCAGGCGGGGGCGGGGGGAGGCAGCGCTGCCGCCCCTTGCAAGCTTCCTGGCTGCGCTAGGATCCAGCACACCCTGACAGATCGCAGGGCTTTGTTTGGGCTTGTGCTTTTATGGCTGGCGTAACTCAAATTGAGCTGACTGCCAATTAATGCAAGCCGGTTCCCATCAGGGTAAATAGGAGATGTAGACGGGTACAAAGCAGCGCCCCCCTCCCCACAGCTACACCCTAAGGTAGATCAGGTAACACTGTGGAGAGTCCAGGCTGTCAGCCCTAATCGTGTTATCTAGACTGCTCTGTTCTAGACAGTTCTTGCATTGCGTTCTTCATCCCCACTCTAGCATTACTCAGTCCCACTTTATTTTACTCATGTTAAATCATATGCTTTAGTTTAGAGAGATCCTGAAGGAAACCCACTGAGCAGAGGTCAAGATAATGCACAGCCAACAGTGAGAAGACTCAGGAGACATCTTCCCGGCATAGCAACCTCCCAAGTTAGCCCATGTGACATGAAGGACAAACACCCCACAGACTACCGCAGGCACAGCTAATTGCTCCCCAGGGAGCTAGGCAGAACTAAGTCAGCACTTTGCCACCCGTCTTTACCTACACAGACCCAATTTTCTTGAAGTGAGAGGGCTTAACAGTTCTTCCTGGGTCATCAGTTCTTCTCATAGTGCGTGTTGAGCACTATAATGTCATCAGGTCTCACACACAACATCAGACAACATAAACCAGGTACCATGGTGGCCAGCAGATTGAGGCTTGAGATCTCTTGGATGCCTAAGTGAAACCTGAGAACACAGAAGAACCAAATAGCGCATTTTTTATTCTACTAAATAAAGGTACCGACCCACATAATGCTTCGGGGTCTAACAGGTATCAAACGAATTGCACATAATCCTTCTCTCGTGGTATTAAATGACAAGAAAGAATACCTTTCTCAATGTCTTCTCTTTTGTTGTCTTCAGCATTAGCTAGATTTTTTTGTATGAAGCATGCCTAACAGAGGGATATACACACAAGCAGCTTGAAATTTGAGATTTCAAGATGAAGATCACTAGGGAAAAGCCCAGATTTTCTCAAGGCACTTGATTGGCTCATAAATTTTGCTTTTCATTCACTAAAGCTTTCAGGAAAGAGAAAAAGAGGATAAAGGCTGTAATTGATGGTACAATGCCCACAAGCCTCAACAGATGTGATCCCTCGTAATGAAGCATGTGGGCCTAATTTGGCATTACTTACTACCAGGAGGATCTTATGCAGGGTATCTTTCTAAATCTATGTTTTGTTGGCACCTGTGCCTTGTTGAAACTGGCATAGCACCTTCTCAGTGGGCATAATGCCATTCTAGCAGATGGGCATGAGAGCAGATAGGATGCCAGAGATCTAGTATTGCATTTGCAACAAACTTAAAGTAGCAGGGTCTGAGGTCTCATCACAGGACAGCTGAGACGGGAAGACACCTCTGGAGATCAGCCAGTCCCACCCCCTGTTTTCAGAGCAGGATCAGCTAGAGCAGACTGTGTCCAGTTGGGTTTTGAGTATCCCCAAGGATCGAGACCCCACAGCCTCTCTGAGAAATCTGTCCCATGTCTGGCCAGTCTCACAATAAAAAGGTTTTTCTTATGCTTGAATGGAATCACCTGTGTTTCAGTTTGTGCCCATTGCCTCTCCTATAACTGGGCAACACTGAGAAGAATCTGGCTCTGTCTTCTTTACTCCCCCATCAAGTATTCATACGGACTGATATCATCCTGAGCTTCCTCTTCTCCAAGCTGCAGTCCCAGCTCTCTCAGCCTCTCCTCCTATTGACAGATGCTCCAGTCCCTTAATCATCTTCATGGTCCTTTGCTGGACTTTCTCCAGTAAGTCCATGTCCTGTACTGGGACACAGCACACCAGATGTGGCCTCATCAGTGTTGAGTAGATGGGAAGATGACCCCCCTCGAGCTGCTGGCATGGCTCTTCCTTGTGCAGTCCAGGAGGCTGTTGGCCTTCTTTGACACAAGGGCATATTTCTGGGTCATCCCAGAGTAACGAACACAAAGTGCACACCTACACAATTCTTAGGCCTCAAGGTATGCTCTGTGCTTGGGAGACCATGGTCCTACCAGGAGCGGAAGTGATCAGGGAAAGGAGGGTGAGCCAGAGGCACTGTACACCTAGCACTATCCCCAGAATATACCAAGAGGTGAGAGGAGATGCCAGAAATTAACCTGCTTCCCAGCTAAATACATTATATATGAAATCAATGAACTACACCTCAAACTGGAAATAATAGTTTCTGGAACATTTCTAAACAGTGGAACTGCTGCAACCTATGGATCAGGCACCACTGAACAAAAATAATTCTGCTGATGCCAATTTACAACATCTGACCACTAGGTCCAGTACTCTGAAATAGCCTAATGCTTCCTTCTGGTCCTTTAGACCATTAATTCATTAGCTTTCAGGTGCAATGGCACCTCCCTGTAGCACCCATAAAAGCAATTAAGTCCATTGGAAAAAGAAATACCAGATACAAGCTAAATCCTATTCTGTTGGGAAGATTAAATGACTGAATATATATATTATTATGATGATTAGATAATTATTTTTTTTTTAAGTAGAAGCAGGAAAAACAGGACTCCATTTTATTTTAAGCCTCTGAATTTATGGGCAGAATTTTCATGCTGTATATGCATTTGTATCAACTGACAATAACTTCACTGTGTTAAGCAGAGTGGTGCAAGATGTGGACTTTAGCCTCATCCTCACATATTACTGCTCAGCTTCATGAAATGTGACCGGAGTTTGCTGGATTTGACTCTATTTCATTGCTCGAGTGTTCACTTTTGTTGCAGTGCAAGCACCTACTGAAGCAAAGAGAAGACCACTGGAGCCCATAACTATTATCTTTGGGTTATTTGTTGTTGGTTTTTTTAACTCGTCCTTGGTGCAAAGGATGCTCCCCTGACTGAAATTCATCACCTGAAAGAGGAAATAATGCATCCTGGATGACAAAGTGGTTTATGAATATTCTTCTACTAAATCATTGCGACAAACTCACAAATCACAGGAACTGCGTCGATTGAAGTGACCCTGTATTTTGAAGTGCATGCATAGTGATTTGCATGATATTAATTGTGTTAAGGTTTAAAACATTATTAACATCTTTGCTCTAACCTAACAGACCAATTTATTCTAACTAGCACTAATAAAATGTATCATTAGCAAACAGGGGTCAGTGGAAACCACAGCACGGAGAACACGCAGAAGAATAACAGCTAGTTCAAGAAAAAGGATTAAATCCACTTCAAGCTGAAACTGTACAAGTGGCTCATCAGAACATTATTCTAACATATGATATACCAAAAGTGTAGTCATCTATTATGCTCAGTATTAAAGCAAAATAGTACTTAAGGAAAGTGATGCAGAACAAAATTATATTAGCTTCTTAGATCATCTTTAATGATACCAAATTTAAACTATGATATTTATGTGCTCATCTTCTTATCTTCTAAAAATATTCTTACACCAATTAAACTTGCAAATTTTAAATCTGTATTTTGATTTGCTAGAATTTTTGTATTCAAGAGTCTAATTATTACCACTTATTTCCAGCATGATAAACTAATTTTCCTGCTTTTGCCTTTATGTCTTTAGTTATTTGTTTTTAAAACTAACCTGCAATGTTGATAATTCCAGGAAGACAGAGGTTGCAGTGCATTTTGTTATATTACAGGCTTGGTCTTTCCAAGTCTTTCAGAACTTTCAGTGTTTTTCAAGACTCCCATTGTACCATAAAGTAAAATACAAACCATCTTGCAATTAAATCCACATCAAAATCACACAACACAGGGAGATAAAATCAAAGAGAAAATAAAGTTGAATATTCTGCAAAAAGTCCTTTGACAACTTGCGAGCTTAACCCAAGTTTGCTGTGTACAGGTACAGAAGTAAGAAATTACATGTGGTTTTTCTCTGCCTTTCTAGCTCAGCCGTGTTTATTCCATTCTCGTGTGCTAGTGGACATCCTGTGGTCCAATACTTGTTACTGAACACAGTCCTTCTGAGAGGGTTTGGTTTAATTACTGAAAACCGTGAGGTAGCATTTCACACTCATAAGGAAACAAATAAAATGAAAACAGAATACGCAAGAGCTAGAAGGCATCAGCAATCTACAAAATGTACTATCAAACCAGAAAGACAACAGAATTTTGAAAATAGTAGATCTCCATTAGGATAATAAATTTACACTCAATGATAATTGTACCAAATATGGTAATTTTAGGCTCTAACTGTGTGTTTTAAGCACCGTTTCAAGTGTGATGAAATAGAGAGAAAGTCAATGAATTAAATCTACCACGAGAAAAATGTCTGCTCTTACAATACTTGGCAAAAATCTGGTGCTGGATGAAAGCATGTTAGACTTCAGTTCAACGCGGATAAGGCAGAGGTAATGCTGGTTGGCAGACAAAAGTGTTTTGAAGAATTGGCAAGGTCTAAGAATACTCCCTTGGCTGACAGCATCTGCTAACCCATGGTGAAAGCACTTTATAATCTCAGGGTTTCACTCTTCCTTGCTTCTGGGCTGCAGGTAGCAAAAAAAGTCAATCAAACCACGCTAGGCATTTCTCTGATCAACAGGTTATCTCTTTGCCCCTCAGATTCAACCTCTGTCCAGTTCACCTGTTGCCATTTTTACTTCAAACCAGGCTTGTAACTCTTGGCTGTGGTTCAGTCCTACCGATATATTTTGGCAAGAGCGGGCCAGCGCTGCTCCCTGGGCGCAAGGCAGCCCGTGGAACACCAGCTACACCTGCGTTCCCTCCTCCCTGCCCCTGCACCCAGCAAAGCACCACTTGCACCACTGTTCACAACCAACAAACAACAAGCTGCAGGAGCACAATAAGAATAAGCAGCTGTTTAGCATTGAATCCTTTTGTTTGAAGGATCCGGCTGCACGTAAGCTTGCAGCGGGATGCTTTGGTGCCTGGGGGAGCAGTTTCCCTCCTCTAGTCTCTCCCAGGTGCTGTTTTTCTTTCCTCAGCCTTCCTCTCACTGACCCATGGACCTGCTGCTTCTATTTCTGAGAAGGGCTTGGACATAAATGTTTAGATTTTGTCAGGTCCACACCTTTGAAGAGTCAGTTCTCCCCTTCACCCACTCCCACTTTCACACTCTCAACACACAATGCAGACTGTGCAGAGCATACCACATCATAGCAAGTATTTAACAAATATATATATATATATTTTTTAGGTGAAGTATGCATGCCTCAAATCATTTTGACCTAGATAGAAGCTGCTTTTATTAAGTTGCCACATCTATTACCAAGGAGAAAGAGTCAAGTAGGCTATAGTATTCCATGGGTTTCTTTTTACGAGCTTTGCTCTTAAAGGGGAACTTTTGAAACATTGTTCTCTCTCATCAAAGAAGATGAGAAAGAATAGGATTAAGGTGAAGAGAAGGATTTCTTTGAATAGGGAAGATATAATTACACATTTTCCATGACATATGCTGGAAAATGTAATATTGGATAATGCAAGTAACCTCAAATTTTTATTGTATTTTAATAGAGAGCTCTCTTTTAAGATTTTTATATTATATACAGTATATCGTTATATGTATAGACACTTCTCTCACATAAAAAAGATTGAAAAGGAATCAAACAAGAATAAACTCTTCCTCCCTAACCACTGAGGAAGCATGATAAAGAAGGACAATATCAGATTACCTACAAATTTTCCATCCCATTGTTTCCTGAAAAATAAAATTTTATAATGAACATACTCCATACAAGCTGCGCAGAGCAAGTATCTCTTCCAAAAATGCACAGAGCAGTAGTAAAAATCAAGCATGGACTCAACGACATCTGTTGTGGCATTGTTATCAAATGCCATCTTTTTTACACAAATCTATAACAGTCACTACTTTTTTGTGTGGAAATATTAGTTTGTCTGCGGCATCTAAAAGTTGGCACACAAGGACCGACAGATGCTTTGGTTTTACCTCATCTTCAACTTGCTTGGCTTCTCATTACGCTAGCTACAGCTCGGCAAATTATTCCTCTGCTTTGGAAAGCCGACAAAATGCCATCTGTCTCTGCATGGTTATCAAAACTAATACTGTAATGTGAAAAAAACCCTAAGATCTGAAATTGTACCTGGCAACTACATGGTGAGGTCGAGCATCCTGTTAGATTACTCCTAGACACAAATTTCTGTGAGTGGACACCCACCTGTCCTCCCGTGCACCCAGCCTAAGGAGCAGTCCGTCTCTGACCTTTCTGGCACAGAACTGTTTCTCATGTCATTGACATTGACTGACACTAATTATAGCTTAGAATGCAAAACGAGGTAGCTTCTCACCAAATGAGACTCCAAGGTCACTATGATTAGAGTATGAGTAGCTTTTGGATTTTCTTATAAAAATGAGAGGCTGGATGTGTGGAGGAAAGAGGTGGAAAGGTCAGGGAAAGAGAAAGAGCAAGATTACATCAGTGTGGTTCAGCATGTAATTGGGTTGGTCCAACAGCTACAAGATTCATCACGAAGGCTTAAGGGAAGAGAAAACATGAACAAGGTGTCATTAGATAAACCAGAAAAGAACAAAAAGGTATGAAAAGGCCTGACAGTCCTACCCATAAACTGACAGAGAAGAAGCAGTCATCCTTAGAGCTTCTCTTCCTGCCTAAATACCATGGAAATTTTTCCACCAACTGGCAAAGTGCAGCCCAAAATAAATAGCTCATACAGACACATGTAACAAAGCTTGCTTTTCTACACTGCAGATACACTTAAATGCCAGCTCCAGAGCTGGCTCCCGCTAAATGCGTCTGGTTAAGAAACCATCCCTTGGCCAACCTTATTCATGGAACTGAACAATAAGGCTATATTGCACAGAGCATACAAGGCTAACTTTTATTTCATGTTTAGAACACTACAGAAAGACCATCAATCTCCCCCTTACCATCTGAGATACGTTGAACAGAATATTAATTTTTTCCAAGATTGCATAAGCTTAGTAATATTTAATATGAGAAAGGCTGACTCCAAAATTTCCTTTCCCTTATGTATTTTCAGGCTGAAGTTACAAGTTCCTCTTATCTTGCACTGATGTATGATAACAACAGTTCCCTGTTGATACAAATGTGAGTTCATTCATAGCTATCCAAGGTAGGAGAACATTCATATGAGGAAAAAATGCTTTGGATAAATGGTGCTTACGTGCGTGTGTGTGTGTTAAGATATTTTTAAGTTTAACTTAACAAAATCGACATCTACTCCTGAGTTTCTACTGCTTTCCTCTATTCTTTCCATTCCTATTTATCATGATTATTTATTTATTTCTTAAGAAGGAATTTGTGTAAAAGACAGACCACCTTCCACACAGCTCTGGAAACGGTTACTGAAGATTCCTTACAGGCATTCATTGTCTGCTCTAGTGAGCAGTCCTACGGCATATGCCTTAAGAATGATGTTAGTTTAAGTTGTGCTCTGCTACTCTTTGAACTGGCACCATAATATGGGACTAAGAAATCATTATATCCCACTGGAATCCCTTTCTGCAGAAGAGGCAGTGTTCATTGCCTATCAGTTACATTCACACCTCATCTAAATGAGTAGAAAAGAACAGAAAGACAGAGAAAGTGCAGAGCTTCCTCTCTTCCTTCAAGGCTCCTTTTTTTCATATTTTTTTCCCCCTCTCCATACAACATTCTCCCTTGTGTTCTTGGTTCTGCTGTATTATCATGAGCTCCTTGGGAAAAGACCTCTTCTCCCTATCTACAAAGAAATCATTAAAAAACAGTAATGTCTTGGATTCACTATGTAGTTGGTTTCTCCTTGTATGTTCTTGCTCCCAGCAGTGTTAAGTCCATGTGTAGCTCTTATTCACAGGAAACCCTTTTAGTCTTACAATGAGGTCTTTGTAGAGGGTCTTTGGTGTTATTATTCTGTATTTGCAAGGACTCTTGAATACCGGCCTGTCTGGGACACAGTATCTAGGGGAATAACTAATATAGGCTAAACGTAAACTAATTTTGGGGAACAAAAGCAGCCTTCAAGCTATATGCAAAGTTACTACAGGCTGTTTTTACAATGAGGGTGAGTGGAAGTGACAATTCTTTTGCACTTAATGAGCCAGAGTAGCAGAGATTAGAGAAACCCTCTAAATTATTTGGCTGTTGAATAAAAATCCAATTTAAATCTTGTGGAAAGTAAGAGCTTTGGTTCAGCTGTAGAATCAGGGTGCATAAGCAAGGAAAATAAGCAGTCTTTTAGATCCAGTCCCTAAACCAGTAACAGTTTATTATATAAAAGCCAAGCACAGATAATGAGAAAAAGAATATGTTAAGAATAAAAAGGAAAAGAAATCCTTGGGAGACCAAGAGGTTTGCACAGTGTTACAAACTATTCCATGCAAAACAGTAGCTTTTCTAGAGAAACTGATATGCCTCCCTCTCACACTCCTTCGGGTCAGGGCCTCTGAGGGGACAGCAGTTCACAGGGAAGCCAGCGTGACAGCATCACAAGACATTTCTGCTTACTGGTGCTGCTCAGCAGTACCCATCATAACTTTTCAAGCACTTAAAAGATACTGTGTGAGGACTTGGGAACAAGGGAACGCACTGCAAGGGAGTGAAACCAGCAGAACAGCAATAGAAGAGCAAAGAAAAGGTTTACACTACGGAGGACTTCAGTCAAGTATTCTCAGCCTTTTTCATCTTGGAAAGTCCCACTTCTGTACCAGCCAGGAAAAAATTTTTCATTTCTTGTTTTGTTCACAAGCAAAAACTGTAACTTGGCAGCGGTCCAGTCCAAACAATAAACACCAGCAGAACTTTGCCAGTTACCGTAGTGGTTATACATCTTGGAACCTATTCTTTCCTCTCTACTTTGGCTGCCTGTCTCTACAGTCTGCAAGCTATTCAGGCCAAGGATTGTCTACTACTATGATGACCACATATGCCAACTCAGTGGAAAGGAATGCAGAGCTATGTCTACAAATAAATATTGACTTTTGGCCTTCTTGAAAAGTCTGATTCCCTAAATGACAAACCAGTCTCAAAAATTGAAAATTTCCTCTCTTAACACAACAAACAAAAATAACACACACAATCTTCCCAAACAGCGCTGTAACTGTTGGTTTAGCAGAGTTAATGAAGACTGTCTTCCTGTGACTTTGTCATCCTTAGGCAGATGTAGATGCTAACAAAAACCGCCTCATTGAGGAATGGGGCATTCACATCCCCCTTCTTTCTGGGAAATGTGTTATTGAAACTCAGATTGCAAATCCAACTTTAAGTGGGACAATCATCATGGTCTTCCACACCATGTGCTTTTATTAAGCTTGCAACCATACCTCATTGAGGTCTCTGCTTTTCTATTCTGTTTCATAAAAGAAAAAAAAGAAAATCAATACACTCAGCTAATAGGAGGGGGATAGAAGAGGGGTTCTGTGGCATGATCCCATCACCTTGTTTCTAAAACAAATAAGGCTAAAAAACCCTGAAGGTGGTGGAGTTAGCTCAGGCTACAGCTGATGAGGTTTCCCAAGACAGCTCAGCTAATCTAATGCCCAGATGAGTCCACAACACCCTCTAGCCCATTATTAATTACAAATCTATAGAGCACGTCACTGTTCAGTCCTTAGAAGGCAGGTCTTTATGGTGACTGTAAAATTCTCATTAGGCTACTGGGATTCTCTCTTCCCTTCATCTTATGTTTTTGGTGCTCTATAAATACTGACGAAAAGACATGATGAATCAATGAGTGATTCAGATTTTGCCTTCAGTCTTTATCATCAGGCATTTATCTGTTTTTTGTCTCTGGAGTTTTCTATCCTGCAGTAAATTTATTGCAGTGCTTTTGAGTGATTTTTTTTTCCTTTTTCTTTCCCTCCCTTCCCCCAATACTCCATTGATTTTCTCATTTTTACAAATAAGCATAGCAATAAATAAAATTACAAAAGCTCAGGACAGAATCATAGCTGAATAAATACACTCATCAGGAATAAAAAATTGTTGGCTAGACTGGGGAAATTACAGCTCCCTCATGTACATTCTTTATTATGAAGTGAAAATGCAATTAGTAGAGCAGAAGACTCTCAGAGCCAGGCTTCTATTTCCCATTTTGCTACTGAGGCACTGTGGTCACAGGTGGTGTACTTTAAAGTAATTGGGCAATATTACCAAAGATGAGGTGAAAGAGAGGTGTTCTAGCTCCACTAGCACCACTGCCTGACGAGGAGGTCATTGCATCACCCTTCTGTCACCATCACAACTCCATGCAAGGTCAGCGTAACAAATAGCCATCCCTCAAGTTGGCTGAGACACGTATAAAGGCAATGTTGGCAAGGCGATTTTTAACTTCTTGGATTGAAAAGCCCAGTTATATAGAACATACAGGAATGGTGGATCAACATTCCTCTGAATATTCAACATACTTTAGGATGCTAAGGTCTTGTTCCAAGGTATCATGGGATTATTTTGTGACCTTAAGCATTTGCAAGTTCCCAGTATTCTGCTCAGATGTCGTGGAGGAGTATTTCACAGGGCAAGAGAAGATGTACTTTCTACTGTTCAGTTTTTGCTTTCTACAGATAGATTTATATTAGCAGAAATAGTCTCCCAACACTAAAAAAAAAAATAAAATAGGGCGACAAATATATAACAGTTTGTTGTTGGTTTTTTTGTTTGTTTGTTTTCTGAAAGCAACAGCTTAGATCTGTTTCACAGTAAAGGTGCTGCAATTTTTTTAATATTCTTATATGCTTAGAAATTTGTAAAGATTTATCCTTTTTTGGGGAAAAAAAAATCTATCATTTCACTGCCTGAAAACTAGCTATAAGAAATATTTTCAAGTAAAATAAATCACCTGTTCTTTCTCTGCATAAAGAATGTCTCTAAACAGGTTAAGAAAATAGGATAAAAAGGCGCCAATACCTGAACCTCTGTCGTATGTCAGCTGTAGGTTTTCCATGGCATGAGGTCATTTAGCCCTACAGCTGGGGCCCTTCAGCACAGCCGTGCGGCGCTACTGCGTGTCACGCAAGCCCGGGGCGGGGAGCGGGGCCGCCTGCCCCGGGGCGCCGCTGCCGGAGCCCTGCGGGAGCCGCGCCTCAGCACCGCGGCCAGCTCCCGCGGGCGGCCCGGGCGGGCGGCGGGGGGACCCTCGGCGGGGGTGCGGGGGGACGCCCCCCAGCATCACCACAGCCCGGAGCCGGCCAAGGGGCGCGCCATGGCCCCGCCTGCTGCTGGTGTGCCAGCAGCCTGTCCCTGCCAAGAGGTCCCCGCGAGGGGCGCGGAGCCAGGAGGATGGGGACTCATTCTGCCCCGCTGCTGCCCGCTGAGCGGTTTAGGCAGTACCTGCACAGCTGCTCGCAGCTGCGGCCTTGCTCAGAAAACACATTTTTCATCCCTGTCGTGAGACGCTTTTGAAAAACTAAAATACCGAGCGGCACAGGTGAAAAATGAACAACAAAGAGAAAGAAACGTCAGGGAGACAAAACTGAAGGAAAGCACAAACTGAAAGTGGATACTTGCTTTTTTGCTTCCCGTGCTAGTGTAAGGACCATAGCACAGTTTGTGCCTGTTTTTAAAAGGAGCAACAACAGGGCACGGGAACAAACCACAAGGCAGATGGAAAGTACAGTACTACTTCATGGCAAGATGCAATTCCTGAGGGGAGGGGGGGGGGAAGGAATATAAATTTATAATCTCAGTTGAAAACAGGGTAGACTGTGGTTGAGAAATTAACTGTGCTGGACAGCAAAGCTAGTAAGTGAAAGCTCCATCTGGATCAGGCTGACACTAAAATAAGCTGCAATAAAGTCTGGCAAGTTGACTAACCTAAGCAAAATGCTCCCCCAACTCCCCCCTCCAAAAAAAAACAAACAAAAAAAACACCCAAAAAACCCCAAAACAAAACTAACAAACCAAAAAACAAAAAACCAACACACCAAAACACCAAAAAACAAAGAAAGAAAAAATCCGAGAAAAACAAAATAGTACAAGAATTAAAAAACTTGGAGAATATGGAGACTGTGGGGTGTCGTGGCAATTTACATCCCTAGTGTAAGAAACAGTACAGGAGGTGCATAAATGGAGGAAGAATTCATCGTGCATAAAAGTACCTGAAACCTCAATGTTGACAGAATTCCAAAGGAGATTAATATTGCAGAAGTTGTACGTGCAAAGCTGTTTGGGCTGATGACTGACCAACATCATACGTGACCTCATCTCGTATCAGAGAAGCTGTCTCTGGCTTAGGAAGTAAAGGAACCACCTCTGAACACAGGCCTCATTTGGTTTTGGTAAAACTTAATGAGATGGACAAAAACAGGGCAACTTACTTAATGGTATTTTCAAATGAGGATCTCAACATCCATATCTACATTTCAGGAAAGTTAACAGGCAATATTTACTGCTATATAAAACAGACTTGATTTAGGTATGCTGCATGACAGGAAAATATTACTGCCACTAGAGTAGTCATTTGTAGAGTCTAGAGAGCAGCTGTCACTTAATTTTACAGTCTAGTCTAAGCATAAAGAATTTTACTTCTTCATGATTGTCCAATTGCCAAAAAAGAATTGACCGTTACATAACTAATTTCTAAATTCTGTATTTTAATTCAGTAAGGTCTTAATTTGTTTGACAGAATTCTGTCTTTGCAAAGACGGCCCAACGTGTCATACAAACCTGCCATTCTACATCAAGAATTTTCAGGAGACCCCAGAAAAACAGAGTCACAAAAAGATAAAAGTTAAGGACATTTGCAAGGTTAAAAAAAAAAAAAAAAAAAAAAAAAGAGTGCCACTACAGAAGGAAGGTGAGCCCACCCAAACTTGATTAAAGCTTTCAGCAGAGACTATTCAGTACATATTCCACCTTCCAGGCAAAAATAAAGTTCTTCACTTCAATCAGTGATACAGGATAAGTAGAAATAAATTTCATTAATTGGATGTATTTGAAAAGGTCATTTAAAAATCACCACAAAGTAGACCATATCACTTGGGCCTAATCCTGCCTTCATGGAAAGCAATGGTGTTCCTAAGGTGTCTCAGTGCTCAAAAAGAAAAAACGTTGGCTAAAAAAGGAGGGTCACAGTACGTACTGACAGGCCAGAAGAGATTATAACCAGAGATAGATTTCAACCTCACATTCCTTTCCTATACGGGGTACTAAATCGTATTCAACACAATGGTAGCTGAGAACTGATAAAACAGAGTGCCTTTATGTGAAAAAATACTTTCAAATCAGTGAGAGTAAAACATGCTCAGTGATGTATGAATAATAACCCGTCTGTTTCTCTGTATTATTACAACAACCTTTTCTGATTTACTTGAATATCTACCTGGGACAACCCTGATGCACTGGGAGGGACAGAAATATCTTGTTTTCCAGTAGCTCCAGGGTATGCAAGTGCACAGCAGAATTTGGCCTTATCCTCAACATCAACAAAAAATATCATGGTGGAGGTATCACCATCACATGCAATGTTTTGCCCAAGATATACAATACTGAACAAGGAACTAGTAAATCAGTAACTTACATATAGGTCCCTTTTTATACAGTCTGGGCACCTGACTTTTTGTCCATTGCTGTGACTCAGCTTGCAAGATGAACTCATGGATTTGGGGTTCTTCCCCCCTATCTTCTCTCCCTGGACACCAGTAAATACAAAAAGACATCTCCTCTTACGTTCTGTGTTTGCTGTGGCCTTAAATCATCTATTTCTTTGGGAATGGATAGACAGTTTCTTATTTTCTTCTATAAGGAGCCACACAGGATATAGTCCATGTTAAATATATAAACTTACTACTTGCTACTAAGAACAGAAACAACAGTCATTCCTGGCAGGATGACTCCTGATGTGAGGACAGGACTGTGAGCTAAGTCAGAGCTTGTCACTTCTGTGCCACTACCTCCCTTGTAATCTTCACCAAATCCATTAATCTCTCTGGATTCCCAGTTTCCCCTTTTTTGTGCAAAGCTTTCTTGCTTCTGGGGGGCATTACAGACATTAATGAATTTGTCTTCTCAAAATGCCAAGAGGTCTGCTCACCACTGGTTTTGGAAAAGTATCACCATGATATTTGACTGGCTAGAATGGAAAGAGCAAAACCTGTTTTGTTTGGATCCCGTGTAAGGGATATGTATTAACAGCACTGACAAAGGACAAACACCTCTGGTGGAACTGGGAAAGCTGCAGGAAGGAAATACCTGCTGAACTGACCCAGAAAGAGTTAAAAGTCTGATGGAAAAATCCCTATGGGTCTGAACTTAATGTGCAGTGACAATGAGGAAATCCATCTGGATGTAAAGCTGCAAGAAATACAAGGCATTAAGAAAGGAGGCATTCATGCTTTTTATGAGCTAGGAGTTATTGTATCCAGCATTTGTCATGATACCTTAGATAACATATAATTGTTCTCCAAATGGTTCTCCACAGAGCACGCATAATGAAGCAGGTTTCAAAAATGCAAGCTTTGGTGGGAAGAGAAAAAGAGTGCCTCATGGCAAACGTGAATGTTCCTTGCATTTCAAAAGGAGCCAGTTTCAGTAATTCAAATAAATTATTCTTGCTGGTAGCAAGCATGTGAACAGCCCAGACTGCATTTAAGATCGGGAAGATAATCAGAGCTCTTGTCCTGCAGCCTTTTAAATCCAGGGTGCTGGTCTGAGACTTGCAGGCAACCACCTCCAGCAAAAGCTTCACAGGGTCAGCCATCGTTCCCTTATAGGAGAGCTAGGGCTTCCAACAGGTGAGTCATATATGCCGATACCTGATGTGCTCTGAAACTCTGTAACGTGCTTATTACCATAACCTTTAAACAAATATTTTATTAAACATGTTTTTAAATAGAGCTGTTTTGAGGGTGGAATGAACAAGCGCGTAAAGTAGAAAAGCAAAGTCAAAACGACAAGGAACAGTGCACACTGGTTATTCCTTGAGGCTGCTCATGTTTCAAACACCCCCTCTCAGAGCTGCTCATGCTTTCCACCGAACACGACAGCGTCTGCTGGTGATTGACACTCAGCCATTACACAGTGCAGTTTTGTCAGCAGGAACTCAACGAAAAAGTGAAGCTGAACACCTTTGGATAAGTGTGCACTCCTGAAAATGGCCATAATTTACTCAAGCCTCTTCCATTGATACTGATAGGAGTAACATTTTAAGATAAGCCTGTAGAAAAAAACTGTAATTTTCTGGTTTTTTCTTTTTTTAAAAAAAAAAAAAAAAAAAAAAAAAAAAAAAAAAACAAAACCAAACTTGTTTCTTTCCCTACTGCTTTTGTGGGAAGAGGAAGCCCCAGGCAGCTGACTGCAAGCTCTCAGTCACCCAGTGGCTCTGACCTACAGAGCATAATACAGAGCAATCACACCTCCATGGGGTGGCTATTCAGAGACATTCGAGCCTATACAGGTGAACTGGGTTCCTTGCTTTTTTGGGTTTGTATTTTTTGTGGTTTTTCCCCTCTTCATCTCTGAATTCTTCAGTCTGGACCAGATTATTTTTTTTTTTCATTTTATTTCATTTTTATTATTTCACCTCCTCTTTACCTTTGCCTCCTCCAAAGGTACATCAATCACCACCACCAGTTTGAGCTGGGAAAGGAAGGCTATTTCAAGGTCACTGTGTAAAAAGCCCTAATGCTTTTCAGTGAAAGGGAAGGGAAAAGAGACCATAAGTGGCTTCCTGTTTCTATTCATTGTTTAGGGAATCTCCTTGGGAAGGAAGGAGAAAGTATGCATGGAGGGAGAGCTGTACAGCCAGAAGAAGAGGGAAGAGCCATACACAAAAGGGCAGTCCATAAAGATAATATCCTGCAAAAAGAAAAACTTACCGGCGTGCTAATAGATGAGTTGGAGAGAGATGAAGGAGACAAACCCATTCTCCAGAGACAAGTAGTCCCCTTGAGGCCAATCAACCATGGAAGGGGCTGGCCATCTTTGGCAAGGACAGATACCACAGAAGGGAAGTGGGGGAACTGCTACAATAAATCTGCATGTGTTTTTTCCTGGATTTTCTCCATGCTGCCAGAGGAGCAGGCTGCATGTAGCAGCTGCTCTTCAGCTCAGCCCTGACATGGTCTCTTGAGCTAGCCAGTGCTGCTTCTTGCACTGTTCAGGTGGGTACATGGGGGGAAAGGAGCTTTTGCCATGGAAGCAGCTTTGTAACCTGCTTCCCCTTCCTCCTCTGCTTTCCTCCAAGCTTGCACGTTAGTGATCTGCAAATAAGATGCTGATGCTGAAGGACCAAAGGCAGCAGAGGAGCTGGCTGCATTCTGCCCCTAGTTGCTGTGCTTGTCCCCTAGCACAGGCTGGAGAACCAAGTCCACCACCCCATCCCCAAACCAATTTCTGTTACCTAGGCCTCTGAACAGCAATTGCTGCCATTAGCTTTGGTTTTACATGCACTATTTATATTCCATATTTAAAATAAAACTACGCTAAACACACTTCAGTGTTGTTTTACAAGTGAGGAAATATCATATTCAGGCTAAACTGAAGGCTGGATTAAGATGCGCATACACAAGGGTAAAGCTCAGTTACTACTTACTATTTCTTATTAACAGAGTATTTTGTAACACAAACCCCTAAGCCTAGGGAAACCAGTGTTTTCTTTGACTATGTGGGCACAGGAAAGGCAAGGGACGTGTCATATTTTTTATTTTTATATTGTTTACAAACTACAGACTTGCAATAGAGCCTTTATATATCATCTTTCAAAACACATTTTGAATACTGTTGCTGTTGAAATATTAGGTTTCAATACCTATTCACCTACAGTCACTTACAATGACACTATTGTTCTAGGTACCATACTAGCACAGAATAAAAAGGCAATCTCTATCTCCAAGAATTTATAATCTACAGATTACACATAAAATTTAGGCAAATCTTTTCAAATAGATATTCTTATTTTATTGCTGAGGAATTTAGATATAAATCTTTTTTCCTCAAGTGAGATTCCTATAGGTGTCTAAAGCACAACAGTGCCATTATGAGGAAATTGTTTTAAAAGAATACACTGGTGTTTTTGTTAAATGTAAATATTCACGCAGAGCCATAGAAAATACAGATTATTTTTGTCACAGAGAGAAACAATGTGAGTAATTAATAATGCGGACATTCTTGAACTTTCATTTCCTCTTGAGTACTGTGATGTTTGCTTTCTGATTCTAAA
Source organism: Falco naumanni (assembly GCF_017639655.2). Taxonomy (NCBI): domain Eukaryota; kingdom Metazoa; phylum Chordata; class Aves; order Falconiformes; family Falconidae; genus Falco; species Falco naumanni. The sequence goes on from NC_054067.1 coordinate 10,031,614, forward strand.
GTATTCCTACATTATGCTACAGCAACAAGCCTCTCATCTTTAATTATCAATTCCCCCACAAAACCAGAGAGGTAAAATGTATCCAAGCCAAGATACAGAGGCAAACAATGCCCCCCAACTGCCCTATTGCACTGCATTTCAGGGAGCCCATGGAGAGATTGCAACACAACAGGAGAGCTAAAAAAAGACAACCCTGGAACCTGAGATAAGGAAGCACTGAGAAAAACAGCAACCACAAGTTCTCATGGGATGAGGCTTGGCTGACGCTAGAGCAAGAAATACATGAAAGAAACAAGCGAACCGCACCCATGAAGTGACAGCTTCTGTTCAGTGATAAAGACCCAGATAGGCTCTTGCAAGCTGGGTCTCTGCCTTGGTTATTTATATCATTCAAATAGGAAAACCTATTAATATATAAACAAGAAGGCTGGAATCAAAAGTGGTCAGCAATTATATATTTAACCCTCTGTATAGATTTTTAAAATAGCATACCAAGCACATCCTGTAAAGAAAGTTTAAGCCGTGCTAAAACCAGTTTCTGACTAAAGGCTAATAAGCATATTAGTGCAAGATTATGGACACAGTTAAAACAGGTAAAATGTTCAGTCTTGATATCTCTACCCCACCAGTCCTTTTGGGAGTAAGGCAAAAAGATTTTGCCATCTCAAGCTTGCGTTTGCATACATATCAATTTAACACAGACAAAAGAACCTAAGCATGGTACCCCTTTAGTGCACAGCAACAAAGTACAAAGTTGTGGTGGGGCCAAAAGATGAATTTTATTTCAGCCTGAAACCAAAGCATGGTTAGTTCCTTTAACATTTACATTTTCTTTTCATTGTAACTGTGCTCCTTTAGAACTTTGCCTCATTGGTCCCTTAAATTTAAGCTACTTTTCCTGAAAGCATACACAAAAAGTAAAATAAAAGAATACAATCCAACACATCTCAACATGTAACCTATGCTATTCCTCTAAGTGATGCACTGGGGTTCTATAAACAACCACAGCATGAATAAAATTCTCATTTTTGGATTGATTTCCCTTACCATTTCAGCATCACCAACTACAGGAATTAAATACCCTGATCTCCCTTTTACCCCACCAGTGTCCCATAAAGACAACTGTGTGCTACTGCTTGGCAGGCCACGCACACCTTCCATGGCTTTAAAGACAAAACAATTCCATTTTAATGAAGTTGTCATTATCAGTAAGCTTTTACGCTTCGAAAGATTCCTGTAGACCCACATCTGTCTGTTGATCGCTAGCGAAGTTGAAAGTAAGCTGAACTTTGTTGGGGAGGCTTGAAAGGCTCTTCAGTGATGAAAGGAATTGACTTGGATTAGATGATTGGAGGGATGGGTCACACGCCTATTTGTTCCTAAACTAATATATAGAGTAAACACCTACTGTTTCAAGTCTCCAGAGACAGATGTTTATGCTCTTGATTCAGCTCTGTTCCTACATGCTTTCTTTTGCCTGAACCACCTGGCCATCCATATATATAAACCTCTCGGGCACGCACTTATTTCTGTTTTGAACCTGTGTTGGCTCAGCAAGTCTGTAATGTCAGTCTGTAATGCTCAGTAAGCCAGCCACGGGAGTAAGTCTCAGCTGTGCTTTAGCTTCATTTGATATCTCTGCCCTGGCAGTTCAGGCAGGTTAAACAGCCCCACAGTTCCTTGCCCACCATTTGGCTGCTGAGAGCAGGAGAGCTCTTGCCCAACTGGGAGAGGATGACAGAGCATCCCAGCACAGGGCACTGCATGGACCTCCAGCCATGCAACCACAAGAAAAGCGCACAAGAGGTGAGGTGCAGTTATAAGGGAGTGGAAGCCTAAGAAAACTAAACTAAAATAAAATTTTGAAAAAGTCTGGTTAGATCCAGCTCCAGGCACTGAGTCTTACTGCACAGCATAAATTTCTTTGGATACGGCTAGGTAAACTCCTGCTTTTACCTCCAGAAAACTGAACTCAGGAGTTAAAAGGTTTTGTAGGTTTACCCCAATAGCCCCATCTGTCTGCTGGATCATGCAGTAAAATTAGAGCATTGACTATGTTACAGGGTGAAACAAAAACCAAAATAATATTTGAAAACAAGCCCTTCAGGTAGAGTAAAGGCCATGTAATTAGAAAACATGATACAAAAAATGATGAAAACCACGAGATGGACAGAATTATAACGACGACACGATCTAGTATGTAGATTAATGCCCTCTAAACAGGACAGGATTGAAAGTCAATACTTCTGTTTATTGATTTTGGCAACGATTTGTATTTCTTACATCTTTCAACAGTATGAATGAAACACTCTGTATGAAGTTACTGCTGAAAAACAGGCTGTTTGTAATTTGAAAATTAATAAAAATAATTTAAGCAAACTGAAGTGAAGGCAACAATGTAATGCTCTACTCACTGTTCATCAAGGCAAGTTTCAAGCTTAGAAACTAAGGAAAACCATGAACCATAAATAGCATTTACAACAGATCTGTTTTTAAACAAGGTAAGGGAAAGATAGAAATATGACCTCCAGCAGTCACACATTTAAAAATTAAACTGCAAAGAACACTGACATGTTTTATTTCATTTTAGACTATATTCAAAAATTTCAAATGTTTGCTCTTTAAAGACCCAACTGGCAAAAATAAGCTAGTTTTACAAGCACATATAAGGTATGCTTAAAATTAATCAGTTTAATCCTGCACTGTGTATTGTATGTATGGCTTAACCATGATATTTTCTTCATGCAATGCCCAATATTAATTCTAATCTCAGACTGCTCTCTACTGGTAATAAATTATGTTAAAATTCATTAAATATCTGCAATACCAGAGACATGTAAAGAACTGCAGTTGGCATATATCCTATCTTCAAATCAGCGCAGGAATGAAAGCCTTAAGAAGGTGACTTCAATTTGAATGACAAGTAAAATGCAAATGCTTAAGCCAAAAGATCATTTCATTTTATATCGACCCATCATGGCCCTATTTCTGCTCCCACTGAATTTAATACCAAAACCCACAGCTGTCCCAGATTATTTGGTAGGGGCCTGGTCTTTTGAACATAATTCTTTCTGCACTCAGACAGGATGGGACTTGTAAGAATAAAACATGTCGGCTGCAAGCGGAGAACGTGGACAATTTGGTCCTCATGCTACTTTAGCTTTTCTTGACAACCAGAGATGTCTTTGTGAAAGAATTTGAACTTGTCATTAATTATTTTTATTACAACTACTGAGTGCAAAACAATTAATCTATTTCTTCTCACAATTTTGTACCTTAACAGATTGTTCCACAATATTGGAAGGCACCGGTATAAGCCTGTAACATAGGCTAAGTACCACACACTACAACACTGGCACTTTTCTTTTCCCTATGGCATAGAAGCAGTACATTTGAAAATAACAGTAAAATACACTGCTCACAGTCTGGTCTTGCTTCCACTGAAGGTAGTAGCAAAAGTCCTCTGAAGATCACCAGGAAGTGTACACGATCTGAACCTGAGGGTGATGGGGGCGGGAAATTAGACTCTGGGTTTGGGGTTTTTTTCTTCAGGTTACAGAGTAGCCGGACTGCAGGCCTTGCCGAAGTCCTAGTTTTGAACTTCACCAGTTTCTGAGACTAGAGCTCTTCACACCAGCTAGCATTTGTGCCTGGTCCATCTGGTTCTCATGTATCTCAGACCAGCCTCCAAGACAAAAAAACCAAAGCAACCCCAAACTTCAGAAAAGAGGTTCTGAGACAAGTTGAAGTCCTTTCCCTTTGTCTCCCCTTCCTACTTGCTTCAGTGGGTGACCATATCTTCCAGTCCCTCTTCAAAACATCTCTTTCTGACCTGGCACTGATTTGCACAAGAAGGGGAAAGAAGTTAATGGCAGGGATTATTCACCCTGTCCAGTGCAGCATGAGATTGTCAGCCTAGATCCCTCTGTTTTTCCGCTTAGTTCCTAAGCCACCTGTTGCTCATTTTGTTTTCCACACATTCTTCAATAACTGGCCAAGCTTAGCTCTGCTTCTTGGTAGAGTCATAACTTACTTTCTGTATAGTTCCCCCTGCAACTTTTTTTTCTAAGCTGTTCAATTAATCAATTTTTAATGCTGGTGCATATACTATATTTTGTTTTGTTCATCCTTAAAGTCTGAACCTATGGCAGTCATTAAAATAAACAGAAATTGGGGGGAGGAAGCAGAGAAAGCCGGTCACAAAATAAAGCCCCACAAAATCAGGGTTATAACAGGAATACTGGCTGATTTGTTGCCTCCCTCTGTGCCAAATTAATCCAGTGTGATAACTATTTGCAAACATATGGATCACATGAAAAAAAAAAACCAAAAACCTGAAAACTCTTGTAGGTCTGCAGAGTTCAAAAGCAATTCTCATCATGGGATCTTGCTTCCATTGAATTGAATTCAAATAATGTCATAGTCTAGCAAGAATTTTAATGAGCTAAATCTGAGTTGCTCCATGACTCTAGAATAATTTCAACAGTCTTTGGGACTTTCTTAAGCTGTGAGAGCCTACCCCCAAACACCACAGCGCTGCATGACACAGCCCTTTCCAGCAGTCTCATTAGCAGGCTGATCCCAAATGTGCCCCACTACAGCCAACAGTCTCAATAGCGGTGCTGGAGGACTCCTCCGGGGTGGACCCCAACAGTGGTACTCATAGCTGTCTTGAGGGAATCAAACTCAAGGCAAGGTTGTACTACAGAACTGAACTGCACTTTGTAAAAGGGAAATGACCTTCATCTTTCTGACCACTGAATTTCACCACTGAATATACACCAGCTATCACCCTGTTGAAGCAGCTTATCCCAAAACACTTCTTGCCTCTAGTGTCAGAAATTTATGATTATTATTCTTTTAATTTCATAGACTATGCAACATTACGTACTGGGCTGTTCAGGAAACATGGCAACGTAGATCATGCAGCACAGCATTGAGTTGCACAGCAACCCATCACATCTATGAAACAGAATGCACTAATGGAAAATTTTAAAGATTAAAAAAAAAAAACCACAGCAAAACATCACCAAAAAACCCCACAACCCAAAAAAAAAAAACCTCAAAACCAGGCGTTGTTCCAACCATCAGCCAAAGAACTCAGGTTGGAGAATTTACTGCCCAGTTATTACGTGACTATTGGATAGAGTTGACAAATATTTCCTCCACTTTCCTTTGCTTCAGAGTTGGCACTGCTCTTCTGCCTTTTGGAAGAACTGGAGCTCTTGCCAGACTGCTTGGCACTGCTCTAATTGACAATTTTAGGGCAGTAAATTAGCAGGGTTTTTCATGTTGTTTTACTTCTAATTTTAATCAGACATACAGCCACTTGGCACACCAAGCCACACACTCTTCCGTGCAAGTTCACAGTGCCTCCATAAAAATACCCTCATTGAAATGTAACTTAACTTTAAAAGAGTCACACAAAAGCAATGTGCTGACTAAATGCGCTAGTACGGTGCATTGAGAGACTGTGAATTCCAATTTCAGCCATGCCAGTCATTTGGCATTAAAATATGCACCAGCTGTGAGTGTTTGGATCTCGATAAGTCAGAGTGTGCTGGAAAGCTGACAAGATACTGCTGTGAAAATGTTTCCAGCCCCTAATCTCTGCTGTCTCCCCTTTTTCATATTTTGCTACCCATGTTGGTGTATAATGCAGGGAGAAATAAATGCAAAATCCCAAGGAAGACATGCATGGGGTGACACCAAGTATTTATGGAACTTGTAAGATAGTGCTGCCACTCACGCAGCTCTCCGGACTCTTCTTTGATGAGTTGTGTCTGGTCAACCTTTCCAAATGGCTAATTTATTTTCCTTACACTAGGAAGAGCTTTGTATTAGTAAAACTGGGAGGTGTAACATTTTTGGGAAAGGGAGGAACAGTGGGAGTGAAATCCCCAGAGAGCCCTTCGAACTGGGACACTAGCTGCTGTCAAAGGAGCTGAACAATGAGTCTCGACGAGGAAGTATTTTTGGACTGATTTATCAGTAGAGCATAGCATTCTGTAAACTCTGTTTTGAGCAAATATTTCTTTCCCTTCTATTATTTATTCATATCCACATTAAATCTCATACACAAGACGCCAGATTCTAACCTGCTGAGGAGGGCAAAGCTGTATGCTTCCCATCTGTTCTACTTCACCAGCAAGATGCTCTGGATCTTACATCCTGCTTTTCTAGAAGGAAAAATCTTCCTCCCTTGTCACAACCACCTTCCCAGCCACACGGCAGGGGTAAGCATGGGTGGGGAAGGTTGCAGCTTCGCTTCAGAGCCTGAACCTTTCGTAGCAGAGGGCTGAAAAAGGACTGCTGAAAAGCAACGAGCCCCTGCTCAGTTTGCAGCAGTTCCAGCAGCTTTGAGGTTGAGCTCAGTGCTCCGTTGCAAGGTAACCACACCATCCTCCTCACTTCTCTGCCAACACCAAGGGACACCAGAAAGGACATCACACAGAACCTGGGTGGGTTGGCAGAAAGCAGGAGCCCTTCAGCCTGCACCCTGGGTTCCCTTCCCCGCTGCTTTACAGGTGTTGGGTACAAAGGAAAGGCGAGGGCTGGTGAGCCGAAGGGCTAGACAGCAAGCCATGAGCGAGGGTAGCCCTGCTCCAGCGGTGGGACAACACGCAAAAGGGCAGGAAGCTGAGGTAGGAGCTACAGGACTGCTCCATGCCAACCTAACGCAGTCAAATTCTTTACTATCTAGACCAAATTTGTGAAAGCTGGCAGGATTTTAGCTTTAGCTCAAGGATGTTTTAGTAATGTAAAGACCTCATAAAACCTCTAGCCTGGGGAGAATTTCATCCATCAAAGTGAGGCAGAGAAGTATCAGAATCATGCAATTATCCAAAGGCGCAGCTACATTCCACCTCTGGAGCCAGCCCCAGTCATTTCCATGAATGCAGCTTTAGCTAGGGAACCCCCCTCACACCCTACACACACATACTCACACTATTTAATAGCAATTAATATTTTACCAAAATTTACCAAAATTGTGAGTAAGAAGAAGGAGGATACTAATTACAGAACCCGGCATTAAAGACGAACTGCTACACTAGAACTTTTTTCCCCAAATGAGGTCTACAGGGGTATAATGTAAATTAAAGTATATGCACAAAACTCTGAGCTAACCAAAGCAGTGGTTTATAATCAAACTACCACTCCACAAATGCAAAGGTCACCTTACACAAAACTGAACAAAAGTGAAAAGAAGTCACCTGATAAATCAAATAAAGCAGCAGATGATTCTTTTTTCCTCTCCTTCTCATAGAAACAATAAATGAAATAAATAAATGCCTCACAGCCAGTGCCTGAAAGTAAAAAAGCAATCAGGTGCAACAGTTAAATCCAGAGGAGTTTCCCGCTTTGAGTCAAGCTCACTGCAGGGAAAACAGAGCAAACTAATTATGATGTAAATCCACAATGAATGATGCAGAAATAGTATGCAATGTAAACAATAATTTTGAAATTCCCAGTTTATATCAGCACTGATCTGTTTTATACACTCCAGAAGTATAACTCAGAAAAGATATTTTTGTACTAATGAGAGACTTCTACTTTTTAATCAAAGAATAAATTAAAGCATTTTCAAAAGCATGCCAGCCTCATTAATTAGTTCCATTAAAATGTAAAAGATGAGTACATACATTTGCCTCACTTTGCACTTGCATCTCTTTACCTTGAATATCCCATCATGTATTATTACAGGCTTGGATGGAAAGAACATCTATTATTAATATTACTTGACACCTCTCATTAGAAGATCCTGCATTCAATTGTTTACAGTTTATCTCAATTATAACTATTTGGGCTGAAGTTTTCACGGTGGGAATTTTAGAGAATTTCAGCCAAAGCATTTCTGCTTTTTTCCAAGGTTGAGATAAGGGAAAATAAAGTACTTTATCTGTGTCAAGAAATTCTAGCAATTGCTTCTTGAACATTAAAAAGACCTAAATGAATCCATTCCAGAAAACATGTTTTGGAAAAGGTTTGAAATATAAGAGAAGGCTACTTCATGCTGTCCTTTTGAAAATCCATTGGCATTTAGGAAGTCACAATCCATCCTGTTTTTCACAAACCAATTTATTCATCAAAAGTGTACTAAGCTTTTCAGCTTCATTCCTTGATTGCATCAAGCTAAAAGTGAGAAAGAACCGGGATGGGGCTACCACTGCCTGTCCACCCAGGTACGGTGACTTTACCTATAGGGTCCCTCTTCCACCAGATCAGAAGCTCCATCTGCTTGTGACAAAGCTTGGATTTCCCCATGCAGAGGGTGACAGAATGTCACCTGAGCACCTGCTCTGAGCTCAAGTGAGGGAGGTCTCTGCCGATTTAGGCATTTCAGCACTTTCAATCCACTGATACCTCCAGTAAGTATCACAACAATGCCTCGGGACAGAATTGCTACATATTCAGTTCTCTTCCAAAAGCTAGAAAATCACCCAAATCAAATACCCACACATTATTTTCTGAAATGTCTTTGGATGGCCACACTTATCACTCAGAAGCGAGGAAATGCTAAATTTAAGCCTGTCTCTGCCACCGTAAGTCATTCCTCTTTTTGTAAGCAATATCCTAGTCTTTCTATTTTCCCCACAGGGCCAATTTCATCCAGTGCGCAGCAGGAATCACGTTCACTAAATGAGCAACAATTCAATAATTTCTCCTTCTGTCACTGTTCATTACTGGTCTAGAGTCTTATTTTTTGCATACTATTTAGACCAAGTTCCAAACCCAGCATTATTTCTGTGTTTGCCAGTGCAGTATCAGACCATTTCCAATACACTACTTGACTGACTTTCACAGTATTCCTGTGAGATGAGGGGGTTCATTACTCTCATTTAGAAATGACAAACTAAGGCATCGAGTCCTGTTGTGCGTGTGGCATAAACTGAAAAAGGAGTTCTAAAGTAAAAGCAGAGTACAGGGGAGAAAAAAGGCCCTGTGTGTTTAACTACTGATGACACTCACAAAATGGAGAATCGCATCCGCGTCTAACACTGCATTTCTACGCACAACTAATTGATCCTGCAGAGACGTGTGCCGTGTTACCTGCAAACACAAGATGCCATTAACACTTGTGCACTGAGGCTGGCGGTCTGGTTTGCAAAGCTCTACCGGCTTGGGAGGACACACGCTGGCTTCTAGCAGGGGAACGCATTGATGTCACTGAGGGGCAGAGCACAGCAAGGTGCGCAGGAGCCGCTGCAGCCTGCCAGGCAGCGCTCTGCAGCAACACGCGCTGAGCGGCTTGCAAACCCAGCCCTCAGCTGAGCTGCCAACCCAACGGGCACCAGCCTGGTTTGGTCCAAATGCTCAGCAGATTGCTCTGCTTGCAGACGCACGCGGTGATTAAGGCCATTTCTGAAGGCAGCCCTGGCTGCTTGGGACGAGCCTTGCTGCAGCCCCGCAGCCCCCTCCCGGGCCAGGCAGCGCGTGCTGCCGGCAGGGCTGGAGCAGCTGTGCTTTTCATGAGAAAGGCAATTCCATTAAACTAACAGCTGTGAATGGAGCAAGAATTTACTTTACTGTGACTTTATTTTCTGTGATTTTATCTACTTATCTTTACTGAATAAAGCAATTTGAGTCTGATTTTATTGTCTCATCGGTCAGCCTAACAGGTGTCCCAGTTGCAAGAGCTACCAGTAGATGCGCGTTTCCTCTGCGACAGAAGGAACGACATTAGTCCTTTTTGATTCTCTAGCAAACAAAGGGATTCTTTAGATAGAAAGCAGCAGCAAACAAATGTTTGTTTATGACAGTATTAGCACTAGACATTAATTGATAAGTGTCTAAAGCCAACCCATTGTTACTGTAAATGTAGAAAGCATACCAAAATGGAATTTCTTGCAGTGGGAGTACAAAATGCTCTCCTTGTGATACTAAGCCCTAGTCTGTGTGGGCTGACAGTACCACCACATTTACTGCATGCTGACAACTGAGTTAAGAAGTGTAACACTATGATACAGAGGTGTCAAGATTGCTGAAATTAATACTGGGATGTGTGGTGTTTAGCTTGTTGACTCAGCTGACTTAGGTGTGTTAGTGAAGCAGTATCATACGGCAGTAGAGGCACTGCAATTTAGCATAAAGCATAGCTATTTCTATTTGGAAAGATTTCTGATGCTTTCTCAGAAGAATGTATATTTTATACTAGACTTTTCGCTGAAGATATCAGTTTCCTGCACAGGCATATGTCTGTTATTACAGATGGGGAAAATGTAGCAGAGGTGGAGCTACTCAGAAGGAGAGCGGCCAAGTGAATGATTTAAGATTCTGAATTACAATACTCTACTCCCATTCCCTGGCTCTAACCAAGAGACACTAAGCCCTGCAAGACAAAAGCTTTTTACTGTTGCTGTAAGCAGTATCCTTTCAGAGCTCACATGTTGTCACCGAGCTGAACAAGATGACTCAGAACCAGGCTGTAAGGCTGGGGAGAGATTCCAGAACCTCCTTTATCAAGAGACCATATGTTTACTGCTTGTTCAGGGGAGAGGCTGCTCGACACAAACAATCAAGGATATGGTTTCAACTTGAACAGTTCCAACACCATCCAGCAGAGATAACAGAAGCTCTCTGCCACACACGTTATCAAATCTCTTGCAATGGCTTACATATTCTGTTAATCTCTCTTCAGGTATCAAGAAGAATTAATATTTCACCCTTAATCTTTACAGGGATTTTTCTCATTTTCCTTTTTAGAAGTTAACTTAGTCTGATGTGGAGGATTACTGGGATATCTTGAAGTCAGTAAACACACTTGACTAACATCTGCTGCTCTGAATCAGGTAGTAAAGACAAAATTCTCCTCTACTGAAATTGTCCCAGCATAGGTGAATCAAAATTTGGATCTGGAAACACATATTATTCTTTTTGAGGGGAAAGGAAGAGTGGAATCTCCTGTATTACCCAGAGAACTGCTGAATGCTTTGCATATGCTTTGCCTCAGGGACCTCTTGAGATCAGCCCAAATATTGGTAGGTTAACAGAAAGCCGCAGACATCCATGACAATGAGCATACCGAGCTACTGACACTGATACCATGGCTTCCTGCATAAACATTGTTTTATTCGCGTCCAGGAACACTAAATTCTTAATGAGTAAGCCTTGGAGTAGGCTTCATTTTAACACTAACCTGAATCCTGATCCTACTGCAGTGAACGCCCGTGTTTCCTCATCACATTGTTGAGTCCAGCTGTGCAGATGATGGATTTCTCTAGAACACCCATATTTCAGAATACCCTGCTGGGGGCTGAATCACCTCAGGCTGAGCAAGAAACGGAATGCAAACCCCTCATAGCCTAGGTGTGTGCTCTGGCCACTGTCTGTCGTGCAAAACCTTCTCCTCAGAACCGCTCTTTCTGGATGTATTTTCAAATAGGGGAAGGTGGAAAACAACTTGTTGCCAGGCTTAACTACCCACTGGTCTGCAAAGAGCTCACCCAAAATTTTTGGAGTAAGTGTCAGTCTTTCCCTTAGTCCCAGAAGTATTCATGTAGTTACGTTAAGTTTTCACTTGTTCAGTAGGTGTTGTAAACCCTGCAACCCATTACTGCTTCAAAACAAGGACCTTGCCACCTCATCTTGTATGCGCTGGAGCTAGTGACAGCACTCAAAGCAGCCACTCAAGGACACACTAAGTCGCTGTGCAAGTTCTGCATTGAGGGTCTCCATGGAATAGGATTCAGCTGGAACAACCAACAAAACATTACACAGGTGCAAGCCGTAAGAGACGTGCCTTGCTACTGTCTACCAGGAGACTGTTGTAGCACACTCACTAAATGAGAATTTTTGAATAAAAACTGGAACACATTATTTTTGCAAAATTGCCGCTCTTCTTTCTTACTACATGGAGAAAACACATTCCACTGAGAAACTCTTAGAATTGCCTCCAGAAAATGTACTTCTGTCATTCACATTTCTTAGGATAAGCTTGAGTCAAGAGTGTAACCCCCTCTAAGGAAAAGATGAGTAAGGCTCGCTCCTACAAAAATTAGGGGGTTACTTAGCCTGACCAGGAACACCTGAAATAACACAGACTAGTTAAAGACAGGCATGTTAACACAGGACAGTTTTTAAGTTAATCTGACAAAGAAACTCATTAATTTCTTGTTTCTGCTCTACACAGGTAAAGACAATTATACCATTATATCTATCTATGCCTATATCTACATATACATATCTATCTATATTTAGGTTCAGCTTGAATTTTTCTTCTTGGTTTAAAAATATTTCCTGGGCTACCAGTTATAGCAAAAGGAAAATTGCCAAAACGTCTCAAACATCTCAGGCAGCCACATGTGTTAGCTCATCATAGCATGCACACAGATATTTATGTTCCCAGCTCTACAGCAGTCACATTATGGTTTTAAGTGCGTATCTCCTACAGACAAAGAAATCTGAGGCCGTCAGTCATTACATTCATGTTACCTGAACATCTTGCCTTTTACTAAAGTTTCCATGCACAAGCAATATTAACATCTGTTTCAAGGATCTCTGCTGGAATTGTAGCTTCACACAGCCAAATTGCCTATGCTTCCACTGAGGAAATGGCTATTTATTTTATGCAGCCATCTGGGCTCTAAATAGTCTGTTTTGTCATTTGTGGTCTTGTTTTCCAGGGTTTCTTGTATGAAATTTGATTCCTTCATAACTTATTTCTTCTGTAAATGACATTTTTTTAGTAATCAAACTTGAGAATAAATGGTTCATAAGAGAATTACAGCATCAGTGTCAATTCATAAATATTTTAGATCTAGACCCAAATGGTCTAAGTTTTGATGGTGTACGTTTAGATTTTTTTCTGTGGAGTCATATGCAAAAACGGTCTTTACAAAACCCTCTCCCAGTTAGATGAATGACATACATTGTTGCAGAATTTAATACTCAGGATGATACTGGTTCAGTTGTTCACATGGTTCAAACACAGACCCCTACGGTCTCAGAGCCCAGGCTCCACCTTTTTGAACAAAGGGACCGATAGTAATGGCTAACAGCAGAAGCAGATACTCACAAACCTTTACCTCCAGTCTATAGTTTTTGCTTGGATTGTGACAGAAATGCAAATACTCCTTTCCCTCCTCATATCACGCCCTCTCAGATTTCCCCTTAATTGATTTTAATCTCAGAGTTCATGTTGCAATCCAGAAAGTATCAGGTATCCTGGAAGGCCACTTACAGAAATGGTAAGAAACCCTGAATCACAGATGAGAGCAGCTGACTTTCCCAGTCCCCATTTGCCATAGTCACAAACTGGTTTGTGTTACCCCATAAAGCCCATGAAGTTACACAAGGAAACCAAGAGCAGGACTCTGAGCACCCTCAAATCTGCTCACTGTTCTCTAGATACACAAGCAACATTCCCCTTCTACCCATGAGAAATGGAGCTGTCTGTAACATAGAGCCAACACTCCACCTTCCCACACAAGCAAGCCAAGAGGTCTGTTCTCCCGGAGATCTACCCCACACAAGAGCCAACACCACAACAGTCCGTCCGCTGTACCTCCTGGTACACCTCTCCCCTGGCCACATCCTCCAGCAAGGAAGGGTTCTCTCACTCTTCCCACCAAGGGTTAATTTTCTTGCTACCGTTACTTGCTCTGCCAAGGAGGCCAGCCACATAAACTAGCTAATACTAGCCAAGCTGCCCTCTCCTCTTTGATGAAATGGTCACGAGGATAAAGCAAGTAACAAGCTACACCACAAATAAAGAATAAAGAGACCATAGGGAAGCACATAGCTAAGCTTGGCAATATAAACTCATTCAGTTTATCCTCCTCCAAGTCTAATTGCTGAGCAGAAGAAACAGCCCTATTCCTTTCTACTCTTCATCAGCTGTGCTATATCTACTCCTATACATCTTAAACATAGGTTTCAAACTTTAGGAGATACAGAAGAACATATTGCTAACAACTCCCCAGATCAATTTCTTTTGTTCCCCTTACCTTGCCCATCACTTTATATTACTTACCTTCCTCGCCACCTCTGCACAGTCCATAGGTTCTGCTCTCCTGTCTTGTGCTTTACCTACTTTTCACTCAGGTACAGTGCCCTAATCATCAGGTTTGTCATCTTCACCTGCATCAGCCACTAAGTGGTAACCGGCTGCTGGCAAATGTTTTCCAAGCAGCTATCACAATCTCTTCCTCCAAGCTCTTTCTTAAGACCCCTTTTTTCAACAATACTTTTACATAATCAACACACCTTCACAGGCAAGGCACCAAGGGTTAACACAGAAAACACAAAGCCTGTTAGATTCAAATAGAACACAAAAAGGAAGAATATATTGAGTAACCTAAGACCAGAAGTTCCACAAAATTCTGTAAAGCCTTAATTCAATACTGGCCCTTTCTGGAGCTGGCATGTGGCTTCTTTTCCTCCAAAGCACCACTCATTTTCAAGCTGTACTCTTCCAATCTAGCAAACCATGACTGGGGTAGGAGGAGGCTGTCACAAACCCAGAGAAATGGATTTGTCATAGGTTTGCCTACACTGCTGTCAACAGGTCCACAGCAGTTGTAACGAGACAATCAAATCTGAAAGGAGACAAAACCCTTTTCAGCTGTTTGTCTGAATAAATCAAGAAATAATTATTCTTTCCTCTGAGGCTAAACTCAGATGGATTGGCAGAATTCTTCCCTTGCTCAGCAAAAGTAAATACGAGTAAACCAGCTCTAAGCAGTTTTGCCACTTTAGGAGCCTTGGCAGTAGAGGAAGCTCTACCTCTCTTTGCTTTACCCTGTGACATAAACCACTGGTCTCTGAAGTGCCTGAGTACTTACTGGAGTCACTGAGCTCAGGAAGGTGACAGCTAGGAGGAGGCTGATGTTTGGTGATCATCTGTGTCGATGATCTAGTTCACACACTAGAAGACAATTAACAGGTAGGTGTGGATGTGAAAGACACTAGTGGAAGGATGTATGATGCCCGCCAGCACACCGCCTGGCTCAGTCCCATTCACCGGGAGGCGTGAGCAAATTCTCCTTAAAATAAAGAAGCTGAGGAGCAAACGACCAGACTCTGCAGCTGACTGCATATGTAACTTCAGGCCAGGAGTAAAGAATACCTTCCCAACCCTGTAATGATGTGTAAAACCATGTTTTATTACAGATTATAGGGGCCTACTAAAGCAGCCTGACCACATGATGTACTAAGAATAATTATGAACTGCTCACCTGATTCACAGTAGTCATTAAGTTGCTATATCTATAACAGGTTTAATAACGAGGTGAAGAGTTAACGGGAAAGTAAAAGTTATATACCTATCTCATTGGTCACTGTTTCCTATAGGACTGGGTGTCTATGTGGGGAGAACCAAGTAATGGAGACAGAATAAACCACAGAAGATTCTATTTAAAGAAGGGGGGAGTGAGGTCTCTCCTTGTACTACACTAAAGCAATGGTCTGTGTGTACTCGTGGAGGTACACAAGGCGATCCATTGGAAGGAAGAAAATATTTTTCACACCATTAATAAAATGAAAAATAATGAAAACCAGTGTTTATTCCATCTTTATCACCTCCTTTAATTTTTATTTTTGTGTATGTTTTCTAAGGTACATAATATATTAGTACAGTAGTAGGGGTACATGCTCAAAAATATTTTACTGATAGGGGCATGTGATCAAAAAGCTTGGAAACCCAAAGGACTGGTCTTGCAGGTAGCACCAGGTCAGCTCTAAAACTAGTAGTGCTGAAACAGCAAAACAGCTGGAGCACCTGTTAGCTATTCTACTCTCAATACTAGTGCTAGAACCTGACCGTCCTGCCCTGAACATCAGATCAGCCCATGTGGAGTCACAGAAAAGTGGACAATCCTCTGGATAGTAAAGGTGAAAAAAAAAAAACAAAAAACAAAACACCACACCAAAAAAACCCGCAAGGAAAATTCAGTTACTTGTTACACATCTTTCTATTGTTCCAAATAATTCATGCTGTAACAACTCTAACCTGTCAAGATGAGCTACAGATGATGTTTTAATCTTACCATCTTATTTTGTGCAGACTGCAAATTTTAAGCATGTCATTCATTATTGGCTGTATGCTTCTTATTAACGGCATTAAGCAAATGGAAAAGCAATTGTTCTAAGAGAAAAAGTTTAAAAATACAAAAACTGCTGCAGTAGATAATAATTCCTTTGGGTTTATCCTTGCATTCTTAACAGTATATATTACTTAATTGATAGATCATAACAGCTCATTTAAAGCTATTAGGTCTATTGCATAAATATGTGGTCAAGAGCTTTTTAATGCACACCACTGTTACCGTAGACTGTAACAGCTGCTTTGGAGCTGTCAGCCTAGTTTGTCACAATCTATTTTAATCTGAAAAAAAAATCTCAATTACTTTGTAGTTGCCAATGCGCTGTTTAAGCTCATTGTTTGGTGCCAAAGCTGAACATTGAGCATGGTAGGTGTAATACTAAAGCAACTATGAAGAAGAGACATCACCATCATCAGGCAAATCACAGAGGACTCAAATTCAAAGTTAATAATGGTGATGCTTGCCAAGTGCTTACAGAGGACAAACAATGAGAAAAGAAAGGGTGGGAGACATTATTTCTCTGTTTAAGTCTGTACTCAGCTACCCTAAAAACCTGTGAGGAACCTGTACTGCTATGTTTGTAGTTAAAAAGAAGCATCTGCTTGCTACCCCCGCTTCCCAGCTCAACTGCCTGCTGCCAGCCAGCTGAGAAAGCTTTGCTGGGAAAGGGGGTGCAGCGCAGCTCACCCGTTATAGCAACAAGTTCGGATCTAACCAGCACAATGAGAGCTTCTAGTGCAGGAAATCAATGGAAAAAGCGATGCCACCTTTTCCTGTCTTTTGGCCCTTTGGTATGTTACATTCCCTCTCCTCTGCCCCGTAAGTACAGACAAGTGTTTGAGAAGGTCAGATATAGGTGCACAACTTTGCAGGTAGGAAATGTATGGAGTTCAGTAAGTACATTTTGGCTCTCTTTAAGTGCAGGCAAAAGCTAATATAACTGCACAGAGAACCCAGCTGTCTGTCTCTACCAGTCTCTTTGCTCAGAATGTGATTCTCTATAATCATGTCATTCAAAGAGACTTTTGCTAAGTACTGAGGGAAAAGTGGCTTCCTTTGGTGAGGGGAGGAAAATGCCTGTTGCTGCAAGCTATCCATCATCTTAAAAAAGTCCAAGATGTACAAAAGCTCCCTAAATTTTTATTCCCAACAGAGCCAGATAAGACCAGTGTTTTCTTGACAGGCACTCCTCCCATGTCAAAATCTACGGTACAGTTTTGCAGACATTCACCTGCCTGCTAGGTTGGATAATAAATAAATGCCCATCATGTCTTTATTTGAGAAAGATTTTCTTCTTGCTGCTTTTTTCTTTTTCTTTTTCCTTGCACATTTGGGGAAAGATACCCTTCCCCCCAGCCAGGAAATAGCCATTTTGAGGTAAGACCTTAAAATTGATGATTTTGAAAGTTTTCCCTATTGCCATGCTGTTCTGCTCCTGCATTCCTGTGGTGCCAACAGATGAAGTTGTAAGCCTGCTCGCCTCCCTGCATCTAATCCTGATACTACTCAGCAGCAGGGAAGGTGGGCAAATGTTCACTAGCAGTTGTTGGCAAAGAAACACAGCAGGATTTAAACTGGATGATGCCACTGCATGTGTAAAACAACCATTTGAGCAAATGCTGCTATCTTTAACCAGTAAAACAGAATTTGCTGTTAACCTTTTGGTTCCTAGCTAGCTGCACTGATGAGTGCACTGATGAGATGATTAAATGTTATGCTTTTATTTGAAAACAAAACAAAAAACCCCAAGCTTATTGACAAAAAAATAAGATAAATATTTGCCGCAGTTTCTGTGACAGACTTTTAGTGTGGTCACGTGTAACAAAAATACATTGCAAAAGTCAAATGGGAGTAAGATTCTGTTGCATTCTAGTAAAATGTCCCATGTCATTTTTCCCAAGGTCATTTTTCCCATGATCTTCCTTCTCCTCCTTTCCAGCTTGCACAGCCTGGTCTTTAGTTGATGTGCCCCAACCCCAGATGTTTCACGGTTTAACCAGTCATTTTATAGCACTCTAGGACTGTTATGAATGAGGAGGACCATAACAGTAATTTGCCATGCTTATCCACTATTCAAAAGCCAGATCTCATTCACCTACTGTGTCATCAAAATAACTGGTCAACACCACCCCAATAACTGTTTTTCCCCAGGCTATCAGATTTCCTTGCTTCTGATAGTTGTTCATACAGACCATCATTCTTTAAAGTTATCAGTTTGGTATCTGAGAAATATGAGTTGAAATACCAGCTAACAATGCACTCTATGTTAAGATGGCAATATATTTTTTCCTGCCCTTCCTTGAAGATGATGGGAAAAGATGCATCACATCATATATTATCATGTAGCCAACCACAATTCTTATATGTTTAGCTGTTTATAAGGCCATGCTTAATTGAAGAAACTGCTTTTCAGTACTGCTACCTACTGAAGTACATTTAGCTGAAACAGGGCTTTCCTATTAGGAAATGTATGCAAGAGCATTTAATATCTGTGTATTATCTCCCTAGAACTCCTAGCTGCGCATAAAGTCCTAAACACAGGATGTTACCTGTCCTTTTTGTTGGCTTGGTTCCTCCATTCCACATTAAGATCATGTGTTAGCACTGGATCAAGTACCTTGAATAAGAAAATGGTAAAAGCTTGGAGAGTCCATAAAAACCTTACAGGAGCTTGGGCAGGAGCACAGTGTTAAATGGCAAGCCAAGCAGATGCATCAGAAAATTCCTTTTCTAAAAAAAAGTTGTTTTAATCATTTGATTTTAACTCAGCTGATCTACAGTAGATGGAACACTGAACAGCTCTAGCCTTACAGGCTGAAAAATCACATACTTGAAAATCAGGGAGACGGGACGCAGCAGGACTGTAACACCCACAGCCACGCTCCCTTTTAGAGGGCAGCTCTGGGTAGAATTGCCACAACCCTTCCCAGACTGCCCGAGTGTCAGCTGGCACTACCAAACCCGCAAAGCTACCAGGATCGCAGTGGTGCTTGATACTACAGAGAGAGAGCAAAGTGAAACTCTGTTCCACTTACCTGTACACAGAACTAAACATACCCACACGCTCAAAGATGTATCTGCTTGGATGGGAGATACATGTAGGATAGTGGATTCTGCAAGGAAGCAGTGCAGTAAGGAACATGCCTTTTGTGAAGGGACTTGGAAGCAGTACAATGAAACTTAGAAAGCTAGAATAGTACAGCTGTGGACAGTTTTTCATTATCAGCCAGCAAAAACAGTTTTTTGGGTTTTTTTTTTCCAGTGTTTTGTGAGAACAACAAAGGTTTGGAGCACAAAAATCAGAAGCAAAACTGAGTTGGACAGAGCCATTCACTCCACTGGGGACCTTGCAGGAGAACATGAAATGCTTTTTCCAGGGAGACCTTTGCACTTCATTTTAGCTGTGCATCCAAACCTAGGTCAGTAAAGGATCAGCAGAACTGTAAGATTTCAAAATTGCATCCTGACATGGAGACAAGCTGAGAAAATATTTGTTGAGCAATGAAGTGTTTTCTCCTCCTATATCTGCACTACCTGGCATTGCATGAACCTCAGCTGGGTAAAACAGGCCTCAGAACTGAACCCTGAGCCTTCAAAAATAAAAGACAGGTTCCCCAGTCACAGGGATTTTGCTTAAATACAAATTTGTATTTGGCTTTGGATTTTTGAGCTTTACGGTTCAAATCTGTTCTCTCACTGTAACTCTGAGCAGCTTGGGTTTCATTCCATTGTATTTATTTTTTAAGTTCGATTCTCATGACTTTGAAAGCTTTCTAAAGGTCAGATGGAGAGAAGTACCAGATATTGCCACGGTTGCCTGCAGTGTAACACAGTCGTTTCATACTGCTTTAAAGCTTTTCAAAAATCACCTCAACCCTTTCTCTTCATCTTACAGAATGTGGTTAAGGGTGTGGGTTAGGTTTCAGCGGGACCAGAAAATGAGACAAACCCTTTGCCATTAGACACGGTGCAGACACCGGGTGATGTGATGAAAGAGCTGTACTGCTGCTGGAGCCCTATCATAGCTCGTGTCTCTAGGGTAGCAGCATCCACTCTTGGATACAGCTATTGTGCAATGGGGCAGGTTGTTTAGCCTCGTATTTATTTAATCTTTGTGAAGATAAAGAGGGATGTTCCACTGAGAGCTCTTTTGTTTCACTCTGTATCAGTTCGATAGGAGAGAGAGCAGATCTAAAGCCACAAGCAATGGTTTGTATATCTTGTAAGTCTTCTAAAGCCTTGTCATCATATGCTGTATTATGTTGTCTTTTTTACTGAGTGACCATTGCTCTATTGTACACTATCTGCCTTTTTGTGACTTGATGAACCACATTGTAAAAGGCAAAAATCAATAAAGTTCTCCAGGAACCAAAGCCAGAGGGAAAAACGTTTGCCTGCAGCGCCACCTTGTGGTCCCGGCCTTCAGCACTGACGGTGTCCCGGTCGCTGGGACTGGCAGGTGGAACTGCTCTGCAGGCTTGGGACCACCACCCAGTCCTTAGTAGCCCTTTCACTAGCCACAAAGGCACTGTGAGGAGCCCTTGCAAGAATGCTTGTGCTTTCTTCTGGCTGACCTGGTCCCTAATCTAGATCTTTGACGGGACAGAAAGGACAAAGGAAAATTGAGTTTGGTTCACCAACATGCCACTTGGTACACAAGGTACACCTCAGCATTGTAGGCACTGGGGAAAAGTCACGTTCCAGGTAGAGCTGGGGTAACCCCAGGCTGAAATTCTTCTGTTGCATGCTGAGGTGCAGGAGTAAAAAAATACCCCACCCAAATAAACAACGATTATCAAAGGGATCTGAATTTTTACTAGTGGAAGCAAGCAGCTTGTCAGCTGATCAAAACATCCATGTTCATGTGGCAATGTCAGTACAGTTAGCATCAGTCACGAGCGAGTGGTTTAGGTCACTTAAAGAATCACCATCAAAGGTACTAGCAAAACTGAATTTGTGGGAGTGTGACTTCACAAAGTTCGATGGCAAGGTTCACTCTATTACTTATCACTTAGATAAATCACACAAAGAAGAATCAAATTAAAATTAACCCAGAATTATTTACACAGAGAATAAAGATGTAAAAGGGTAAGGGAGACCCTCCTGCTGAGTCACGAGGTTCAGAGTGGATCACCTTGTTTTCTAAACTCTTGAGAGAGTTTAGGTGTAGCTAGATCCAACCGTGGTCTCAGACTTGGACAATGGTTTATATCCAAAGGATGTCTAAGGTTTATCCACAGTTTAAGGTTGATCACAAGCTTTTAGCAGCACTTAATCATTGACTAATTTATTATTTACAAACTGGATCAATAGTATTTACTACAATCACAACAGTAACCTATTCACGGATCTGAGATGGTAACATTCATTCTATACTTGTCATGAGGTACCTAAATCAATTCACACACACATGCACATAGACACAAAGGAATAGATGTGTAGAAATATAGATATAAATGTACAAAGGTATACCTGTTAAAAGTTCCCCTTGAGTTCAGTGAAACGTTCACGTGGAATGCCTTTGCATTTCTCAACAGGCAAGGGTTGAGTCCCGAGGAGTGGGGGTATCAGCCCAGGCTCCGTCATCAGCTTTCAGTGATGGTCCTCCTGACTTTGCTAACTTGGGAGTGCACAAGCTCTGAGAGGCATCCCACTGAGAGGGAGATGCTGTTCACAGCCTGCTGCAGTCCAGGAGAGCTCAAAAGGGCCTCACTTAGGACCGCTGTTCATAGGGTCAGAGATGACTGGCTTTAGTCAGCAATAATCCTCTGTCCTGGCCACAATCTGAGTCTGTAATTACTGGAATTTTCAAAATTCCAGTGATGGTGGCACTGTACCACTGAGGTTCCTATTCAGATAAGGAATGTTCCAAGGCTGTCAGGGGATGTTACAGTTCAGATAAGGAAAGTTTCTGGTAGTCAGTGCCATTCCCCACCTCAGCCATGCAAGAGCTGCTGGTATGGTCAAGGGACACTTAACCGCCCAACTCACCACATGGAGGCCAAGGCCCATGGGGAGTCTGAGATCCTTGAGCATTCCAGGGCAGGGGGTAAGATGCATGAGCAGCATCATATACCGGCCTGTGAATGAATATCTGATTTGACCCTAAGGTAATAATTTTGACCTTCGTGAGTAATTAAACTGCTATTATGACATTTTAGGCACAGGTAGCAGTTATTTATGCAATACCCATGCTTGACAAATGAACTGTCAAGCTACAATAGAAATTAAAATTTTAAATCAGAACTTTCGTCTTCTCCAACTGAAAAGCAAAACTTGCAGCTTTTTAGAACATTTTTACAATGAAGCTGCTACATAGAAAAGGGCCCAAGTCCACACGCGGTGCTCTTGACTACTGTCCCACTAGGAGGAATATAAACCTTGCTGTGCCTTTTTCATCTCATCTCCTCCTCTTACAGTACATATATTTTGCTTATGCTCATCTTGTTCTGGTGCTGCCAGATATGGTTACAGCTGATGCATTGATTGCTTATGTTAAATACAGTTGTTTTATCAGTATGTGTCCCTTTGTCAGAATGTTATGTGACATTGAAAGCAGTTGTGCTGTCAATGATACGGAAAAAGAATGAATTTATTACCCTTCAAATCAAAATCATGAAGCACCATATGAAAGCCTAACTTCCTCCAGAGCACAGCTCTCTCTCCATAATCACCATCAGCCATGAGGATCTATGTGGTTTGTCACATGCACATTTCAGCTGTGATAGTGCCCCTAAATTCAAGTAGCAGGAAACTGGTTTTTATCTTTGTCAAAATATCTACATACATACTTCACCATTTATAAAAATAATATTAAGAAACAGCACATACACAACCAATTTGGAAGGCAAACAGAGCCCTGTTCAGTCTCCATCATTCTGCTGCTCCACATTAAAAACATCATAATACTTTTGCTTACAAAATTATAACCAAATTATCTGTAATACAACGCTACTGGCAATGGTTGCAATATCAAGCTCTATAGGTCCTGCATATAGTTATGTCTGACTATCAGTAAGTACTCCAACAATTTAATGAGATTGCCCGTATGCATATTCCACCCCTATTCCACTTGCATTTTAAGTGACACCTTTTTTTGGACTGATGAAACCACAAAAAAATTATTAAATGCAGAATCCTGAAAGTACATAGTTTTAAAGAATCACTTATAATATTTATTCTCCAGCTTAGGAGGAAAGCTCCATTCCTCCCAGTTGTAGCTCTTGGAAATTCTGCTACACGGACTTCACAGACCCAAGGAAAAATGACCAGTGATTGCATTATTATGGGTGATACTGATTTCTGCTGACATTCTTTTAGGTACTCACTCTTACTTTTGCACTCAGCTGCTGAAAACTGCTACATGTTTGTTTCTTTTCTTTTTGTTACGCTACAGGGAAATGGAAAGAAATTGCATTTTGAAATCACCTACCTTGAGAGACAGGTCATCTAAAGATCAAAGAAAAGTTCTCTGGTGCAGTGATATACCATGGAGAGAGAGAATGCCAGAGAAAAACACTAGCACAGTTTTCTCAAGTACTTTGTATTTTTGCCAAGCCTATCTTTAAAGCAACTGCCCAACAACAGATTTCCTAAATCTTCTGCATCCTGGTAAGGAATTAGCCGTTTTCCTCAGTAAGAGTAGCACTACTGTGCTACAGAGCCATCCAACACTGAAAGGCAGTAAGCTGGCCACTCGCTACCGGTTTAATGAATGACAACTCTCTCTTCTTAATCCAGATAATATTCTAAGACTGACCTCTAAACTGAGATGGACACTTAACTGGTATCTTCATATCCATCCACAGGGATACTGCATCAATAAGAGAAGACTTATTATTCAGAAATTACCACAAGCAGTCTTTTGGTGTTGCTAGCTTTTTTATACAGGAATATGGAATGAGCATAAACAACTGGAAATTAAGATCTTCTACTGCAAAATCAATAGCATTATCAAGGGTTGACAACACTGTATTACTTTGATACTAAAACAAAACATCTCATTTTCTAGGGCATACTCAGGTAATCCTGGTATCCTTCTGCTTGAGGTCTTCAAGATCAGGTGGATGTTCCTCTATGCCAAAGGAAAAACAAAAACAAAAACAAAACAAAACAAACCCAAAACCTAAACATGAGCCTAACTAAATTTAAGGACATCTTTACATTTTTGCCAAATCAATACTCTCCCCAAAATATTTCCTTATTGTCCAATGACCTCGCTAACACTTCTTGATTTCATTGTCACCTTTAATAATCTATAGTTTGGCATGTTCATGTGATGTAAATAACATTTCACTCTCAGATTACATTTATTTCAGTAGTCAATTGCTATTCAGCATTGAAGTCGAATGCCAAGATGTGGAGCTATGTGAACGTGTCAGCTGTAAAACACCCTTATCCATACAGGACAGATTTCTCAGTGCCTTGTAAATGGATCTGTCTCTCCTGAAAGCAGCAAAACCTTACTCTGCTTTTCCACTCTCCCATACAACACAGTTTGCACATGGGATAAGGAACTCTGAAATGGCAGAGGACTTAAACCTAGGACTGTAATACCGCCCATGGCTTGCTCTGCTGTTGTTCATCTTCCCAGCACAGCAATCAAATTCATGTAGTCTCATTACTTGTCCCATAACAGAAATTGAAAGTGATCCGTGATAAACATTGCCTTTTGACAAAGTCCACTGGACTGGGGAGCAACAGGCATTTAGTAATGCATATGTTTAGTATTCTATACAGAATGGACAGAAGATAACAATCCTAAACTGAAAGAACACAAGAATATTTCATTTACCTGTTTTTGTTGTTCTTATGGTCCTTAGAGTCTTTCTTCAGTCAATCCAGTAAAGGGTCATAAACCTCTTCACTATGTGCTTGTTTCTTCCGCACTATTTGCTGTATTTCTTTATTTGCCCTTCTTAAAGGATTGACACATTGGCTGCAACATATTAAAACAACAGCTGAAAGTGGTTGACTTTCAAAAGAAGAAATTTAGAGATCACCTAGACTGTAGCTGTGAAATCCTAGCTCCAGTGAAAAAAAAACCCTCAAAGCTAGAGTTGATTTTGAGGGCCATCACAAGATTACATCACTAGGACATAGATTACAGCTAGGAAAAGCATTTCAATAAGTTTTCCCCATCTCTTACGTTTTCCTCATGAATTTCAGCTCACCTTCTGATTCATATATTGCAACCATGACCAGAAATTTCCACAGTAATTAGTCAAACAAATTCAAGGGCCCAAAAGCTGTACTAGGAATTCAGTAGAAGGAAATGACAGCTTCTCTAATTCTTACTCTATTTTTAAAATCTACACAGTATTATTCAAATATAGCACTAGTTAAGTGCATCTGCATTTTCCTAACCTGTAGTGTCTTAACCTGTCCATCATTGCATGTGGTTGTCAATGAAGACTAACAAAACTAACAATGAAGACTAACAAAGACTAACAAAATACAAGTCCATTTCCTGGGAAGAGGCACATGTAGATCCTGCTTCCTGCAGGAAAAATACCATTGGAAGGAGGCGAATACACAGCTCATTGACAGGGATGCAGAAGTAACAAAGCCTCACTGGCTCAGGGAATTACTAATGCTGATCAAGTGTGGCAAGGGGCGGAGTACTCAGCTCCCTCTCTCAATTTTACAGGAATTCCATGCTCCTACATGTTCTTAGTCTGGCCACATTATGGAATTACCTCTGCTGTCCTAATCCTGGGTAGCTCCTGAGAAACAGCCACCCCTAGCTTCACAGCACAAGTGCCTGCAAAAGCTTTCCAGGGCTAGTTGCCCAGGCTCTGTTGGTCTCTCAGTCGTTGGTTTTTGGTTTTGTTTTTTAATGTAAATAGACTTCTATGAGAAACCTTGGAATTTGCTCTAGAAGGGGCACATTGGTACTCATAAATCATCCCAAATTTTGTCAACAAAAGCCCTCTTATTTTTTGATAACTCTAGAGAAAATTTTTACTGTTGTGCACATCCAGTACAGTTTTGGCATTGTACATAGGACGCTCTCGATATTGACCATACAGTGCTGAAAACAAAAGAATTTCCATCCAGGGAGAAGGTTTCAGGCTCATTAAAGGAATGCTTATCAAAGCCATATCCTCTATCAACTGTCTCTAAAACTGGGAAAACTCAAAGTTACAATGTTATAGGATTGCTCCTTTCCTAGAACTCAAATATATGATGTTGGAAATTAAAACCATTTAGCATCTGGTTAATCACTGCATTAAAAAACAAAGCAAAAAACAAGTCATAGCAGAACAGCAATATTCTAATTTCACTCGCTATGAAAAAACACAGAAATGATCATTTAAACATTAATGTGAATTCTCTCAAAACGAACACATATTAATTCATTTTCCAGAAAATTTATGATAATTTCATGTTAATTCTTTGCCTCCTGTTTTCAGAGTCACTGATGACTCAGTGCAGCTATCTGTATGCTGAACATCAGCTGTCGAGCAATGTAAGATGTAACGTGGAGATTTTCACAGCAGGTCTTGTCTAAATGTGGAACACCACAGCAAATAGCCATCTGCTAGGCAGCCGCATTAGTATAGTCTATGTGTGTGAGTACGTCCATGTATATGATCCCACATAGACTGCTAACATCTTAGTAAAGCAAAAGTTTAACACTTAACACTTTGGGGGTGGGGTGGGGTGGGAATCTTCACGAAAAAGACAATTCTGTCTTATTAACCAAGCTGTAGCATTAGCTATTCAATTTGAACTACCACCCTAGAGAAATAAAGCACAGTTATGTTAACACATTCCATCTTAGTTTAATGATTTTGATGTTGTGGAGCTTACATTTTCCCATTATCATAAGAACATACATGCTGAAACTCTTCACAACATCAAAACCTAAACTGCTTGCATAGCACTCACAGGCTGTGATGTGCCCTATACATTAAGAAAACACACTGCACATTAGAAACCTTAGAGATAATTAATTTACTTTTCTCCCAAGCACACTCCCAGCTTACTTCTCTTACTCTATTCAGGCCTGCTACTTCGTTCTTTCCTTCTTTGTTTTAAGTGCATAACTCTAGGTCTGTCCCACACTGACAAATTTCTACTTGTTTTTTCTTTACAAACTGATTTTTCTCTCTGATTTCTTCCTTATTACCTTTCAGATAATTCATTCCTGCTTGCACATGCCATTTCCTGTGCAGCAGTCAATTGTTTACCACAGGCAATGTCACTCTTTTAGAAGTGCCTTTGAAGGCAGTGGTAAAAGAACCATTTTTGTCACCCTTCTCCATGTCAATTTTGAGAGCTAAGGCAAGTAGCAGGAAGTTTTCTCACTCGTTTCTTTTTAAACTTATATTACAAAATGAAATTAATTTCTTCTCAAAACTTTTCATTTTTACTGATGTGCTGGGTTTTCATTGCACTCAGGACACTGTGTCCTAAAAACCTATTCTGGGTTAAACAGGACGGGCTGAGCACAGTGTTGCAGGCTGCCCCATAGCTTGATTTGCTTTTAAGTCTCATTTGTCAGCTTTTTTGCCAACAACTGGCAGTTGCTGGTCTTGCCTTCCTGCCACAGAGAAGAACAGAAACCAAATTCCTTTAATATATAGGATGCACTAGCCTTCGGTATGGAGCAGGGGCAGAAAGTAGGGGAAGATAACTGGAGAATCAAGGGAGCAAAACCCTAGTCTTCCCTACTCAGCATATTGGCCCAGGAGAGGGTCCCCATCCTGCACGGCTCATGGCAAGTTCAGGCACCGCTGCTCCAGCCCCATTCAGGGCTTTATGTGCAGGCAGTGGGCCTTTGTGTTTTACATGCAACTTCCCCAGCAAAGGAAGTAAGATCAAGTCCAAGCCCTTTATAACTAGGTCTTTAGAAAGAGTACGAGGGCATTAGAAACCTTTTTTTCCTTAAGCCAAATTGACCCTCTGTTATATGTAGCGTCAAACTAGAAGGGCTCATTTTTTATGTTTGCACATTAGTTCCTCGCTTTTTTCCCTTCAGTCTTTTCTCCTCTCACTGACTTAAAACATGTCAGTTGCCCCTATTTTCTACGTTTAGAAGCAGTACCTCATAAAATTGGTCTGATCATGCCCTAATGCTTACCTTCTCTGAAAAAAGGTATTGCAACAAAATGGTAGACACCCCAATATAAAAAATCCTCCTGCCACAAGCACAAGCAGTCGAAATGTCAGTTGCACATCTGTAGAGTCAACAGAAGTTTGCATTAGTTATGAATCATTCTGAGATGTATATTGAGGTATAGATGACAGAGATTAGCCTCTAAGACATGTATCTCAGCCAGCAACACAATGGAAAAAAAGTAGGTGTTAGAAATAAGCTCAGACGAGAAAGATCTCATCTCAGACTTGACCTGAGTTCAGATAGCCCAAGTGTTTGGTTAATTTCAGAGGCAACTGGGGTCTGTGTGAACCCAGAGCATGGGGGGTGGTGGTGGGTGGGGATAAAAATCAAAGTCCTTTAGAAGCTTCTTAAAGAATGGAAAAAAAATCATGCAAATGAATGCTATTTACCCATTTCAGTTCTTAACTTTTGCAGCATTTTCTTAAAGCCTCATTTTATTCCTAGTGAAATTCGAGACAAAACTCCCAGATAAGAACCATTCAAGTATGCAGCCTCTGATCATCTTACAGAACCCCAAGTGCCATGAGTCTAATATCTGCTAAGTGCTTCTATTTTATCAACAGATTGCTTTGAGGCAAACAGCATGTGCTCCCAGGGCAGTAAGTGTTTGTATTTTCTTTGGACATATGTTGTACATCCAGGAGCATTCAAGTAGCTAATTAATCTATGAACAAATAATTCTGTAAAATAGTCAGCCCTTGATATTCAAACAGTAAAAGCTTAACTGAAATGAAGAATCAAGCAGTCACAGCTGAATAAGCGTATTTAATTTTAACATTTGCTTGAGTATGTGTCTTAAAAATGAGCAGAAAAGCTGTAATTTTCATTATACAGCTTTTCTTCTTGCTATAATGAAGTGTCTTCTACACATAATATAAAGGCCTAGGTGGGAAACAAATATTATTAAAATATTTTGTTTCTGCAGTATGCCCCTAACTAACAGATTCTTATGGCCTCATGATGAATGGTATTTCTTTCTATCAAAAGTTACCTAGCTAGTAGCAATTACAGCTGTCCTAGCACTGCAATGTGGCACTTGCTCAACTACAAGAAAAATTTCAAAGTTCAGTCCTGACCTCTGCCTGCTTCTGAACAAGCACAAACAAGCAGAAAGTGAACTCATGTTAGCTTACAAGTATTCCCCTAGGGTTTCATATCTGTATTAAGTCAGCTCTTCCTGAAAACTGGGTATCATGTCTGTAATCAATGGACGTATGCTGAATTATATCAGGAAGACCTAAACCATTAAGCTCTGGATTATGGTTTCTTCTACTAACTTAACATTCATGTTTGTTAAGACTGCCTGTGTCTAAGAACATTGGTGAAAAAAAGGACACAATATAACAGGCACCGCTGTATTAGAAAAAAACAGGGTAATATTTGGCTCTATTCCTGTGATCCTGTGATGGATCTCCAAATATTGCTGGAGTATCTTGGCACTGTTCTTGAAAGAAAACCGTGAGATATATGTCTAGTGTCTGAACATGAGACAAAGGACACAAATTAAGACACAAAATCCCACCTGAGCTTTTTTTTTTTTTTTTTTTTTTTTTTTCACTGTGAGGGTTCAAGCAGTAAACACTGGAACAGATTGCCCAGAGAGGCTGTGGAGTCTCTGTCCTCAGACATATTCAAAACTTGACTGGACACAGCCCTGGAAAACCTATTGTAGCTGACCCTTCTTAACCAGGGAGGATCTGACTATATGTTCTTGAGAGGTCCTTTCCACATCCAATAATTCTGTGTCTAAAAAAAAAATCCTCTAACATTTTTGCATTTTTCAGTTTGTTGAAGCAACCTCACCATGAAAAACAATAATAAAGCTGTACAAATGGAAAAAAAAGTTATGACAAAAATTAAGATTCGATACAATTGTTTCAGTAAAGCAGATTACCACAGTTATGTGCAATGGTAGGATGTACAAAAATAATTTGCTGCATTCTTTCATATGAGAGAGAGAAGAAAACCATGTACACCAAGTTTATGCTTAAAGAAAAATGGTAAAATACTTTAAGGCCAGAATTTAAGAACACAGAACCACAGAATATTTGGTTGTAAGAGACTTCTGCAGATCATGTAGATCAACCTTCTTCCTGAAGCAAGGCTACCACCAACATGAGGTCAAGTTAAATTGTCTCTTTATCTGGCCAAGTCTGGAAAAGCTCCAAGGATGATGACTCCATCACCTGTCTGATGACTTGTTCTAGAGTTGCACTACTTTCCTAAAGAATTTTTTTCTCCTAATGTTCAAGCTAAATTTCCCAAGCATTAGTGGCAATTCTCACTTGTTATATCATCTGATCCTACCAAGAAGAATTTGTGGCTCCCTCATCTTAGTAATGGCTCTTCTAAACCTTCAGTAGCTATGAAATAACCAGTTAGCCTCATTTTCACCAGATTAAATAATTCCACCTTCTCTTCACAGCACTTTCACAGTCACTATTACTTTGGATTGAACCCCCCTTTCCAGAAATAAAGCCTTCCCTCCATTCTTTGTGCTAACATGTGTGAGCATATTTATTTGTATCACTTGTTCTTAGTTTGTGCTGGGGTTGACAAGATATCCAAACAATTCTGTATCAAAGAACTATTTTCTCTATTAATATATATGCAGAAATAAATGCAAGCTTACACTTACCTTGAAGAGAGTGGTGACATGAAAAAGTAAAGGAAGTAACAGAAATGAAAATTGTATTGTCTGACCAGAAGCAGCATTTGGCTACAAGGCAGCAATCTACAGAAGTATACTTACTGTCTTTAAATGGCATGTAACATGTCAGTTCGTGGCTGGTTTTGGAAGGACAACAATTATTTTTCAAGCATTCGGTTCTGTTAAGACCCTCTCCTACATGACAAGGAATTAAGGTTTGTCCATCTTTGCGACGACATGCTTTAAAAAAAGAAGTAATATGTAAGATCTCTGTTCTAGAGCTTTAAAAAAAGAAATAATATGTAAGATGTCTGTTCTAGAAGCAATGCCCAAGTAGAGGGATATTTGGTGTCCCTAGCATGCTTTGGTAGAGAAAACAGTGTCACTGAATTTCATGTTTGTTTTTTCCCCAAAACTAATTAATCTATATATTAAAATTAACAGAAAAGCTAAAATCACGTAATACAAAATCTTAAGTTATTTGCTTTGTTTCAGCAAGAGACATTTACAAAACCAAATCTAAACATCACTGAAACACTTTTTTATACTTAGGTTTGTAAACCAAGTGGGAAAGACAAACTAAATCTTCTGACTAGACTGTTTCTAATTAAAAAAAAGAAAACAGAAATTTAAGACTTCTTTTTTTTTTTTTTTTACAGGCCCAGCATGGAATACATTGCCACTAACTTTCTGTATGGCACTAATTGCATGTTTCTAGAAGCAGCTGAAAATCAGCTGATAGGAACAAACCCGCAAGATATCCAATCCAGTTATTGAACAAAATATTCAAGCAATTTATTCTTTTTTATTTATTTAATAACAGCTTCACATTAATCAGATAATCATGAGATCCTCTGTGAGAAGGGCTTAAATGTATAAGATACTTACAAATAGTAGATGTCTCAGTATATTTAATTCCTGTAAAACTGGGTATCACATCCCTTATGTGACACTTCCACAGCAGCTGCAAAGCATCATTTGTTTCCAAAAACTCTCCCAAGACTGGCTGCATTGTCAGTCTCATGTTTATCATAGACATTAGTGGTAGCCAAATTCAGTTTATTAAATGTGGGATCAGGCACTTCATGATGCCTCTGTGCTTCCCTAGGGCTCAGTGGTACTAATAGCAGTGGTGGTCCACTAAGGTAATGCAGAAACATAGTAAGTGAAAAGTGGTATTTCTGCTTCTCCTTTGATTTTGTCGGTGATCCAGTTATGGAATCAGGTTTGGATTTTTTGTACATGCCAAGACCTTTTTCTCTATTCATAGATATTATCTTTCTTACTGATATTAGCAAATTAGCATTGTGATTTCCTTCTCAATAATATTATGAAATAATATAGTTCTTCTCATTTAACTTGAGCAGTCCAAAAGGTGAGTGGTTCAGCCTAAGCTAACGGCCCTGGAGCCTTTCCTAACCAGCAGAAGTGAGAGAAACACTACTGCAGGAAAAAATCCTTCTCTCACCTAGAATGTGCCAAATAGCTCTTTTCTTCCTATGCATACAACAAAGCTGGGCAAGGCGGATCCAACACCAAGCTGTCCAGCATTTCTAGCACAATCACATCACTGATGATGAAGGGTTTTGCAGGAGGGTAGCAATGCAGTGGAAGCAAATTTATGATTGTTCCAAAGGGGCACTTAACAATATCATTTGGAAGAGATCTAGTGTGTTTTGCAGTATCGGACTGAGGGTTTTAAATACATTGAATGCTGACAGGTAGGTGTGGGAGGGAGGATTGGAAGTGAGGCAGAAGAAGGGGAAAGATTAGAGAAAAACAATGCTGCAGTGATGAAGTGACACTTACTTGTTGGCCTGAAGAAGCTTAAGAGAGGTTCATATGTGTCTTTCAGTTTCATGCCAGGTTTGCTGGGTGCCACTTCACTTTTTTCTAAAACTTGCTGAGTTGGTTGTGCAAAACCTGAAAACTCATAATGATTAGCTCATTACCATCAAAATATCTGTAATTAATTAAATGCAATGACATTTTCATACTGATTATCTTTCATTATGAAGGCATTTATAGTCATTGTGAATTATGACTCCTGATGGCTAGCAAGGTTAAGCATATATATCTTTCTGTTGTATTCACTTAATATTACTTCAAATTGCTTCATGAACCACAATGAGAAAAGAACTATAACTGTGAAATTTAAATTAAAGAATCCACTCAGGTGAAAATTGTCAAGACAAAAAGCCCTACTGTTCACCTATAAGGTGCAGGTTCCCTGAAAACTCTGTGTTGCATCTACAGATATATTTCTCACATGTATGCAAGCAGAACCTTCAGTCTTTGTTTTAGATATAGTTCAGACCCCAAATGAAACACAGAAATGTGGTGAAAGGCAGCTTTACCAGATACAACAAAACATGCATATATCCCAACATCCCAACATGACAGCGACCTACAGCAGATGTGTAGGAAAGAACAAAACTTCCCTGAATATAGAGGTACTGGAGTATTTTCCCAAACACCAGTGATTTGTGGCTCTGGGACTTCGTGATCACCTTTTATTTACACTATTCCAGAAGATGTGGCATCAGAAAACCATGCTGCCTCACCTACATCTCTTTTTCATTAAACCAAAAGTGCAAATCACAGTGGGACTGCACTGGCAATCAACCACTCCACAATGAGGAAAAAAAGATAAAGAAACCCAGTATTCCTATTTGCTTGCCTTTTTTCTCTCCATATGAGAAACTTACACCATCACAACTTCAACAGCTTTCAGTGATGGGAGTTTATTTAAAGCCATTTCATGGGTTTATAGTTTCTTGGGAACAGAAGTGAGATCATGGCCTAAACAAAAACCTAAGGTACTGAGGAACTTCAGTCTTTTAGATGATTCTTCAGCTAGCAGCATCAGAAGTGTAGTTCTGTGTTTGTCCTGGGGCACAACCTGCCTTCAGAAAAAGCAGCATCAGAGTAGGGAGAACTGGATGCATGGCAAAATAAAGAATCTGAAACTAATGTGTAACAGAAATGTGACTAGCAAAGTTCATACTAAAGTTTGATGAAATGTCATTATCTGACTACCAGTTTGGTGAGAATTAACTGAAAATATGACCATGGTTGTCCTGTACATTGCTGTCTCATACGAGAGTTTATCGAGACACAAGCCACATACATACATTTAATGGGCACTGCTGCTCAACGTAAGCTGCATCATGTACTTTTGAAACACATTTATGTTAGGGCTCACACACATACACACCCTGGGAAAATGTCTTTCCTTGCTTTTTATTTTTTTTTTTTAGACAGAATGACTTCCTCATCTAAATATTCTAGAAGCAGCTGGGAGAAGTCTCACAAATGCTAGCCCATGTTCTCGTTGGGGACTTCACCCTACCGGGTGGCTGCTGGACACACCGCGCAGCGGGGGCGAAGCAGCCCAGGAGGTTCCTGCAGTGTGTGGCACTGACCTTCCTGGCACAGCGGGGCAGGGAGCCAGCCGGGGGGATGCCCCGCGGCGCCGGCTGCTTACAGACTGGGAAGGGCTGGAGGGGGATGTGGTGGTCAGAGGCCGCCTTGGGCACGGTGGTCACAAAGTGATCGTTTTCCATTCCTGGGGCAGTAAGGAGGGGGTCAGCAGAACGGCTGCCTCGGGCTTCCAGAGGGCGGACTTTGGCCTGGTCAGGAGCCTGGTCGACAGAGTCCCTTGGGAGGCAGCCCTCAAGGGCCAAGGGCTCCAGGGAGGCTGGACATTCCTCAAGAAGGAAATCTGAAAGGAGCAGGGGCAGGTTATCCCTGTGTGCCGAATGACGGGCCGGCGGGGAGAAGACCGGCCTGGCTGAGCAGAGCTTTGGCTGGAACTCAGGGGGAAAAGGAGAGTTTGCCACCTTTGGAAGAAGGGGCAGCAGCTCTGGAGGACTACAGGGATGTAGTGAGATTATGCAGAGAGAAAACTAGAAGGGACAAAGCCCAACTAGAACTGAATGCGGCTACTGCTCCAAGACAGTAATAAACATTTCTATAAACACATTGGCAGTGAAAGGAGGGCTAAGGAGAATCTCCATCCTTTATTGGATGTGGAGGGAAACGTAGTGACAAAGGCTGAGGAAAAGCCTGGGGCACTTAATGCTTTTTTTGCCTCAGGCTTTAACAGCAAGATCCGTTGTTCCCCAGGTGCGCAGCCCCCTGGGCTGGAAGAAAGGGATGGGGAGCAGAATGGAGCCCCCATAATCCAAGGGGAAATGGTCAGCAACCTGCTAAACCAAGTCTACAGGGCAGGTGGGATCCACCGCGGGGTACTGGGGGAGCTGGTGGAAGTGCTCACCCAGCCACTCTCCATCAACCTGCAGCCCTGGCCAACGGGGAAGGTCCCAGCTGACTGGAAGTCAGCAAATGTGGCACCCACCTACCAGAAGGGCGGGGAGGAGGATCCGGGGAACTACAGGCCTGTCAGCGTGACCTCGGTGCTGGGGAAGGTTCTGGAGCAGATCATCCTGAGTGCTGTCACACAGCACGTGCAGGACAACGGGGGATCAGGCCCAGCCAGCACGGGGTTATGGAAGGCAGGTCCTGCCTGACGAACCACATCCCCTTGTGTGACAAGGTGACCCGCCTAGTGGCTGAGGGAAAGGCTGTGGCTGGTGTCTGCCTGGGCCTTGGCGAAGCCTTTGGCACCGTCTCCCACAGCATCTCCTGGAGACACCGGCTGCCCGTGGCCGGGGCGGGTGTGCTCTGCGCTGGGCTAAGAGCTGGCTGGGCGGCCGGGCAGAGCGTGGTGGGGGATGGGGTGACATCCCGCTGGCGGGGGCACACGGGGTGTCCCCAGGGCTCAGCGCTGGGGCCGGCCCTGTTTGATATCTTTATCGATGACCTGGATGAGGGCACTGAGCGCACCCCCAGCCGGTCTGCGGAGGACACCAGGCTGGGGCAGTGCTGCCCTGCTGGGGGGCAGGAGGCCCTGCAGGGGGTCTGGGCAGGCCGGGCGAGGGGCCCAGGCCGGTTGTGTGAGGTTCAACCCGGCTCCGTGCCGGGCCCTGCCCGTGGGGCACAACAGCCCCAGGCAGCGCTGCAGGCTGGGGCAGGGGGCTGGGAAGGTGCCCGGCGGGAAAGGGGCTGGGGGGGGCTGGCTGGGCCGGCTGGGCAGGAGCCAGCCCTGTGCCCGGGTGGCCACGGGGGCCAGCAGCAGCCTGGCTGGTGTCAGGAACAGTGTGGCCAGCAGGGCCAGGGCAGTGCCCGTCCCCCTGTGCTGGGCCCTGGTGAGGCCGCCCCTCGGATCCTGTGTTCAGCTTTGGGCCCCTCACTGCCAGGGGGACGTGGAGGGGCTGGAGCGTGTCCAGAGCCGGGCAGGGGCTGGGGAAGGGGCTGGGGCACGAGGCTGATGGGGGGCGGCTGAGGGGACTGGGGGGGCTGGTCTGGAGAGGAGGAGGCTCAGGGGGGCCCTGACCGCTCTCTGCAGCTCCCTGGCAGGAGTCTGTAGTGAGGTCGGGTCATGTCTCAAAATTTCATCACTGAAGTATTTAAAAGATGTGTACATATGGCACTTAGGGACATGGTTTAGTGGTGGACTAGGCCGTGCTGAGTTTACAGCTGGATTTAAAGGTCTTTTCCAGCCTAAATGATTCTATGACTCTTCATTGCAGAAACATTTTACAGTGACACTTGCAGCAACTGACAGCCTTTCACCAAGATCTGAAAAGGTGGTCTCTGAAGTTTGGTTTCTCAATGCATAAAGGATCAAAAGCAAGCTTAATGTGTGGGCTGATTCTTTACATACATCAAATCACCAAATCTGACTTGCACTCACAGTAGAAGTTACCAGCCAAAAATCTTTGCTAACTATTTTGAGCCACCTGCTGTATTAAGCAAATACAAGTCTCAGCAGACTGTAAGAGTGCCTTTAACTGTATGCCAGAAGAAAAAATTTTCAAACTGGGGTAAAAAAAAATAGAACAATCTATTATCAAAGGTAATATAAAAGCAAGATACGCTGCAAGGGATGAAATAAGCAGCATGTTTCTCATATAGATGCACCAAGAAGGAAATGGGAACTACAGTTACTGGGGGGAACCCCCTATATTTTGCTGTATTTGTCAGGATTTATCAATCCCATCTGGAGTAATTAAATGCATTTAGTATTTTTCAGTGTTTTTCAATCATTACCAAGCGAAATTGTAAACTTAATTTCTTGTTAGTAAAAGTACTTGCTACTTCTATGAAAATGTTTTTATCCTTGCAATACTTACTTGAATTGATGCTATAAAGCAGTATCAGTACCACATAGTTCCATGCTAGACAGGTGCCCATTAGCAGCATTACTGCAATAAAACCAACAGTAGTGATAGGTATGTGGTTATGCATTAAAAAAAAAAAAAAAAAGATCTTAACTTTGTATTTATGGATTAGAACAAATGTGACAGCAGGTTGGTGCATTGAGCAGGACTGCCTTTTTCTTTGCAATAAAGAAGAGGCCAAACCCAGTAAAAATTTTTGCGGTAAATGATTTTCAAGAGGCATCTTGTTAACAGACTAGCCGAACAATGCCCTCTCTGAAGTGTGCCAGAGCTGGACATCCAACATCTTAAAAAGTTCACTTTTAGCAATAAATTAAATCCAGGTTTAATGAAGATTAGGACCAAAGAACTAAATTGTTGGAGACTTATTACTGAATTCTAGTTTAGCTTGTTGAATTCTTCAGGCTTTTCAAAACTGAAGTATATGAGATGCTTTGGATGAAAACATTTGAATCACCTTTAAAAATAATATTATGGATAAAAACACTTCTAGAAATCCCTAAGTCAGCCATAGTAGTTCCACAGCAGGCAAACTATTTTTTTTTTTTTTTAACCTCCAACCCACCCCTGAAGACTGCTTTGCCAGATGCTGTATGTCTCTTCACCTGCTGCTCTTGTTATTGCCCTTAAAAGGTCTTTTTCAAGTATTACCACATATATAACAGCTTAAACCTAAAGATGATTTTGTTAGCATTGGTAAGGGAGGAGAAACCTGTTTTTCTGAAGTGCTATACAGGCCTTTGAAGGATCTCTCTGCACTCCTGCTGCTAAATGAGAGCTGTCCTTGCCATTAGAATGTACCTGTTCTGTGAAGTAACACACAAACACACTCTGCCCTACAGAGAAACATTGCTATGGTAGTTAAATGTGAAACTATTTCTTAAGAGGACAGGAATCATGTTTTCCAAGATAACTACTGAAAAATCTAATGCCACCCAGGGTAAACTAGGAAGAGAAAAACACTTCCTGGGAAAACAAAGGAAACCGAGACAATTCCAGTTTTCCCCATTACATACTTTTGCAGGCTTCTCCGCTACTGTTGGAACAGGAAGACCACCAGTGGTCTGGAGTACAGCAGTTGACAGGCTTGTTACACACCACGTGTGTCACAATGGGCTCCCTGTTACTATGATACAGCTCGGAATGAACAGTACAGATCTGACCAGCGCATGAGCAGAGGGGTCGGAAAAAAACTACACACAATTTGAAAAAATATCAGCCTCCCAAGAGCCTTTTAAGTCTTCTAATTCATCAAGTTAAAACCAAATGTACGTTACTACCAATCACACTTCAGTCTCCAACACAGAAACACTAATTGTGTAGGCCAGGTAATAGATACCTCAGGACACTGAAATATACTCCTCTCGAAACAGACAAAGTTTGCCAGAGTGCTTAAATTAGAGTTCCCCCATAATCCATTAAATGTGAATTAATTAGGTAACAGGCTCAACCTGCAGGTTCACACCAAGTATCTGCACACCTGAAGCAAAAGCAGTCTGACACTAATCTTTAAGACATTTCCATTCGTTAAGGAAAGGGTCTTCGAATAGACTAGGAATAGTGCTTTACAAAATACAGAAACCTGAAGTAAACTCAAATGCTCCAAAAAGTTAAACTGCCTAAAACAGTCTGTTAAGTTTTAGAAAAAGAATGCTACAAGAGCCATATGAACAGATGAATGATATTCAAAAAAGTTACATGTTCACATGCAAGTGTTTTTCATTCGAGTAACAAGTTTAAAGGGTGAGTTTTTAACCTAATTTGTATGCAGCATTAACTTGCTAGTACAAAAAATATTACAGTATCCTCAATTTCATTGTTTCGTTCTACACACAGACCCTCTCAATAGTACCAATGAGGCGATACTTAAAAGTCCAATATAGAACAAACATTCTTAATTTTCTGAAGCATATGCCATTATGATTTTCCACGTTGGTTTCTCTCGTAAACACTGCATATAGTGTAACGCATTTCTGACGCACAAATACGGGACTTCTCAGAGTGCTAAGAATCTGAGAAAATTGCCCCCACATTTTACATTGACCACTTAGTTTCCCCTTTTATTAAATTTAGGACCGATAACTCTCCTTGTTCAAACTGTAGTCTATACCTAAGGCTCAACCCAAGTTCACTAGGCAAAAAAGCACATCCAATACTCCAATCCAAACCACCCCAAACAACTGTTACACCGTTTCTGCAAAAGTTCAGTTCCTAGTTATTTGTACAGACCACATCCATGGGATATTTTTTTTTTTGCTTTAGATTAACTGCTTTTATTGGAAATCAGTTCCTGACATTCAGTGCAAAAGTAGAAAGTGCAAACAAAGTCTTGTCCTAACAAACTGTCAGCATAAACACAAAATAATCATCTATGATTGTTGGTCTTTATTATCCACTTCCATACAGCACTCAAGTATTACTCAAGTCCATACGCACATGAGTATTACTACTTTGAAGCCTATTGTAAAGAAGTTTTTAAACAACGCAAAAAAGTAGTGGCAATTATTCATATTCATGGTTCAGTATCAATTATTTACCTCCACAAATTGTTCGAAATTGATTCTCTTCATAAACATGAGGAATGACAGATGTGGGATACATCTGAAAAAATTGTTAGGAGTAGAAAGAAGATTCATCCCCTGATGCAGGCAAAAGATCCACAGGCTGCTGTGAGAGACATACTGCTGAAAAGTAAGGAGACGTCGTAGCAAATCT
This sequence comes from Falco naumanni, assembly GCF_017639655.2. Taxonomy (NCBI): domain Eukaryota; kingdom Metazoa; phylum Chordata; class Aves; order Falconiformes; family Falconidae; genus Falco; species Falco naumanni. The sequence goes on from NC_054067.1 coordinate 10,071,394, forward strand.
AACCCTTTCAGTGCTGAAAACAGCATAAAATTGTGATGTGAAAGTGATACTGCACTTCACCGTAGTGAAACTCTGGCAAGAAGAACTTTGCAGATCAAACGAACATATTTTGGAACAACCCAGAAGAACTAACTTCACTTCTCCTAACACACATAAAGCTGTCTTACACTTAAGATATTAAAAGTTCTTCTGGTCACCTTGATTTACATGGACGTGAATATGGCTGGAAAACTCTTTTGACTAGTGTCTTTTAGGATCAAAAACTGTTAAGTTCAAGGGGACAGCTAACAAGCTTATTACACACTACTGTGGAAACTACATCAAGCTAAGCCTTGTTACTTTTTTAAAAAATTCTTTCAAATAGCCACCAGAACCAGTATCGACTTCCCCCAACCCCTCAATTGAGTTATTCCACAGGTATTGTCTGCTGTTACTGGAAACAGGCTCTTTTCAACAGTACACAGGATTAAAAAAAAAAAAATAATTAAAATTGAGACCCACCTTTCCTCTTGCAGAGTAATACAGAATGCCACTTACCAGAACCACACAGCAGGGTTCCTGAAGTGACTGAGGATACTCACTGGAAGTCAATTAATCTATTCCCTTTTAATATTAAATAGAACAGGGTTTTGCAGAGAAAGATACTGCAGTTCAGGAAAGTAACTTAGTAAGTACTCCTACAAAGAACACAGAGTCTACTCTCAATATCATACAGTACTTAAATTTCATTTCTGGATTGTTGAAAGAAAGAATGGTACACAATATTTGATATTAGACACAAAAAGGGCTGAAAAAAACTCATCTAGAAATAATATAATTTACATATTCAAGAAACTAAACCTGTATGCCCATTGACCTCATGAATGCTCACAAAAAAGAGATATTTTTATCTATGTTTACAAGAAGCTGCATAATTTTTTTTGCTCCTTGATAAAGTTTTATACCAACTCTGAAAAATCTTACTTTCCCATCACCTTTAACAAAAATGCATCTACTAAAAGAAAGGAAATAAACTTTCCATTTTCACAAGCATTTGTTAATTCGTAGGCTTTGAGCTTAACCCTACTGAATTTAGACTTTGGTATAATTCACAAATACCTCTCACTCTTTTTAAAGAACTTTATTTTAAAAATAATTTTAATTCATTAGACCATACTTTATAAGTTACCAATAGGACGGACCTGAACTCAAGCATCAGACATTTGTTGCACTTTCAAGTTTTCTAACAACATGACTTTTCAAAATAAAATTGTACATTTAGATTCACAGTTTAATTTCTTGAAATTTAACATTTAAAAACACTGGATTTTGAATTGAAAGGGATACATGTTAAGCACACAAATACTGAAAAAGGTCATAATTCCAAAATGCACTTGAAAACTGAATGCAGCTCATTAGTCACACTGTTGTTTATAGTAATTTCACATTTAACCTAGTTAGCACCTTAGTGAACTCAACCACTGAATGTGAGAAGTGTAGTGCATGTAGTGTGACTACTCAGCAGGTACTGTACCATTTCAGGAGATCGCGTTTTCTTGAGCATTATGTGCCATATTTTGAAAACTGGTAATGTTTTAGAAGTCTTCTAAAATGTGTAAATAAACAATAGCTACAGTAAAAGTCTAAACAACGCATTACTTTCTATTTTTTGTAAATTGAGATTTTTAAAAGCAATCATTTATAAGGATTGCATCAACATCAGTTAGCAGAGGAAGATCAAACTTTATTGAAACTGCTTGCATACAAAATATATTGCACTATAACCAAACAAATGTCAACATAAAATCCAATCTGTTGTAGCTAATATGTACAGAGAATATTGCCCAAGAGCAGTTACATTACAAGGTCAGTCTACCTTGGTTAATTATCTACAGTATTTTAAACCAAACAGCTTACAGATGATGTGTGCAAGGTACCAATTTCTGTTTTCAAATACTATACATTCCCAAAATAAATAACTAGAAATCAACATTAATGTTTGGCAATACTTTTTAAGACATTTTTATATTTGTTAAATCATGTGCAGTTCGTTGCCATTTTTAGTATGCTCACCTGTATGCAAGGAAAAAAAAGAATGAAAAAAGCAAAGAAACAAAACTCACAAATACATCAGAGGCAAGGTCAAGTTTGTACAATTCTGTACATAAACAGTGGCTCTCCTATTGGAGTAATCTGAATAAAAATGAATTAAAATGAAGGTCCTTATACAGTTTTGCCCAGTAAGTTTAATGTGTGATGAGAAATAAAAGAAAGCACGTCTCCTCCCACCACTTCCCACCCTTCCCTGTTGTACAACAGTACTTTGGATCAAATTTTGTGACACCTTCAATCTAGATGGTAATTCTTACATATTTTTGTTCTACCTTCAGTATTTCCAGCTACTATATCTGTACTTTCCAGGGCATTACATGTGGTGATTTTTTTCCTACCTCTCCTGAGACAGCCCCTGAATTAAAATAAGCAATTCAAAAAAAATTTGGGGAGGATGAAAAACATCGGCGCTTTGAACTGGTCATCTGGCCAAATAGCAGGCACACATTACTAGCTTGTGAACACGTTACACTTGTTCCCTCAGTAACAATGAATTTTTTTTAGTTTTCCACAATGGAAAGTTTTTTTTTAAATTTTTTTTTTTAAAAAAAAGCTTCTGTACTGCCTACAAAGAAAAAAATTACACCCCTTTTTCAATAACACTATTTGCCAAATCTTCAGTGCAAAATAAATTTCCTATTCTTATAACTGTCTAACTCAATGTTTATGTAAGGAAAAAATTATGGAAAGCATGCACTTGTCTATAAAGTACTAACGACTGACAAGGATTGCTACATATATTTTACATTTAGTGTTACCAACTCATCTTCCCTGATTTCTGCATCCAAATATAATATTCCTACCTGCCAAGATATAAAAAAGGCACAGATCATACAACTTTTTTGCTAATGAAAATGACAATTGTTACATCACACATATTTCGGGGTCCACTAAAATATTGAAAAAGGTGGACCAGAATGTGAACTGACACAGGACATAAAACGACATAGCATTTCATGAAGAACTTGTAAGTTAGATTGAAAACAGAAGCCAATTTGATTACTGCAAACACTATTTATTCTGAAAATTGAAATTGAGCAGTGAATTTGACCCGATGTGTTAAAATGGTACAACTGAACAGAAAGTTTACCAATGCACAGCTCAGTATTTTTAAACAAACAAAAAAGAATCTTTCATTGTTTGAATTGCAATATGTACTTGAAAGCGATTTTCGGAAATTCAGATATTTTTATGTAAATATTTGAATAATTTCTTATTCTGAAAACAACTGCATACTGTTGATGTTAAAAAAGGCTAACAGAGAACATATGTTCATTTCATGCCCTGCGCCATCTTGCCTACTATTTGTCTTTGGCCTAACAAGATTCTCTAACATGGAATAGGAATTACTGAAACAGTATAGGAAATATGACTTCAGATTTATGCAGTTTAGGGTACTCCATTCACCAGCGGCTGTTGGCCATCTGCGCTGTCCGTTTTCTCTTTCTTCTGATTACGTTCTTTACCTGTGCGCAGCCGACTACCTTCATTGGAGGTATTCTGTAATGTTTTAGTGTGGACACTCCTTTCATTATTGCAGTCAATTCTGATCTGGAACAAGTTAGAGTTATATAAAGCACTCCCCTCCTTTCATCCACCCCTTACGCACTTGCTACCTTAGTGGCCTGGAAGGAACACTATTTATTAAACAGTCCGAAGCTATACACCCTTATAGCTTTTTTTGTATCCAGCTAAAGTGGACAGTGTGTGAATTCTTTTCTGTTCAAAGAATGCAGAATACTTTTCACCTAAACCAACCAAAATAAAAAAAAAACCAAAACCATCTCCTGTCTACCTAGCCTTGGAAGCTAAAAAAAATTTTTCCAGTGTGTTTGTGCAAGACAGTTCAAGAACTAATAGCAGATGGAACTCTGAAACATCATTTCACTTTTAATAATTCAACTTTCTACCTGTACACTAACATTTTTTGGGGAAAAAAATATACATAGGAAAGCTGCCATGAAATGATACTAACACACACACACAAAAAAAAAGTATCTACTCAGCCACCTTCTGAATCTGAAAAAAAGTTTCATTTAATCCAAGGAGACTTCTAAGGCCTTTTTAAGCGGTTAAAATTTTAAAAAAAATTTTTTGAAAGCAAAATTTTTATGTTTGTAAAGGGGGTAGGCCCTTACTTCTTGAAGTATATTTTTATGACTTGATCAGATTTAAACGATATGCAAGTACTTATTTTTATGTATAGTATCATTTTGTCAAGATCTCAGAGCTACAGAGAAAAAGACTTGTTGATAGGTACCTTAGTTTCTTTTTAAGTACCACAATTCTCCATTGTCTACTTCAAATGCTGTAAGTTAATTACTGATTAACTATAGAAGTTGTGTGGCCATAAAAAAAAAAATATTTTTTGGCATGTTACTTGTTTGTATTTCAGGTGTGCGTTCAGGTATTACACCTTCAAGTTCAGCACTCCCACTTGGAAAACTAAGCATTTGTTCACCTGTTCCATTTTTTTTTCCTCCCTCCTTTCTTAAACAGGCTTTCTAACACCAAACCAAGAGTCATCTCAGTGTCCCATCAGAATCACAACTCCCAGTAACACCATGCAGAAGGCAGCAGCGTGCATCTGCTCATTATTTCTTCCTCCCAACATAACTCACCCTATGTCGTAAGAGATGATAGAAGGTTTGCATGTTATCATTTTAAGCAACAACAGTTCCCATGTGGGGAAACTTAACTTATATACATAAAATATCAGCCTGAATAACTTTATGCAGCAAAACATACTTGAAAAAATTGCAGAAATATCTTTATAAAAGGCTATAAAATATTTAAGGTTATAAAATATTTCAATACATGATTTGAACAGCTTCTTGCTGTGCATTAACTTACTTTCTAGACTACACAGCCTTCAACTGCAAATGCTTTATTTAGTAGTGAAAATAGTTTCTGAAGTTTAATCTTTCTTTCCCTGAAGATTCTGGCTACAACACACTTTTATATAAAGCATTAAGGGCTCTCCTCCCACAGGTATATAGGTGACAGACAACAATACGCAACGCAGCAAGAAAGAAAAGCTAAAACCAAAAGGTAGTAAGAACAAAGACTGCAGTCAAGCTGGTTAGTAAATTCTTGGGACTCACGCTCAGAGTTCTAACCAAATGGAGAGCTAAACTAACATTACAAATTGCATCTTTACACAACTTAATATACTGAGATACCTGTGTGTATGTTAGAAAATGACACAAAACTTCTGCAGCTCTGATTAGGGAATTGGGCAATAAGGAACCACAAGGCTACTGTGTTGCTTGTGGCACTGAAGACTAATATTAGTCAGTACACGATAAACAATTCTAAACAGTGCAGACTTTCAGTAAGAGAAAAATTACCTCAAGAGATCCATCTGCTGTTCTCCCTTTTGCATCTCTTGAGTTACGCTGACGGTTATCTGTTCGTGACTGTTCATCATTTCCTGTAGGAAGAATTACTCAACTAAGTTGTTTGACAAGGATGTATGATCACTTTTACTTAAAATTTATGCAAGCATAATAGGGAATTACTTCAAAATTTTTATGTTAAAAAACATTAAATATGCTCCGTAACAGAACAGTTCTGAAACTATGGGCCAAGAATCACTAAAGAGAACATTCCCAGGTGTTAGTCAAGTACACAAAGTCACAGTGTTTAAAGCCACCACAGTTTAAGAGACTGCTGACTGAAGAAAAAACACCGCTCACAAAATGACTAACCATAGGAGAGAAGAACCCAGTCAGCTTTAGTAAGGTTTAACGTGTTCACATTTCTTCTAATGGCTTATGAGATTTCAAATTTCCGCATTACCTTTTTCCAAAAAAAAATCTCATTAAATTAAGCAATACCCATACTTAGAAAAAAGTTCAAGAAATAAGCAGAATTGTAGACAAAAATATTTAAACAAATACATACAAAGAACTGTCACATTATAAAATATATGTACAAGTTCTTCCATCTTATTTTTGTCTGGTGTTTGCCACTGAACACATAAGTTACAACCTTATATAATCCTGCTGCATGAAAATTAACACACAAGATGATGGGAATATGGACAGCTGAATGAGTAAGACATTACAAAATATTTTTCTATATCCATTGAAAAACTAGAACTTTATTCCTTGACCCCCTTGTGCAATGGCACAGCCCACAAACTTCAGTCAATATGCTTATTAGGAAAGCAAATGATCGAGTGTTATCCCAACTTATTTATATAGGGAAGAGAGGCCTAATATACTGTATAAAGAGACACTGGGATAGAATGCCTTCTCAGCACTTCTGCAGATGACACCAACCTGTGGGAAGTGGTTTGATACACTGGACGTCACGGCTGCTAATCACAAGCACCTTAACAAGCTGAAGGAATGCGCTAACAGAAAACTCTTTAGCTTTAAAGATGAAACCCAAGTCCCACAGCTTCAACAGCATAACCCCATGCAGGATCACATGCTGTGGACTGACTGTATGCAGCAGCTCCACACAAAAGGAGCTGTCCTGGTGGACAACTTTAAGACACAAGTGTGCTCTGCAACAATGGCAACCGACTACACCACAGGTTGTGTTAGTATGAGTGTGGTCAGCAGGTCAAAAGAAAGGATTATTCCTCTCTGCTCAACATTTAACACACCTGAAAAAATATTCAATTTAAGAGATTGACAAAGTAGAGGAAGTTCAGGAGAGGGCCACCAGGATAGCCAGGAGGCTGGAGCACAGCTAACAACAAAGAGGCTGACAGAAGTGAGTCAGCTTAAGGTTTCCAACACTGACTTCTTTTACAAAAAACTAAGACTACACTTACCTTTGAATCCTCCGCGACCCCTCCCTCCTTGCCCTCTTGCACCACCTCCACGCCTTCGCCCATCTCCTCTACGAAGGTAGTTGTCTCGCTCCTCTTCTGCTGGGGCTGCTGACCAATCACTAAGTTCATCTCTGTGATCAGATTCTGTTTCAGAAGCATTTGATGCTTCAGAATTAGTTCCTATCAAGAGGATAAAAAAAATCCAAACATGCCAGTGTAGCTTAGCATGAAAACACTACAGCAGAATGAAAAAAGTATTTTAAATTTTTTCTTCTTTTGTTAATGAACAGTTCTGTCATTTTTTGCATTCCAACCTCTAACATAATACAGAAGTGTGTAATACACATTACTACTTCAAAAAGTCAAGACAGACATAAAAGTTAAATAATTGTGTGCCACATGATTAAAACTACTTGGTGTTATCAGTCTATCAATGAGTTATTGAATCTACTACGCAAATGTAGTAAAAGTCTAGTAGAATGTAAGCCCAACAGACCAGACTTTCTTTTATGTTTCTAAACCTGGTAGTTCTGAATATAACCTGTCCTGTCTCCCCTAACCACCACCACTCCTCTATGAAAAGAAAAAAACTCCATAAAGAAACTGCCTGTAACATACTACAAAAGCAGAGAACAAAGTTAGAATGCTAGAAATTTATCAAATCCAAAATAACTAGCCATTACAATTTTTCCAGTTAACAGCTCACCTTTGCTGATGAAAGCTAGTTCTTTTCCCCATTCCCCACCCCCCTTAACTCATGTTATTAGCCAAGTGAATTCACATTTTCTAAAAACAGTGAAAGGGTGTCAGCACTAAAACATTAATATTAATTTTGTATTATGTAGAACATAAGCCAAGACTGTCTTGCCAAGCTCATACTACAGGCTTTTCAGTCAGGACAAACACCAGCTGACCTACACTACAGATAACGAAGTAATAGACTGCTCTGAAGAAGCACATCCTGAAAGCTATTCATTAACGAATTCTACAAGGTTTTAAGATAAATGCTGTATTGCAGTGACTATGCTCTTCTAGTAAAAACATAAAAGTTTGTTTAATAAGGAAAGCAGCTGTTCTACAGATCGAGCTACACAGTATTTTCACTTATAAATACATTAAGATAGCCTGTTACAGGCTCAAATGAAAACTGAGGCTTTATTATTAGGAATTGTTCAAAATATAGATAAAAACCCCTTTGCCTTGAAGAGTTTGTAATGTAGAAGACTTAAACATGCTGTAAGAGACAGAGGCTGCACGGAAATAGGTGTAGATTACACAGAAGCACTACATTTTACTTCAGAATATTTCTACAGCTAAAAGCTCTACATAATCTTCAAATATTAATACTCAATATTAACTCAATTTCTGTTTTAATGTCTCTGTTTCCAAGACTGGTCTTTTTCAAGAAATCAAAACAGGCCACTCCTAAAACTGTAGGTGTACTTCTGGTTACCTACCTGAAGCATAGCCTGGACCACGTCTGCTATGCCCTCTGTTTCTGTAAGGTCGACTGCCACGTCCAAGTCCTGGACCATCATCAGTCATGTACCCTTTTTCCTTATCTGTACGATTTGGTGGTGGCCTAGAAGTAGCTCCAATCTGTCGAAGCTGCTCATCAATTTGCAATCTTTCCAAACGCAGCTGGTCCACTTCCTACACAAACACAAGCACAGTAATTCATATATAACCACTATTTAATCATCTGAATGAACAGACATGCACTTCTCGGAAAGAAAGAGTGCTTACATACTGCAACTAATAATCCATTTAATACTAAAGTAGTAACTCAACTTTCAGAATAATCTGTTTACCAATAAAACTTTCATATGTTACCAATACGATTCTCCCCATAGCAGAGTTGGCAAGTTTAGGTTTATTTAAAATAAATACATCAAGGAAAAACACTCAGATCAACTGTTTTCAGCAAACACAATTACCTATACTTCAGTATTAAACTTATGAGATCTTTACCCTTAAGGAAGTTAAACATTCTTTAAACAGAAATTAACATTCCTTTATTTTTTTAACACAGTAGTATCATCCATTTATAGCATTCCAACAGTGGCACAATTTAAATGTTCTGGATTCTAACACAAGCCTCTTACATTGTCACACTTAAATAACAAAGTCATTAAACAATTATGATGTAAAAGTATTGCTTCATAAAAAGGGCTAGAGGTTCCACTGCAGTTCAATTCTACTTAATCATAATGAATAATACCACAGATGTGGGGAAGCATAACAGCACAGATAGCAAAGTGCTGTAACTCAGGCAAAGGCAGCCAGCACAAAGAATTCTTACTACACATAACTACTAAAGAGATAAACACAGACAGTAATTATCTACAGCAACTCATACACAGGGAGTACTTTAGTCAGTTTGGGATGCTGTCTCATTAGTACCAAAAAGTGGCAATCACAACCATTTTTATTATATTTTTTTTTTAATAAATCGGGGAGAATGCTATTTATGGAAGTTCCAGTGTGATACTGGAAGGGACCTCCGGAGGTCACCTAGTCCACTGAGGACTTTGAAAAGATCCCTTGGCGCTCAGAGATGCATCCCATCAGGTCCCGCTGACTTGTGTACTCATTTTTAAGGCAGCCAAAGTAGTTAAAACAGAAATATCTTCTGAAATAATAGCGAGCATGCAAGAAAGGAGCTTGATTTTTACTAGTAGTTTTCATGTGGTCTTTCTCTGCCTCTACTACCATCAGGTTAAGTTGCAGAGCTGCTTTACCTCTGCTCTAGAACACTGATAAATCCAAGTACTCCACCAGCAGGGTTAAAAGGTATAGCTATTGAGTGGGTAAAGGAACAAAATAGTTTCTTCTTCTAAGTCCTCTGATACCTGTACTGAGAAGTTTTTTAGCTATGTAAAGAAAACTCAGCATTCTAGAAGACTCAATGAGAGCTACTGCACAGACTGGACATGTATCGAGTTATGAATGGTCTGGAGGTTTCAGACAAGATGCCAGAACATATTTAGTTTAATGAACTCAAAGCAGTCCCTACTGTTAGCATCTGGCCCTGCCATTAAAGACTGAGCACCCAGCCATAATAACCATAAGTAACTATAAAGCAGTAATGTGGGATATTTTCTGCTCCCTATATAAAAGGCAACAAGCACCTCAAACTAGTGGAGAAGTTATGGTGCCAAGAGGAAAACACAATATAAAAAGCTGAATTACTACAAAACGTTCTCAAGTATGAAATTCAATTAACTATAGGAAAAGAGTTGTAGAGTTCTAAAATAAAATGCCCACAGTATACAAGATGTCTGCATAGCATGCTACTTTGCAGTTGCATGAGGGACTGACTATTCCTTGTATATAAAGATGTCAGTATCTTTTGAAACAGATTTAATTTTTTCTTACTCCTTTATATTTTGCACTCTGAAAAAATTGGGTTTCCCTCCATTCTTCAGATAAATGATTCTTTTAGTACAACATGGCTTTTACAACACACCTTTTTATACTGCAAACCTGTTATAACATCAGTTTTTCAACAGCCTTTGGGGCCCAAACAAATTTTGATCATCTTACTATTACCATCTTAAGTATGAATAGAAAAGTTTTGGTGGTAAAGCAGCATCATATTCCTTACCTTTAAATAATTAAGATGATAATCCAGAAGAACAGTTGCATTAGTGATGCTATCCTTGGTTCCCACGAACACAAATGGTACCATTCCCTAAAACACAGTTAACAGCAGTCTTATGGTTATTGATTACACATCAAATACTGAAGAGAACCAAACATATTGCTGTATTACTGTAAAACTTAAAAATAAATTTTACAACATGCATAAGCATGAATTAAAAAATGAGACAACAGTAAATTTAAATTTTCATGTTGACTAGATCATGTAGACTAATTCCCTTTATGCAAAGGGCTTTTTATTTTTAGTAAGAAAATTTAGATCATACACATCACAATACCAACATTTATTTTTCTGAACAAGGGAAAAAAAGCCAATTCAAAACAGGTTTCCTCCCTTCAAAATTAGTACCACCTTTGCTGATCACATGCTTACTCTCTCACACTATGTTCTTTTAGGCTACACTGCAATAAAGAAACCTTTTAGAAAAGATCAAAGTAAATTGTATTAACACCATGTCACAAAACAAAACCCGATCCTTCTTGAGGATCTTCCAGATTGTACGAGGTAAACAAAAAAAAATAGAGTTAGTACTTCAGGTAACAATTGCTAACTTGCATCTCTTTTACTTTATCAAGCACTTTAAGCAATTCAATGAATACCCGGAAAATGTAAAGTGGGAAATTCTAATACATGAAATTATGGTACTTTGACATAAAATATCAAAAGAGTAACTTATGTGGCCAAAGCAGGTTAAGAAATCTACCTACAAGGCCCCCCCTGAGTCCTGAAAGCAGCTAAACCTTAGCAGACAAGGATGATTTCCACACCGAAACTCCTGACACTAAAATATGTCTATGCAGCATTTTAGAGGTGTGATTGTAGCCCACGCAGACTCAATGAGCTAGCATTAAACTACTTGACTCTTATACCAGCTGCAGCATCACCACGGTAGTATAAGCTTCACTGAGGACTGCAGAAGTCAACCTGAAAGTCTAATGGACACTTGGCTGCTGAAACCTATGGTATTGCAGACCCTGAGCTTGGCTACACCTACTGAATAACTTAAATTTTGTTTTGGTATCTCATGACCTCTAAAGACACCTTTAGTTTTCACTGTACCTATACTCTTTACAAGGTAAAAGGTATTTTACACAAAACAAAGGACTGTTTATTCACAAAAGTGAAGTGATATGAGACACAAATTATCTTAAGAAATAATACACACACAGTATGCTGAGGTTCCTTAAGAGTGGCAAGTCTGTAACTTGTCTCTGCTTTTCAGGTGTTCTTTTCTTTCACATACAAACAACTTTTGTTAAAACTTACACATCTGCATCAAGTAACAAGGAAAACCTTTATTACACAATCATCTAATCCTAAGAGAGCTCAACACTTAATATTCATGAGCACACAGCAGGACATAGGACATGGAGGTTCCTGGAAGTGTTGACAGTAACTTCCTTCTCCAAGTGATAGAGAAGCCATCAGGGAGGGGCTGGGGGGGAACGTGAAGCTCAAGGGCAGCTTTGGCTGCATTGACCATGAAACAGTGGGACTCAAGATCCTACGGCACCAAGGAGGGTACACAGCAAGCTCGCTACCCTGGCCTTCAGGAGAGCTGACTTTGGTCTCTTCAGGGATCTGTTTGGCAGAGTACCATGGGATAAAGCCCTCAAGGGAAGAGGGCCCCAAGAAAGCTGGTTAATATTTAAAAATCACCTCCTCCAAGCTCAGGAGCGATGCACCCCAACGAAAAGATGTCAGACAAAAATGCCAGGAGGCCTGCATGGATGAACAAGAAGCTCGTGGACAAACTCAAACACAAAAAGGAAGCCTACAGAGGGTGGAAGGACAGCTGGCTTGGGAGGAATACAGAGAAATCGTCCAAGCAGCCAGGGACCAGGTTAGGAAAGCTAAAGCCCTGATAGAATTAAATCTGGCCAGGGATGTCAAGGGCAACAAGAACAGCTTGTATAGGTACTTCAGTGATAAAAAGGGAAGACTAGGGAAAACGGGCCCTCTCTAGAAGGAAATGGGGGATCTAGTTACCTGGGATACCGAGAAGGTTGATATATTCCATGACTTCTTTTGCTTATCTTCACTGGCAAGTGCTCCAGCCAAACCACCTAAGTCATGGAAGGCAAAAGCAGGGACTGGGAGAACGAAGAACTGCCTGCTGTAGGCAAAGATCAGGTTCAAGACCATTTAAGGAACCTGAAGGTGCACAAGTCCATGGGACCTGATGAGATGCCGCCATGGGTCCTGAGGGAACTGGAAGACGAAGTGATTAAATCCACTATCCATCATATTTGAGAAGTCCAAATAGTCCAGAAGTGGCAGCCAAGTGAAGTTCCCACTGACTGGAAAAAGGGAAACATCACATCCATTTTAAAAAAAAGAAAAAAAAGACGACCCAGGGAGCCACAGGCCAGTCAGGCTCACCTCTGTGCCCAGCAAGATGATGGAGCGGATCCTGCTGGAAACTGTGCTAAGGTACATGGAAAATAAGGAGGTGATTAGTGACAGCCAACATGGCTTCACTAAGGGCAAATCATGCCTGGCAAATTTGATGGCCTTCTACGACAGGGTTACAGCACAGGTGGATAAGGAAAGAGGAACTGATGTCATCTACCTGGACTTGTGCAAAGCATTTAGAACTGTTCTGCACAACATCCTTGTCTCTAAACTGGAGAGATGTGGATTTGATAGGACAACTCAGTGGATGAAGAACTGGCTGGATGGTCACACTCCAAAAGCTGTGGTCAACAGCTCAATGTCCACATGGAGACCAGTCATGAGCGGCTTTCCTCAGGGGTTGGTACTGGGACCAGTGCTGTTTAACATCTTTGTTGGCAACATGGACAGCGGGATTGAGTGCACTCTCTGCAAGTTTGCTGACTATGCCAACAAAGGGATGCCATCTAGAGGGACCTTGGCAGGCTTAAGAGGCGGGCCTGTGCAAACCTCATGAGGTGCAACAAGGCCAAGTGCAAGGTCCTGCACATGGGTGGGCACAATCCCAAGCACAAATGTAGGTTGGGTGGAGAATGCATTGAGAGCAGCCCTGAGGCAAAGGACATGGGAGGTGCTGGTGGACAGGCAGCTCAGCAATGTGCGCTTGTAGCTCAGAAAGCCAACCATATCCCGGGCTGCGTCAAAAGAAGTGTGGACAGAAGGCTGAGGGAGGTTATGCTCTCATGAGACCCCACCTACAGTGCTGCGTTCAGCTCTGGGGCCTCCAACATAACAAGGACATGAACCCACTGGAGCAAATCCAGGGGAAGCCATGAAGATGATCAGAGGCTGAGGCACCCCTGCTGTGAGGACAGGCTGAGTGAGAATTGCGGTGGTTCAGCCTGGAGAAGAGAAGGCTCCAGGGAGACCTTAGAGCAGCCTGCCAGTACAAAAGGGGGGGCCAGAGAGCTGGGGAGGGGCTGCTTACAAGGGCCTGTAGCGATAGCACAAGGGGCAATGGCTTTAAACTGAAACAGGGTAGATTTAGATGAGCTATTAGGAAGAAATTCTTTACTGTGAGGTAAAGTGCTGGGGGGGGGCTGGCACAGGTTGTCCAGAGCAGCTGTGGATACCCTGTCCCTGGAAATGCTCAAGGCCAGGCTGGATGGTGCTTCGAGCAATCTGGTCTAGTGGAAAGTGTCCCTGCCCATGGGAGGGGTGTTAGAACTAGGTGGTCTTTAGGGTTCCTTCGAGCCCAAACCATTCTATGATTAAAATCCTTTAGCCACAGGCATTGCTAACTGAAAATTTTTATTATCTGGTGTATTTCAAGTTTCATAAATATTTCATACAACCTGATAGAGAGCAATGAAATTTCTAAACTCATATTAACTAACACATCATATCAATTATTAAAAGATCACAAGACACAAGTGACTTAAAAAGGTATTTAAGGAAACGGCTCATTGTTGCTTTTAGCAGTGGATTCTAGGTATAGCAATACCAACCATTAAGAATGAGTTGGTAACAATGTCAAGCAATTTTACCCATAGAAAAGCATCAAAGTGCTTATTTATTGAACCTTATTTCTGTCTTCAAAGCAAAAGTACCAATCTTCAACTTAGTTTCAGTGGTGAATACTGAGCAGACTTTATATGCATAAGAAACAGATAAAAATAAACTTTTTTCAAGCCAGAAGAAAAAGGAAAACCTGACATACTAATTGCAGCCATGACTACTTGCTCTTTTACCCTTTTATTATTCTGCAGGCAAACATATTATAAATGTTGAAAATTTTAGCCTGCAGCAGTAATAGCACCCTGTTGCTTATTGGGCTAGTTCAAGACTTTTTTGCTGTAAGAATTTATCATTGCAAATGAAATATGACATAGAAATGAATCCTTTAAATCTAAACATTGACTATTTTACCTTTTAATATAGATTTAATCCAGATTTATATTAAAATGCCCCTCAGCGTTTAACAGGGAAATAATGATTCTATCAGAAGAAACACGTACTAATGAAAACTAACTCAGCACTACAAAGATACAAGGAAGAATTTATTTTATCACTAAGTAGAATATAACCACCAATAAACACATACAGAAATCACATTAACTGAAAACATACCTCTTCTTGGGGAATATTTTTATCATTTTCAGCCTCAATTCGCACTCTTACAACACCAGATTTGTCCACTATTTCCTGAATCAGTTTTCCATTTTTTCCTATTACTTTTCCTACAGAAAGAACATACAGAACATTCCACCTTTAGGGTCTTCCCCCACACTTGCTTATTACTATACTCTAATTAAACAAGACTGTTTAGCACCAGTGCAAGAATTTGTCAAAAATGACTTAGTACTCCACAACAAAAATGTAGTTAATAAGCCATGAACTAAAATGGCTAAGTAAGCTCAGGGTGTAAACTTTAGTAATGTTCCAAAGCTACCACTGCAGCATACAGAAGTACTTTATTATCAAGTTTGTTACTGAGTATATTTTCCTTCTTTTTCAAAGCTCCTATAAGAGAACAAAGGAAAAATCAATCATAAATGCCTCACACCTTTGTATAAAATTATTTGAAATTACACATCTCGATTACAGAAACATTCAGTATCTTGCATGCTTATTTGGCTTTGCTTTGGTAGGTTTAAATAACTTCAGTGATTTACAAATAAACATTGCTGGTTGCATTAAAAAAAAATATCAACCAATCAACGACCACCAAAATAAAAAACCCCTTTTACAATGCCCTAACATTTGCTGTAACTACCTTCTGGGTAGAGAACAAAGCAAAACTCTTAGTTTGTTCACAAATATTTTAGTTAATGAACTTTTGTGATACTGCTGAAGATAGCATCAGAGACAGATACACAATTTTCTTCTTTGAAATTGAGCTTTTTTTAGAGGTATTTGATAACAGTTTATAATTCATTAAAAAGTCAAAGACCAAAATGGAAATAAATTGTACTCTAATGCCAGTAATGCATACATATATCTCAGGAACCAGACACTCTAGTTTGAGACATGAAAATGAAAAAAATTTAGTTCTCTCCAACATCAGCAAAAGAAATTGCTGCCTGAAAGTTGAAAGGAAAACTGAGCTGCTTGGGAGATAATGAGGAAAGGCCATATTGTTCAATCATAGCATTAAAGAAAAGTTTAGAAGTGACGTGAAAGATTTTTTAATGCATGCAACAATTTTTTTAAAACAAAACTGCTGTAACACTTGCAATGTAATCTTTTTCACAGGCACATCACTGAAATAAAGGCAAAAATATGAGTGCATAACAACTATCATTTTGCAGATACAACTAACCCATGAAGAGCAAATTAAAATCCACTTTTAATCAGATGGGACAATGTTCGAAGTCAGAGAAATCTTCATTTTTATGTTTCAATTTTTCTACCCTCAATTTAAGTCCTACATATTTCAGAAGATATTACAAAAGATGGCCAGTAAGTTCTTCCTTGATGACAAAGGGTACTCAAGAATCAAAAGCTGCTTCCCAGTACTTTATTCCATTACACATCACTGGCAAAGGTAACAGCAGCTTACTAATAGATGTAAAGAAGCCTTGGTAGCCATTTAGGTAAGTCAAGTACACACCAAAGAGAAAGAAAATAAAGAACCTTACACTGGTTCTCTCAACAAAAGAAATCCATCCTTTAAAATATTTGGGTTTAGTTAGAAATTGGCAAAAAACATAAAAATCTTTAAAAATAATAAAGGATTGTATGCATATATTCTTAACTTATATTTCAAGTTATACATTTCCATACAGCCTTTAAAAAAAGGCAACATCTTGGGCTAGAGATTTTGGTTATTGTTTGGTTTGAAATTTTTTTAAAGGATAATTAAGTAGTAAAAGCCAGATGTTTGCATTTTCCTTAGATAAAAAAGCCAGCATATCAATAATGTAGTAAAAGGTAAAAAGCCTTCTGCTTTTTTGAAGCAAATTGTTTAGTTTTCTGGCAAGTTATTAGAAATATTAAAAAAGAAAATTATTAAACATAGCTTATTTTGGATATAACATATGGTCCAGCCAGTTCTATATTCTAAAGGAACCAAGCAAAGCAGCAGAGTAGAAATGAAAACCTGCCAAATCAGAAATAATTGCAAAGTTCTAAACAGGAGAAAAGAAACAAAGAAATTAAAACCTCAAAATAATGATGTCAGCTTATTTTTACTTATCACCAGTAGAATCAGGAGGGAGTGGGGAAGGAAAAACTACTGGTTTTACATCAATTCCAGAGCAGAGATGCCACATTTGTAAGTATTCGTCCCACTGCAGACTTTCATAGTACTTCAACATTAGCATTCATACACTGCTTGACAACCTATTAAAGTATTTGCTTTTAGAGGTATGTTATACCATATAGTGTTTTCCCTGTTCTTTTCTTATGTACTGAATTAAGCCATGTATTTTTATGTTGCTTTGCAGCATCAAAAGCTCATGAAAAGATTTCCACACACAAGGGCTGTATGCATTCTTGAGGACTTTTTCTTCCCCACCCTGTTTGATAATGGAAATTATTTGATTGTCTTAACTAGGTGTTCAGTTCATCCCACCGTGCTGCTTCTAAATAAACTGTATTTCAGATGTAAAAAGACAGGGAAAAGAAACAAAGTAAAAATAAAAATATTCAGCATATACTAGGAAAAGACGAGACTGCAGATTCATCTGTTATACAGCTGAACTAATCTCTGGACATCTTTGGAGGAAGCAATTTAATTCTTTGGCTCAATCCAGAAGCTATTTACTTCATATTTAAACATCAGCACATTGTGTCTAGTTTAAAATACACCTGGAAATGCATACCAGGAAGTAATTTCTTCCAGTGTACTGAAGGTAAATGTGTCAGTAAAAATTCTGCCTGGAGTGGGAAAAAAAAACCCACAAAAAAGCCTGAAGCCCCAAACCCCTGTACCACCTAGAACCCTTTCACAAAGGGAACTTCTTCAAACTTTTACCCTGCCACCCTTCTAAAAGTAAAAAGCAGTTCTCAGATGACACTCTTCTGTACTATCACACAGTTAGCCTCCAGAATTGACATACCTACTAAATTTCTTGGGACTTGTATAACATCTTCAGCAAATTCAAGGTAACTTCTTGCCTTTTTCACTGCATCTTGATCCTAAAACAGATATATGTATGAGAGAAATAAGATCTGTTTTTCCAAGGTTTTTTTGTGTGTGGTTTTTTTTTTTTTTCCTGAAAGACTAAAGAGGACTTACCTCTCCATAAATATGGAATGTGCATGTATCTTCATCAAGGTCAATAGCAGTCACTCCAGGGACTTTTCTGGCTTGCTGAATATTAGCACCATGAGTGCCAATGGCCAAGCCCATTAGGTCTTCACGTACAACAAACTGTTCATGAAATCGTGATGCAAGTTGTCTAGAACTCTGAAGAAAAATGTTAGCTTACTTTGATTTTTAGTACATTGGAGAGAGAAATCAACATAAATGTAGAACTCATTCTTTAATCAGGTACTTAGTCTACTTTTTACTTTAAGCAATCCTTTTAATGAATTTATTTTCCCTTCAAAAACACTGAAGGGTCTTCTTCAGTAGTCCTAATACTGTGTTTTACATATTAACAAAAGACTAGCCTTTAGCTATGTTGACACATCTGTCTTTCCACAGAGTATCTACAGCTATCAAGTGTTCTAGGTAAGACAGCATTTGTGTAAGTTAGTAAAATCAGAGCTGCGCTGATTATTAAAGCAAACCCTGTAACCTCTGAGGAAAAAAACCCACCTATTTCGACAGGTTGGGGGACACAGCAATAACTCAATCACTGGACACAAAAATTATATAGAAAACAATAACTATGGATATCTACTGCATTTAAAAGTGATAAATCCATGCCTATGCAAGACAACACAAAAGAAAAATGCAGTACATTGCTTGAATTCAGAGAACAAGTATCTTAAAAATTTCATCCAGTAATCACATTTTTACAAAGACAGAAGGGTCAACCTGAGAACTTTAGATTGTCACATGCTATCAAGGCAAAATTCCTTGCTTCAGCAGGCCAGTAACAGTGACTGAAGACTATACTATTAAAACAACTTTCAATCACATTTGAGGCTCAGTTACTCTTGAATTCAATGCCTGGTTAACATTTCATAACTCTCATCACCTTTGCATGCAATTGCTATGGTGTAACCAAACAATACAAAATGGCTTACAGAAACTTAATGAGGATTTCCTACAAGAAATAAAGTACCAAGAAAGAAAAACCAACCAAAAAAACCTGATCAACTTTTGGATCTGCAAGAGGATTTTAAGAATAGCAAATATCACTAGAAACCTGAATAAAACTTGCAAAAAAATATAAAAAACAGGGGAAAAAACCTGAACTAACTGTAACTCCAACAACCATAGTAAACAATTTCCTGAAGTAGTTCCGAGTTTCCAAGAGAATTATGCTAGCGAGCTCTGACTTAATGTGAAAGTATGAACATATATGCCCATACATAAAATACAGTTTCTATATTTTCTTAACTGTATAAAGCTTCCACCACAGAGCAAGCATGCAGAAGAGAGCTGGGAACAGATGGAAGCTTTTGAGAAATATCTTGTAGCACACTGTGGAGTTGCACGATGCTGAAAATATTTAGACATGGAGGAAATGTAAATTTTTGTCAACATCCATACAATCCTGCATTTCTATGAATCAATGTCAATCCCAGGTAGCTCAGATTATTAGCATGAACAGACCTCACGAGTGCAAGGGAAAACACTTTGGAAATGCTAAATTGCATGCAGTTTGGAATCTGTTAAGCGAGTGGGGAAATCATTAAAGATAAGCGGACACTTTTTTCCAAAAAGAAAGCCACATGTTTAAAAAGACTAAAACAATGACTGTAAAGTTTCTCCCACACAGCCTCTTCATACTTTCAAAAACCAGGTAATTTTCTTATAGGATGCTTGTGCTCTATGAAGCAGTAAGATCACTAAGTTTGGTCACCCTGAGAACTAGAAAAACACATGGAGAGAAATTAGCAAGACAAACAAAGAATATGGTTTTTTTTCTGTATGATAATGAAGTCATATGTTTACAAGAAGTTATAGTACTCTAGATCTACAGAGAAGAGCTAACTGTCCTAGCTGAACTGCTACTGTTATCTGACCTGGTCCTGCTTAAAGCTGTTGGTAAATTGGCTACAGTAGAGAGTGGCATAAGTATCCAAGCGTCATACTTTACATGCTCAGAGAGCTCTATCAAGCACTTAGTTAACTAGATTACAGACAACTCAAAGCAAACATTTTAAATGCTCACAGATCAACATTCTAACAGATAAGTCAAATGTCAACTTACTAGGTGACATCTGTTAATTCCACCACATGAGAGCAGAGAACAGGATGATCAAGTCAATGATCAGTTGTTAACACAACTATGTATGATATTTAGAAAAGATGAAGATAAATCATCACTGGGTACCTTGGCTATGACAGTTAAACTTTAATACTACAAACTGCTTGTACTAAAGTATCATTGGCTTTTCTGTAAATTATGTATTACAAGAGGGATTTTATTTAAACATAGGAAATTCTGTATCCTGCTTCCCTCCAATAAATTAGTACAAAACAACTATGCAAATAACATATTAACACCTAGTTAGAGGCCATGACTGAATTGCATTTAGACAGAACAAAATACAAACCACAATGAAAAACTACACTTGTAAATTCACGCTTTTGACAAAACAACTAAGCAACACCTACTGGGAAAGAATGCAAAAAAAATAAAAGTGGTTATTTCACTTGATGCTCTAAAAGCTGTGTTTGAGAAGCAGAGCCATGCAAGTCAAGAAGCTAATATGCAGAAGAGAAGGTACAAGACAACAAACAAACAAAAAAAATCAAATAAAGGAAGCTGGTTCAGTGATTATAATGCCAAATAGGAAAGGTAGAACTGCTAGATGAAAAGAACTAGCAGACATTTAAGTTCAGAGAGTATAAGATACAGAAAAGAGTTTGATGGAAACAACTAACAATGAACAACAAAGTAAAGCCCAAAGTGTTCACTAAATATTTCTTCTGCAGATGGACATGTGCAGTCTGCCTGTATGTCCATAAAAAAAAAACAAACATGATTTCTGTTGAGACACTATCTGAAGCTCTTCTTTTCAGGTTCAGTTGAAATTGATTTTATGTTTATAGTAAGTACAGAAAACAAATGCCAACATGAAAACTACCAGCCAACTTTCATCATGCAAATTACAACCACATATAGTTATACCACAACCTTCATTTAAGTACTGCTCAGGCAGAAACTGAAGCCAAATAATGGTTTTCAAGTGAGAACAAAATCAAGTTCACAAGTCCTTCACAGCAGAAAAAAAGGTTCAGCCTTACAATGACAGCAAGGATCCAAGATTAGTTTGGGAAAGGAATCAATGACAACAGCTGTTGGTGCATGCATTTGTGGGGGCATGTAAAGAGAATTAGCTCTAAAGAGGCTGCTGTTCTTCCCACTTCCAAAATAATACTTTGCACTTCAAGAGGTAAACTGCCCACACAATTGTCAGTTCTGGAGGAAAACAGAGAAGAATGGATTACTGAAGAGCTACAGCAGGGTGCTCAAGAAGGAACAGGAATGAGAAGAACTGGTCCTTTCTTGGTCTTGAGAAATATCAAGACCCAAACAAACCTGGATTACAGCTCTGAAACATAGAAATCAAGATACTGAAGGGAACAACAGAAGACAGAACTTCTTTAACAGTGAGTACACTTACTAGATACAAGAGGCCTGTACTACACAACATCCCTCTTCAAGCTAAGGCCAAATAGATAGAACCCTTGGAGCTGGGGGAAATGAAACCCGGCTCTAAAGTAACAGAGCTGGTATATACACCCATGTAAAACTGAATTCCAATAGTTTGATGGTACTTCCAGTTCTAAAAGTTTTCAGAAATGTTGCTTCCCCCCCCCCCCAAGATAGGGGAAAAACCTTGAAGAAATGTTAATTCTACTCTATAAAGTTACCCTTCTTTCCTAGCCTACTCTTTCTGTGGGTTTTTTTTTTTTTTTCCCTTCTTCTTCCTTTCCATGGACAAGTATGAGTCAAGCTTCTTGCCAGTCAACACCCACTCTCCAGTCACAGGAATATCAGAAGCTGTATCTGCTGTAAGATGATTTCCTAACATTTTATCTATAGACAAACCCATCCCTTCATACATCCTACCAACATCAGTCTCACCCCTTCCATCTCTCATTCACACTGTCTTGTTTTCCAAAATCCAGTTCTAGTCCATCTCAGTATCGTGACATATTCACTCCCATTTGTTATTAAAAATAGTAATTGAAAGCTATTGAATATGTGGCACTATTCATGCAATAATGGCTAATTATTTTATGCTTCAAAAGAAATATATTTATATATATATTTGCATTTAATCGCACACAAAATCCCACTGAATAAAGTGAGATTGGATGAAAATGAGACTCTTCAAGAACAGACCCTTTACCTATAAAATCTTCTGCTGGGTTACATATCCATCTGCTTCTTTTTATCACCAAGAATAGCATCAGAAGTTAATAGTTACTTTCACCTCAATGCAAGCCCTACCAGCTATGAAATGCACGAGTATATTTTTAATTTTATTTTAATCAAATTACTTCAGGGAAAACAAACAACATACCTCCAGCTGTTTGCTAGCTTCTTCATTTCTCAGTATCAGGGATAACTTGGTACGAAGACTTCGAAAGTGCATATCAATCAGCATATTTGCCCGCTTTGTTGTTACATCATTGATTGACTAAATTATTAGTAAAAGAAAATACAGTGGTTTACACATGAACTTTTGAAACAAACTACTGCCGATGGTACGATTCGACATTTGTACTTACCAAAATAATAAGCTGGTGGTTTTCAGAATCATATGTTACAGAAAAAGCTCCAACTGCCTTTTTGAAGTCCTTATGTGCAGATTCTTTGGCACACCTAGGAATAAAAGCACTGTAAAGCTAAAAATACCAACTCCTGCATTTGTCATTCACAGTCAAAAGGATTAACTTCTTAGTACAAAGAATATAAAGAAATATATCCAAGTTCTCCCTTTTAATGCACGTGTAATTTCATTCTGATATCACCATTTTACACTTTCATTTGTTTTTCATATGAATGGGATTAGAAATATTTCAGAAATTTTCTGTATGCACATCTATGAAATGAAAAAGTCAGTATTAATCTAAGTTTTAGTTATATTTACATGAGAATGATGTGGCTGTGCTTTGAGAGAAAACTAACTGTTTCTGCATCACACTACGGAATGTTTCATTATTGCACAATTATTCTCACAGCCATGATCTAAATGTGTTATACCCTAGACTGTAACGCAATATTTTCTTTCGTCATTAAATAACTACTTGCACAGATTGCCATACTTTATCAACAAAAGAATGACCACTTGAAAATTAACAATAAAACTGACAAAGAATGGATTCTGATTAATCTTTGCACATTACCGAACAGCTGTAATAATAATATTTTTAACTCTATACTGCACATAAACCTTAAAACCTTGAGGAAAGTATTTTTCTCCTACAGGACTAAACTGCATTTCAAAAATAATCTTTTTTGTTTCTTAAGTATGAGCATGTCCACATTTTTATTTTCTACATTCTTGCATGAAAATTTTGAAAGTTAATTTAGAGCAGTAAAAAGTATTTTTATTCCTTCTTGTCTCAGACTCAAGAAGTCACCCACATTTTGAAACAAGTTATAAAGAAATGCTTATACTTACATTTGCCTTAAATCTTCTGGAACTGCCAGTTTGATTTTATGAAAAGTATCTTTTGTTGCAGGTTTATTGGGGTTCACAGATCTCAAACGCTCAATTGTGACAATTTCGTTGTATGTAGCATCACAGGCTGCATATTCTATTACGTAGAACTGATATAAAAATAATAAAATCATCCAAGCCATATATTTTACGACATGAGTGAGCATTACACTATTAAGAGAAAAGCACTTCCATTAACTGTACAAGTAAAATTTGAACTTTTCAGGTTGAGATTAATGGTAATTGCAACAGTCCAAGCAAGAAACTCTTTGAAAACAAAGAGGGACAAGTTAAAACCACTACACACATCAATACAAAAAACATCATAAGAAAAATAAAGTATAAATGAATACAGAAAATATATATATATGTATATATGCATATTCCTACCTCACCCTTTATCATTCTCACTTTAGCCAACCACCAACAGCAGGGTTCTTTCTCATTTGCCCTGGAATAAACCTAAACAAAATACACACATTACATGTCTGTAGCATTGTTAAAAGACATCACAAAAGCTGAAACTAATATGAGCAGGAACTCTGCTACAGGAACAGAGACCAGCAAAATATATCAGTACATGAAGTGTGTGATACAAGCACCACATAGTAATCGCGTAACAGCTGAAGTGTTTATTGCAAATACAGGTAGGCTACA
Organism: Falco naumanni; assembly: GCF_017639655.2. Lineage (NCBI taxonomy): Eukaryota > Metazoa > Chordata > Aves > Falconiformes > Falconidae > Falco > Falco naumanni. Next base: position 10,095,792 of record NC_054067.1, read on the forward strand.
AATTTATGTATATAAGATTGTACAGATAATTAATATCATACCCAATATACTGGCATTAGTTGCTACAGTCAGAAAAGAGATAATTCAGCTTTTTATATCTGTTAATATTTAATCAACAAGATTTCTAATTGTCTGTAGGTCTGATGAGGTCCTTACCAGCAGGTGGAAGGGAGAGGACACTTATCTACACTTTAGGACATGTATCTGCAACATGCACACCGAAGAGTTTTGCCGTTTTCTTGTCTTACAAATCAAAATAAACTTAAATAGCATGCAAAGAAAACGTAAATCTTGAAAGCTGTCTTTTGTAAAGTCACTATAAAAATCAGTTTTATAATTGTATAGAATAATTGAAGTTTTAGGAACTTTATTAAAGCCAGTTTATCTCTACATACACATATATTTTTAGATTTTATGTACACACATATATAATGCAGATCATCTCATTCAGTCTGAAGGTTTTGTAACATAGGTATTATTAACTTACAGCTGAAGAACTACAGTATGGCATCTATTTCTAGATTAATTCAGTTCTGATACTGATAAAGAACTGATCTGTAATCAAAGAAATGCTGATCATGTTTGTATATCAGCATGGAGGTCATAGTACATGGAATACCAAAACAGCCATATAGTTTACAACTGTCAAATTCTTTCTGATGACATGCTTAACATTGTTCTATGTAGCACCTGGAATCAAAAAATGTGACATCATACAATATGGAAGCAAACCTTCCACTGGCTTGGCCGACATTTTTCGCCCCAAGTCCTCTTACTTCTCAGAATAAATGTTGTTAATAGAGCATACATACCTCTACTTCATCACTTTCATTTATATCTTTATTATAGCCCGCAGGTGGTGGAAACCTCACATCATGGAATGGTATTTGTCTCTCTGGTTGCCAGCTACAAATAAAAATACAATGAACAGCCTAAGCATTTCCACCGCCTTTACAAATAGAAATCAGAAACATTTTCAATCCATTAGTTTTACACTTTTAAGTTTTGTGAAACTTTTGTGTATATGTATTAAGGTAATATGTATCTATAATAAGAAACACAACTAAGTGACCATTAAGCATCTTAGAAGACTCCCTAATGCTACCCGCACAGTTTTGAAATCTTCCAGCAGCACTTTTTACTCTATTTGCAGTCATAGGTTTATTAGAAAAACAGGTTAAAAAAATGTTTCATAACACATTTGGACATTTCCTTCAAAACAAGCCTGTTTCTTCTTTTTCTTTAGTTCTACTATAAATCATGAAAACTTGATCAGGATTCAGACTGAATACAGTTTCAATTTTCAATTTCTTTAATAGAGACTGGATAAATTGAACACAACAAGAAAAGATTATTTTTAAAGAAACTAGTAATGCATTATTTCCTTCCTGAAGGAAACGAAACCTGAACTCAATGGTATAATGGAAGGTTACTTTTTCATGTCCTTAAACGATGGGAAAGGAACATCATTTCCTTTGTAGCTTAGAAAACTGGTATTTATCACTTATCTATAGAACAAATTTTGTAATAATCTGCTAAACCTAAAAATAAGATATTCACATGAGAAAGAAGCAGTCATAGTAACACTGCTGACTTACTCAAACATGGGTTGTCATCATGTAAATTCTGTAACATGCTCATCTTCCCAACAAAGCCCATGTTACTGCAGTTTTATACTTAAAAATATTTAAACAATTAAAAGCATTTATACAGAAATGTCACAACATAGTAAGCATCAAACATAATTCCAAAACACACTAGCAGCAAGCTTAGAGCACCCAAGAGATGCTACTCTGCATTATTAAGTTATATTTAGGTTAATCAAATGCTAGGTTGATATGCTGTATCATTTATAACATTAGCAATACACTTACTTGTTTTCAAATGCAACTGTTATAGAATCTTCATGCACATCCTTTACAAATGCCTGTGTAGAAAAAAAGATGGAATTATGGTACACTTATGGATGTTTTAAAAAAGAATTTTAAACCCATAAAATGTCTTCCTTCCACAAGCATTGATGAAACTCAAAATTTAAGTATGCTTTCAAGTCAGCCTTTTTAATTTTGCAATAGACTCATAAAACACATACTGAAAGTCGATAACCCCCTTGAGTTCACGACTGCCAGCATACTGATACACAGAACGCCCAACCTATACATGCATTCTTCCTACTCTTAGGTGTAATAGGAGAGGCTACTAACAAAGGACAAGATCATTCTGAATAGTTATATCATGAAAGTTTAAAGTGTTTGATTTTATAATCACATTTCGCATATTTTGACAGGTACAGAAATTAAACCACAACACTCCTCAAGAAAAAAAAAAATCATTTCTCTTCTCTCTTTTACCTCTAAGTAAGTTTGAATATTACACTAGCAACACTCATCTATATCCATCTCAGCACAGTTTTCCCCTTATTTACTTCATCACACTTAACTTCTGTAATGCGCAAACTTAAGAAAAATGCCCTGTAGCCTTCCTTTAATTTTCTTCTGGGGGATGGACAGCAGCTGTGCTAAGTCTCCCATGCAACCACAAAGCAGAGTACAGAACTAAGTGAGGTTCAGCACCAAGAGTGCTTTTCCTGCCTTATGTACTCAACTGACCTATACTTAATCAATTTTCAGCTTGAAGCCCAAAACCCCACCACCCCCACCCCCGCTCCATACCAGCGGAATTACTACTCACAGAACTTTGGGATTTACTAATGAAAATACTTTCTGTAACCTCAAACGATGGAGGTCACAGGACAACCAGGGATGAAAAGATTGGTTGGGGTTTTTTTGTTTGTTTGTTTCTTTTTAAAAATAGCTCTGTAAAGCTCTGGAACAGGTAAACATTGGTGAGGTGTGCTGAGTATTCCATTAACATTTGTCCCAACATAGTAAATCCTTGCAAGACAGGTAGATAAAAGCCTGAACCAGGCACAGTAAAGATAACTGTTGGCCATACGCTGGCAGCATTGATACAGACATAGCTAGTGAAAATTAAAAACCTGACAATTTCTTTAGTTTACATCAAGTTCAGAAGACTCAATCTCAAAACCTGATGGAATACCTGACTTTCACTCCAGCCTGGCCAAAAAAGTTGATGTCGTAAGACTGTTGGTTTTGCCTTTTAATTTCCAGCCTTGCAAAATTACAAAAATTCATTGTAAAGAATTTTTAAATTAAGTGAGCAATGCCTTGCCAAATACCGAATTTCAAATATGCAGTATACAAAACACTTCTGCCTACCTCTATGTGAGGTTTATGCTTAAAAAACAATTACCCAGACAAAATATATTAACAGGCTAAATAATTGGTTGTCTAATCTCATCTACCCATAGAAAGGTGGTTTTCCTTGCTTTTTGTGACACAGAGAAGTGTCAGATACACTTATCACACCAGTTTTTCACAGCCTGCATCACAGCATTATGTCAACTTTCCTCTGGTATAAGCATTTAAACAGATCTGTAGTAAGTAAAATGTATTTGGACTCTACAGCACTACATATTTGAACACTTCTAAGTACATAGAGAAATGTTTTGAAACATTTCTAAATTTTCATTAAAAATACTAATATTTAACCAATAATGCCTTTGGAAAACTAAAATTCAAGCTTATCACAATTGTTTGGTTTTCTTTATTTTGTGATATGTGTAAAATTCCATACAATGCTAAAAATAAATTAGACTTCAACACCGTAAGCCAGATTGAGACACTGGACAAGCCAGTCCCAGATGTCAATGAAGGCAAAGAAGAGGCCCTGATTTCACACAAAGCATTATGAAAAGTACAATAAGTATTCATCAGTCTTTTTTGAAAGAGTGTAAGTTGGAAATTCAAACAAAAGGTGAACACTGGCTGTGACGAATGTGAACATATAGACGCAAAGCATTAAAAACATAGTGCAACTAGATGGAAGTAAAGTAAGGGAACAGGACAGTGAAAGACTGCTGCTGGGATACTGCTATACACCAAAGAGTACAAAAAAAAGAAATCTGAATCAGTGAAAAAGGCTTGCTTTTGCTTCTGTGACCAGAAGCACGTTTTACAACTGCTAAGGTTGATTCTTCTTCTCTGATGTGGGGGAATAATAATAATAGGCAAGTTTTCTATGCCAAATTTGACTTTCAGTCTCATAAAGCATTAACGCTTCTTTTCGTGATTCAGACATAAATAAGTGAAAAAGTTTACAATCCAACATTGACATGTCATGGCATTTCTCAAACATGAGTGTTCACATTCTAAGAAGGGTTATATGATGAAGATGTGGTCTAAATTTTACAAATTATTTGATACAAAGTAAGAATTATTGGGAACATCAGTATATTTGTTATTTTTTTACTAAACGGAATGACAGACACTCCAAAGGAATAAATAAAGGCTCTAGCTGTCATGAAGTTTTGTTGCTTTTTTTGAAGTCTGCTCGCATCATTAGATGTGAGCGCTGTCAACCATTTTAATAAGGGGTAATTAACTGCATGGAGTTAATTATCATAGATGCTCTTTTAAGATAAAAAAGGTGCTGTGTTGATACAAATGTGCATCCATTGCCTGCGTGACAGTTCCATAACATCTCATACCTGTTGGAAGGAGAAAGTCAAAAGGCAACTTGAATAGCTAATCACATCTGAGAAAGTCAGGCCATACAAAGAAACAGAAGAGGGAAAGAAAAATAGTCACAGAAGTGGTAACCAAACAAGGGAAAAGGGTACAGGCTGTCATCCTCAGAAGGACTGCACAGACAGGCTTATGAATGTACAAAGGGACTGGAGATATCAGCTGAGAGTATGTCTGTATGGAATGGTGAAAGAAAAAAAAAATTACACAGAATGCAACAGAAGGCCAAAAGAACAATTGTTAATAGTGAGACCTGAAGTAATAAAGAACTAAGAAAGATGAATGATTTTGTCAATTGTACCTTCAATGAAAAAACATTAAGTATCTATAAAACCAAGGGAACAATAGCAAAGTGCTGAAATGACTGGGATGAAGAGTGGAATATTTTTAACAAGGTTACAGAACAAGAAGTGGCAAAAATCAGTTATAGACAACACATAGATGTTAACAACAAACATCATTCCGAAACCATCTGCCTAATAAACAGGATGATTCCCATCTCTAGGAAAGGATACAAGAGAGGATCACTCTTGAACTGGATAATCAAAACCAATCCCATGCTTGAAAGGTATCCAGCATGTCCCTTAGAGGGAAATAATATCTAAAACTAGTCCCAGAAAGATTAGACAAAGAACTGTCTATCAGTTCTCTGAAAATGAGATAAGAACTTCAAACCCCAATTTACTACACCTATACAAGGAAAGACATTAGAATATGTGCCCTAATAGCTAGCACACATCTTCAAGATTTAGTTACTTTAGCTGTGAGCTGCAAAAAGGCCAGTTCCCTCCCTTTAGGATTCACAGTCCTGGTGGCTTGTTTGTTGGACCAGTCTTCCTCAAGTAAGAGAGCCTCACCTTTTCTTGCCAAGGATTCTGGGCCCAGCAACATACCAAGCCATGACTAAGCATCTCTAGGTACTAGACTGTCAATTATCGCTGAATCATGCTCATGGACAGCACTGTACTTTCCATGGAATAATTCACCTTAGCCAAAGAGAAAAAGATTCATGAAAGTACAAGTGGTATTTTAATTCCATTCAGAAAGAACTAGTCTCCACTTCAGGGATCACACCAACACACCTTACTCTGTGAAACCAAGTGTACCTGACCAGTATGAAATTTTAATTCAAATCTTCCAGTTGAGTATGAATGCATCCTCAAGCCATCTCTTGTGTTTCGTGTGGAACATAATCCCTCCAGATGTATTTCTGAATGCATTCTGGATCAAGTCCCACAGGTAATATAAGCAGAAAAGACTGGTTTATTACTCTCAGTAGGGCTTAGGTGACAATTAAGCACTGGTTTTGTACAGTCAAGATCAAGATGCTGCTGGGTACACTCAAAAATGAAATTAAGTGCTTAGGGACTTGAATTTACAAGGTCCTCAAAGAGAGCTACAAGAAGGATGTGAAAACCTGGAGTGGCAATTAGATACCTACTTGTGCCACTTAGTCCCATCATGACTCTACCAGCCTCATATTCCTCCCTTCCATGTCTTAGTATCAAGACAGAGGCATACTTTTCCAAAACATGTACACATTCTGATGAAAACATTCAGAACTATTCAAAGCCAAAGAAATTATCGCAAGTTATCAGTAAACCATTAGATTGGACAAAAGAATTATTTTGCTTTTGATTTGTTTGAAGTGTTACTGTTGTAAAACATTTCTTAGGAGGCTGCTTAAAGAAACTTTTCAAGTGAAAAAAAAATCATCTTGCAATTAAACCTGCACTTTACATCATCATACCCTTCTTGTTATGCTGGGTCAACCAATCCATTTTATAATCAAATTCCCTATCTTCAAGACTGGCATAAAAATCACAAGAAAACATGCAGGTAAATTAATTAATAAGAGTGATACTCAAACATTGTGATGAAAGAAAAAATTGTACCTAAAATTCAAGTAATTCAGACTAGAGGAAAACTGCTGATTTACATTGAGCATTACTGCATGAGGGTTTCTTTAAAAAACACAACTTTTTTTTAGTTTAAAAAAAAGATTTATCATAAGTGTGATGCTCCATCTAGACAGATAATACATGTGAAGACCAAGAAATCTGTGTGCTCCATTTGTCCCCTTAGATAAGTCCTCTTGGTTAACAATTAAGAGACAAGAAAATTCCTATGTTTACATTTCTAAAAGTTAAAATGCAAACATAATATGCAACTTGGAGACAATATCTGTGTTATAACTTGGATACACTAAATCATGATTAATGAATAAGCTCCCATGAACATATGCTCAAATGAAATTTTTATCAAAAGTACAACCAGAAATTGTCGTTATGTTACAGACAAAAGGGATACAGGTCCTTATAGTGTCATGCATGTGAATGCAGCCAAAAAAAAAGTTACAGAAGCTTTCAATTCTCCCAGGTTTCTTTGGTAACATTTGTCACTAAAGAATGCACAATGTCACTTTTAACATAATCTATTTTGCATGATTATGTAAATAACATAATTTGATAAAAGCCTCATTAAAAGTTCTCTTATGCAGCATGTCTTCTGTTTCTGTCTTGAGTGAATACTTCACCTTTAAAAAAATAAAACTGATTTTTGAAAGTGCTAAATAATTTAATTACAGGAAGCAATATACAGATCTAGAACACTGGCTACAACACTGCAGACCCACAGAGTGCTTCTTTACCATGTTTGCTGACTTGTTTCATACATACTTAAAAAACCCCATAATTTTCAGAATATGAGTTTATCACACATTTAAAAAATAAGCTTTTAAGAGGTCTTCCGTTTTTTTTTCTCTTCTTAGAAACACTCAGAGCTGTTGGAACTGTATCATTTGGTTATCAACCTGCCCTACCTACACTAACATCGGAGTGTGAAATTCTACCTGTTCCTTCATTGCTAACATAAATATTGGATGTCGCACAATAACTAGGCCCAATTTTTAAAGTACTAGGAACATTTAAACGAAGGTAGACTTGCAGAAACCGATCCATGACTGTTTCTGGTATGTTGACAATGTGTCAGTGGTAATAGGCCCAAACCCACTGTCCAAGTTTTATTTTTGTCTGAATAAGTAAACCCACAAATTATACCCTATTAATGTGCCGATTAACACAACCCAGCTCATGCAATTCCACAGCAATACTACACAGTATTAAGAAAAATATTAAGCGCTCAGCATATATGTCCAAGGCTCAGTGATGGCTTTATTCAGCACCAGCACAAGGGCTTGGAAACAAACATGGAATGCCATTAAGTAGTTTCAGTAAGAAGCACATTTGATAATTAGACGTATTTAGCAACTCAGCACATATATATTTGCCCAGGCAGTGCTCTAATACCAGTAAGGCAGTGTCCCCTGCCACAGCATTAAGAGCAGGAATCCACGACAGCATCTCACCCCGAACGTGTATTTAACAAGGGCCCCCCCTCCCCCTCCTTAAACGCCGTGCGCTAGCAGCGCAGCTCTCTTGGAAACCTGGAGAGCGAGACTGACTTTCCTTAAGTAGCGACAAAAGCTGAGGATTTAGCAATTAATGCCCCATCCCTGATCCTCGCTTCAGCGCCAAGGAGAAGGCGGCCCTGGGCCCTCCTGCCTCCTCTCGTACACCGCCGGCGCCAGGGCCTCCCCTTCCCACAATAGGGGGAAGGCCCAAGGCCTCCCCGGACGCCGGGGCCCTCTCTCGCCTTCCCTCTCTCCCTCATCAGGCCTCCAGTCCCTCAACCCTCAGGCGGCGGCCCCCGCTCCTCTCGGCCCGGAGGCCCGGCTCCCTCGTCCCAGACACCGAGGGACCCGCCGCGGCCTCCACCCCTGCCCCACTCCTCCTCCTCCTCCTCCTCCTCCTTCCTGCCCCGGGGCCTCCGCTTTCCCTCAGAGCGGGGAGGAGGAGCCGCCACCGCTGCCGCCTCCTCCTCCTCCTCCCGTCCCAGGCCCCACTCCCTCCCCTGAGGCCCAGCCGGACCCAGCCGCGAGCACCCGGTACCTTGTAGAAGGCCCCGTTGGAGCCCCGCACCTCCACCACCAGCTCCTCCATGTTGTGCCGCGGCGGCTCGGTGCGGGAGACCCAGGCCCGGCGCCTCCTCCCTTCCCTTTCTCTCTCTCTCGGCGCAGGAGGAGGAGGGGTGTGTGTGCCGGGGCGGGGGAAGGGAAGGGGAATCTCGGTTCACGCCGAGCCCGCGGGGGTGGGGCCGCGCGGGGCGGAGGGGAGGGCCGCGGGGGGGGCGCTGCGGGGACGCTCCGCGCCGCCGCCGCTCGCCCTCGGCCGCCCGGAAATGAAAGCGAAACGGTCACCGCCGGGCGGCGCGCGCGGGGAGGGGGGGGGGCGCGCCCGTTTCGAATGTAAACGCCGAGTCCGCGTCACGTGCCGGGCCGCGGCGGGAGGGGCGGGGCGGGGAGCTGGCCCCGGCCGGCACGCGCCGCTCGCCCACTGCCTAACGGCCGGGTCGCGCGCGCCGCCCCGCGCCCCTCCCGCGCGCGCAGCCGCAGCGGCGAGGGCCGAGCGCACCCGGCAGTCTCGGCTGGGGTCCCGCCTCCGCCCCCGGCGGGCGCCTGAGTGACTGCGCCGCTGGCCAGTCAGGTTGCGCGCCGCGCCGCGCGGTCGGAGCGGCGGGGGAGGGCGGGGTGCGCGCGGCCTGCGCCGCCGGGGCCCTGTGGCGGGGGCGGGGCGGCGCTGCGGCCCCCGCTGAGGGAACGGGGCCGGTAATGGCTCCTGGAGGCGGTGACGTTGCTGGCGCCCAGAGAGCGGCCATGGGAGTGATGGGGCCGAGGGCCCGCGGCGGGCGCTGCCATGGGCGGGGGCAGGAGGAGGCCTGAGCCTGCGGGACGCGGCCCTCGTCCCTCAGGGCGCCGCGGGAGATGGCCGCCGCGCGGGGGGGCGGGCTCCGCCATGCCGTGGGCTCAGCCTCCCTGCTGACGGTCAGGAGTGAGGAAAACTGCGTTGATGTGGCAGTTTTTAACGAGCCCTGCACTAACAAATGGCCGGGCCGGTGTGGCTGTGCTGGACACCTGAACGCCTCAGAAGGGTGTGATACAAGATGAACAGACTCGCCAGCCTGGAAGGCTGGTGTGCTGGGCCTGCCTCTCTGTGGGAGAGCTAAGCTTTGTTCCACAAACAAGTTCACACGTACATTGTTTTAACTACATTTAAGAACTCACAGACATCTCACCTTAGAAACTCCTCTGACAGCAAAATCTACCTGCACATACGGTTTACAGTGGAACGGGTGGTAGATGTTTTGAAGAGCTGCTGTATCCACGGTGGAACATTTACAGCTGAAAGTACACTGGCACAAAAGCTGCTTGGTCAGACTTACATTAGGCCTACACAAACATTAACATGATCTTCCTATGTGGTCCCCCCCCCCCACTAACTACAAAGAATACAAGAAGAAAAAAAATAGTTTTACAGCTACTCTCAAAAATCACAATTATTCCCATGGCTGCCATTTCTCTGAATAAACGTGTAATGTTCTCCTTATATAAGTCATGAGGTGAAATTCTGCACGTACTAATGAATTTTCAAAACTCAGTAAGCATATGATTTCACCTTTCCTCTTGATTCTTACATTGTGTTGCAAACCTTGCAAATTAGTTTCTCAGTATGCTGCATTTTACATTTAAGCTATGAAAGGGTGCACAGTATTTCTTCTTAGTCATGAAAACTTTTCCTTCCTGTTTCATTTTTTTGTTTGCGAGATCGAGAATTGCCTGTAGTGATCTCTGTATACTATATGTTAATCTGCTTGTTGTGATTTTTATTGTACGCTTTCACAGTTGTGAGGTAAATTTAATTATATGATTGCTGTGCAGCGTACCTTGAAGGGAAGGTGATTGATTCTCTTTTCATCAGATTTGGATACTCTTTTCAGCAAATTCTTGAGTATGATGAAGGGTCAATTCAATCTAATGAATTAGTTTGACAGCCTGCTGTGCTCATTAAACAGACAGTCACAGGATTGTCTTGCTTGGGAATGGCAAAGGGTCCAAGAGGACTGAAGGAAGAAAAATGTAAAGATGAAGAGCAATGATGCAAGGTTTGTGTGTGAATAAAAAAAACAGTGGAGATTAGATCTTATAGAGTGTCAATAAAGAAATTTAGGTAAAATAGACGTCTCTTGTGACTTGTTCATGTTACACTTATTAAAAAAATGGTAACTGTATAAATGGTTCAAATCAAAATTTCAACAATCTGCCAGAAAGATGATGCCCAACTCTTAAACAAAGTAAGCAGAAGTGGTTTTTATTTTGCATTCATTGATTGTTGTAATTATTCTCTTGTTAATAAGATAGGTTGCTGTCGCGCAGGCAGATTATCTCAGAGTAGACAGAATATAAAGGTGTCTAATTTAGCTCTGGCTTCCAGTGATGATTTTGCCACTTTCCCTAAGCTAAAAGCTGCTGCACTATATAATCTTCTCTAGTGCTTAACTTAATTTTTCCTTGCCATTGCTTAAATTCAACATTTTGTATTTTTTCCTGAGTAGTGAATGTTCTCATCCTTGTCAACTTAATGAGAGAATTTACATATTTCCAGAGCACGCTTTCTGCTTTTTGTACTGATTGACTCTTAGTCTTTTACTTTCCAAATTACTTACTGTTTTTGCTGTTTTACTTTGAACTATCTCCAGACTGAACTGTCTGTAAACTAGAACCTTTTAAGTGTGGCCATATTTCTAACCCAGTGACACTCTAAAAGTACATCTCAGTAATTCCATTAAAGTCTTTTAATATTAAAGGTAAAATGTTATTTCATTCAAATGTTAGACTTAACTTCTTATATATAATCCTAGTGTTCAGTTACACTATGCAGTAGCTACGGAATTATTATTCAAGCAAAATTCCCCACTCGTCTTCCGCCCGCCCCCCCCCCCAAAAAAAAAAAAAAAAAATATTCTTTCATATTCCTGAGCAATCTCAAGCACCTGTTCCAAGTCTTGAGTTTGGTCCTACAGATACTCGGTGCTTCTATTTCTTATTCAGTTCTACACCACTCGGTGTTGGCAGGCTGATCTGCTATCTGGAAGGTATTTCAGACACTCTGCATTTGGAATACCTCTTTTCATCATCAAAATAAAAAAAAATATTTTAAAAAAAACTTTTATTTTTATCCACTAATGAATTTATTCAAATGCTTTCTTAAATATTTGTAAAGAACATAAGAAAAAGGTCTCCTCCCATCTTGTCCTCCTTAGGAAAGTGGAAGGACAGAAGGCTAATGTAAATGGCACTGCTCGGGGCATATCAGTCCTGTATCCTTGATCATCAGTACCAGTTTAGCTATTATTATTTCCCTAGCATTGGTATCTTAGCTGTTCCTGTTAGGAGCTAAGCATTTAAAATGTAGCTGTCAGAACAATAGCAACAATCAGAACCTTTCCAAGAATCATGAATTGATTTGTAAAAGGCCCTTCATATACACGCTGGGGTAAGAGTGACAGGAACAACTGAGTGTTTTTCTCACCTTGTGCTATTTACCTTGAGGCTTTGTCAGCGACTACAAATAAGAGTTACTCATGAAGCATTTTTAAAAGACGGTAATCCGATTAACAATCAAGTCTCTTAATGGAATTTTATACAATTCTTATTTACACACCCATTTTGGGCTTCAGCTTAGTCTTACCGAGATTCATAGAGATTTCAATTCAACCTTTCAAATTTTTATCTGTTGGTTTTCCTTGTGCATCACTTCAGACAGAAGCCTCTCCTGCATGACTGCTTTCCCCCTACGTGATGGTTTTCAGCATGCCATACAGGTGACATTGAGACTGCTCTATTTCCATCTAAGCCTGGTAGTCACAGTATATGTACCTTATTTCTGACACTGTATTTGATACTGAGAAAAAAAGATTTTGCATTCATCTGAGGTACATAGGATTTTAAGTTACTTCAATCAGAACAAACAGTTCAGACTGTTGTCAGGATGCTACCACATTAAAGGTGGTTGGATACTCTTTTCCTGTTTACAATGGCTCAATGAAGTGTCTTTCAGTAATCAAGCTGAAACCGTAGTGCTAAATAACTAGGTCAGCAATTGGAGGAAGCAGTAACAGTCAATAGAGATATAAAGATGAAAAATTTCTTAGACAAGGTTGCTTTATGATTAATCAATAATATCTGAAGGTTGAATATAACCAAAGTATTGCAACTTTATTAGTTCGTCCTTGACTAAAGTGATACCCAGAAATTACATATATCCAAATCAGGGTGTAGAACAGCAGGTATTCCCAGAACTTGTGAAGAGAAGCTGAACTAAACGAGGGAAGATTTGTAAGTGTTATTGTGTGAACAGAAGAAATCAGATTATGCTATGTCTGTTGTTCAGTTCTTTAAATAGTTAATACGAACTTTATCTGGAAGTCCCAATAAAATAGTCTAAAAGGTAGTTTTCACATGAAGAGGCAATGAAAGTATAACCATTACAAAAAGACCAAACTAAATATTGTAAAATGAATAACACCAAAAATCCTTTGGTACATCTAATAAACTGGTGGGTGATCTTTCTTTGATCTTGTAAAAATATATTAGTGAGAAGAGCCAACTAATCTCTATTGATTTTCTATCATAAATACTTAAGCTGACCTTCGATTAAACTTGACTCTTTCTTTCTTGCATAAGTCATTACTCCACCTCCTCCTCCTCCTCCTAATATAGTTTTCTATGTAGTAAATTCGGAGTAGATAGGCATCCAAGGCTCATTTTGTCACAGATTCTACTTTACTGTAGATACATGTTTCCACTAGTGGTTTTCAGTTTCTACAGTATACTGTATCTTCCTGACCTGAATATGGAAGGAAGCCTGAGGGATTTAAGTCTATTTGCACCTGCAGTACAGAAGCTTCCCAGTTTCGCAGAGAAGAGTCAACGTAGTACCCACTGGAATCTAAACTTCAGAAGGTTGTTAAACTTCCTAACTTACAAAAATATAATCTTCTAAAACTATAGATTTTAAAAATGCGACCTACTAACTATGAAGCTCTAGCTCAGCTTGGTCATCCAAATGCTGTCATTGTCATCCAACTCACCTGTGAAAAATTTGTCTTGGTGGGTAATCTTTTTCTTATTTGCTCCATGTTATGTTATTTGTTGGAATTATGGGTCTTATTTAAAATTAATAGTAATTTCTACGTTCTTTCAGGACAACATCTCTGTATCCTGTTGTTGGTCTACAACTCTCAGTAACAAATTTTTGTTTTTGAATATCAGTAGTGAATTTGAAAACATACCATGTAATGCTTTGCTTCTTAATGATTCAGTTTCATCTCCCACTCATGTGTTTTTATCCATTTCTCTTGTAACCCTACAAATGCATTTATTAGTATATAAGCCTGCTTGTTATTTCATCTGCAGAAATATATTGGTATTGTAAACAGTCTATATTATTAGATGACACTCGTGTTCATGTGTAAAACTGCACATCTGTTTGTTCAGCAGGTGTTTTGGTTTTTTTTTTCATTAATCATTAACTGAATCACATTTGAGATGAAATTTAAAAGATTACCTGGATTATGTGGGTCTTGAAAATGAATGTATTGAAAGAGAAAAAAAAATACAGAAAACTTGGAGTACAACTGGTTAGAAAATAATGCAAGAGAAATGTTCTGTTCTTTTCATGTGGTTGGACAGCATTCGTAGCCATAAACATATATATGTTTCCCTACTATATGCATGCAGGATGGCTATGTATGAATACTGTATGGTAATCCATACAGTAGTCCTCCCTTCAGTTATGTGAGTTTTAGTATGAACATATAGCACTTAAATAATTATTTTTTTTTAAAAAAAATAATTAAATAAAATCTCTGGAAGCTATAAATCTTAATATTCTGTGATGATCATGAGTATAGGCATTAATGTTGCCATTTAGAAAAAATTGGTGCATTAGGAGTTAACTCACCATGGATGGCTTTGGTTCACAGAGTTAAGACTCGTATCCAAAAATTACTGGTGTCAAAATGCCTGTGATTCACTTGACCATCTTGAGAGCGAGGCAAGTACAGCCCTACGTTTCAGTGGCCATAAGCAGAACCTTAGATGACAACTCAGATGAAGGCAGCTACACTGTAAACATCTACACTTAGATGAAATTCCACATTATGAGCCTTTACTGAGTTTTTAACCAGCTCCTATATATTTGTTGAAGGGCAGTATTCATCAGCATCAATGTCAAAGATGGAACTCATGAGTTTACAGGGTCTACATTTCTAGTCAATCTAGAATTTAAAGTTATTTGTACAATATATAGACATTTCTAGAATGTTTCACATCTAATTCTGTAACAGAGAATGCAAGCATGTGTTTCTAACACCCTTGTTAAATCAATTGAGCAACCATCAGGTAGTGATTTTAGCTGCACATTAATTTTGTTGTATGTACAAGCAGGATGCTTCAATACTGAAGCTAGTACACCGATTTATAAATTTTGGTTTCTGCCTCTTTTGAACATACTTCAGTTTTTGCCGAGGTTATTCTGGAAAGATCACACGACTCTTCCCAATCTGCAGCAGAATTTCCAGTGATGTTGGGCAGCAATAGGCCTGTATTTCAAAGGCTATATATGCTAGTACATTTATATGCCCTTAACATTATTTGTATCGACTGTGATGGGGACTGCAATGGAAGTACTATATAAAATGTCATAATCCTGACAGACGGTCATATTTAACTTCCTATTAAAAGCATATATAACTTTAAAGATTAGGATTTTTTCAATAAAACTGTTACAGAAAACAACGCTGTAATGTTATACTGTGGCAACAGGTCAATAGTGTGAAGAAAATAAAAAGCAAAGGAAGCAGTTGGCCTGTAACAACAGTCTTTTAGTCCTGCTTTCTGGGTTTTTCTTTTCATCTAACATTACTTACATTTTTGTCTTAATAGCTAACATTTTGTCCTTTGCTAACTTGAAAAACAGTTTTTGATAAGTTTATATCCTGGACATTTGGCATAGCTATACTTTTACCTTTTTTTTTTTTTTTCCAACTTGTGGGTTTCAAAAATCACTTAATATTCACTTGCATTTCCTGTAGCTTCACAAACTGCAGAAAATAATGTTTGGAGTCAGGCGAGTTGAAACATTGCCTGACCCTAAATATTTTAAGTGCAATAATTAAGTCTTACCACAAGAGGACCCCCAAAGACAATTTGTCTTGTAGTGTGGACAATGAGATAACACGGTTTTCCTCAGAATAGGGATGTGTGCCATATATTTAAATATACTTTAAGATAGCTTATACATTTCACTGTAACTTTGAAAGAAGACATGATATTAGCTCCTTAAAATCTGCTTACAGACTATGTTAGGACTAATATATTCACATAAACCCAGGAATCAAATTGAACACTAAGAACATATAATGCCTTTTGTTATTATTTTTGTTAGTAGTAAATTTAAACACTTATAAAGGATTAGCTTTTATTATTGCTAAGTGTATTTTAATTTTGAGAACTGGATTGTATACCATGATCTAGATTTTTCTTCCATTACTTTCATATGAAACACTTATGCAGTACATGTCTTGAGTTGTGAAGTTCCCTTATGAACTCTTTAACTATACTATACTTATTCTACTTTAATGGTCCTGTCCCTTTCAGCTTAGATTTCATTTTCCCAGACTTTCAAAGAAAATCACATGTACTGAATGTGGAGAGTGAGGTTGTGCTCTCTTGGTTTATAATGAAAAGTCCACTAAATGTTCTCATTCTACAGGAAGGATTTCGATGCTGTACTCTTTATTCTTTAAAAAGCTCCACTTAATAATGTATTGGTGAACCTAATCAAATGTGATTTTCAGCAAAACCATTGTGCCATTAAAAAGAAGGCTGCTAAAAGAACATCCCCTCTAATTTAATCTCAAAAAATAGGAGTATCAAGCAAGGAGTGTAAACATTCAAACCTTTTAAACTACATTGTAACGGCAATTTAAAGAAGTCTCTCTTAAAAAAAACAAAGCATAAAAATTAAGGTCATAAATTTAGAAAGATAGTCTGCTTAGTGTTCAGGAAATTTTAAATCAGGACACTTGGGTGAATAAATATTTGGGTAAAAATTAGCTTCAGTAACCCATTAGAATGGTCTAATTTTGACTGTAGGAGAGGCGAATCTCAGTTACAGAAATACATGGTATAAAGCCAAGGCCCTGGCATTATAGATGGATAAACCCAGGACATTTCCCCGTTAGTTTTTTGTAAAAACAAGAAGTGCGAGTTGTTTACAATGATTCAACCAAATATAGTTCTACAGATAGTAAGACACATTTTAATACTGTAAAAGAAGGCAATATTCTACTTACAGTGATAATCAAGCTAAATGGCAATTAATTATTAATTCTGTACCATTCTGTATCAAGTTATGCAATCACTTCAGCTCATGCAACGCTCAAAGGCTCTAAGCCTGTGTCAAACACAAGCAGCACTGAGGTGTTCTTAAAACTGGTACAAACTAGTTTTACTGAAGTGTCATAAAGAACATTCTCCTCAAATCTCTTAATCCAGGTATGAAAACATTGATGACATATCTTTAAGCTTAGACTTGAATAAGATTGAGTTTAGATAAATCCTTACTACAATAATCAGTCTTCTTTTATTCGCAAAGCTAAACCTTGATAGATTATCCAGTATTTATCAGTACTTACTTCCTCAATTCAAAGCACCTGAAAGATGAACAGAAATCTCATGCAGGTGTATCATCACGTTAGTAGGAAGCCAGGTTCTTGTATATGCACGTATCGAGAAAGGATTTGAATCCATTGACTGGTCTTTTCTCTGCCACTATGGAAAATGCCAGACAGCAAGCAGAAGCACAACTGGACCTAATTTAATGTAATTAAAATTATTTCCTTTATAAATGATGCTATTGTACCTGAAGGGACTTCAGACCCAAATTTATTTGATATATTCACCAATAAGAAAATATAAATTAACTTCACTTCTAATTCATTCCTTTTTTTACATATTCTACTATAGGCCAAAGCCTACAAGTGTATGTTCTGGTTTTGAAAATACAGTTTGAAAGGATCTTGTATCACAATTCATGTGACAGTAATTCAATGCCATGGACACAACACGGTGTCTGCTCCTGACCCACCCCTCGCCCTAAAAGAAAAAAAAAATAATAATGAGACTAAATAGATGGGTTTGTGGTCTTTTAGCTTGTGATTACCATATGTTTTAGCAAAATTAATTTGTCTCTCCACTTTATACACCTGCTTTAGTTAACATTATGGTCAAAGCATCTAGTCCTTTACTAGGTTGGATTAGTAATTTACACCTTTATAAAAGATCTGGCAGAACTCCAGTGTTTTGGTCAGACATGATTATTGATTTGCATTTTAAAGAGAAGTGATTCACTGAATGTATCATTTTTCCTTTTGTACACGTAACTTCAGAAGAGATGGAAAAAATAAGTGTACATTTATGAGTGCTCTCTGAATCTCTTGTAACAATGGACATTGCTGAATCTCAGAGTTGGTGGAAGAAACATTTCAGCTGTGGAGGGAAAGTTGCAGATTTCAGTGAGTGAAAGACGTGGTTGCTCTTGCAGAGATGTGCCTCTGCACCAGTTGAAGGCGGCTGTTCTTCTGTTGGTTGTCTGAGAGCGTAGGCTGCTTGCCATCACCTGGTCTGAAGGCAAAATGACAGCTTGGGTTGGTGACATGCAAAAGGTCATCACTTAGTTACTTTCTCATTTGGATCACAAACTAAACCACCCCACAAATACTGATGTCCTGTGATAAGATCTGTTTTGGTGAAGCGCACTGCTGAACAGAAGTACCCAGGAGCTTTGCTACAGGTTTCAGTGAGGTCAAGATTCCTCCTGTCATCTACCACGTCACTCTTTAGGATCCAAGTTGCCCAGCTATGAACAGAGTTGCACTGCATGACCTTCAGACATGCCTTCCAACCTAAATTATTCTGTGATTCTGCAGCGGTGCAGTAATTCTGCATTTCAAGCATGTTCCTATATTCGTGCTATTTGATGGAACAAGAAGTGATGTCCATGTGGCCAGTTTTCATTAAATATTAAAATACCACATCTGTGGTTAAAAATAAAGCTTAGAAGGCAGCATTTTTCTCTGTTATTGACTCTTTCAGTGCCTTGTTAAAGCTTACCTGCTACAGAGCTCATTGCAGCAGGTCTCTTGAGTTGCAAACTATACTACAGAAAGTTTGTGATGTGGACACAGGTCCTGCCACACAGGTTTGATAGGGATGTCAGGTATTGCCAATACATAGCTGATAAACATGGAGGAATAAAATAACAGAAGACACAATTAACCAACAGCTGAGAAAAAGCACCTCTGAATAGAAGCAAAATGCCTGTGAAATGACTGTCTAACGTTTCCCAGGAAGAGACAAGCATTATCAGTCAGAATCACAAGAGACCAATTGTTCTTATATGACATTATGATGATAGGCATCTTAAACCCTGAAGGAATTTGTCTTAATGAAGCAGTGTGGCAGTTTCACGTAAAACAGCTTCCAAATGGTTTGAACGCAAATTGTTGTGCCAATTAATATGAATGGAAATGTTTCTATAGTAAACTGTAAAAGCTATCAATGGCTTTAGTTGTGTTGCTCATGAAAGAGGAGAAAATAATTCTAGTCAAAGCTTTAAGCCTACTAGAAACCCGTTATACTTTATACAACAGCCTGAGGAAGAACAACAGGACTGTGGTTATTTGAGGAAAGGACATGAAACAATATTGCTCATTAGGTAATTTCTCAACTGTTTGTTATTGTTTGGACAAAGAGTAAATAAATCTCAACCTCTGGGCTGAAATGTTATGGTAGATGACTCTATTGTCTAAAAGATAATAAGAGTTTTGTAGAAAAGACAGGAATAAAAATTAAGAACTCCTGCTCTGGATGGTGCAATTGAGAGGAGGATGAAAGGGCAAGGAGGTGATGTCACTGAAGCAGAGGAAAACGTGATCCTGGATATGAAGAGAATGAATTACTGGCAGACAAGCAGCTTTATGAGCCAACAGTGTGTTGATGGTGAGGCTGTATAAACTGAAAAAGCCAAGATACACACTAAAAAGAGCAATGGCATAAAGCCTGTTTCCATCTTCTCGCTGTCCTCTATTCTGCAAGAGCATGGGGGAGGACAGGAAGAAAACCCCCCAGGTGTGATCCTGATGGAGGACGGGAAGCGTGTGGGCAGGCTACATGGCACAGCATCTTTCTCCTTTATCTCTGAGGTCTATCATAACAGACCAGCAATCTTAATTAAGCATGCCAGTAAGATGAATATTGTAGAGGAATTAAGGCAGTGGGTTGGTTGACATTGATAACATGCAGCTGTGGCCTTGTCTCAGCGGCAGTGGGTTGATTGACATGGAGGATGTGCAGCTGTAGCTCGTTCCTGCTAAGTGGTTAAATAGCCCTGAGGAGCCAGGGAGGGGAAGTCCTGGATAGAGGAAGAGCCCTGAGAAGGAAGAACCTTCAGGTAACAGAGACAAGGAGGAGTGTGCTCTGGAGGATGGAGCAACAGCATGGACAGTTGCATCTGACTAATGGTAAAGCCTTTGTTGTGCTTGCTGGTGTGCTTGTGCTCTGACAGAATATCAAGTAAGAATGATTCTTGTTAAAGTCAAGAACAGTTTTGCTGGTTACTGAATAGGAGCAGGGTAGACCTGACAATGTTCTGTGCATGAAACAAGTCTATCAAATGTCAGTAATGCTTGGGTATATAATAATTAGCTGTTGCTGATGTGTTCACTCGATTTGATTTTAGCTTTGATTGCTTCCCATGAAAAAGAGTGATTAAGATAAGTCATTCATAGATACTATTTAATGAGAAAAAGGTGGTTGGGAGGCTGTATGTGCCCCTGTGGATAACAAAACTGTACATCAGAACAGAGCAAGAATTCTCTGAGGAGAAAAGTGAGTATCTGTGTTCAAACAAAAATTATTTAGGGCATTGGGAAGACAAATAAGGAATACCAACTGAAGTATCTCTTTCAAGTCTGAATTAAGTAAATGGAGAGGGGAGTAGCATCCTTCTTGGTCTGTCAGCAGTAAGAGACATTTCCCAGCTCTGTTAGAGCCTGAAGCACACGTTGTACAAGGCATTTGGGGCTCTCAAATAAAGACCTTATTTGGTTTCCACAGACATGAGTGCAAATATCCCAACAACTTTGATAGAAACAAGGAAGACTGAGAAAACAGGTGGAAAAATATTCAAACTTTACCACACAGAAGAAGAGAACTCAGCCTGCTGGTTTTTTCTGGGATTTTTTTTAGGCTCTGAGTCTATACAGATGGGAGAAAATCGGTGTGATATTCTTCAATAGCTAGTGTAGTGAGATATACATTATCTCATTATCTGAGCTCCCTGAAAACTTTACTCTACTTGATCTATGTCAAATTAATCACCATTAAGATTTTGTTCAAGCTGAGTAAATATAGCAGTGTGTCTGTCAAAACATGAAGCCTTGGTTCCTAACCAGTATTCTTGGTCTCTTGAAAAATGAGTGCTTATCAGATGACAGTCTTAATGAAAGAATAATAGGTATTCATTTTAAACTTTCAAGTTATTATACAGAAGACTATCAAATGGTTTTCTGGGAAATTAATGTTTTGTTACAGTTTATCTTCTCTTGGAGCTGCTTGCTTGACCAGCTCTTCTTGTGCAAAGCTAAAAATAAAAGCTCTTTCAGCTAGAAAACAGGATTAAATTTTTTCTTGGTCAGTACTGTAAAACAGAACAGCTTGCTTTAGTTCTGTTTTCCCCTTATCACACCATAGTTTCAGGTGCACCATAGTGCATAAACATGGGTTTTCTTATCTTGGTGTGAAAGCTTTTAATTAGCAAGTGATTATTCAATTTATTTTTCCTTTTTTCCTTAAAATACAACGTGAGCCTTCTAATCTTTCACTCACATGAAACAGAATAATTATAACTTCTTCAGAAGTAATGCTGAAGGTATTTTGTCCCCTTCGAAAGACTAGGGGTGACTGATGCTTGGAGGCTTGGGGATTTTTTAGAAGTTGGATTAGTTTATGGATTTTTGGTCACTTTCCACTGTGAGCCCTGATAATAGAGGCTAACACAGGAAGGTGTCATTCCTGTTAGGACTAAAATGTAAAACAGAATTTTTCTTTTTATTAGAGTTTGTCTCCTGAAGCAGAGGCTATAGTAATAACACTAAGTGAGATAATTTTATTACTATTATCTGTAGGAAGTGTAGTAAAATAGCTACAAGAGGAAATGTGTTTGGAATTGCCTTATTGAAAATATTATTCAATATGTTGGAGATTAGAAACTAACATCTTGTTTCCAGTGGTAAAATAAGAATGGTTATATTAACAGCATTGTTGCAGTCAGCCTGTATTTCTGGAGTTTAACATACACTGGAAAAGCCCAACTTCTTAAAACTCTGTGTTTAGATTTTGCCATGAAAAAATAATCAGGAGTCCTTCCTCTTTATCCTGTTGGCAGCGTAGGTACTTTTGAGTGCCATGAAGTTTTGGATTTCACTTTGCAGACTGCATCCATTCTTGATTGTTTTGTTTTAAGGGCAGTACTGGTTGATCTATTTATCCTGTTGCAGTTCAACCCTGGCCAGCAACTAAGCCCCACATAGTTGTCTGCTTGCTTGTCTGGCGTGGGGTGGGTGGGGGAGCAAATTGGAAGGGTACAAGTGAGAAAACTCATGTGTTGAGAGAAACTTTACTAGGTAAAGCAAAAACTGTGCACCTGAGCAAAGCAAAAGAGGGCACTTGTTCAGCACTTCCTGTGGGCAGGCAGGTGTTCAACCATCCCCAGGAAAGCAGGGCTCCAGCATGTGTAATGGTGACTTGGGGAAAGAAACATCATAACAGCAAACACCCCCCCCCTTCCTCATTCTTTCCCCAGTTTATAAACTCAGCATGATGCTCTATGGTATGGAATATCCCTTTGGCTAGTCCAGGACAGCTGTCCTGGCTGTGTCCCCTCCCAATTTCCTGTGCCCCTCCAGCCCTCTTGCTGGCAGGGCCTGAGAAACTGAAAATTCATTAGTGTAGAAGAAAGAAGCTGGGTTAATTAACATTGATAATGTACAGCTGTGGGTTGGTTGATGTAGATAAGGTGCAGCTGTGGCTGGTTAAGTGGTGCAGAGCCAATGAAGAGAGCAGAGAGAAGGGAGAGAACACAGGCCCTGGATGAGGTGAGACTGGGAGAAGGCAGCAGAGGGACTGCCATGAAGAGTACACTGGTATGTGATGGTAAAAGACCTTGTTGCAGCTTGATAGTTTGGAGAGTGCTGCAACACCTTGACTTAGTATAAATGTTACTTAGCAACTAAAAACATCAGTGTTATCAACATTATTCTCATACCAAATCCAAAACAGCAATGCACCAGCTACCAAGAAGAAAATTCTCAGCCAACACCAGGGCATCCTACTGGAAGGCTTGAGTCTGCTGTTGTTCCTGTGAAGTATGTAGGATACCATCTTGGTTTTCTTTTGTGTATGGTTGTAGTAGCAGCTTAAAGACAGATACCCCATGTGATAAAACAAGCCCTGCTTGGTAGGAAGAATGTAAAAGCCAAGGGAAATCAGAAGAATCAAACAGAAATAACTGGCACCAGGCTGAGTCTAGAAATGTTCAAATATGTCAAGTTTAAAATGCTGATTTCCCTTGATCTCTTTGTCAGGGTCTTGATTTCTGCTGCTTTCTTTAGTCTACCATTCCATATTTACTTTTCTATTAAAGGAACCTATTTCAGACTTCTTTGAACTTTACCTGCAAATTTTTTGCCTTTATTTTCTCTTGTTCTTTCAGTTGTCTAGCAACCAGCTTCTCAAGTGACTTTCACTGCAGTTTACTCTTCCTGCTTGCTGCATTTCTGCATTGCATAGTGGAGTGAGACTCAGCTCATTTAGTTGGTGTGTACAGTTAGAGTAGTAAGTTTGTTGCAGCTCCAAACCATTGACAATGAGTAGCCAAAATGGTTTAGAGAAAGGGCATAAGCAGTGTAAGCTACACAATTTTGGTATTTGTTAAATTGATGCCATAAATTGAAAGGAAGACATACTGAGTCTGAGTGTTAAATTAAATAAAGGGGGGGGAAGGAGCTGCTAAAGGAGTCAGATAATAGAAAACCCATTTATCACTTCTCACAGTTGTAGAACATAGTCTTTCACAGAGATATCTGTGAAGAGACCTTGAGGCTGAATATGGTACTTGTGAAAGTAATTGAGTAGAAGCAGGATATTTAGTCAGAAAAAACAAATGAAAAACAACAAAACCTACAAGCCACCTTAGTACTTTCTATAGTTATCAGCATTCACTAAGCCAGTATACATTGTTTTCTGAACAGAGGGATGTAGGTAGACAGGGACATTGGTAGGATAATGCCTATGTCTTGAAGTTTGTAAACAATACTGAAGCAAAGTTTGAGGCCCATGGAGTCTAAGTTTTAAGATGCTCTCAATACCTCAAGTGCCAATGTCAGATAATTATTGACAGTGTCTCAAAGACTACAGGCAAGTTAATTTGAGCAGTCCAAGATTGAAAGAGCATCTTATTGAACATAATAGAGAATTTCTCACGGGTAGCCCAAGAAATATACTAGAAAGTGAGGACTAGAACTTGTCTACTGTTACTGTCTCACCACATAGCTGTAAAACCTCCCCCACTCCCCATATTATGGATTTAGGACTTCATGTTTGTGTGGAATCAAAGTGATATAAAAACTAAGGACTTCTCAGCTCATATGTGGTAGGTAACAAAATGCATGCACTGTAAGCATTCTAAAACTATGCCAAAATAAATTGAGTTTTCTTAAACTATAACTGAAGCTGCTTCTAGTTAAAAGATACAGGCTATCAAGTACTGCAGGTTGCAGGTAGCAGGGTAGTACAACATGGCACGTAGGGAGAGTGACAGCAAAATGAATCTTGCTGCTAAATGGTGCTATAGGTTTAAAGCTGATGAGTGGCA
Source organism: Falco naumanni (assembly GCF_017639655.2). Lineage (NCBI taxonomy): Eukaryota > Metazoa > Chordata > Aves > Falconiformes > Falconidae > Falco > Falco naumanni. The sequence goes on from NC_054067.1 coordinate 10,120,294, forward strand.
TAACAAATTAAGTCTGTTAGATATTCTGTTCGTGAAGACCCAAACTTAAAAATAACTAGTAAGAGCATCAGCTTGTTTTTTGGGCCGAGTGACATGCTTTGAAATTTTCTCTGTACACAGAGAAAGGAAAAAGCTGACTAAAGAGTTCCTATTGACTGATAATGCAGAGACATTTCAGGCACTAAATGGCTTGCTTATCTACAAAGCCAAGATATCTTCTACTGCATTAAATGTCGAGCATGTCCTAGAAGGCAAAAAGTAGCAATATATTCAGAAATATGAAGGTACATAGGTCTTACACACTGTGGCAATCAGTAAGTAACAAACACGCAGCTCTTCACCAAGGTGGTAGGGGCACTGTGGACTTCAGGGTGATCTGAGCTAAGGCCATTTACCCAGGCTTTATGTCCATGGTTTTATGCACACAAATTGCATATCATCATGAATTTCATGCTGGGTTTTAGTTCTCTTGAGGGAGAGAGAGTGAAAGCTATTCTATTAATTTTAAGCACTGCACATTGCTTCTTACTGGTTATTCACTGAAGGGTTAAGTGGTCATTGAAAATAACTTATTCCTAATACCATCAGGCTTTGGTATTCAGACACCCCTAGAATTCAGGAAGACTTAGTTTAATAGCATTAATCCTTATATTCATTACAACAGTTATTTACATGAATTGTCATCTTCTAACACTGCTATGCCTATAGATGTGTGAAGAGAGCACCAAAATGACTGCACTGTTTTGTCTTTTATTGCACACTTTTCACTCTGCTTCCAAAGCCACTATTATTCACAGCAAATTGATTTTTATCTAAACACGTGCCAGAAGCGAGCAGCACTTCCCTTCTATGCGCTTGATGCTTTGCCCCCCCCCGCAGTTTTGATACCTGTCAGTTCCAACCTGCGCCTCGTGGGGGTGCTATCCCACCTAAAATAGCTTGTATTGCATTGCGCGGTGAAAGGCTGCTATAGATCAGAATAATATAGTGACACATATTTGAAGACATTTTATCCCCCCCCTTCAGCATACTCTGTTCCTTTATTTCCCACAGGATCCTAAGAGCAACTCTACAACTGAGTTTCTCTTCTGCCAAAGATATCTTCAAATAAAAAATAGATTTTTCTTTCCAGAATAAAGTAGCACCTTTCTACATGTAGGTGAAAAACTTCCTCAGGTGAAAGAAAGAAAAATGCATACTTCAAGAACCAGTCTCTTCTAAATCATACCAGAATAAATAGGTTTTGTAGATTTCAAAGAAGTTACTAAAGACTTACATCTGCTTGTGTGATTAGCATCCAGCTTCACAAGACAGAAGGCCAAAAGCTAGCTTTGATGGCACTTATTGAGGACACAATTTGGAATTTTTTCACATCTTTTTCCAAGTAACCTACAGTCTTCATTTCCTGTGATAATTTGTAAGTAGTAAGACACAGTAACAATTCCTATGACACATCTTCAAATCACCATGAAGTACCTAAGAATAACTGTGTAACTCATAATGTTTTCCTCCCATTAGTAAGGAAAAGATGCCAGTATGCTGTAGACCTTAAACCCATGAGTAGATACCTCAATGACAATATTTATCACTTTTATATGTGCCAGTCATGAGTGTACTCATGCTCAAAGCTGAAGAGCTCTATCAAATTGGGAACTATATTTTTTTGCTTAAAGAACTCTGCAGTAAAAGCTTGGTCTATTCTGTCACTTGAACCCTTCTAGTTTTTTTTAAATCTTAATTTCAAGAAAAGGCTGAACTTTCAATGCCCTACATCAATTCATTAGAAATAGCAAAAAAGTAATTTAGATGCTTTGGAACAACAAAACAAAAAGCAAGTTTTGTGGTTGGAGGGGAAGGAGGTTGTATAAGGCTTTATACAACTGTCACTCACTTCTATTTTTTTCCTAACATCAGACTGATGGAGGAAGAAGACATTCCAAGGTTGATATGTAGTTAAGAATTGCTTTTTGAAGTTAGGAAGAGAAGTCTATGCTTCATTCAGAGCATGGTCAGTAGCAGTTCCTAAGATTTGAAATGGAAAATAATATCTTGCTCCTTCTATCATGTCACAAGTGATTCCTTTATGTTCTCTTTTGGCAGCCTGAGGGAGAAAACCTGCTGTTGCAGGCTGCTACTGTGACAATAAGTAAATAGCTTACTCAAAGGAACAGAGAAAAGTCCTGAAGAAATTGCTCAAATTTGCTGAGAAATACATGCAAATGGATGACCCAGCCCACAGCTACAGCTGTCCACCTTGGTCTGATTGAGTCTTTATGCTGGCAATCAGGTGGCATTTTGATGGTCATTTTTGAAAGCTGGTAAAAAGTTAAGACAAGCTATGGGAAAAAGGTAGATTATCATAAAAGGCGTTGATCAAGCAACCTGGAAGACAAGAACAAGACTAAACAAGGCTCATACAGAAGAGGTTTGGTTAGAGCAAGGACTTGAAGTGGTTGATGTGCATGTGGAACGAACATCTGGCAGCTCAATGATGGAAGAAGAAATTTGGTTTTGTGATCTATTTAGGGACTTGTGTTATTCAGTACCTTCTGTCTGAAAAAAAACCTAGGTTTTGACATGGTCTCTGGGTTGCTGTTAGCCCTTATGCTGCAGTGGGGTGGTGCAGGTCATTGCACCAAGAGCCATGGAAGCAGGATGTAGCTTGGAGTATCAAAGAGCAAGTCTTAGTGTCGGTAGTACTTTACCTGTGAACTGATAACTGACAACAAAGCAAATGCAACCCCACTAAGCTTTCCAATTAGTTCTGCTGTGTGCAGGTCTATCTGTTAAGAGAAGCCTGGGTAGCCAACATGATAGAAATTAGATTTCTCTTCTCCTTGCAAATCAGAGGCAAATTGAGTAGTTAAAGTTTAAATGTTTAGGCTGAAAAGCAGATTTTGTTTAGGGATGTATTACCTTGTACCCTCTCAAACTCATGTCACCTTCTTAGGCTTTAAACTTTCTGGATTTTGAGTGCTTGTTGTAACTCTCTGCAATGTACTTCAATGGGAGAAAATTTCTTGGCTCTGTTAAATGCCCCAGGAGCTTTCTTCCCTCCCTGCCACACACACCTGCACCCCACCCCTCCTTTTTTCATTTTTTTTTTAAATGGGTGTTTTTACTATGTAACAGCAGATTTCTTGAAAAGATATTATCAAGAGAAAACCCACTGGAATGGCAAACAGCTTGCAAAAGCAACAAAATGTATCTTTCCTGTAAGACAAACTCATGGTTTTTAGGAAATTATTTTCTTTATTCCATGGTCTGCCTTTGGTTGAGCCTGGGTTCCCTTAAAGGCATCACACCATATCTCATTTTACCCCAGATCCTAGACTGGCTTGAAATTCAGTTGCTCAGTCTATTACAGCATTTTGCCATGCCTGAACTTCACATTATATGGAGCCCTAGCTAGCTGCATTTGTTTAGCTACAGACAGTAACACCTCCACAAACACCTTTCATACAGACATTTTTTACTTTGAGGAGTGCTAATGATCATCCCCATATGATCCTTCATCTTTTTTCTTCTAAATGGATCACTAAATGGAATTAGCCCTCGTAAATGCAGCAGTCTAGATTTAGGCTTCTAGCAAGGATGAGATCATCGCTTGTTTGCAATTCCCTCCCCCGATCCAAAACAGAGCTAACTCAGCTTGTATGAATTTCTGTAGTGTGTGATTCAGTGGTGCCACAGGATCTTGGTTCAGGCATCAGCCCTCGTGTACTTTGAGATTGGTTCTATAGGAAACTTGGTTGGTACAGAACACCACAGAGAAGCAATTAAATAGTACAAGAAACAAGATTGTTAGAACAGGAATGAAAGATAGGGGAATCCATGTCATCTAATACTCTGATGTTTCATTTTGGGCCTTAATGATGCTCCTGCTAAAGTGGAAAATGTTGCACAGTAGAATTCAAAAGGGTGGTTGTGGAAGTAGGAAAAAGATACCCTCAAAACCAAATGAATGCAAATTAGTGTTAATAAGTATAGATCAGTGATTAGTCACTCAAAAAAAGCAGAAGAGTGAACGTAATTATGAACAGACACACACAATTACAGAAGCACTGAAGAATTCCCATGGAAGCATGTGGATTTTACCTTGAAAAAATCTGGCTTTTTTGAGAAACATTGCTATATATTAAAGATGCTTTTTTTCCTAGAAATGAAAAACCTCCCTTTTCTCTATAGCAAGTTCATCACTTTGCTATAAAGCTGATGAAGTCTGGGGAGAATTTCAGTGTCTCTTTATATCTCAAATAGCAATGTTCACAAGCATCTCAGATTCAGTTATTTTTCTGATCATGATTTGTTGTAAAACAATACCTAGTGCTTCTTCCAAACACTGGTATAAACACAAGAGTTTGCATCTAGTGTTTTTTAAAACGGCCCACAGAAAATATGTCGCGGAAAACTTAAGTGCTTATCTTTGTCTGCAAAAGGTCAACACTGGAATTTTGTTATTAACTTCTTTCATTTCTTATCTTATGTTCTTTTTCTTAATCTGCTATCTCTTTCACTGAAAAATACTATTGTGTTTTTTTTGTTGAGTACCTACATAAAATGAGAAATATTTTTAGACTTTAGTGTTCCATTACTTCAGAAACAAATTTAATTAACAGAAACAACACAACTTCTTTCAGTTGCTCTACATGCTTGTAAGCAGCTCCTCCTTTGCCTGTGGAAAAGCTTGGTTTGCGTGTGGGTGGGCTGTGGCAGATAGGGTGAGCTGCTCTGTATTTTATTCCTTTCTCCATGCTTGTAAGGCCAGAGCGTTAATCATACTAAGATACGTACTGCATTCAGTAAGTCTTTTGCCATTCTTTCAGTAATGATAGGTGCAGACCTCTACCCCATAAGCTGTGTAGCGAACACAGCAGAGGGAGTGGAAGGATGTTTCTTGTTTCTGGCTCTGTGTGTGACCAGCCTGTTTCTAGAGCACTAGGAAGAGACTCTGCAGAGAATGAAAATCTGTTCTCATGCCAAACAGTCACTAGATTAGAAACCTGGAGAATCGTGCTAACAAAATCCAGTCTGTTACAGTGTAGTTAAAGGTCTGTGGCACTAAAAAAGTTTCAGTGAGAAGGTTATATGAGTTTCCCCTAAGGGCCAGGCACTGTGCTTTGCAAACTTGGTGAGAGACTGAGTAGTGCAATGCAAAGTCAGATGTCAGAACAGCAGAGGTACAGTGCTCGGGGTGGGCTGTATCAGTTAGCGGTTATTACCACTTATTGCCAGACCAACTCAGGCCAAATAACTGGACCATGAGATCTGCTCTTAAGGATGTTGGAAGCCAACAGTGTAATGTAGCCTAGTGTGGCAGCGAACTTCTGAAAGTTTCCAAATACTCTTAAATCAGAAATAGCAGACAGGCTTTCACACACTATTTCTTTTAAGTTTTCCTAAAAGATGGACTAATTTTGTGAGCTTTCCCCATGATTGTCTCCTATCCTTGGTATATGTGGATATATCAAGGTTGGAATAATCACAGATCAAGAGATTTGAGTTGTCTGCTTCTGTTAGAAGTCACCACTTCAGCAAAAGGACAAAGTAGAAAAGGAGGAGAGATTCTGCTGCTTACATAGCAGCTATTCATATGGCAAGTTTCTCAGACTGAGAAGTTATTTTCCTCCAGCAAAAGAGTACAATACAGCACTTGCATGTTAAGTACAATGTATTCCATCAAGCATAATGATTGCAGAGTAGTTTCATAGGTAAAAAGATCAGGGCTCCTTTCTTCCTCTTCTGTCAATGCAGATTGTGCGTTGTTGAGCTTCAGTTCTGTGAACACATCCTTGACTTGACAACCTTGAGCAGTTCCAAAACAATCAAGACAATTAGCCACAGAAACAGACTTCAACAATCACAGAAGTGCTAGAGTGAGCCCTAAAGTTTGTTTTCATGTAACTAATTAAGTCAGTCTCCTACTTGCTCTTGCACACTGAGCAAACAGAAGATTCTTGAAACCCAGGTGAGGTGTGTAGCATAGCGGGTTGCTTTAGAAACTGTTTTCTTTTGCTAGCATATAACTGCACTCGGTCTGGTTTTAGACTGAAAAATACTACAAGGATGTTCTGCAACTTTTGCTGAGGCTCAGGTAGGACAACATTTGCCTTCCTCCAAATACTGTGTGTCCACGTCAGCTGTTCGGGACCAAATCACATCTTCCTTGGCCGACTTTCTGCAACTGGCTCCCAGTTCATGTGCCTAGTACAGTGCAAGTCCTCAGTCTTTTTGGTTAGAGCAAGAGGCACTGAGCTCACAGTATTCCACCTCTCATTCCTGCAGCAAGTTGTTTTCAAGTTAGGTGCTAGAGCAAATAAATGGTGTTCAAGGATGAAGAAAAGGAAAATGAAAATTCAGAACAACTTGAAGGAACTTGGTATGAAACTATTGTCAGATCAATAAAGTCTGTGTTGTTGTATTTTGTTTAAAAAAAGTTAATTTGTACATGGAAGTTTAAGGAAATGGTAAAACTCTCCAGAACAAGGTCTTTCATGTCAAACAGTTCATTTAACTCAACCAGAAACTCCTTTCATCATGCCCCAAGTCAGTTATTTGGGTAGTTCAGATTTCTTCATTTACAAAGACTTGTATTCTTACAGCTCAATCAGATTCTATATTATCTTAATTATATATAATATAAATAAAAATCAGTTTATCTGTATCTTGTCTGCCTTTACTTAACCAGCAATTTAGAGACTGTTCAATATTAAGATACAATCAAGCTAACAGACCCTGCTCATGCAAATAGTGCCTAATCTCTGGAGAAGAGCTTGCCAATGTGAAATCTGCATTTCTGTGTTTCTATGTTTAGACTTCATAGGGGGAGAATCTTTTGCAGTGAAGCAGATGGTAGGAGATACTATGAAATTTACCATTGAACAAAGTGCATGAACATTTAATAATCAAAATTTTGAAGAGATAATAGCTTTTAATAGGGGATAAGAAGCTGACAAGACGACAATTTTTCCTTTGTCTTTGGCCATAATTTTTTTGTGTGTTTTGACTGCTGAAGGTACAGGAAAACTTGTTTTCTAGTAATGATAAAAACCTCAAAAAATACAAGGAAGCATTTTAAATAACTGGAAAAAGTGGCAAAACTAGTTTGTTTTCAGAGGAAAGAGAACAACCAGGCTTTCCCAAATCAACACAACCTTATATATTAGGCTTTTTTTTGTTTAGGAGAGAAGCTGTCTCAGAACTTGGAAAGGCTGCATTTTTGCTAGACTTTGGCCAGGTCTTGGGGCTGCAGCATGCAGGATACTTAAATCTTTTCCTGGGGTTTTCTGTAAGGAGATAATTTTTAAATGCCCCACACATTTACCCTGTTAAGAACAACATCAAAACTCTGTTTTAGAGCTGACTAAATCAGAGGAAATGGCAGAGCACTGACATAATAGGCTCCCCTTGGCTTGCCCTACCTCATAACTGCCATCTCTCATCCCCATCAAAGCTGATATGACTGAGCTGCTTACTCTGGCACGAATAAAGGGAAAAAAAAAAAAATCCAGGCGAGAGCTGTCATTAGGCCTCGATGGCTCTAACCAACCCATTGCAGGACAGGAAAGGGCAGCTTGACCAGTCACAGATAACTAATTGTAAAAAAGGAAAATACACTAGTTTCACCAGCTCAAAACAGGAAATAAGAAGCAGATGAATCTAGATGTCCTTTTTGTTCCCAAAGTAGTGCTTCAGCTATCTTCTCAACTTGCCCTTCCAGCTGAAAAGAAGCTGAGATTCTGTACCAAAACTGGTACAGAATGTACAATTTCTATTCCTCTGCAGTGAAGGTAGCAAACTTGGCCATCCATGAGTTAACATGGGGAAACAGGCTGAAGATCAGCTTTTTACTGACATGAAGCAAAACCAAGCTATGGAAAGGTATAAAAAGGTTTTTGATGGGACAAAAGGACAGTCCAACCACTAACCCAGCACTGCCAAGGCCACCACTAAACCGTGTCCCATAGTGTCACACCTACATGTTTTTTGAATACCTGCAGGGACACTGTTTCCCTGGGCAGCCTGTTCCAGTGCCAGACCACCCTTTCAGTGAAGACATTTTTCCTCCTACCCAATCTAACCCTCCCCGGTGCAACTCGAGGCCGTTTCCCCTTGTCCTGTTGCTTGTTACCTGGGGGGACAGACTGACCCCCCTGCCTACAGCCCCTGCCAGGGAGCTGCAGAGAGTGGTCAGGGCCCCCCTGAGCTTCCTCCTCTCCAGACCAGCCCCCCCAGTCCCCTCAGCCGCCCCCCATCAGCCTCGTGCCCCAGCCCCTTCCCCAGCCCCTGCCCGGCTCTGGACACGCTCCAGCCCCTCCACGTCCCCCTGGCAGTGAGGGGCCCAAAGGTGAACACAGGATTCGAGGGGCGGCCTCACCAGGGCCCAGCACAGGGGGACGGGCACTGCCCTGGCCCTGCTGGCCACACTGTTCCTGCCACCAGCCAGGCTGCTGCTGGCCCCCGTGGCCACCCGGGCACAGGGCTGGCTCCTGGGGACACCCCGTGTGCCCCCGCCAGCGGGATGTCACCCCATCCCCCACCACGCTCTGCCCGGCCGCCCAGCCAGCTCTTAGCCCAGCGCAGAGCACACCCGCCCCGGCCACGGGCAGCCGGTGTCTCCAGGAGATGCTGTGGGAGATGGTGCCAAAGGCTTCGCCAAGGCCCAGGCAGACACCAGCCACAGCCTTTCCCTCAGCCACTAGGTGGGTCAACTTTTCATAGAAGGACACCTTAGAAGGAGAATTTAGTCAAGCAGGACTTGCCTTTCATAACCCCATGTTGGCTGAGCCCACTTCCCTCACTGCCCTGCACGTTCTGTGTGATTCTGCATGGGATGATCTGCTCCATAACCTCCAGCACCAAAGTCATGATGACACACCTCTAGTTCCCACCATGATATCTGCCTTGTTGGCTTTCTCCCTGATTCTTACTCATAAATAGTCAGTGCTACTGACTAAATAGTCACCATAATTCAGCTCTAAGCAGTCAAAACATTCCCCAACATACAGAGCTACCCCACTGCCTCTCCTCCCCTTGCCTATCCCTTCTGAAGACTTCGTAGTGATCCATTGCAGCACTCCAGTCATGCGAGTTATACCACTGTGTTTCTGTGATGGCAACTATGTCTTAGTCTTCCTGCTGCATGATGGCTTCCAGCTCCTCCTGTTTGTTGCCCACGCTTCAGGAGCTGGCATAGATGAACTTCAGCTGTGCTATTGATCTCTCCTCACACACTGGCTTGCTGCCCCCAGGCTCATCTCTATATGATCTTAGTTTTATTCCCTTCCCCCTTGGAATGTAGTTTAAAGCGCTCTCAGTGAGCCCTGCGGACTCCTGACATAGGATCCTTTTCCCCCTTTGAGACAGGTGAACCGCATCTGTTGCCAGCAGGCCTAGGGCTGTGATAACTGTCCCATGATCAAAAAAAAAATGAAGTTTGGCCATTGACACCAGGCCTGGAACCAGTTATTGATCTGTGTGATCTTCCAGTTACATGCACCATCATTCTTTGCAACTGGCAGGACAGAACAAAACACAGCTTGTGCTCCTGTAACCTCAACCGGCCCTGAGGTCTCCCTTGATCACCCTCAGACTTCTTGTCATTTGCACTTCATCATTGCCCACTTGGAGGACCAGTACCGAGCAGCAATCAGAGGGCTGTGCCAGGCAAGGCAGTTTTCTATTGACATCCATGACCCGTCCCCAGGCAGGCAGCAGGCGTCCCTGTGGGCTGGGTTCGGCTGGCACGTTGGGCCCTCCGTCCCTCTCAGCGTGGAGTCACCAATGACAGGCGCCTGCCTTTTCTTCCTAGCAGAGCTGGTCGTCGTGCCTGGGAGTGACTTACTGTCCCTGGGCAACTGCTCCAACCTGGACAGGTTTTCATCCGTGCCATCGTTTCCCTGGCCCTCAGGCTGCAGAGCCGCGCGCCTGTTGTATGGCGGTACCTGGGAAGGGGAGGTGGCCAGGGGGTGATCGCCAGCCGCCCTGGGCAGGGACCTGTTTCCATTCCTCCTGGTCACTTAGGACCCCTCCATCTGCCTGGAGGCAAACAGGTAGGGGAGCCTCCTCTCCTCGTGATGTGCCCATCTGATGTGTTTGTCTCGGTGATGGTAGAGAGTGGTGCCGCCAGTCTGTCATCTCCCTCTCACGCTCCCTGACACTCCTTAACCTTTCTGCTTCTCCTTCCTGCTCTGCCACCGGGCTGAGCAGATCATCCCCCCGGTTGTACCTCACGCGGGTGGTATCTCTGCCACCCTCCGGCAGCAGTGACAGGCTCAGGTGCTGCCTGCAGCCGCTGACCTGGGCAGCTGCACGTTGGTGTGGGAGCAGCGTCTGGGCTGCCACAGTCCTCCTGGTGCTGGCTGGTCCCTGCGCCAACTGCCGTGCAAAGTGCTGCGCGGCGCTCCTGGCTGCTGCGCTCTGGGGCTGCTTTTGTACGTGTGTGGGCTCGGCCGCCTCCACTGCTGGCCCCACCGATGCCGAGTCAGCGCTGCCAGCTCCGGGGGGTGCTGGGGCACCCTCTCTCTCTCTGCCCTTGCTTCTCCATTTTGCCGGTTCACAAATGATCCCAACGGTCCCCCAGCACAATTCTCCACTTCGGAGTGCATCTGCTGGAGTAGCATGCCTCGGAGACTTTGCTGAAATGGTGGTGACACTGGGTTTTAAACTGCTGCCTCAGCAGCCCCTCAGCCTTCTCCAGGCTGAACAAACCAAGTGACCTCAGCTGCTCCTCCTAAGTCTTTCCCTGGAGGCCTTTCACTGTCTTGGTCATCCTCCTCTGAGCATACTCTAGTAGTTTGATGTCCATTATTGATGTGCTCCAAACTGCACACAGCACTGGAGATGGGGCCGCACCAGTGCTGTGTAGACTGGAGCAGTCCCCTCCCTCGACTGGCTGGCTGTGCTGCACTTGATGCACCCCAGGGCACAGTTGGCCCTTTTGGCTGCCAGGGCACACTGTGGACATAATCACATTGCCATCAACCCAAACCCTCAGTTCTCTTTTTGTGGGGCTGCTCTCCAGCCTCTTGTCCCCCAGTTTGTATGTATAACAAAGATTACCCCATCCCAGATCCAGAATCCGGCACTTGCTCTTGTTCAATTTCATCCTGTTGGTGACTGTCCAGCTCTCTGGTCTATCCAGATCTCTCTGTAAGGCCTCTCTACCCTTGAGGGAGTGCACAGCTCCTAGTTTAGTATCATTGGCAAACTTACTTAATGTCATTTGACTCCTGCATGCAGGTCATTTATAAAATCATTAAAGAGCACTGGCCTTAAAACATCCCTGAGGAACCCCACTGGTGACTGGCTGCCAGCCTGATGTAACCTCATTTACTCTAACTCTTTGAGCCCAACCTGTCAGCCCATCATTTTATTTCATACCATTGAAGTTGTCTGCAGCAGTCTCCAGTGTACCCACACCTGCAAGGCGTGCAGCTGGGTACTGACACACTGTTCTAGGAACAAAATTTAATTCTACTCTCCTCTGATCTTCAAAACACTTCTGGATTTGTTTAGAGACTTTTTATTTTATTACATTTTACTATGAGCAAACCCCCTTGTTCTTTATCACAAAACAAGGGAGCAGTGCTGCACAACTAGTACCAGTGACAGTATTCTGGAGGCCAGCAAGACTTTTGTCTGAGAGAACTGAATAAATATTAATCCTCAGCTGACATTAATCAGGCATTTCTAGCAAAAAGATAGATACAAGGGTGAAGCCAGGCTATGCTAAAGCCAATAGATGCAAAAAGATATTCTGGAGAAGTGCTGTCTTCAAATTTGGCATTACGGACTGCCACTGTGAAGCAGAATTGATGAATGATTGCAGTGTGTGCAACCCACACAATCATCTTGAACTGTCTTCCCACATAAAACAGAGGAATAATGCTATAGTGCTGTTTGTTTCTAGGTGAAGCTCTATGTCACTTCCTACTTCTTTTCCCAATATATCAAAAGGACAAAACCTAATAGCTTGATTCCTCTTTTAGATCAGTAGGAACCTAATCCCATTATTGACCTCAGTAGTTTTACTATTAAGGAAAATTAAGGAAATGGTTTCAGTGCTCGATATTTCAAGGACTGCTCGTCAGTGAAGGGCCCTAGAACTGGAATGACATTTTCTAGACACTTGATGCAACATAGTAAATTCTAAATCCTTTTCCATTTCTGTTTGCCAGTCAGCAAGCCCACACCTTCTCTTCAATATAAAGGAATCAATCTCCCTTGATTTTGGCCTGTTGCTGTGCTCTTGTGCTAGGGCCTGAGTGGGATTCCACTGTAAAAGCAGGACAGGACAACTAGCAATGGCTTTGTATTCAGGTAGTTTATTGGAACACTTAGGAGACCGTATTCCCTTGGACTACACAACTTCTACAAGAACTGTGGAAGGTATCTAGCATGCCCCGGGTAGGAAACTAGCAAGAGAAGTTTCACTAATTCCCTTTTTATGGGGGTTCCAGCAACATTACTGTTTAATTTGTACGAAAGGTCTTGTGCAGCTGGATTCCCAGTGGCACTAGATTCATGCAGGCAGAGAAGGATGAGGATGGCAAGTTCCTGTCCCTTGGAAATGTCAGGACCAGCCAATGCAAGACTGCTCAGCAGGATGAAACCAGATGGGAGTTGTGCTGATTCTGCTGGTGACAACGCCTGCAGGATCCAAGCAGAACCTCCAAGTCTCTTCCTATCTGGGACTGAATCCTTTTTCCTGCACAGGAGCCCTTGACATGCAGAGAAATGCAGAGAGTATCATGCTGCACCGAGCTTGTAGATATGGCCCAGAACACAAGCTTTGAAAAACACAGCTTATATTCCTTCACTGTTAGTGTTAAAGGCTTATTACTCCATTTAAAGTCACAAGATGTGCCGAAAAGTTGCAACAGAATGTAATACATGGGTAGCAAAACTTCCTGACATTAACGTAAATTGTTCTGACACACCAGAACAATTAGACCAGCTCAGCTCTTGCAGGTACACTGGCAGAACAGACTCATCTTGGACAGTGTTAATGCCGTTAGACAAAACACTATTTTATGAAGACATGACATGAGATATAAAGTTCAGTTTTATATTTGTCATTGTGTTTAAAAATTATTAAAGCACCAATGAAAAGCAGTCTTTCTAAAAAGTATTTATAATGTTAAAGCTTAATAATTCACAGTGAATACATTACCTTTACAAAGGTGCTTCAACAGCATCAAGAAACCATACAACAGATTAAGAACTGCACATAAAAAAAAAAAATCACTATTATGATTTCACAGTAAATGATGAGGATCCAAGGGGTTTTTAGTTATGTGTTAGTATTTTCAGCCCTGTCACAGTACAGTAAAACTTGCATGAAAATATCACGTTAAGCATGGTGTGAAAGAGGTTCTGGGGAAGTGGAGAAACAGGAAGCTTTAGTTGATGCTGGCCTGAATATCCCATTTAGCTTTGTGACTTTCAATAGCTCTTTTAGTAATAAGAAGCTTTTATTATTTCTTGAAAAACTGTGTGTGTGGGTGGATGTATGTGCACAGTCATAAATTCCCAGTATATGATGCAGAATTTCTTCATTTCTAAGCACTAAAGCAAAATGCTTCAATGGATATGTGATAGCTCCATTCTAAAGCAGACAGAACACAAGATTTTACATTGCCATTTTATCCTTGTAAGCTAGCTTACAGTTTAAAATCAACCTTCACATTCCCCTAGATCTACATACAGAACTTTATTCACTTTGCTCACCTCAGCCAAGAAATGAATCTGAAACAGAGTATGCGAGGCTGCTGGCTTCGCTGAACAGGTATAAACAGGTATTGTCAGGTTTAAGAGACAGGAAAAGTGGATGAGGAGGGAAAGAGCATAGTGACACAGACTATTAGCATTTTCTTTTGTAAGACCCGTGTCCTCACATTCCAATTAATTCGAGCAGGGCAGATGACTGCTCTAAGATTTTCCCCTCAGTAGAGAATTTTTGCATAGTTGCACCATTGTACAAGGTGCTTGCTATGCATGTGGAGTGCCCTGATGAGCCCTGCAGACGTGCCTGTGGCAGAGGTGCTGCGGGTCGGGAGTGAGATGCGCTGCCAGAGCTGCACTCTCAACCCTCCGTATTCAGGGCATGTGCCTGTGTTATGCCTCCCTCCTGCCAGGGCACTTTGGTTTCCTTAAGTAAAGCCGTACATTCAGCTATCAAAGGGAAAGGGTGAAGGCAAATAAAAGGCCAGGAAGTTCCAATGTTTAATGAACCTTTCATTCAGTATATACAGCTTCTGATGTAAACTGAGTATGTGGAGAGATCCCATGGAATTCAGACCAGACAGTGCGTGGGCTAAATTCTTAACAGGAAAGTAAGCAAAGAGTGGAAAAGTCTTATTCAGTTATCAAATCCAGTCCCTTTTTATTGTGGGCAATGCTATCCTATAATTCAATTCATAAATTGATGTATGATCCCATCATAAACTGATGTAAGATTCACAACAATTTTGTTGTGAAAAAGAGGATGGGGGGGCAGCGATTAACCTGTTCTAATTTTCTGGATGACATGGAGGCATGAAGGATGCAAGAGAGGATGATGACCACCGCTGTTCCTTCCTCCATAGTAAACTTGCATGAAGTAGGAGGCTGTTGCTTACCAGTCTAGACTCTGAGAACATGAAGAATAATAATAAGTCACTATGAAATAGTATATTACTTACCATGGTTCTCCATTTCGTCCCTATACTGGAGCAGAAGAATACAAGATGCATTTCTTCTGAAACAAAAGTTAAATCATGGGGTTTTGAGCTGTATAAGTACCTTCAGTTCCACGAGACTGAAATGCCAACATTGTGCATGTTTCCTTACATCCAAGCTGAACAAGCAGAACACTTGGCCGTCTGTGGTGTAAGAGCTAGTGAGAACTCAGAGTCACTATACTATCTGTACACTCTTTGAAAATACAACTGCAAGCTGGTATCTAGGTTACAAAAATTGTTTAATATTATACACACTATATTGGACAATGTGACAGAAGCTCCAGCCATGAGTAGGTGATCCGATTCAAGAGTGAAGGTGATATGGGCCAGTGCCTCAGTTCTTCCTTTCTTGTCATGGCACTGAAAGCAAGCTGACTCCCATGCCTGTGGCTGGGTAGAGCCATAGCATACCCCATGTCCAGGACAAAGGCATAGCATGTCACCAAACATTATACTGCAACCAAAGAGGTGATTACAGCTCCAGTGTATGTGTCAATCCAGCTGGTCTGGTGAGAACCAAGCAGCCAAGATCCAGCAGCACAGCCTTTATCGTGTGATATAGCTGCCAGAATAAGTAGCCAATACCCAGCTGCCTCATCTAGCTGGCACTGAAGCCACTGTTCCCATGACTTCATTGTCATAGATATGTGTCGAGGGAGATAAGGAGATATTCAAGGATGCCTGCACAGGCTGCAACAAATGCTCTCAGTGTTGCACAGACACCCTTGCTGCTACACCCACCCTTTGCAGAAGATCAGTATACCATGCATTTCTCCTAACTCTTAATTCCTGAAACTAGCTTTTACACAGGATTTGAGCAGCCCACACAAGGTTTTGTTGGTCCTCCTCTCAGGAGAGCATTTTGCTTAAACTGAATATACTTAAGAAAGCTACTGACCCTGTTATTACTAACGTTAAAAACTTTAGAGAGCCAAATTAATGTCTAAATATTCAGCAGGAGACCTGCCAATAATTGATAGCTTTACTTTTAAACATAACATATCTAGGTGGTTTTGCTTTATATTTCATAACAGCATAAACAGAGTACTGTATATGATGCAAGTTCTGAATTAGTATGTAGAGCAGCCTCTGCGCAAAAGCCAAATGCCATCCAGAGACTAGACTTGACATACATTTGTCAAAACCAGGAAAGGGAAAGCAAATTTCAGCATGTTGGACAAACTGTACTTGCCTACAATGCGAGCTGTTCTATCCCATGCGAGCATACCTCCTTAATATCCCACTGTAATAGAAGCTAATAATGAGGCACATTAAGATTAAATTAACTCAGCTGAACAAGTGAAAATGTGGAACTGCCATGAATCCCAAAGAGTAAATTCAAGTGTGGGTGAATGGGCACTTGATTTTCAGATTAGGGAAGCAGGCTGGCCTTGTGCCACTCCTTAGAACTGCAGTGGCTGGACGCAAATGCAGTTAAAACAAGCCCGTATCACAAACCCACAGAAAATTAGCTTGTCAGGCTGTTTTATCCTATAGCCTGAAGGCTTAGATTAACAACCTGTGTCTAAATGACAAACTTTGGATCTTCAAAGGCTGTGGAATCCTCCCCATAGAAGGCTTCAGAGCTCCACTGTTTTTATCAGTCTGAGAAAATCACCCTGCTTAGACTGTGGGTTGTGTTAAATTTTTATCCAGAAACGAACTGATTCAATCTGTAACATTTAAAATGAATAATGAAAATACCTTCTTGGTTAAAAAGGAAAGCAGTAGGTTTTGTTTCTCATAAATGCATACTGTGCCGATCATTAGCTTCATCCTTTGAGGTATGCCAGTTGTGATGAGAGATCCACGAGAATGCCTAATAGCGAACAGATTATTTGTGGCTGCTGTTACAGGCATATGTCAATGAAATACAAGGTCCGCTTTGTAATACCAAGGCACTAATCCTACTAGCTTTATTAATTAAAGGGAATTACACAAGACAAAAAGTAAGCAAGACTTGGCTGTTGCAAGGAAGTTATTCTTGTTGCCTACATGAGAACTCCCTATGGGAGTCATATTCTCTTTCATTACACTTACAGTATTGGACTGACTATTATAGAAGCATGCCTGTGGCTAGAGCGCTTTTCCATGTTGGAGGCTGGTCTCGTCTCTGATTATTGCCCCTATGTCCTGGACCTCACATGTGAAGTAAAATCAAAGTAAATTGATGCAAAGGCTTAACATGTTGACCTTTGGCAACCTATGTCCTTGCTGTTGTGAGCAGCCATTAAAGAATTCTTCCAGGAGATGTGATTCATTGTGGCAGTGTGTGCAGTCATCACAGGGGTCAATGATGGCTTTGTTACGACTTGACCAGGAAGAGGATAAAGTCCAAGCCTTGATCGGAACCTTTGCAAAAAATAGTACCAGAGGAACCTGGTCCACATTGGTGGGCAGTGCTCACAGATGATTGGATGTGAAGAGAATCATCCATGCTCAAACGGGAATGAAGACTTCCCTTCTTCCAGTATCCAACCTGTTAAGCATCAGCCTCTGTTAGTCTATGAAAACTCTTACATACATGCCCAACATTACCTACCTGGACAGCCCCCCTGCAGTGACTGCTTTCAGGGCTGTGATCAAGCTGGGAACAGGTAACAGCCAT
Source organism: Falco naumanni (assembly GCF_017639655.2). Lineage (NCBI taxonomy): Eukaryota > Metazoa > Chordata > Aves > Falconiformes > Falconidae > Falco > Falco naumanni. The sequence continues at coordinate 10,137,625 of NC_054067.1, forward strand.
GAACAAGTGTGGCACAAGTGCTGATGGTGTCCAGATGTTCCTTCCGTAGGCTCAAGCATTAGCGACTGGGTGAGCTATCCGTAAGTTAAAAGAAGATTTCTCAGTTTTAGATTTGGCAGCTTTCACTGTTTAATTCTCTTACATTTTCTTGTAGCATTTAAACTAAGCAGTGTTTTCAGGTAATTGAGACACTTGGGAAAACTGGTATTAACAAAATCTATTTTTCTGTGTAAAGTATTTGGCAGAAAATGACAAGCTTTCTTCTTTTTTTTAAAAAATGCTTTTGGCTGTTATTAGTGAGGGTTAAAAAATCTCTAGTGCGAACAATTGGCCGTTCATCCAGCACAAAATGACTATGTCTGTATTAGCTCCTGCCCTTAGAGAGCACTGCAAAGTCCTGGTAACAATATCACAGGCATTTTGGCAAGTAAAAACTAAAAAAGAAGGCAAAAATTATAAAGAAGGCTTCTGCCCGAAGATAAGCTTGAAACTACTGTAACTCCTATAACAGGAGCTACTTTTGAGTGCTTCCTGGCTGCTGACAGGAAGGATGCTGAATCACTGAGGACCTGATGCTATCTCTCTGCTCTGGGTCTGGGGATAATCCAGAAAAGTTTCACTTCCATCTTTTTCCAGCTAAGTGCAATCTGACAATTTTCTATCCTGTTTAGGAAGGATTTGTGATTGGATGAAAAACAGAAAACCCAAATGAAAAATGACTAGTAAAGAAGCACATCCTGAAAGCAGAACAAGAGGGGGTTGCCTGGAGGACTGAAAAGGGTCTGGAAGGAAGTCTAATAGGACTGACTAATTTCCAACCTGGCTTCTGCCACATTTCCCTACGGGGCTTGTGGTATTTCTATGTATGCTGGCTCTCCAAACTTCGGCATTTGTGCCTTTTAGCACTGCCCTCCCCTCATTCAGTGCCCTGCTCCACCAGGGAAGCTGCAGTTCTGATATAGCTGACTAGAGACCTGAGGGTCGAGGTTGTTCCTCCACAGGGTTTCATAGCAGATGGAGTAGATCTCAGGCGATAGGAACTGTCAGAGGGAGAGATGTGTGGAAAAGCTTGTATTTAGCTTCCCTGTCTATTTAGAGCAGCAGCGGAGCTCAAAGGCTGAACTTTATGTGTAGACAATGATTTTGGCCTCCTTTCATTTGGATCCGTCTTCATTCAGTAGGAGTCTTCTATTTCAGGTATTCCTCGGCTTAAGGGTGTCTGCAGGGGCAGCTCCCACGTCCAGGAGTGTCTCCTTGCCACAAGGTGATATTCTGTGTGAAAACCTCAGTTTTTTCTTGAAATGAAGCCAAGAAAGAATTACAGCTCAAAAAATCCTAGAGGGAGCCAGGTTCCCTGCTGTTCAGGAAATGTCTCCAGGACTGTTTCTTAGAAGACCTAACACGCAGATGTCCCAGTGATGAGGGAGCGAAGTCCAAATCTTTCTCCTCAAGTTCCTGAGATTATTTCTCCTCCCAAATCCGTGACTCCCTTGTTCCCTGAGTTGCCTCCAATTCTGCTACTCAGCTTGCAAGTAGCAGCAGACTGCACAGAGCAGTTGTGGGACTCACCAGCCAAACACTCTTCCACTTCTACAGCCTAAAGGGTCGGAGTCATGTCAAATGTAGACTTACTAAAGGAAGCCACATTAAAAGAAAGAAATTCAAAGGACAACTCGTGTCCTCACTTTTGTTTGATGTCTGGAACATTCAGTAGGATTTGGGAACCCAGCATGACAGGAGCCCCTGTCTGGTTTAAGTGATTTTCATGAAGTCTGTCTGATCTTTTTCATCAGAGCATATATATTGCATTCTTAATATACTGTACTGCACCTCTTCCCCTAATGAGCAGTACTTACTGCTAGGCAATCAAATGCAGGCAGGGTAACCTTTTCACCCATCTGTCTTGAAGACATTTCTTCAAGACAGTATTTTATTAACTAGATGCATTTATTAACACTGTGAGATATTTCAGTAGTATAAGCAAAACAGAAACATCAGCCAGCAGTTAATGAAGGCATTATGAGGTATGTGTTACGAACTTTACATGGATCTGCCTTAGCATGTAGAAGTCCAGCTTCTTTCAAGGACGATTTCATGGCACACCTTGATTACATATGCCAGCTCTTTCATTTATTTAAGCAATATAATCAAACGATTGTTTCTAAGACAGCTGAAAACACACTATTGAATCAATTCAGCAAATGAATGGACTCAAACCTGCTTGTTGTGGGTTAATGCACCCAGCAGGCAGCTCAGTCCCACAGAACTGCTTGCTTACTCTCCCCCGCTGGGATGGGGGAAAGAACTGCAAGGGCAAAAGTAAGAAAACTTGTAGATGAAGATAAAAACAGTTTAATAGTTAATGTGTAAGCAAAGCAAAATAAGGAATTCATTCATCACTTCCCATTGGCAGGCAGATGTTTAGCTATCTCCAGGAAAGCAGGGCTCCATCACATGTAATTTGGGAAAACTAAACACAGTAACTTCAGTTGTTCCCCCTTCTTCCCCCAGCTTTTATTGTTGAACACGACATGTGGTATGGAATATCCCTTTGGTCAGATGGGTTCAGCTGTCCTGGCTGTGATCCATCCCAGCTTCTTGCACACCCCCAGCTTACCTGCTGGCAGGGCAGCATGACAAACAGAAAAGGCCTTGGTGCTGTTCAGCAATGGCCAAAGTAATGGTGTGTTATTAACACTGTTTCGGTCCCAAATACAAAACATAGCATCCTATGCTATGAAGCTGCTATGAAGAAAATAAACTCTATACCAGCCAAAACCAATGCACTGTTACACTGCTAAAAGCTTTTGTTAACATTTCATTGCTAATTCAGAAAGATAAAATAATTTCTCAACTTGCAGAATTATTTCTGGGCATGGGTAATTTCTAATCTGTTGCTTATAGGATGTTTTAATATCTATGTGACAGCTGTTCAAAGACAATTGTAATAGAGGAGGGAAATCATTATACATTACCGTAAGACTATTTTGTAGTTTAATATGTTCTATAAATGGTGACAGATGTAAATAGCTGCTGTATTTCACTGCAGGAGGCAGTGACCCAGGCAGACTGGCACAGGCTGATGCTCCCTTTGTGCTATTTCCAGTTGGCAAATAGTTACTGTTCTGTACTTCTTACTGGTTTTACCCTTCATTTTTCTAGACTATCTCTTTTTAAAAGCTACAGTTGAATTTCAAGGGGCACATGTTCTTTAACATATTTCACAGACTACTTTCCTATTTGGGAAAGTGCTCTGGAACATTGACTCCACTTGTAAGTTTTTAGAGGAATACATTATCATGCTCCAAGCACTTAGACCAATTCCCATGGCATACTGGTTGACGTTAGGCTGGTATATCACCAGTTCTAAAGCTTATCTTCAGGAGGAAAGAAGACAAGCAATTGGGCCATCTGTGTATCTGTTTTGGTTTCCTCTCCCCCTCAGTAATTTTTCTAACTGATGAGCAAATTTCAGCTAAATTTGGCAGAGGGATATAGGTCCATATAATCATATCGCCATGGGATTTTTTTCAAAGTAGAGAACTAAATAGAGAAAGTGGGTCACAGAATGGGCCGAACAAAGAGAAAGTCTGCAGTATTATTATTAGACACCAGAGAATCAACATAAACAGCTGTTAATGTCCCCATTGCATAAAAAACTTTTAAAGCAAATATTTATATTGGTGTCTAAGAAGCTGCAATCAAGTGTATGATAAACTGTATGTCCATAGGACACAACATCTCAGTATTTCAAATATCTCTTTACTTGTAAATAAGCAACAGACGGAAAGCAAAGGAGAGTTGTCTGACTTAATGACCTGTCTGCATTGTCATGATCTCTTTATTTCTGAATGATGTAAGGCCAATAACATAGTTATTTGCAAGTCCAAATTCTGTAACTGGCATTGAGCAAGTTAAAACCGGAGAGCTGCATGATGGGTTTGAGTTCTGACTCATTGGGTATTTACATCTTTTAGGATTAGATTTGGTATCAGATTGCAATGTCGAAGTTTCCAATTCTGTGAATCAGAAAAACCTTCAAAAATTTTTTTCTCAAACACTGATGCCTGGTGATTTGAAAATGATACACAGTTTCTGGGTCCTGCACTTTCTGACTGAAAATTCTGTTGTTTCCAGTTTCCCTGCTATTTTTTGCTAGTGCCCAGAAAAGCCATCTGATTTGGGAATCACCAGTAGTGTACATCCTAGCAGCCAACACTAGGGCTGGCCCACACAACTGGGTTGTCTGTCCTGGAGCCGTATATCTCCTCTCAGATGGAGCCTGAAACATTAACATGGTTAGAGCAGCTGTGGAGCTTGGGGAACACAGTTGCTCACAGAAGGGTGATGGGGCCGAGTGTAAACTACAGAAGAGCAGAACAATGAAACTCAGGAGTTAGTGCAATCTTTGAACATGCTGGCAGAGCTGTGAGGTCTCTTCAGAGTCAACTCTTAGGTTAAGCGCAGTCAATATCCATCACTTTCTGATACCTGAACTACAAGCCCTGAATCCTGGCAGCTGGACTTGCAAACTTGAATATCAGAAATAAAACCGTGATGAACACTGGAGCGTGACTAAGTCAACAAAAACCTCACCCATTTTTTGGTACCCATTGGCTTTCTGCCTACATGCATACTGCCAGTGATGCCACTAATAAAATTCCTGTTAGCATTGTAAATCTGCTTTGCTCTCTACTGCATATGCTTTGGGAATATCTGATAATTCAAAGCATCAAGGGAAAATGTTAATTATTGAGTATGAACTATTTGAGGTGCTACACTGCTATGAGACCTCCTTTCCCAGATTTCTCTGTTTATTATAGGCCTTTTGTATCCATAAGTGAGCAATAAGGAGGTGGGTGGGTATTTTGCAACTTACTCTGGGCCAAGATGTTCATCCTTACCAACTGAAGTAATTCTGTTCTTTTATAACCTCTAATTTGAGAAGCTAGGAGGAAGTGCACCTTTCTAAGAGCTTTTTTTTTTTATTCTCATAAATCTAGCAAGGCCCACAAAGCTTTGTGTAAACTGCAGAAGATTGCTAAGCCCACCAGTGAGCTCTTAAGTATTTGAATTTCAGCACATGATCAAGTACTTTGCTGGGTTAGTGTCTGTATTCCAGACCCAGGGCTGTTCTGGGTAGAGGTTCAGGGGCATATCTTCTTTCTTTACTGTCTCTAGTGATCTTAACAGAGTGAAGAAATCTATCACACAAGCAAGGTCACTGGGATTAAATTATTTGTTTGAGGTTAGAACATTGCATAGAATTTAAAATAATACTCCTTTTTTTTTTCACTTAGAAATGTTCACAGGTGAATAGCTTCCAAAACATGTAATGCTAAGCTAGATGTCTGCAAGGAGCTGGGTACAGCGTCGCTACGTTCTGGTGCACTGAGCTCCTTGTCTTGCTCACTGGTTGTCAACCTGTTTCACGGTGCTGTACACATCTTGTTAAAGGGTCCTAGAGACTCACAAGTGGGGAGTGAAAGGATGGGCCCATCGTCTATCAATAGATAGGTGGAATCTATTCTCATTCACATCATTATAGCTCTGACAATCATGACTACAGGACTTGTTTACCTGGAGAAATTTCATTGTGAAAAGAACTTATGAAATACTCCCAGCTGTCTCTGAGCTCTGTAATTTTGTCATTACTCTCAAATGTCAATTTCCTCTCGGATTTGGAGTCTTGAGTTTGGAAAAGAAAGCTGTCACTGTGTAACCCAGTACCTGAGCAAGCACTGTTCTTCAGAAGCATCTGACCAAGGACCAGGGGAGACTTCCAAATCTTGTGTTGTCACAGCCATATACCTGCACAATTCACTGTCTCTCCTCACTTCTCACACAGTTTCTCATTATCTCTTACATGCCCATCAATGTAGAACAGTGTTTTCAGTCCAGTCAATTAGACACAGCACTGTTGGAAGCCAACCAATGATTTGTAAGACAGAAGTAAACTTTGGCAATTACCTCTCTAGAATATGGTTGTTCATGCTTGTGGACAGTATTTGTAAGAAATGTTAGTGCAACATAGTGTAATAAAACAAAACATAATCTAAAACCCTGGTAAGGGATTCCAGTAATACATTTAAGTGCAGAAATCGTGTTTTCCTGCTGCATAGTCACTGTGCGTGTCATTATACTCTGTGTGTATATATAAATATATATATATATATATAAATAAATATATATATAAAACTAGACTTTCACCATCCCAGAAATCATATGTATGTCCTGTCAAATGGCATTTGATGTTATAGATTAAAAGTTGGGCCAGAAGTGACACGTTACTCATTGAAATGAAGGACATGTCACACACGATTTCCTCTTCATGTCAGGTTGAGTTACTGGCATGTGAGATGTGTCAATGGCAGTGGTTCCTATTTCATGCACAACATCTGTTTGTAGCTCACTGGTTAGATGAGCAAGTTCCAATATCATCCCTGCCGGCTGTCTTACGCGCTGTTTCAAATGGCTATGAAACACGAGGATAACTGTAGTATGGGACATGTCATGGGCTGTGCTCATTTGGCTTTGCTCATTGGAACCTTTGGCATTGTGTGGGGCTCCTCGTCATGGCTTGCTCTGGTTCTGCTGTGGATTAGGCTGTGTCTCAAGTAGGTCATTTTCAGAATAAGGGAAGGATGTATCAATAGTCTTGCTGTCTTAACATGAACAGATGTGAAAATAGGCATGATGCTGAGATGGGGGCATATAAAAAACCGAAATAGAAATTTCCACCAAACTTTGGCTCAGCAATAATTCTGGGAGTGTAATTGTAATCTAGTTTAATTAGCCTAATTTCTATGACTACTGATTTTCAGCATATGTCTCTAAAGAACCATATTTAGGAAAAGAGTAGCAAAACTTGCAGTTGTTGCAGCAGATGCAGCACCAGTCCATTGAAACAGGGAAACTGGCAGATTAAGAATTTGATGCCAGTTTTTGAGAAAAAGGATTATGGGATGAACAGCAAATATATGACATCAACTCTTGCATTATTTTTGTCCTTTATGAAATGAAGCCAAGGATTATTCTTAGATGTAAGCAGTATATAAGCCAGGTCTCTGGCTGAGACTTAGCACTTTTTCAGCATCACTGTGGATGTGGATCATTTCCCCATGTTTTTATTAGCCTATTAGGCCCAAGATGATATACACTTTCAGCTAGAGTAGGAATTTCTCCATCCTCCTGTTCTCCCCTGCTGGATAGATCCTTAGCGAAATATAAGTCAAGATAAAGGGAACAGGTAAGTCAAGGGAAAGACAAGTCAAGAGTTTGTAGTTTATTGAGTCCTGGGTGAGCGCTCCATGAAGATCTGTCACATAAGAAATTTGCCTTCCCTACTCCCACACAGAGTCTGAACATGGTGACTGCAAAGGGGTGCTGCATGGTGGGTGTATTACTGGGACAGATTGGGGAAGACTGGGTAGTGAGATATCTCAGTTCAGCTTAAGTTCCTTGTGATGTCAGGTTTGTAGACTCACCCAGAAAGGATGGTGGGCATATTTAATAAAATCTCAAATACATACATAAATAAAAATGATCATCTGAACAACTTGAAGTATTAAAGAACATTGATAAATAAATTACAACAATTTCAACTTGAATCCCTTAATGAAACTTGTTATTATAATGGCTGTAACTGTATTCTGACTCAAGAACTGGTTGGTGAGTTTAGTCTATAATAGCTGCAATGAAATTGTCTAATGTCACATGATATTGTATGAATGCTACCGATCAATCCACTTCTTCACCGTCATATACATCACTGTAAAACTGGTGAATTCCTTCATTTATATTGCCCTGGATTTACACAATCACAAGTGAAACAATATTAGACCTTCTAATTTCTCTTCCTCCCCTTGTTGAGAATACCCGCACATTTCATTCAAGGTTTTGTTGAGCAAGGAATGTAAAGAAACCCCCAGGGTTCGGCCAAGGGAATAAATAACTCTGTCAACTGGGAATATGAGTGAGAAGACAGGATGGAATATGAACTGGGAATTATTATGCAAGACAGAAGGAATGCAGAAGGCAAAACAATGTTAGAATTTAATTTGTGTGTTTTAATATTATTGTCTTTTTATACTTTAAAGGCACAATATAAAAATAAATATGACAAAGGGATAAATGCATCTAGCATAATTAGCATGAAAATTACACCTAATTTGTTTTCTGGATATTGCTTTGTCTGAATTATAACTGGCATGTAGATACAGTAGAAAGTGAAATATCTCAGAATATTAAATTCTTTTAAGATGGTGCCATGGGGGCCTTAGTGTCTTCTTTTATTCCTGACTCTAATTTATTGTTCTTGTGTTGTCAGCAATAACCCTTCCACAAAAATGCACTCTCGATCCTTGATCTGAGCTCTGCCAATTTCTAGCGCACTGTCTACAGCAATTGCTAGCACGGGGTGACAGTTTTATACCGAGTAGAAATAAGAACATGTTCCTTCACCATAATATTCCCAGACATAAGCTGAGATAGTGCCCATTCTTTTACTTTATGAAGTGTCCAGCAGACATTCTTACACTGCAAATTGTAACAATTCAACATTTTTTTACGGGTTGCAATGGAGTTCACGATGACATGACTTTTGATACAAGCCTTAAAAGATTTGGTGTTCTGAATGATATTTGGGTATTATCCAGTGACCCAAATCTGGGTAGCTGGGTATTACAAAAGACACTGTTTAGTTGTTGTAGGTGGTGTACAGAGGCATGTTTTCAGAAACACCCACTGAACACCAGAAATGATTGTTCACTAGCAGCTGTCTGCTAAAGATCAAAGTATGAACTGCAAAATCTAAGGGTCTGGGTTTTTTTTAGAAATGCTCTGCCCAAACCTGCTGTTAGAGAAGCTTGCACATTTACTTTGCTTGCTGACTTTGGGTCTCATTTATATTGCTCCAGCCAAGGAAAGAAATCTCTGACTATAGCGGAGTTTGTGTCACCTGCCTGACAGCCTCAAATTCTGTCATCTTCCATTATGAAATAACTTATTTCCTCAAGCCCCGTTTAGAGGTGATTCAAGAGCTTTCCTTTGCTTTGTCCAAAGCTGGTGTAGAAAACTGGAGTTGTCAGATGCACGGATCTACTGGGGCCTGTGGGCTTTTAGTCAACCAGATGAGGCTCTTTGATTGATACCTCAAACTGTAATGGAGACATTAATGAGGTAATATTTTACCTCCCCCAAACACCAGCGTGTGTGTGTACTTCCTCTAAGGAAAGAAGAAACATATATCACTGAAAATCACTACTAAAAATGCTATCAGAATAAATGAAACCAGTGGAAGAGGGAAACAGTACTTTACAAAAGAAGTTTGAAAGTGATTTACGTAAAAATTTTAATGACATGATTTATTTAAAAGCCAGCTGGTGCTATTACTTTCCTAACTATCAAAAGATGAAAAAAAAGAAAAATGTATGAGGAAATAATTTTTCTCCATCTAAATGCAAAGAGAAAATAAATATTTGAAATATTTATTGCAAAAATGAATGGCATTCTAAATGTTATTCTGGAAAAAGTTGTTTTATTCTAAAAATGGACTAGAAATTTTAAAATTAGAAATATTACAGGTTCTGAAAAATGATCAAGTCTGTTGATAGTACAGTGTCTGAAACAGGAAGGATTAAATTGTGTGCCATGAAAACTCTTAAACTTCTTGTTTAAAAGCTTTTGGTTTAACCACAGTAGTTGACATTTAGGAACTTTTATAGCTGATTATACCCTATGAATTGTAATCCAGGAACTAAACTAAAATTGTCAGACAGTTAAGAGAAAAAGAAAATGTATATACTTATTTTTCCATAGTGATTTAACAGCTTAAAGGTTAAATACAATACTCTTAAGTGGAAAAAATCTCATTCAGCAGGAATCAAATCTCAGCTTGAAAGACGTGCTGGAGACTAATCATATATATACAAGAATGTCTCATTGTCGGGTAACTTAGGCTCATGCCATATATTCTTTCAGGACCAGAAAATTTTCAGAGCATTTGCTACCCTGCCGAAAATCATAGGTCGTTTGTAGTGGAATGGAATTTGTGTAATGATGTTCTTTCCATTCCTTTTCTTATATTTCACATTATTATTTATGCTCTTGATACAACAGAAGTAAAGTTTCTGCGAGAAATTTCTAGTTTTGATTGCTGGATAGAGCTCATAAAGCCTTTCCCCCAAAATTTTATATGCTGGTCTTTTGTCTGATGAACATTTTCAAATATAGATATTTTCTAAATTTTAAAGAAACTCCAGAGATCTTCAGTTGACATATCATAGAATCATACAAAATAACTCTGGAAGGGACCTTGAGAAGTCATTGAGTCCATCTCTTCTCCCTTAGGCAGAATGAACGATACCTAAAGAATTGTCAAGAATAATTTGTCATTCTAAGCTGTTCTTAAAAAAACTGAAGTGATGACAAGACTACAACCTTACAGTCCAATCCCCTTCTTAATATTCTTACCCTTCCAACATTTTCCTTATGTTCAAGTTCAGTCTTCTCTGTAACAGTTTAAGTCCATTATTTTTTGTCCTATGCACAGTAAAGCAAGGACAAAACAGCAGTCTTTCCTCTTTGCAGCCATCTTCTCTGTCTGAGGGTATTCTTGCTTTCAGCAGTCTCCTGTGAACTCTAAAGCAATTTTATTCAATGTACGTTGGTCTTACAGTGTTAGATTTGCAACATATCTAGACACTTCAGATAATTAACATTTTTACTTGGTAATAGGAGTCATGGAACCATGTGGAGATGAGGTATTTTATTTTTAAAGGCTGGAATAGAACAATTCACTGTTCTGTGCAAATGATACTGGATTAGTTATATTGTGGATTTCTGTGTTTCCTATATTATGGCACTCGCTGCAGAGACATCGTGGGAACTCTTGGGGCTTGCACCACAGACTTCTTTGAAGCAGCTGAAAATATTGGTTTGTTCTTCACTCCTTCTACATCCATGGATGAGCAGCTGTGCAAGCTAGAGGGCATCTAGTCAGGTTTAACAGTTAATTTCATAAGTCGTCATCTACTCTGTGAAGTAGGAACTAAGTAAAGTGGTGGAAATGGCTTTTGCTATCATGAGTAGTGTCTGGAGGTAGCTTTAGCTTAGCACAGTGTCCCTTGTTCAGTTTTATTATGTTTCCCTTTGGTTAAACCTGACTAACACATCTGTTCAGTGTAAGGATACTCAATGTGAGACCTCAAAGAACTGACTTGTTACAAAAATGTGAACTAATTATTTTCAAGAAATTAAGCTGTATAATTAAATGATAATGTTGATGTTATTATACTCCAACATCATAATTTTAAAATTGAAAATTAAATTCTAATCCAGTTAAAACTGTTGCATGGAACATAAAACCAAAATTCTGTGATACTGGAAACATTTAGACATGCACATAAGGTTTTAAAAAAGTTCCCAGACACAAGAACAAAGCTTTTATTCATTCAAAGGGGAAGTCAGCCAAAGTGATCTTTATATATTAAAATTTCTGGCTGCAGATTGTACTAAAGAGGACAGACTCATCACAGAAGACTGAGCACAATAAACCAGAGAATGATCAGGCCTGAAAGAAAATATAGTCGTGTTTTAACAAGTAACACAGATTCTTTGAGGCCAAAATGCTAAATAAGTTAACAGTGGGCTTTCATACAAATATTAAACCAGGAAGAAAAACTGAGTTGAGAAGCATCTATAGACCCATATTACATACAAATTTCACTCTGCTGTCTGAAGTCTTACTTGTTGCGGCATAGTTAAGACCTACATCATCCCTAAATTGCAAACATTATGAGAGGCAGCATTTCCCACTGGCACTTATGCTCACCAACAAGAATAAAGTTTTATAGCAGAAGCCTGGTCCCAGTCTTGTTCCTTTTAAGGAAAACAGTGAGTAATCCTTGCCCAAATAATATAGCCTCTAATTTCCTTTGGGAAGGGCATTTTACAGGCAACTATTACTTTCTTGTCAGGAATTTGCACACGACTTTCAAATCAGGTGTTCAGTCTTTTACACAAATATTCCTTTTACATACTTGCCTGGGTTTATTACTTTCCCAGGTCATTATTTATCTCAATTGCTGATATGTAACCCTTGCCTGTCTCTGTCCTGTGTCATCCCCCCCCTCCACCCCCAATTTGTATTAGGTGGGCAAGACTTCCTGTGATGCAGGAACTGGAGTTATTAAAATGGTCCCCACTTGCAGAGCCTGTTGCTATTATGCTACGGTAGAGGCAGAAGCTGTGTAGCAAGAACATGGCTGCCATCTGCTTGGACATCTATCCATAAACTGTTCAATTTTTCAAATAAACAGCCGTGAATGTCAGTCTGTGTAACACCTGGGAGTCTGGAAACTTCAAAAGAATAAGTGCTCTAGTACATACCTGCCGATGCGGCAGCTATGGCTGCAGATGGCTACAGACACTGCAAGCTCCACCGTGAAAACAGCATTCTAGTTCTAGTAGTGACAAGCAATCAGATGGAAAGGAATGTGGTTTTCTCCTTTAAAACACATTCTTCATTTATATGATGAACAGTTGAGAACCAATCTGCAAGGTGACATCAGGTTACTAACACTCTTACTGGAAGTGGGAATGACAACATCAGTCACCTGCAGGTGAGAGAGAAAGTGTGGGAGAGAAAAATAAGATGAATGAACATTCCTTCCATGGGTCCAAGGACAGGATAGGGCTGGCTGTACTCCTCATTCGCCTTCTGCTCAGCACTTAGCAGGATCAAATCCTCCTAGTGCCTGTGCCAAGTGGGAGCGCTCTGGGTGCAGCTTGAAGGAGTGTGGTTATGAGTGCAGAAGCCTCTGCTCTGTTTGACAGTTCTCCCACTTTGTAACAGCAGACTGCTCTCCCAGCTCCTTCATGCGTTACAACTAAGCAGATCAAATTATAATTGGCTACTTAATTTTGCACTAAAAGGACAGTGAATTTATCCCATGTAATGTAGTCAATTTAGAATACCGGATTTCTTCCTGGTTTCCAAACCGAGTCAGTGGTAAGACTTGGCTGCCTCTGAGGAGTAGCTCCAAGGTCCCCGGCACGGTACAGGGAGGGAGAGGCCAGCACCAGCCACAGGAAAGCACCAGATCTCCAGGGAAATGTCCCCCTTGGGAAGGCCCGAGCACCCCCACAGGGAGCGAGTGAGAAGTGTCAGGGTGCAGTTAGGGACTGCTGTGCAGGGCATCGCAGCGCACCAGCCCTAATCCTCGCTCCAGCTCCCCGTGGAGGCTGAGCTTCCTCACTCCTCTCCCAAAACCCCTCATCGGGCACTGTGCTAGACAGAGGAGGCAGCAGGGCAGAGGTGCTAGCAAAATGCAGTTTTCCTCCCTGACTGCATGCTGGGTTTTTTCCCCCCAAAATAAGCTCCGAGTACAACTGGAGATGCCTTCTTTCAGAACCACTATCATAATGGTTGAAGCACTAGTTGTCAAATTTTCTAAAGATTTTTGTTGATTTTTGTTTTATAAGTAAATATTTCCTGCTGCTTTTTGAGCACTTGTTTGCAAACCTAATGCTAGCTTTCTTTCTGTCAGTTAAGATTACTGGTATAGTCTATCTTAGAGAAAGAAAAGTATGCCAGGGAGCACATATAGAAAGCAGTTTTAGCTGTGTTGCACACAGCTTGTGTGTGGAGCTGCGGAGCTGATTGCAGTACATAAACAAAAGATAGAACAGGATGTTTTGACTTCAATCACCGTGACAGCAGGCAGATACAAAATCTAACTTCAGATGTTGTAGCCCAGAGTAAACAATGAGATTCACTAAGAACCTGACATCTATTTTTTCAAGAGCCCTTTTCAAAGAGACAATTACTCAGATATATGCAGGTCTGTTTCACCTGATGTTTTTATTTTAACTAAATTGGCAGCAGAAGCTGACGACTTTGACAATTGGTTGTCACGGAGGTGTGCAATGCATAAGGATCAGTAATAATTAAGCTTTATGTTTCAAAACATCTCAGCAACTATAAAGGAAATATCATTAAAAGGAAGGAAGTATATGCTTGTGACTGGATCTTCAGTGGAAATACCCCTTCCTCCCAGTCTCCCATACCTGATCACTTTTCATTGCCAGGAAATCTTTGGCATTTTGCAGAATTCTAGAGCTCCTTTGTGTCGTGGATTGACATCATTGATGCCGGCCTGTTTGGCACATACAACAGTTGGGAAATATGTTTAAGAAATGTAATAGTCTCTTAAAAGCAAAGCAGACTCACGAGAAACGTTTTACTTTATTGCTTGGAGAAAATAACAGAATGCACAGTAGTTAGTGGAAGGTACTATTGCTGATCTGTTATTGAACATTCGCCTCCTTAAAGTTTTAGCCACGTGCTCTCTCTTATTTTTTTTTCTTAGCGAAGCTTCTGTATGTCACATGAAATCCATGCAAAAGCTTAGCTCCCCATGACCACAAGGGCAGGACCAAGCTGATTAATTCTATTTATGCAAACTAGTCTCTCAGACTGAAGCTCTTATTCAGAAAAATATGTGAGTGGCTGAGTGGGACATGGGTGTTCCCCTAAACCTACACTTCCCAGAAAGTTCAAAGAAGAGTTGTTAGGGTACCAGCCACACTATCATTGCTTCTAAAGCCAGAGCTACAGAAGAGGATAAGGAAAGAACACACAGATACAATGATAAAGTATTTTCAGTTATTATCAATAGTATAGCAAACTGAAAAGCCTTTGGGAGAATGAGGGCTGTTACAAGTTTGCCAGCTGCCATCCTCTGTGCCTCAGATGCTGCCCAAACCACGGGATTCAGTGCCTGCCCTTGCCCCAGAGATTACTCACTGGGCACGAGGGAGGCAGTGGCTGCCAGTGGGCTGCCAGGGCTCAGAGAAGCAGCATGGGTAAGCAGGGGCTTCAGCTTTGCTGAGGATTCTCTCTGATGTGGTATTAATTGAAAATTCATATGTGGAGCAGTGTGGCAGAAGCTTCTCTGGCTACAGCTCTGCCTGTGTGGGAGAAAGGAATGTGGGGTATCTGCAGGTGCAGTGGTGAGGGGTCCTTTCTAGTCCAGGGCAGAGATTGTTTTCTGTCTTCCCCTTGCAAACCTTGGGGTTTAGGGTTGATGGCAAATTGAATATGAGTCAACAGTGTGCCCTGGCAGCCAAAAGAATTTATGATTCTATGCAATTTCCCTGCAGGAAGACAGGATTTCTTACTTCCCTAGACTTTTATGAGATATCCCATAGCCCTATGATCTTTTGTGCCTGTCTCTTCTTTTATGACTCTCTGCTCATGCATCACTCTTCCTTTGTGGACATTATAAAAAAGTCATTAACCTCTTGTGCTACAGAAATGCAGTCCTGCAAAACCACCAGGAAAGGCATCCATGTGAAAAACAGATGAACCCACAAGCAAATCTTAAAAATAAGTTAACTCTTCCTCCAAAAGCAATGTAGGGAAGAAAAATGCAAATATTAAAAATGCATAGAGGGATGAAAGCAGCTTGTACCCACCTGAAATATTTTCATATTTATTTGGGGGTGGGGTGGGGTGGGGGGGCATATATTTTTAGAATTCTACAGGTTGCCTTTTCATTTGATTTGATAGAATAAAACAGAATCTGCTGCATGGAGATGTCACACAAATGTCTCAGACGTCTAAAGAATTTCTGCAATAGCAATAACAAAAGAAAACAATTCACCGCGTCTTTTTTAAGCCTAGCTCCCCTCCTTTTCTTTTGGTTGTTGTAAGTTGTAAGAAAGGAGTTTTCTGAGGTGTGCTGCAATCAGTCTATCAAGAAATACATACATAAATGCACCGAGCAAAATTATAAAAGGTGAAGATGGCCCAGTTACAATACAATCTGAATTTAGGTTTTGGTTATCAAGCCTTCAGTTCCGTTTGTTTTAATAGTGATCAGAAGAGACATACTCACGCTGAGTAGGATGCTGGACATTTAAGGACCAAAGCTGAAGTTATAGATGTAGGATTGTTTCTTCCATGTGGGAATGATTTATTGCATGTTTTTCCTCTTCTTCAAGGAACAGGATGAAATTTCACTCTCCTCTGGGAGAAGTAGAGACAAAACATTTAAAAATGATTGAAATGACCAAAGTGCCTTCAGATTTTGCTTTAGAGTAGCAAACTTCCCTGGAAATTGCAGCTGTTGCCTCAGGGTGAGTTTCTGATCGTCACACAATGAAAACTGAAGCTGGGTCATAGAGCCTTTAATTGCCTGTTTCCTCAGGCTGATCCTGGAGGACTCAAATATGAGAGAGAAGTTGTGCATCGCAAGTTCATGGGCATCTTGGGAATGACACTAATTACAGACCCTTGCTGTGCTGTGTGTGTAGACTTTCTTAATTTCTCTGTACGAAAAAGGTGCAGGCAGCAAGCGATTGCTTTACAGAACCAGGCTGAATTACAGTGAGAAATTTCCTTTTCAGCAGAGAGGTGGTTTCCTTAGCAGCATTTAGGCACCAGCTAGAGAAAGCATTAAGTCCCTTTAGTAGCCCTCTAGACACCTGTGGTATTAGTTCAAAGGAGGAGAGTTCAATGACATGAGAAAGAATTACATGATCATGCCTGTGGAAAAGTCAGTTTGATAAGACTGACATATGGAAATAAAATGCAATATATAAAAACCCTCGTATAGGCTTCCCACCTGCAGACTTTTCTGGTGCTAATCTGCGAGTCTGAGTGGAAAGAACTGAGATTCCTCCTACCCATCCCTTTTCCAGAACCTAAAGGAAAGAACATATACAAAATGTATAGGGAAGAACATTCTTCATACTGAGAAAGAGCAGGACCAGAGTTTTCTTTAAAAACCCCTGTCAGGTTGGTGTCGCTAATCCTGATTTAGGATCCTGCCAACTATGCCAATTTGTTATGGATGAGTGGAATGCACCTCACTCGAAAGAGAGAAACAGAATGTGTTTTATAGAGGTAAATTAATAATTTGACAGAGTTCAATAAATTTGATGGAATTTAACAAAGTTTAACAGTGGTTTGCCAAGGTTCAATAAATTTGAATGCAAAGTTGACCTTATTAATTACATCATAGAAGAAACATACAAAGGAAAACTAAGTTAGAATCAAGTTAGAATGATTCACACAGAGCCCAGAGATGCCAAGGGTAAGGAGGACCCTCACATTGAGTCCTGATGTTCAGAGGGGACCCCCTTGCTTTCTAAATTCTTTATGAAGCCCAGGTAAGGCTAGGTCCAGTCCTAGTTTCAGACATTGGTTTATGTCTAATGGGATTGTCTCTACAAAGTTTATAATCATTGAGTAGCTACATGGATTAGTAATGTTTCATTATTATGGAATAAAGGGGTTGGCTTGTAGCCAAATTACATGAATGGGAAAGGTACGCATGAGACTCCTCGTACCCACAACTGTCTTTGATTCTTGATAAATGAGTCTTGGAAAAGCTACCGGCATGTGTCATGTGTTAGTTGCGTGAGCGGTGTTCCAAGTTCTTATGCATCAATGCTCATGGTGTCACTCTGCTCCTTTGTCGGTTTTCAGAGAACAGATTGGAACTAGAGGAGTTCCTGGCCCAGCTACAGGTCAGGCCTTTTTTCTCCTTAGGAGCCTGTACCAAACTACTGCTAGTTTGGTTAAGGGGTTGAGCACATCTGTCAGTTGGCCCAGCTTATTTTGAGCATGTTTGTAGTTCTCAGATGTTATCGAAAATAGGTATCTAAGAGGTAGCTAAACGCTGCCAGACTTTGGTACAGTCCTAGAATAGTTAAAATAGCCTGAAATATGAATTAGTTTGGGAAAGACTGAGAGGAGCTGTAAGAGCTACTTTGGATTGCTGACTCCCAGCTCAAGCCTGATCAGTGACCAGTGGTGGCCACTGTGTCCTTCCAACCTCTGGTGCTTCTCTGGTGTAGCCTCACTCCTGTGAAACAGAGGTGTTTCTGAGAAGGTAAGACTCTGTCTAGACCCATCAACAATGAGAACTGTAGCACACTGAAATGGAGCTTTGTGACATGTTCTTCTTCCAACAGGAACTTAAGATTGGGTTGGGAAGAGGAAAGGGAAAAGGCAATATTTTAAGGCTGATAGAAGCAATTAAATGTCATGTCTACTAGAATCCTGTGACAGATATGGTCAAAACATTTCTACTGATAGTACACCTGGGTCTCTCTGTTTGTCTGACTTCTCTGTGCTTAACTCAGCTTGAACAGAAATTTGGGAATGAGCTATTATCTCCCCAGCACCTTCCAAAGAGGCAGACATAAGACCTCCCGAATGGGGAAAACCACAGGAAAATACTACGTATATTCAGTGTTATGTACCTTTTTTTCGCCCCAGGAAGTCTTAGCCATATTTCCTAAGATAAATCAGCACAAATTTAACACAACTCACTGCATTTCCTCAAGAGGTAGAGGACTGAAAATACAGAGAGCCTGAAGTACATGCTGGCCCCTCTGCAGTAGTTCGCAGTGTGGCAGAAAAACCTTCATTATGTCTGCTCATAGTACATTACTTCCCTGGCCTCCTATTCCTCATCTAAACTGACTGTTAAATTCATGCTGGTGCCATCAGCAAAAGAAGGACCAGAGCAAGAAAAAAATGTCAGAAATGTAACAATATGCTTAATTTGATTGGATTTGCTGTTCTGAATCAGGAGTATGAAAGAAATGTTAAACAGAACATGCCCAAATGTTAAGGCAGCATGAGCGGTGCCATCTGTCACAATATTTCTGTAGTTATTTTTAATCTTTTACATAGTTAAAATTATGTTTTCTTAGTGAGAGGCATTATTGTAGAACATTTATCTATTATAAACAGGAGCTAAAATATTCATTATCCCAGGATCCATTAGTAAGAATAAATGACCAGAAGAGAGGTAACAGTACATGTTTCATACTCTGCACTGTTCAATATTTGATAGGAATGTCAGAATTATCATACTAGATCATACTTGAAAGTCTAATGAGTTTGTTATCCTTCCTTCAAAGGTGGTCCCCACCATGTATGTCAGGGAAACCTCATGATATAATACCTTACAGAATTGGAGAAAAAGATTCTTCTTAAACCCTGAGTGGTTGCCAGTGACCTGAACTCAGAGAGCACACAACATTTTACCCCTCTTCTGCGTCTGCAAGTACTTAAACCTGTTAAAATCCCACTGAACTCTTGCCTTGAACACTGTAATAGTCCAACCATCATCGCACTAATGAAAAGGTTAACAGGAGGAGCTTGAGCAGATATGCAGAGGGTACCTCAATGGCACTGCCTCCTGCACTGGGATGCCATCACTAGGCAACTGTAGGCATTTGTGGTCAGATAGTGAAAAGCAACCTCTTCACATGAATGGTCTGGAGACATATTAGAGCAGACATTTAGCTGGGGTGTATCAGCTGAGTTCCACTGACGTCAGGGTTTTGTACCAACTGAGCATCTTATCTGCTGTATGCACATGCATGCATAGTTTCAGGTCTTACATTTCTCTCTTGTGAAAATTATCAAAGAATAAAAAAAGCAAATAAAAAGGCTTCCTGAGATAAGCATTCACAGCTTTTTTAAACACACATAAAGGACATTTTCTCTTACTAAAACCTGGTTAATTTCAGTCTCTTTCTTTCTTACAATTTCTCTGGCTTTTCCTGTAGATTCTGGTTTTGCTGTCAGATCATCTAATGAAGATGCTTTTTGAGAAACACACAAGCTAGGAAGCCAAATGTTAACAGCAGTTTTGTTTGAGCAGCAATATAGTGAGTACATACCTATAATCAACCATTCGAGTAATCCTGGGCTGTTAATCCTTGTAAAATAGATAATAAGCTGAATGCAGAGCAGCTGGCCTTGTGGCTCGGTGACCAATATTGTCTTGATTTGACATATGCTGGCTGGTCCATACAGTGGCAGTGCTGGCACGGCCTCTGTCCAAGCTAGTTAATTTAACATTTTTCCTCAGCACTACCATGTCCATGTACCGTGATCCGTGCAGGCAGGCTACCATGCCTGGGCAGAGTCCCTTTCATGTCTGTGGGATGCCACTGGTGTTTAAGTGTTCAGAGCCTAGGGGTGGGATATTTAAGAATGCCAGATGCCTGATTATAAAATGCTACAATTTAATGGGCTGTCACAATTCCAGTGTTGCCAACTCTTGTGTTTTTATCATGAAGCTCATAATATTTGATGCTGTACTCCAAGCTTCAGCATCTGAAAATAGGGGGTTTGGACAAAGTGCTAACATTTATGCACTTATTTTTAAGGTTATTTTGTAGCTCCCTAGCTGTGAAGAAAAGCTCATATTTGTGACCCTAAGGATCCAGTTATAATCTCCAGTTTTGTGGATACTTGATGCAACCTAAATATAATTCCTGCATAAATACTTTGCTGATGCTGTGAGGGATGAAACACTTCCTACTGGTAGTGATTGCTTTTATCTCTAAGGACAGCAATGGTAGCTAAGGGTGTGAGTTGTTTTGTGCTATGCTTAATCATGCACTAGGGCTGGCAGAAAAAAAAATAAAGTACCCCAGTCCTTTATGAAGGTGGCCAATAGAAATTGTGCACAATCCTAAACTTCTGCTGTTGTAAATGGACAATGCTAGAGAGAAGGAAATGAAAATATTGGGAATTTGGCCAAACGTATCTGGGAGAAGGCTACTGTTAGTTGTAAAAGCATGAGAGAGTGTATCAAAATGCTTGAGCTGTTATGGAAGGGAGGCAAAGCTCTCTTTCTTTCCTTGCCTGTTAGTTTCCATGTTTATCCCGGTGGGAAGGAATGTGTGCAGCCAAGGCAGCTGGCCTGTCCCAGCCTGCCCAGTAGGAATGCCCTGCTCAAACCAGCCACCCTCTGATGCTCCTTAGCTGTCCCAGGAAAGCTCAAAGTTTACCTAAGATCAGATTTACTCAGTCCTTTGTGATCTGGGCTGCAGTTGCTGCTTGCTGTAAACCTCTGGGTGAATAAACACTAGATCACTTTTTTTTGGATAAAATTACCTTACATGTCTTCAAACAGCTACTGCTCAAAGACAGGGGGAGACAAATTTGTTTTAAGTCCTGTAGGCATGTGTGCCACAGCATTCACAGAGCTGGGAAATAGCTGAAATGGTGTGAAATGACTGAGCCAGAGGACTAAGGCTCTGGGAAAGGGCCAAACAAAATCTGTTATTTAAGGTGTTTACTTAATCTTGCTTATTCTGTTATTGAGGCTGATGGACTTCAGCTAGGAAACCTTTCTTAGAGTAAAACCTTCAGTGAAATGTTTTATAACTTTAATACATAAAATAAATATTTTTTCTCATAACTTTAGATAAAATTTATGTTAAGTACTTTAATATGCAGCTATGTGGAGAGACATCTTTGGTAACATGCCATCCCTTTCAGAAGTAGAAAAAGGAAGAAACGATACTGGAATAAATGTCCCACCCACTGGCAGAAATGGAGAAGCAGAAACCAGTTGCAAAATAGGTACTTTAAAACAATCTTTGCTCTGGACTTTATGGAATTTAAAGGACCAATCAAAAAAGGCAAGACAGTAAAATGTCATATAAGACTTGTATGCATTGGTGGCAGTCCTGAAATGTAGGTAATCAACAAAGAAGAATCTTCTGATGGGAAAAGGTTTTTCTGAATTGTGTACTTAGCTCATTTTTCACAAACAGGATATATTTTTATTGACATCGTCTCTTTTCTAAGAAATAATATGGATTTTCAGCATAACTAATGTGGCTAATGCTTATCCAATTGCTGACTGCAAAACAGTTATGTCACAAATAATCTGAAGATCAAGCCTGACACCCTGGCCATTCTGGAGTCAATAGTTTTTCCGTATGCTCAGTGACATAAAGTTTTTTCTTGAAAGCACTTTACAGTAGCAAAAATGACTGAGGTCAGGAAATGAACAATAAAGGTGATGAGCTAGTGTTTTCAGGTTGGGAAGACCACAAAATATTCTTGGCCAACAAGTGGTCTTAATAAACAGAATAACATTCCTTCCTATAACCACCCTTTTAGAGTACACAATCAGCATTAAAAGACAACACTTACACTTCTAGATTAATAACCTACTCAGGGATTTATTTGTGAAACATACAGCATGGGGAAAATGTCAGTCATCAGAACAGATGTTGAAAGCTGTAAGAGGGTTATATGTAGATTATATTCACAATGTATTTCAGGAATACATGTATATTCTGTCTTCAAATTCTATTAGCTGATGAGTGTCCATCAGCTTATGGGCACCGAGATTCCTCTTTGGGGCTCAGGCCACAGAGCCTAGAGAGAAACAGAGCTGGGAAATGAGGAGGCTCCTATGCATCCCATACCATTGGTGCCTGTGGACAAAAAAATTAATTTAAAACCATTTAAAGAAGTAGAAAAACAGATCGCCTCCCTGCCTGTTACTGTCACATCACAAGGATTTATAAGCACTGCTAGATAAAGGCATATGCAAAACTTAAAGTAGCAAATGCACCAATTTAATACGGGCTCTTAAATACTGTGAAAGTTAACCATGGGAGATGTGAATTTTTCCCACACAGCCCCAGAGCAGTGTGTAATTTAAAAGGCCAGCTATAATGTAGCCCAGCAGCCAATACTGAAGTCCCAGAGTAAGGCAGAAGAGCAGGTCAGCTACTCTGAGTATTAACAGCTTTGAAAAGGAAAAGGGGAAGAAGCAGTTGTTGATTTAGGTGAAGTTCGAAAGGAGAAAAATGAGGGAAGAATAAACTAGTGTCTATTGAATAAATTGAGAGCTGCTGCTTTGCAGCTCAGTTGTGCTGTTTCATTACTCTGCAAGGGCTTACATATCAAAGCCCTCAGTTCGAAAAGCAGACCAAACAGGTGTTTGTATTAATTTGTTATGATTCACATTTCTTGAAGAATCCCATTCTTTCTCTGTAGAAAAAAAACGATTTGTGAACTCATACAGGCTCTCCTTCACCCTGGTGCAGGGCAGGCAGCGCAGTGCACAGTGTGGGGTGAGGGTGGGGGGATTGGGGGAGAGCAGGGAGAGGATCTGTGAAGATTTAAGAAAGGTCCTGCCTGCACCTCCATGCTGTGAATCATTTAGGGCAGAGCTGGTTAAAGAAATTCTTGGTTATTTCCTACCACCTCCTCAGTGGAACTGACTCACCTGGCCGCATGGCTGTGCGCTAAAGAGGATCTGTGGAATGTTTTTTTCAGCACTTTCCCCAAGTATCTTCTTTGTTTTCAATCAGCTCATTTCACTTATGAAATGTTCAGCACACGTTCAGCCACATGCAGAGGGTACCAGCGAGAGGACAGTCCCAGCTGCTGAGCAGCAGCTGTGGAGGAAGAGGCAACAAAGTCTTTTAACTTGGCTTGGGGACTCCAGGTAACATGGAAGTGCTTCCTATGTGAAGTTTGCTTCATATTCTACTGTGCACCAAATAAAAACAAACAAACAAACAAACCAACCCCCCCCCCCCACCCCCCCCAAATATATTCCTTCCTTTAGAAGATTGGGCATGATTTATTTAGATGTATTCATCTATGTATTGATCTAATGCATTATCATTATAGAAGCATTATCTTTCAACCCTGCTCCTGTGTAGTCAAAATGGGCAATATCTATAAAGGGACTTTATAATGTCTAATAAGGGCTATTAATTATAATTGAATGATACTCAGTAACTTGTGGTAGGTGCTATTTAATAAAAATTCTTGACTGTTTAGTTTTTGCAATTGATTTATTATTCATGGTGGTAAATTGGAGACAGCTGCTGAAATAACAAACATCTGATTCATGTTTTTATACTTGTATCTACCACTCAGCTTCTTATTCATCTTTGGCTGATTTCTGTCTCTTGTTGTCTTGTACTATTAAAATTAGATTTTATTCTTAGATCCCATCAACACAATAGGCAGATGTCGACCTGTGTTCATTAGCAGCAAAAATATCTTGGGACAAAAGCTAATGAAAACCTTTGTTGATGTATTGAATACATACAGGAAGAACACTCAGACCAAGAAGATGCTAAACCATGGGGTTATGTCTGAATACTTGGGTACCACTGAATTTGGTCAGGCTATTTGCATACTGAGTATTTAGATCAGCCTCAGCTTGCAGCAAGCACTGAAAAAAAACCCCAAGAAAAAACCCAGAATATTACAACTGGTCAGATATAGCTAGACATAATGAACATATTTTTATTGTAGAAGATCAGTTACAGACAGTTAATAATGAAATTCAATGTTTTTATATATATTTATTTACATAATTTAGGTGAAGTCCTCTAGTGTTTTTCGAGGATAACCCAAAGAATTCTAGTGCTTAGTGAAAGGTAGGGCAGAGCATTTTTCATGAGTAACTAGTTGTTAGATAGACAGGTCTCTAAGGAACAATCAGGGTTGTAAAAGCAACATAGAAATCTGTGAGAGAATTGCATAATCTGTTGAGGAACATGAAAAGGAGAAGGACAGAATTATTGAGTGAGATGTAATAGTGAGTGAGCCAAAGCATTCAGTGTGTCCTTCAAACATGGCTCCTCTACATGATTTGTGTCCAAACGCTGTTCAGAAAAGCACTGGAAGGAGCTCATAGATTACTTTGCAGCAGGCCAATTATTGCTGCATTTTAAGTGATATTTAGGGAGTCCTTATTACATTTTCTGATCATTTTCTGAATGAAAGATTTCTTCTCTTTCTTTATGAAATTTTAAAACCCCTTTGCTCAGGGAACGTCTGCAGAACAGGTGCTATTTTTTCTTTGTGGAAGATAGAAGTGCTGCTTGTTGCACATGCAGTTCTATTAAACCATACTTAAGACTGTCCAGTCATTCAGTTTCCACAGCTGGAGCACAATGGTAAAATCCCTTGAGGTCTTATGTTTAATGCACTTTCTGAATTTCATGTTGATGCTTCGGCTGAGCCATTTTCAGACTATACTAAATTCATGAGGCAGAATGACAGTGCTTAATGTTGCTCTTGTAACTGTTGAAGTCCATTTGACTTGCTTTAACAAGTTGAATTGTTGCTGGTCTAAGCCTATAATGACAATGGAAGCCCACATTAAGAATAGAGAATGTACCGCCATTTTTTTGTATTTTCAAGCTTTCTGTGTATTTAGTGCCATGTGTCTTACTGCTTTGTACAACAAAGGAATCTGCTGCTACATTTAACAAGTAACCACTGACCTCATTACACTTTGTACGTGGTGCCTTCCTTTCTGTAAGATCCCACAGCACTTCATGGGATATTGGTAAGCTGAATTATCTCCAAGGAGGACTTATTATGGGCTCAGGTACTGTAAGTGTCTCGTGCCACAGTACAGACTCTGGATCAATTGGCAGGGAACGGTTTGCCACCAAGCAGACACTGTGCATGACAGCTGTCCCTGGCCTCACGTTACCTCTCCCACTCCAGCAACTCTTCAGCTACTCACAGCAACTGCACAGCAATAAAATAGTTCAGTGTAGCAAGTGGGTGGACATTAGTTCCATGTGAAACTGCAAAGGGAACATAATTACTGTAGGCAGAATATAATTACTCAGAGTGGAATCTGGCTTGAGCTTTATGGGCTAAAGCTTTCCTTTGGAGACAAGTACTATTGAGATTAAAGAGCAGAACCAGTCTGTGCTTTTGTTTTAGATTTCACATGAAAGATGGTTAGTTCATGAGCTCTGAGCATCGTGATGGAGCGTTAGTTCATTCATCTGTCACCTGCATGAGTGCTATTTCATGTTGTACTTTCTTGAACGTGTGCAGAGGTAGAGTCTCACCAGTCAAAATCAGTATTCTCTATAAAGCTGTGCACCTGTTAAAGCTATTAAACCAACCGCTGCACCCTGTTCTTTCTACTAAAGTTCATCCTAATCTTCTGCTTTCTGTTGCCCACCTCTCAAAAGGCAGCAAAGTCTTCAAAGAGACTTTAATACCATTAGCCCAGGGTCTTCTGTCAGTTTTAAAATTTGCAGATTATTTTGTATTACCTTGCTGAACTGGCAGACAAGAGATGTTTTATGCATTACTTGTGCTGGTCATTCAGTTAGATATATTAATCTCAAAATTTCAGTGAAAAAAATCTTTTATTTTAGATAAATTAACAGGTTCTATAGGTCCAGTTCTAAGGTCTGGTGCATTGGTTATGTGGCATATTTTCTTTTGATTGCACTGTATTGAAAGTTTTGTTGGTCAGAAATACAGAGCCAATTTCCATGTGAAAATTTTGTAAATAACTATCGAAGCTGTGCCCTTGTTTTATGCGTAGTGGTGAAGACTTCAGTTACTTTTATTATGTGGGATTTTTGGTACACCTACTATGCACATTTTCAGGATGAGTAGTGAAGAAGGATTTCAGGAAGAGAGACCACATTTTCTGGTCCTTATTAAAGTACAGACACAGGATCCACAAAAGCTGGGCTTGATTAAAAAATATGGGTATGTGAAGGGCATGTGAGGCCTTTTTGTTGACATTTTGTAATGTTGAGCGACTGATTTCACAACCTTGCCATTTCTGTGATGTAGAATTTATCATGAAACTATATATCTATTTCTGAAAACGTAGTAAATGTTTTGAAGATTAAATGGTACTCTCCTTGCTCCAAAATCATACTAATTTGAAGCATGATAAAATACAAGTAACTGATAAGAAAGAGATGTTTGGAAACCCTAAGATATGGCATTGGCTCTGGGAATTTGATGATGGCTTGTGTGGATTAATGCTTGCCAGTTGCAGATGGGGAAACTGATGTACAGTGAGGCATGAAGCACACAAAAGCTGAGGTTAACTATAAAACTGCACTGTTGCTTCCTTAGTCCCTGTGCAGTGCTCTATTCCCTTTTCCTCTATTCTTGCTTAAAACAGTTCCTTTTCATTAGACTATCTACTATAGGAATAGGATTTTTCTGAGAGTGAAGATAGATAATGTTCCTTACAATGAAGCAGTCTTTACAAGAAATATATTAATTTTCAGTGCAGTTGTCCATTAAACAACTTCCTTGTCACTACAGTTTGGGTTTTTTGCATTGTAGGAGAATCAGTGACTTTAGACCTGGAAAGCTGTGTTGGGTGGGAGGAAAGAGGGAAAAGAGAGAGCATTAAATCATCGTTGATATGGCAGTGTTCTTTCACATCATCATTATCTAACTGCTGTGATATTCAGTACATGAAAAAAAAAATGTGTGGGTTTTAACACCTGAAGGCATGAACAGAAATGTAGTTTGGGTTTTGGTTTTTTTTGTTAAATTATTTTAGATCAAGAGAAAGAACCAAGATTGACAGCACCTGGATAGGACAATGCTTTTCTTAACCACACGATATATATCTAACAGAAGAAGCAATTGTAGAAACATCCTTGAAATTCACTCCTATGCCTTCCATGTTCCTGATCTCTCTATTCAGATTGCTAACAAGGGTGCTGAATGACTAAGGCCTGCACATTTCTGTCCATCTGTTTGCTAAAATATATTAACTCATGTAGCGCAAGCCACCACACACTCAACAGATGGTAACAGCTCCCAATCACTTCTAATTTAACTCAGCTTTGGACTGATAACCCAGAGCTCCCATGAAACTCAAAGGTAATCTTTTGTTTGTTGAGCCAATAAAAACACAGAGCCCTTTAATGTTACCTGTCTTCTGAAATGTTAATTATGTCTTAGACTGTTTCTACCAAACTTCCCTTTTGTTTGGGAAAAAAAGCACACTGAACCAAATTACACCGCACTGCTGGAGATTTGTAAGTGTCAATGAAACTTTATGGTAGACTCATTTTGGTAACTGGAGCAGTATTCCAATGTCCCTAGGCATCAGATGCCTGATCTGGGCTATTTTCCACTTCCATCACCAATGCTGCCTATTCACTTTCATAGCCAGATGCAAGTGTTAGTATGTCCTGACTGGGTTTCTCTGTGACATACATGTTAGTCTCCTCAACATGGCTGAAAGTAGAGAAGCTTGTGAAGTGAAATCCAAATTTCAGCCACTGCAGATGCCTTGCCAGATCTAATGTTGGCTCCACACCAGCACGGAGTAGTCAGTCACTGGCAAAGGTCTGGTTTATGCATTAACTCTAGTCCTTGGGAAAGGTTCATACAGTCCACCTGTCCCACAAAAGGGTGTGCATAAAGAAGTTTGTGGTAGCCCAAACTGGCAAATTTATAGAGAATGGCCCAGTTTTGTATCAACATACTAGCTCTGGTTCCAGCACTGGGTGAACATGGTTATTTTTTCAGACCCAGTCTCACAAGTTGCAAGATATTGGGGACGTAAAATAGTGATAACTGGAAATGAATTTGATCTCCCTGGTAGAAATCCAGGTATTTAAGTGAAATTATCTATGTTTCATCTTGCAGTAAACAAGAATTAAGTCTCTAAGACTAATATCCATAATGTCTATGACATTAAAAAGCCTTATTTACTTAAATTCCAACCTATTTAACCTCTTTCTTAAAAAAAAAAAAAAAAGAAAAAGAAAAAAAAAAGTACTGTATTGCAGTGAACAGTATCAACTTCACCTTAATTCAAGAATCCTTTAGTGAAATTCTGCGGTATGTTTTATATAGAATATGAGAAAAAGTTCCTCTAGACCTGTCCACCAGACTTGTATTTTATGAAAATAAGACCCCACTTCAAAACATTTGTATCTCTCCAAGAGATTTTACATTAATAAAATACCAAGTAGAAAGATCATTCAAAAAGATGTATTACCAGGCTATTTTTTAAAACCACAAGATCTTTCCAGAACTTATGGGCAATCTTGTGCATTTCTGTTTATCTTTAACAATGAGTTTCAAGGCAGTTACTTGCACTTTTTGGGATGTCGCCCTGATTTCAGATGTGTTATTTTCTTCAATGGTAATTTTGTTCTATGTGGAGGAATTCACCACACTTCTTTTACATTAATTTTAACATTGTAGAACACAATAGCTCTGCATTCTTCACTTGAGTCAATGAAAGATAATATTTTCCATTGCTCAAAAGGGGTAAAAGATTAATTTTAATAACTTTTTCATTATCTTTATATTTAAAATAAAACAGTTTTATATACATATGACTTTTTCCGTCCTATAACTGTTAGAAGTGTAGGGATAATACTTGTCATCTGCTGTAACATGTGCATGTCAAAAGTAACTTTTTCATAGGTATCTTATGAAAAAAAAAGGAAGGAAACAGCATTTGTCTGCTGTTTTGTAAATAGGTATAGGTCTATATGAACAGTATTCATGAATAAGTACAATTGATGAAAAAGCAAAAATTAAACTACAAGTTTTATCTTATACATATATATGTTTAGTTATGATACTGATGCTCTCTGTTCTGTCATTACCATTTCCAGATATTTACCATGGGGATAAGAGAAGAAGGCTCCTGTGTGCCTCTGTCCACTATCTTTTGCATGCCTCCAAAGTGATGTAAAGCACAGAAACCTACTTCAGGTGAGAAGTTGTAGGACCAGGCCTTAATATGATTTGGATAATTTCTTTGAAGTAATTACTTTAGACTCTTGTGATTCTGTTTTTTTCACTTGACTTTTTTCATAATCACCTTGTCTCTGCAGGGATCCTTGCCTTATCAAGCTTTGCTCATCTTTTTTCTTTTTTTTTTTTTTTTTTTTTTTTTTTCTGTTCAACTGGGCAAAGGTGAGCCAGTCTAAAAGAGAAGGAAAATTCAAGGAACACAATATGTATTTTTTAGAGCATCAGCTCTTCTGTTTTCCATTTGGTAAAGTACAACATTGATACACATGCTCAAGATCTCAGAGGCTTGTATTATCTATGCCTTGGAATTTAACAGCCTTCTTGACCAGTTTTCTATCCCACCCTGCTATGCTGAGGTCAATCATTCACTGGAAAAATATTATTGCTTAACTTCAGGTCTGAAGTTTGGCTGCTGCATCATGTTAGTCCTCTGAAAACAGCTAACAGTGACAAATGACTGCAAATTCTTAGCTTTTGATCCTATATACAAAACATACCTTGTATCTGAAATTCAGAAAAAATAAAAATTTTAATAAAATGTTTATTTCAGTTGGGCTGGAAGGACAACTTGCACTGTAGAACTAATTCTACAGTTCCTGTTCCTCCTCTGAAATAAATCTTCAGCTCTCAAGTGACTTGAACACAAATACATACATCTTGCTTAACTTTTACCCTACTGGTTTTGGCCATCTCTTTGGGAGGTATGACTCCACAGATTTTGAAAACTGTTGTAGCTTGATTTGCAAGTACACCACACTAAGAAAGAGAACCTTGGATATTCGGTTTAATACAGTTCATGCATTATTTTTAATTTCACTCCTTAAAGAAAAAACATGTTTCCTAATGGATTGTTTCTAAATAGAATAGGAAAAAACATTAAAAAAACTACACTTTTTTTCCCATACTTGTTATAAATGGGCCTGCCAAGTGGTGAGTCATTTGTAGAGCAAAAGGCTGAACACACATAATGTAAACCAGCATCTCTTAAATGTTAGGATTAGCAAGACTTAAATACTGAATAATGTTTCTGGTTGTAGCTGGAGCTTGAGCTGAGAAGCATTTAAACAACGGCTAAAACTGTTTGACCCCACAAAGCTTGTAAACAATACACATTTTATGTTTTAAAATGTCGCCACTTCAACTGCCGGCATTAAGAAAGGTTGGCAAGGTGTCTGTAAGTGTAAATATATTGAGCTTGGCCTTTCCCTCCCTGGTAGACACTGGTACAATTACTTTCAACTCAGAATGAAGCAGAAAAGCTGCTAGGTTTTGAAATAACTCTTTGTTCACGTCACTTGCACTTTCTGAGCCTTCTGTTTAGATGGTCTTTTAGAGGAGTATATCCTTACTGCATTGACCGTCTCCTTACACTATATGCATAAATAATGTTAAGGCTACTAGCAGGAGTCTAGAGTTGAGGCCCCAATATACCTGGACTGATCCATTAAACCTCCAAGGCTGCTGTGAGAATCTTGCCATTCTTTTTGGCTAGTGTTGAAAAAAACCTAAGAGATGGTATTTCATAGAATCATAGAATTTGAAACATTCTTTCCTGGTGTAGTTAAATATGATGACTGTGTTCAATGACCATACTTCTGCTTAACAAAGCAGTGACCACCAGATCTAAAAGAATGTTTTTTTCTAGAGTTTTACCTGCATCAAGACTGTCTGAACCTGAGCTGGAATGGTTTGCACCTACTGTGAATCACCATAAAGAGGTATTTCCGTCTACTTGCCGGTACATTTCAGGTGCATATCACAACAGCCTATGTCATCAACTTGTGTGAGTTGGAAGGATGTGAAAAAAACCCACAATAATGGTTCAAAAATATCCTTGTGTACTTTTTATAGGGTTGGTATCGCACAGGAAGCTTATTATCTGACTTAAACCCTTTTAAAATCTACTTTCTTTGAATCCTGAATCTTAGAGAAGTCCCTGGCTTCCTGAGGTCTTAATCTATTTTACATGTTAATGTCAGTATGTTGGAAGGGGCCAGAGTCCTTGGGTACTGATCATCCTCGGTGGGTACTGATTATAGCCCGTGGGTACTTGGGTACATATACCAGCAGTCCCATACAGCTTTTATCAGATGTACCATGCATTAGCTTTGTTTCAGGTGAGAAGCACCCCAACCATGTCGTAACATTCAGCCTTCACAGGAAGAAATATGATGAAATATGATGGTTCTTATGGCCATACAATGGAGAGAAATAGCTTCTGTTTTATTTATTGGTGATAAAATACAGATGTGAGTGAGTTTTATGGCAGTAGAACAAACACAGCTTCAATGAGATGGGAAAGAAGGAGTCAAATAAGTTAACACTATGCAGAAAGACTGACTTTTCTTGATAGGAAATCAGAAAAAATCCAACAAGTCCAGGAAATTCTGCATGAGCTGGTTCACTGAACAGCATATAAAAGATCATAACATCACCTGACAGCGATTTTTCCCTACATTTTGTAAAAAGGTTTCAGATACAACCTACTAAATGCAGGAGCACTTCACATGTGCTACAGCCTGTGCAGTTGCTGTTCAATGGATAAATAGGGATATGTGGGCCAGAGAGTTAGTTTGCATAAATTAGTGTGGCTGCCTGGAGATCAGTTCTATACCAGCATCTGAGGTTGGTTGTTTATTTCCAAGACTGTCATACCTTGAAACCCACTTTAAAAAGTACATAAAAATAGATAATATTTGCATACCTTTCTCAGCTGTTTTTTATAAATACTAACCACACAACTTCTACTAGTATAGCAGTGGTGAAATTACAGACATAACATGCAAAACCATAATATGTGGGATATGCCTATCATGGTCTGTGATGATGATCAAAGAATACTGGAATTGAAAAAGACATTGATGACTTGTAAGTGTTGCAAAACATTGGTTTTCTTTCAAGAGTAACAGCTGATTTCAAAACAGTAATAGCTTTTCAGGTGGATTCCCACTGTATAAGAGAATTGCCAAAAGGATTACCCTCTAAATTAAGAAACTGGGCAATAGAAGGACAGGCAAAGAGGCATGACCCTGGTCATATTCCAGTTTGGACTTGAGTCACTTGGACCTGGCCACAATGTCAGTTACTGTAAACTGTTTCCCACAGAAGGGAACAGTTCTGTGGCTTATGTGCAGTTTGAATTTGGAAATGCACCCTGTTCCTGTCCTCTGCCTGCCTGCTTGCTCTGTTTCAGACAAAGTATCAAAGAACAGTATTCTGCATGTAATTACCCCTTGTATACGCTTCCCTGTGACTCAACATTTGTGGCAGGTCTATTTTAAAAACTATAGATTTTGGTGTGGTCTCATGGCACTGCTGGAATGCTAGTCCAGCAACATTCTCACAGGGTGTAGCAAAAACAATGTCTAGCCTCAGAAAGAGAAAAAAGACCAGCTGATACAGGAGAAGGCTTTGGGTAACCCTACAGATTTTGGAATCTAGAAGATAATAAAATTCATACACTTATGACATCATCTGTTCAGAGAATTCTGTGACATTTAGTTTGAATGTAGAATTTGTATTAGATGTTTCCTCCCTCACACAGATGCTGTATGCTGGAGTTCACAGTTTATTTCACTCTCTTCTCCAAAGTGCAGATATTCAGGAGCATAATACACAAAAAAAAAGCTATCTGACACTAATGACCTTACTTGAGCATGCAAAACAAAAGCAAAGCAGTAAAATAAACCAAGGGGATGGGGGTGACAGTGAGGAAGATGACTATCAGAGATTTGACATAGAGGTGACCTGTTTGCTCCTCTGACTACTGTGGAGCTAATTAAACAGAGCATCTCTTGAAATAAAGTGCTGGAGAGAGAGAAAGTAGTCAGTTGCTCTCACTGCATATGTCACTTGGGATTATGATTATACCCATTGCTAAAAGGCAGTTGAATAAGCAAATGTTGTTTTGCAGGAAGTCGGGAAAAAAATCCATCTATCGTACTGTACAGCCAGACACGAAGTGTATAATTCTGGTAATGAGCACTGGAAGTATGAGCTATGTTTTAAGCCATTTGAGTTATATTTCAAGCTTCCCTTCCCCCACTTTTAAAGAGAGGGGGTAATGATTTTATGTAGCAAATGCATTTTGTTGATATGAGTATATGTTTCAGACTTTATGCTGAACACTGTCTCAGTGCTTTAATACTTTTGGGCTTTGTTAATGTTGTGTTGCTGTTTCAAAACTCCATCACTGTCCATGCCACCTCAGCCCCACATGCTGGGCAGCACAGGTCACCCGACAGAGGATTCCTGCTGGGAATGTGCTTGAATCCTAGAAGACTTTGATTCATTTTTGCTTTTATGTTTCTGATGCTCACTTATTTTTTCCAAGGATCTGATGAGACTGCTACAAACCCCAAACCTTCAAAACTGCGAGCCCATAGCTGCAGCAATAATGTGTGGGCCATCGGCACCACCATTGATCTTTGAAGTGGCAGCCATGCTCCTTCAGATCTGAGGTGTCCTAAGGGCTGAAGGCCACAGCGGGCACCATGTACTGTAACGGAGCTGCACTTTTTCCCTCACGATAGTTTCAGCTACTTTTCCACAGAAAAATCTGACAAAATGGAGGCCAATGGTATGGTGTGTGGCTCCTGCCGGCCCCGCTTCCCCAGCCCCTGACCCTGCCACCACCACTGAGGCCACCACCGCCATTCTGAAGTGTTTCACCCTCACGGAGGGCGCTGCCCCACCGCCCCTTGCTTTGCCTCATTCCTGCCATGGGAAGGGGGTGCAAGGGGCTGCAGACCAGCCAGGCGGCTGCCAGTGGTTTCCTGCCCTGCTGGGCTGAGGGAGCCGCAGCTCCCACCACAGCTGGGGACAGCAAGGCGAGGGCGAGGCAAGGGCGAGGCACCACTGCCTTTGCTGGCAGCTCCACAGGTGCCACCGGTACCACCTCACAGGCCCCCCAGGACCTTCATGTCCCTGCCCTTATGCTCTCCTGGACATGGCCCCATACATGGCCCCACTGCCCCCCGGCCATGTCCTGTTGCAGCGCAAGCAAGCTATCAGACTGCGACAAGGCTTGTCAGTCAGTCAGTCAGTCAGTCAGTCAGTCAGTCAGTCAGTCAGTCAGTCAGTCAGTCAGTCAGTCAGTCAGTCAGTCAGTCAGTCAGTCAGTCAGTCAGTCAGTCAGTCAGTCAGTCAGTCAGTCAGTCAGTCAGTCAGTCAGATTCTGTTTCACCTTCCTCCAGAGGCAAGGCCACACCACTCCTCCTCCACCCAGCCACCCCTCTCCCACACTCCTCAGGGCTATTTAACTAGCTAGCAGAACAAGCCACAGCTGCACATCATCCATGTCAATCAACCCTTCATGGTCCCACGAAGTGCCTCATGGCCGAGCTGAGCTGCTGGACTTGCAGGTGAGGCAGAGCTGGTCTCTTTAGTTTTTCTGTGGGGAAGGTGTATGGAGCCGGTGCCATGCCAGTGTCTCACCTCACCTTGTTTACTTACCAGTTACCATTGCCTGGGTCTCTGTGCCAGCAGTCACATCCATAACTTCTAGCCAAGGGGCTCCAGAAGTGTGGCAGAGCCTCATGTAGCCTGTAGCCTGTCTCTGGCAACACTTTGTACAGTAAACATCCAGATTTTGGGGTCAACGTCTACTCTGGTTTCCCCTGTTTGTGTGGGGGTGTCCCCTCATACCTGTGCCCTGGGTGGTGCTGCCCAGCTCCTCTCCTCAGCTGAGGTAAATACAGCTGAGGGGCTTCTGTACCCAGAAGGTTGCCTGGTTTTTCTCCCTAATGACATCAGTTAGTTTTAAAAACACAAACAAACAAACAAAAAAAGCTGCAGTCTTTCTTTCTTCCTTTATGTATTACATCATTGTTGCTGAGACTCTGAGCTGGTGTGTGGTTCAGAACAGTGCTCCAAAGCTGTGCCAGCGACAGAGACGAGCTGCCTCGCTATCCTGTGCCAAAGGCTAAAGCCTATAGATTATTTTTTTTTTTTTTTCACAAAGCAGTACGGAGACCACTGTTCCCCCATATGCCTCACTGCATGCACAGTGAGCTCAGGGCCGGTGGCTCCCTGTGCGTGAGGCAGGGTGAGCAAAGCGACCTGCCTGCCTTCGCTGTGCATACAGCCCTGTCTCCGCTTCTGTGGGGCTGTGGCCCAGCGTGTCTGGGGAGATGGTGTGACATTTGAAAAAGTAGCGACAAATTGGTCCACAGCTGTGGACACATGGTGTGGGGACCAGACTTGCCATGCTATGTGAAGGAAATAATGTTTTGCTTGTTTCCCCTGAGCTAGCTCATTGAGATGAAGTTGAAGCCTGTTTCCTGCTTCTAAACGCTCTCTGATTCTGCAACTGTTTTCAGCACCCTCCTGGGTCCTCTTCAGATGTGTGTCTAAATCAAACAATCTCTTCCTTCTGTTGTTCTCTTCCTCTGGCAGCAGTTTTGCTTGACGGCTCTTCCCCCTCAGCCCCGCTGTGCCAGCGTGCCTTCCTCACGTGTCTGTTGTCACAGGTGGGGACAGTTCAGAGATTATCAATGGAACTATGATGGGTAGAAGAGAAACGGGATAGCAGATCAAGGGGGTGTGAGTGTGGCAGACATGCTTCTTAACTGTATTTTATGTGTGAAGAACAAAGACCTGGATTTTCCCCTTATCCCTTTCCTTTTCTTGACTCAGGAAATGGAACAGGGAAGAAAAGGCCACTTCCCATATCTCTGGGCAGTTGGTTGCTTTCTCACTGTCCAATTTACATGAGGGTTAGAGCTGCTACTCTAAAGGTTATCCAGAACCCTCTGTGCTCCTGCCATAGGCACCTTCTGCAGTGGATGTTCAGTCAAGCCCATGCCAGACAAACTCCATATGCTAAGATGTTTTTCCAAAGGCTATTTTAGCAGTGTGTGCTTTCTTTAGCTGCTGTAGTGCAATAGAGACATACTGTGACTGAAGTCCGAGGTCAGCAGTGCCACCTCTTCTTGCTTATGTCAATGGAGGGAGCCGATGAATGCACTGAAATTGCAAAGGGAATATACGTTTTTGCATTTCTTATAAAGGAGGAGAATCTTAATTTATGCCACTCACCTTTAGAACTGCCTTCAAACAGGGAAGCACATGCCTTAATCTTAGCATTTTTTTGGCATCCACACTAAAAATTAAACAAGAAATCTGGAAATTAGGACAGCTTGTAATTGTTACCTTTTCAATTTTTTTAAGATGTAAAGTAATTCTGAATTTGAATTAGTAAAATAAATAGAAATCCATTTTAGAAACAAATGGCAATAATTTTTTACTGTAATTTTTTTTCACACTGAACTCTTATTTTTTATCAGCACCATGACTAAGATGCAGTCCTTATTTAAAGAGTCCTTGGCTGCTGTAAGAGTTTTGGTGCTAGGCTGTACTCTGTGTCTTTGCTTGTATGCCTTTTCTGCTTCATGTACAGCAGATTTCTCTATTCTTAGTGCATGGTGTATACAGATTGAGACGTCTGATGATACGATGCAAGCAGAAGTTTTAATACTTAATGAAAGATCAAGTCCTATATGAAGAAACTAGTGGCTGCATTATAGAAAGAGATGAGAGACTGTCCACAGACTCTCTCCTGGGTAGGTTTCTTGTGCTAAAATCTCTTGCAGTTACTGGAATAGCTCATCCAGCTGTGTGGTAGACAAAATTGTGAATGTCATTACTTAGACTGCTCAGAGTAGTGCTTTAGTTGCTATAAATTCTGCCTGTCCAGGCTCTTGCAAGGTAACTACTTTTTGATATACTTTCACTTCTAGTACCATGTGCTTTCTGAATATACTAGACGTGGTATTGCTGCTGTTGTATATGTAAATATATTTCTCTGTATATGAAATCACAGGTTAATCAAGTGGGGAGGAAGAGAAGATCAATTTTTTTGGTCTAGTTCTTTGTCTTAATTTCTACAGGAATGTTCCTGGATGACTTTTTCACAGGCTGTTCTGTTAAATCTTTCTCCTTTTTACTGGTTTACAGTAACAGTGGTATGACTTCATTAATAGTGCTATATTATATGTAGAAAGTCAAAAGTTGCCTAATTGCCATTGAAGATACTCATGTATATATTCCATATTGTTTTGGTTGACATCCTACTGAGGAGGTAGATCAACCTGTAATATACCACACAATAGATTTATTTTATATTTAGATTTTTAGCCTGAGAAGAGACCACTGCTTTTTTCTCCACTATGTACTAGCTGAAAATTGGTTAAATACCAAAAAATGCAGTGCTAGCTTTGAACTATCAAAATTAGAAATTTTTAAATAAGAAATTAATAACTCACAGAATTTGTCTTGTTGGCATCGCTGTGTGGTCAGAGATGCTATCAAGCTTGTGGCTACAGTCTCTGCCAGTTGCCTCTGGCTTATTGAATGACTGGGCATGCTCTTTCCACACAACTTGGTGAGGGGGTGTGCTTCTGTCCTGTGTTTCAGTGTGTGAAGCCGTCTCTGCATTGGATAGCTTAGTGCTGCAGACCCTGTGGCAATGGAAAGGTCTGTTTAAGAGTAATACACTAGCTATAAGAAAATAAAAAAATCTTGGCATTTTTAAATAGCTCTCTGGAGAATGAGTTTGTCTTCTGTTTTTTTGTTTGTTTTTGTTTTTTCTTTTAATACTAGTGTAAACTGTGGAAGGAGACTTTTGTGTGCTCTTTGATGTTTACAGAATAAATGTAATGCAGCAGGAGGCATTGCCTTTAAAAGGTACAACTTCTGGGCTGTTGCAAGACTGAAGGCATAATTTTAGCTTTTTTTCCTTCATTGAAGCCCTCTTTCTTGGATGCAGACTTGCATTGCTGAGTCTGAGTAGTGCTGGGCAGACCTTTGACCTAAGCCCAGACAGGTGGCAGCATCTGCACGGTCTTACTCAGTTTATACTCTTTAAGGATCTTTTGTGTTCCATCTAGTTGTTTGTTTTGAGATACATAGTATTTTATTGTCAATTGTTTGTTTACATAGGATTACTTTGATTTTAAGCTGAGTAATTTGCTGGGGGTGGGGGAAGGGTATTCCAAAGGCAGAGTTAATATTTCTGTAAGAAGAAGGAACTCTGAAAGTGTCTTTATACCATAAATGAATGGGTAGGCATTCATTAATGAAGACTGAAAGCCTCCATCTGATGCATAGCAAAAAAAAAGTCTCATTATGGGTCAGTTTTACAAGGTACTGAAAGTCTGTGAAAATTGGAATGATTGGAACTAAAGCTATAAATGTAAGTAGATGTGTCAGCTCTCGTAGGGAATATAATTGCAGATATTCACAGGAAGAACACTAAATCCTTGTCCTGACATGCATTTTCATAAACTTTTCTGCAAACAAGATGAAACAAATAAGGTAACACACTTGTTTCATTATTCATCACATTTGACTCAGCTAAAAATAGTGCTTTAAGACAGTATTATAATAAATCAGATCATTAGATTATATGGATGGGGAAATAACTTTCCCATCCCATGGAGTATGAGCTCTGAAAACTGTTCCTGTTCAACAACAGAATGAAACCAGAGCCTTTCAAAGTCAGAGTGTATTTCCTTTGGTTATTGTGTATTTCATATTTCACTATTGATTAGGAGCACAGAAATAGCACCAAAACCACCCAGCAGTTGGGGCTCATGGAGATGGGAAGTTGGGCATTCAGATTTTAAGTCCCTACTCTGAATCATGCACAGCATGGGAATGTTGGAGTATGTTAGGTGTTCAGAATGGCGAGCTGACAGCTAGATTGTAAAGGTTAGCTTTGAAGTGTAATTTTTTTTCCTCATGGTCTCTCTGGATACTGCTGTTTAAGAAAAGCAGATCATATTTGTGGGTTATGTGCTTCTTTAAGTACTGTGTGTGTTCATCCATAATGAATGCCTGCAGTTGGATGCTGCACAAAGCTCAGCCTGCCATTTTCTTGTGTCTCTCCAGTGGCTCACCACATGCTCATCAAGACTTCAGAAGCTATGCAACAATGGTGTGAAAAAGGAGGGTTCAGAACACCAATGGGTTTATGGGTTTAACTTCTTCCCAACTCCTGGGAAGAGTGTGAGTTGTAGAGGGTTGTCAGAAAATGTACCTTCTGCTTTGGGAAGTTTGATCAAATGTGAAAAAAGTATAGACTTCTTGGCAGGAGAAGAACATATATACAAGGGGGAGAGATTTGTTTACCATCTGAATAAACACAAATTAGCAGAAAACTGAACGTTTTATTGGAAATATTGTGATGGTTCTGTGTGAAAATAATTCTTTGTGCTCTTTGCATCAGATGCTGGTGAGAATATGCTTACCATGGTGCCTTGTGCCTTCCCAGTGTAACTGTGAAAGACAGTCTGTACAGGGATACCAGAACTTAAGTTACACTAATAGCTGTTGTCCTTGCTCTATTTTAGAAAGGACTGATTAATCAGATTTGATCTCTTGGAGGGCAATAAAATTTCTGTTTTGCTGCCATGAAACACTAGACCCAGTTGTTGCTGCCATTAGTTTTTAGTTTTTAAAGCCTGGGAGCAAAGATTACATACTGCTCTAGGAACAGTCTAAGAACAGGATGTAGGAGCAGAAAAGAGCACTGCTGAAGCAGTAATAAGGAAAAAAAATATTCAAGTATGCAGGAGCAGCGCTTCTGTTTATAGCAAAAGGATTATAACAGGTAAGGCAAATGCACTGCATGACTAAAGATCAATATGAATTCCATCTCCTTACAGGCATATTGATCTTGAGCATGTATATCACTTGTAATCTCTCTGCTGTAACTGGCAAATGAAAGTAAGAAACTAGGATGGCAGGACTGTGAGTTAGGAGATTAAAGAAGAAAAATGTTAAGAAGTGCACACTTTTGATCCTTGGGATGTGAAAAGGACAAGGTCATCTGCTATTGTGACGAGGTTGACTATAAAAGTGGTGACTCATTGATTTCATACACCTATCCTGTAAAATATTTTGGTTTATATCATATGATCTTCCTTTCCATTAACTAGAAGTGAACCACTTTATAAGCAGCTTGAGTTTAGTGTATCAGTTGAAGATTGATTGTGACTAGAAACTAAATTGTGTGGAATACTAAGCTGTCTAGGTTTGGGAGGACTCTGGGTTTTTTAAGAGCTGAGGAGATAGTAAAAGGAGTACTGTAGGCATTTCTATGAATTGGTAAGTGGCTTTTTCTGGTGTGGTGTGGTTTTTTAGGGCTCTTTGGTTTTTTTTGTTGTTGGTTTTTTTTTGTTTGTTTGTTTGTTTTTAAAATGACATTCAGTAAAGAGCAAAGGTGTGACATTCTTTTTAGTGCTAGTCTTTCCACTTCAAAGTTAGTAATACCAGTGGGAAGAATTTGCCTTGCATACATCAGCGCCGTTCCATGAATAAAACCTAATGACATCTTTGATCTTTGAGCTCATTGTGATTAATTGTGCAGTTCACATGGATGAGCATAAGCAGGCAAGTCCTTGTGGTGCAAGTGCAGGTACTTAATCTTTTTGTAGAAAATAAGGAAATTTATTATAGAATTTAACCTCCTTTCTTTCCCAGCCCAAGAAAACCTTGCTCCAACAAATGGCTTTCCAAGACAAACTCCAGGGTCATTCACTGAGTGTGTTAAAATTGTATAGAAGAATCCTATGTGTTGCTGGGTGGGGGCTCTAGTGTAGGAGTTGAGCAGTGTGCTTCATTACTTGTGTGCACAAGAGTTAATGCATTAGCCCTGTTTCACAGAAGGGAGTCAGATGATGGGATTATGTCAGTGCAGTACTTAAAAACAATGTGGTGGAGACATGTGCAATGAGTGGTGTGGGTGATATTGGGAAAGGTCCACAGGTTACTTTGAATAAGAAGTTTTGTGGTATTTTATATTTATGTGGAGGTCACCCATGTATGATTCCAATTGAGCACTGTTACAGTTTATCCTCAGCCAGCAACTAAATGCCATGCAGCTGTTTGCTCACTCCTACCCACCCATCCCACCCCCATAGTGGGATGGGGAGGAGAATCGGAAAAAGGTAAAGCCTGTGAGGTAAGAACACTTTCATAACTGAAACAAAGTCTAATTATAACAACAATAATAATTGTAATGAAGAAGGGGGAGAGAAAGAGGAATAAAACCCAATGGAAAAGAACAAGTGATGCACAATGCAATTGCTCACCACCTGCTGACTGATGCCCAGCCAGTCCCCGAGCAGTGATTGGCCTCTCCTAGACAACTCCCCCAACTTTATATACTGAGCATGACTTTCTATGGTATGGAATATCCCTTCTGCTTGTTCAGGTCAGCTGTCCTGGCTTGGCTCCCTCCCAGCTTCTTGTGTACCTGCTCACTGGCTGAGCACGGGAAACTGAAAAGTCCTTGACTTAAGGTAAGC
Organism: Falco naumanni; assembly: GCF_017639655.2. Classification (NCBI taxonomy): domain Eukaryota; kingdom Metazoa; phylum Chordata; class Aves; order Falconiformes; family Falconidae; genus Falco; species Falco naumanni. The sequence continues at coordinate 10,179,316 of NC_054067.1, forward strand.
ACTACTTAGCATCAACTGAAACAACAGTGTGTTATCAGCAGTATTCTCATACTAAATTCAAACCACAGCATTGTGCGAGCTACTAAGAAGAAAATAACTCTAACTCAATCAAAACCAGAACAGCAGCATGAGCAGGGTCTTTGTGGTTCCCTCCTCCTGTATTTTTTTGGTGATACCTGCAATGGTTTCTGGAGAGAGTGTCTTTCTGTGCTGTGTTGATACATTGTCTTCTTGAATGTGAATTATTCAGTATATGTGCTTTAAATTTGGGGAACTAGTCATACAAGGAGAAAAAAGCTCACTTGAATACACACAAAGCTAACATACTGAGAGCAAAGCTTAACTGTTACAAAATTTTCAAAGCTTGTGACTTTGCTGTGAACTAGATGATACTGTATGATGCTTGTGTAAACAGATGTGGAAGATGAAATGTGACCATCATTCAAAGATTTAAAATTTAAATTTATATTGGATTTGTCTCGGAGCTACCCAGCTTTTTTGTGAAAACTTAAATATTATTTGTAAAAAATGAGGGTTGGTATACCATCCCTTTGGATGTGGAAGGAGGAGGGAAGAGGGAAAGGAGAGGAGCTGGACTTGCTGCTGTTGCTGCCACGAGTGGTGGGATGGACAGGCATGTAGAACCGTGCTGGCTGTGACAGCAGCAGTGTCCCCAGCTGCCTTGGCAGCCAACCTGGCTTCCTGGAGGCATGGCACAGGTGAAGTAGGCACTGGGAACAAGGGTGATCTGCTGCTTTTGGTAGTCTGCTGCCCTTGCCTAGCTCTCGAGCTATTACCCTCTTTCATGTTCTAAATTGTCAAGTAAAGGGTCTTTATGACTTGAAAATATTTCCGCTGACTGCCATCCTGAACACGCAGTCTGGCCAGCTTTTGGGGACTTCTGCATGGACCATGGCTGCAGCTGCCCTGCTTAAGTCCACCTTGCACAAAGTGTTGTTCTTTAACAGGCATTGAAAGCTCCATGGGAATGATTCACTACAAAATGCTGTTTTTAATGATTTTGCCAAGAGCAAAAGGAAAATTGGGAAAATGTGGGAGAAAAATGAGGGATGTCAGCAAGTATAATTCTTACCACACTTCTGCAATGTTTTTGTTTTTTGGCTCTGTGGAGATGAAGATGTCTTCTGTTCATGTCTCAGCATTTATTCCCAGACAAATGTATAGAGATTATAGAAGTAACTCTTGAGTATCAGTTTATCCATAGTACTTGTTTACATGAATTCTCTCAATCCAGAGGTCACTGTTATTAATATTAGATAGTTTTTGTTTATGTTTTTAGAACAGCATTTTAACATACTTCATTAAATACCTAGGTTAAGAAGCTTCTGACTCTTATTGTTATACAGATCTCATTTTGCTTTCATTGTTCATATTCCAACATGACATTTTACTGGTAATTGATGTTTAGCACTGAGCTTCTGCTTTCTTTTGGGGATAGGGGAGTTTTTTCAGTTTTATTAAGCAGGGCTATTTCAGATTAAAATCTTCTAGTCTGACACCGATGGTGACTATCAGTTTGCTTCACTACAATTTAACCTTTCCAAGCTATGCTGAAATGAGTTTTTTTTTAAAATGAGCTTTAAAAATGCATTGTAATCCAGAGTTTGGTGTGAGCTTTGGACTTGTATGTCATCACCTGAAAATTTTTACCTTGTGAGTGAGGGAACAGAAATATGGCACTATCCTTGCTTTGCCTTAGCATAGTTAAGGATATAGCTAAATTAATTCCTAGTATACGTGTGGCTGAACAAAATACACAGAAGTTTGAATGGATGTGTGAAACTAAGACTTCATTTCTGTATCAAGCCATCTTATACAATCTATTGATTCATGAATAATCATGAAACTTGGTGCAAAAACAGTCTATTCAAAACACGATTGATTTTGCAGTGAAAAAATTGCTTGAGAAATTAATCAGGGAGCATTTTTGTGAAACATTATTTCATCTGCAATCATAATTTCATTAAAGGACATCAGTCAGCTAAGCATTCTCATGAGTTTTTAGGCTGAATTTCCTACACTTCTGTTCACATTTTTCTCCATAGTAAAAGAATGTGGGTTTTTTGTATTCCCATACTATTGATTACAATGCATGCTGGTCCCCAGAAGGACTGTATTAATATGCTCTTCACCAGTGCCACCCTCCTCTTCTTTAACCTTTGTCTTCTATTAAAAGGTCACTGTAAGAGAGCAATGGAGTATACTATGAATACCCTGAAGAGTTCCTTGTGATTACTTGGGAAATAGGGAGATAAGCTGGTCTGAGTAAAGTTGGATGTGAATCAATAGCACATCACCTTCTTGTGGTGTCTGCTGACTGTATGCTTGCGCTCTCCTTCTGTGGCAGGTAGGTGGTGGCTTGCCTTCAACAAAGTATCATTTCTGAAAGAGCTGCTTCCAAAGTGTCTTGGCCATCACACCCCAGCTGCTCCAGGCCAGAACAGTACTTCCTAAAGTGTTTGAAGATATTAGGCTGGCACACTCGGAGAGAACTAAAGCATGAAGCAAATACCCACCTGTGAATCAACATGTCACCTCACCAGAGAGGAGAGCAGTGCATTTTTTTTAATCATTAGAAATTCTTCGTATAGAGGCAGTTGCGGCAAGAAGGATAACTGACTCAAATATACATATTTTTTGGAAGAAGCTTTTTTCTTCCTTCCTGGCAGCCCTGTAATCAGGATGGTGCCATTTATGTGAAAGTAAGAAGCAGCAGGCGTTTCCTAATTGGCTTGTAGGTAACTGGAGTAGAAAACAATTAAACATGGACAGGTATAATAACAACCATCTATCAAAACTAATGGTTCTGTAATTTTGAAAGCTCTGGGTGTCCTGTTAGTCCCCTACTTGAATTTAAACAAGAGCCATGGCAGAGACTATACTTCAAATATTTTTTAGTAAGATGACAGGGAACTGCTTGTAATGCATATCATCCATTCAGCTGTGACTTTTAAATTTTACTGGTCAAAATCAGGCTGTGCGTGCCATGGTTATGAGCTGTAGTGAGGGTTGCTAACCTGCTGCTGGGAGGTTACCTGGACTGTGATGGAGCTGAAGGAGGTTATGGGGGTTGTAGTGACCCACAAGAGCAGCACAAGGCAACTCTGTGCTGCAATGCAGACAAAAGTATAGGCTCGTGTCTCAGCAGGCAGAATCGGGGAGGCGGAGGAGGTGGGACTGATAGATCAGCATGGAGGGGGAGGAAAGGGCAGAAGAGAAAGGAGAGAGCCTGGGATGTGGACAGGGACTTCATGTGGACAAATCCTACCTTTGAAGCTATTCTAACTCTTGTGCCTCTCTTAGATAGTCAGTGCAAAGACAGGAACCTTGCTATGTCTGCTACCAGGCTGAATGGTTCCTAGTTCTTGAAGTATGTGCTTCCCACTGGAAAGTTAATTTATTAGAATGCAGCAAAATGAGGTCAATTGTTCAAAAACTGAGAAGAAGACTTGCTTGCTGGTTTGCTTTCATATTTGCCAGTAAGATTAAAACATCTTTCAGAATCAGACAGAATCAAAGTATATTAACGTAATTGGCACGTTATGTAGATTAATAAAGTCTAACACTTGGGGGTTGTAAGTAAATTTAGTTTATTATGACTGTTAATCAGAAATAAAAAGTTATGAAGGCATTATAAAGCTCTGAGGAAATTTCAGTGCCATAAGGACTCTTCTACTCTTACAGCCCTTTGGTATAAACTTACTGCTGATATATCAGCTTGTCATTCAAATGTAAAGGAGGACTGTATAGGTATTGCAGTATCCTTTTGGCATTAATTTCTTATAGGTTGTTGCTAGAAGACTCTCATTTGGACAGTAACTATGCCAGCAATAGGACGCCTTCATAGTTGTCTGAGGTTGCTTCTGAGATCCTGAACTCATACCTGTGTGTCCCAAAGCATGAAGAACAGACCCTTAGGATTGTTGCTTTGTTTTATTTTGTTTCTTATTTCACAGCATATTATTTTAAAGATTCAGATAGACTGTGGCTGGTTTGAATTTGACACAGATACAGGTTGTGGCCTGATGGTTAAAACTGGGCTGAGAAAGTGTTAAACCTTTCAGAACTATAGGGGAAGACATGTTGTTTGGTTGTTCTTCAAATCTGCTATGTGGAGTATGGGTTTTTGTTGGGTTGAGGGTTCTATTCATGTATAAATCTGCAGGACAAAGGAAATATTTAGTTCTGCTTTGCTGTTTGAATAACTATTACAAACCCATATTGAGCATACAGGAGTCAAAAGCAGTTTTAGAAGTTTGATCATTAATATTTCAAAATACTCAAATTTTTTTTGATTCCTTCTTTGATCTGCTAGCGTATAAATTGCAGGATCAACATTACTTGTGACTAATTCCACGAACTTTGGTGCAATTCTGCCCAAGGATAAAACATACCTAGATCTTTAATTACATAACTCATAACTTCTAAACAGAGGTACTCTCTCAGCAAGCCTATAAAATCCGTTAAAAACAGTGCAGAGATAAGTGATGCTTGTTGTTTTGTGCTGAAAGTGCAAAAGTAGTCTCTTGAGTTCCTCATCCCTTGCCAGTTTTGTTCCACTGTGCGTACAGTAAATTTCATAAAATATTAACCTATGGTAAATATTTAATACATAATTTATTTGCATTATATAAGTTCACTCTCCAATATATGGAGTGCTTGAATAGATAGTTATATAAATATTTTAAAGTGACAAATATATAAATATTTAAATGGCTAATATAAATATTTTAAATGTTGGTACAAGGGCCATATTCTCCTCTTTTTTTCCTTAGAGCTGAGTAGGTATAATTGCTGACAGCACTTTACTCTGCAAGTTTGAGGTAACGGCCTCAACCACAGCAGTGTACTCATTTCAGTAAACATGAGATTAGGTCACTAAATGTAGTAAGGTTCAGTATCGGGTAAGGACAAAAATTATGGCTTTATATGTTTAATAGAATTTGGTGAATATTAGGAAGAGACAAGGTAAGTATTAGCTTAAATACAAAAATAATTAGCTGTAGTTGGATTCATTAAATTGTAAGGTTAATACAAATGAAAAGACCAGGGTGAGGGAATGAGTTTATTTTCATTAATAGGAAGTGTGAGGAAGGTTCTTTCAAATTTCGTAGAAATAATTCTTGGGGGTTACTTTGTGCACCACAATCGGGTTAGTTTACATAGGAACATGGAATGAGTTTGTGTCATGCAGCTTGTCATCTCCAGCCACTCCTGCTGAAGAAGAGGGGGGAATCCAGCTTGTCTTGGTTTGGGCTGATTGCAAATATTTCCAGAGGGTAGTTTTCCTTGTAACTCTAGGATACATTTTACCAGCAGGCATGCAGAAGCTTGGTGAATCTTATCCTACTAAAGTTTCCCATCAGAGTACCCCTGTGATATAAATAGTATTTTTGTTATCACTTTAGGTAGAGTGGCAAATGTGCTAAAAACCCTCTTAATTTGGTTCTGTTAAAGACTATGGCTCTGCTTACTGCTTTATGCTTTCTCAGTATACTGCTTTTATGTATAAGCTCTTCTTGTGGCCAGTGACAGGTTGCAAGCCACAGCTGACTTACATGCTGCAACGGAAGTCTTGAGTCCCTTGCAGTGTTGGGGGGAGATGGCTTGGTAGCTCAGGAGCTCCAGTGCAGCTTTGGAGGACCGCCTGTCTTCCTTATATGTAACCTAGTAACTGCATCCTTGTGCCTCCTCTTCTATTTCTACTACAGATTTAAAATGTTTCCTACCTTATAAAGGAGGTAATTCTTTTTTTTTTTTTTTTTTCCTGATGACTGGAGATTTTAAGATGATAGCAGAATGTAAGGACTGAAATGCATGTGTGGGTTTTTGCTTTTAATTTGTTTTTTTCTTTTTTTTGTGTGTGTGCATTTTTCTTTTTTTCTTAAGTCTTGCTGGCATCAGAATAGGAAAAAATGCCAACAAGACTCAACATTTGTGGGGTTATAGGGTATTGAGCTGCTTTTTAATTTGGAAGAATAAGAGAACTGAGGGATTTTACTAGTGATTTCACTTTTTTTGAATGCTTAGTTTGTAGTACTGCTTTTCTTTGGCTAGGAAGAACTAGTGAGGAGCAAAGACCTTAGCAGTTTAGTTTCTAAGAACTTTTGTAATCCTAAGAATTACTCTGTACTTCTGTGTTACTACCTAGTTGATATAGAGAGAAGATCTATTACCAGCTATTTCTTACCATGCCAAGCTCAGATTTGTCAATGCTGCTTTTCTTAAAATTTGCCCATAGTCAAATAAAATTTATAACATTAAACCTGTTCCATTGAACAAAAGATGTTGATGTTATCAAAAATATGGCCAGATCAATCTTCCAGCTTGTATTTTTCCATGCAATTAACCCTGCAGACTATTGGTGAAAGTGAGTAGCATCATGAATTATAAAAATTACAAGGAGACATTAAATGCTATATTTGATAAACTAGGTTAAAAAATGTTATGTGCAAAGGGATGTTAGACTTAAAAAGAAATAAAGCATACTTCTTTTGATCAACCTGGTGTGGGTTGATATTCTATGTGCCTACACAAAACTTGTCAAAACAAGCAAAAGTCCAGTAGAAATTCTGAGATGCTCACCAGTTTGAACACTTTAGCAGTTGCACCTAAACCAGGCATATTAAAGAAGAGGAAGTGATCAATGCATTTGTAAACCGGACAAGACAGCTGGTCCATCACTTCCTAGAGGAAACAGCAAACACTGTTTGGAGAACTTGAGAAGATGAGAAATTTGCACAACAATATAGTTGTTTATAAGCCGTATCATTGGTGGTGGTTGAATTATTTTTCTCTCCTTTTCCCATTTTAATGAAAGTTTCTTTCTCAAATAATGGTACAAAAAGGATCAAGTCATTATTACTCTGGGGTTAATTTGAGCCACAGTTATGTAAGCTGAGAAACAGTTGAAAATTGGGAAGTTTCTCGTCGTCTTTGAAGATGTCCTTTTTTAGGGGACTTGTTAAGTCTAAATTCCTGTTCACTGTCCAAGAGCAAAACCAATCATCTGTGAATAACTTATGTTGTAATTTTTAATTTTAAATACGTCCAGTTCATTCAGGTCTTAAAACAAACTCCTTTCCTACACCCCCCCACCCCAACCCCACCCCCCAAGTTAATGTTTATCACCAGGTAAGAGGACATGTTTGTTTTTGTAGCATGAAAAACTTTCAAATACATTGTGCTGGGTTTTGCTTGTTTTGTTTAAGCAGAGGCAAAACAAGGCACAAAGTCAAACTTTCCTGCTTTGAAATTTACTAAACAGCTTTTGTGCATCTCTCAACATTTGCTGAAAGAAAACTTCACTGTGTGACAATTTATTGCATAATAGGAATGGCCTATTTGGCAAACAAGAATTCTCAAATTTATAGCTGAATCTTACAGTTGTTTCTATCAAAACTGTGCTGGTACTCTGGTTGCTTCCACAGCACAAAGGTATTATAAAATACATTTTCATGGGAGTACTGCTGTGTGGATGGTGATCAGTATGTAGTCGAGAAGGACTTGTGCAGTCAGCTAATAGTCTGCCTAGAGAGCAACCTGGACTGCATACCATATGCAAGGAAGCTGTGCCATGTTTGATATTTTCCTTGGTAATAAAAAAAATAAAATTCAAATGCACTTATTTAAGGTCAAATTAGACAACTCATGGACATTTGTGTTGAAACATTTGAGCTACTAAGCAGCTTGTCTTGGATCTCCTGCAGTGTGGTATGTTCTAGTGAATGTTCATGAAGGGGAAACCTAAATGTTAAAATCGCCTTGGGGTACTTTGGGATTGATATGTATCAGGTTATGAGCAGTCAAAACCCATACTAAAGTCTGATTGTTTCAGTATCAATACGGGTATATCTGAAAGTGGTAACAAGTTGATTTGGTGTATGTATGACAATTGTGCGTATATGGGATATACACCATATATGAATGCTATTTTTCTAACTTTTTTATGTGGACTCTTTGTGATGGACTGAAGAAGTTTGAAGAATTATTTTCTTCTATTTATATTCCAGAGTAGGATTGGGAATAGAGTGGTAAGGGAGAACAATCAATCTAGCTCCCAAAATGTAACCTGGTCGGGTCAATCTGAATCAACCTTACTGCACAAATTTACACTCTTCTCTTTGCAGATTGTATGCAAGTCATGTAGCATATGCTTGACTGTGAATTGGTGGAAATGACCTGCTAACTGCATCAATTAATTACAATTTTTCATAACAGTTCATTGCAAGTATTCAATACTCAGAACTTAAAAATGGATTGCTTAATTCTGTTGGAGACTTTTATTCCTTATTTTAGTAAGCAAAAGTGATATGTCATAGCAGGTTCCTAGTTTGAATTCTTAACTCCATAAGACATTTTGAATCATTTTTTTTTTCTTGAGGTTTGCTTCCACGTGCTTAGAATTTATTTTTATACCTTTTCTCATTGCAAAATGCATGGGCTGAAAAATTAATAGCTGCTGAGAACTAAAGAGACACAACAGCAAGTATAGTTGGGTTGGTTTTATTTTAGGCACAAACACTTGTTTTTAATAGTCCCTGAGCCATAATAAAGTGGTTTGGAGGTGGAAAAAGTTTAGTACAATATATTTCGTAAGATTTCCTCCCTGTGAATTAAATGTAGTAACTTTTAAAGTGGTCTGTCTGTCCCTCACATTCTCAATGATACCAGTTCTTGCAGCAGGTCCGTTTCTCTTGCAAATAGTAGATTGGGATGTGGAGGAATTGGTTTTTAGTCCACACAGTTATTTAGCTCTCAGTCAAGTAGAGTTAGAGTTTAATATATAATCTGTCCTCTGACTTAGTTAAAAAGACAAAATTTACAGCATGCTTTTGGGGTTTAAAAAACAACAAAAAAAAGGAAAATACTTCTGGTTTTGCTGGTTTTTTAGTGGCAGAATGCTCTCTGTACCCTGTTTTAAAGGATTTTTTGTTTCAGTGAAGGAGCAAGAACCATAATTAATATACAGGCCTTCCTGATGCCTTAGTTTTCTCTCTATTATTTGTGAGAGGAACTTGAGTAATATGACAGTAACAATTGCAGAACCTCCCCTTGGAGACATAAATCTATAACGGATGGGGATTTGAGTGAGGTTCACACATGAACAGTGTATTATGCAGTGTTGGCCTGATTTTACTGGATGTATTGTGTTTGAACTCCTTTCAGTCCAAAGCATGACAGAAATACCTTTCTCTTCCTACCTGTGTCTTTTTTAGTTGGATGCTGTTTGATTCTTCACCATAGATTTACCATCTGTAGAAAACTACGCTGCCCCAGGTTATTACTTTATTATTCAAGAGAGTGAAGAATATAATCTACTTTTTGAGGAGGAAGGGAAGTAAGATGAGAAAGTTAATAGATGTCAATGTAATTCATCAGATCTGCAGAGATACTTTTTAATTACTGCTTGCTTGATTGGAGTTTGTTGAAGCTGATTACATTTTTCCTCATGAGTATTAGTATTCCTTTTATTTGTAAGTTAAACGGACTGCATGGTATCGTTTTGACCTTGCCTCAATAGTAGCAGATCCCACAAAAGATATGTAATAGAACTCAGCTTAGTGAGATGGTGCCAAGTACATGTTGTGCAGTAGTCTCCACAGGGATTATGCAGATGCTTAAACTTTAACACATGCCTAAATATCAAATCACACTCACTTAGAACTAGGCTTCAGATCTTCAAATTAGCCTGAAAGTGTATCAGTGGAAAAAACTGTTTTCCTCAGCCAGAAAAGTATTTCAAGTTACACAGATATTATTTCACGAGAGCTGACAAGTGTTTCTTGGATTATCATTAAACCTAACAAACATGGTCTTTTGAGCAAAAATGTACTTTTAAAATCTATATTCTACATGAATTTCGTTTCATGGTTTAATCCCTTAGCATAATTGCACTGGGTACTCACAGGCATGTATAGAAGAACTCATTTGTGTTTGGGAATGTTTGTGAGACCTTATTTGTTTTGGTTTAAGATGTAGGTTAGCTGATTTTGTTTAGATTTCTACAAGGTAAACAAGAACACTTTCTCTTTGTCCTCTAGTGAAAGACCAGGTGTTGAACAGGATGAAATATACATGAAATCTTTACCTTCAGTGCAGACTTAGAAATACTTTAAATGGAAAAAGAGTAAGTAAAAAATGAGGGAGTCTCTCTACTGTAGTGGAGCTCAGTTTTTAGCCAGTGTAAAGTATCTGTCAAATAACACAGTCCAGTCAAATTGCTCTCATTGTTAAGATTGCTGCTCTACGGAGGTTTATGTGCAGAGGTTTGAGCTGTGGTTATTTAGAAAAAATGATGTTTCAGAAGTTCAATTTATTGTCAGGTGCTTCAGGGTCCTTTGGGAAAAGGTCTTTGTTGTACCAGTTACCTAAAGTACTGTATGTATGTGCTTTAGAGAGGGATATTGTGATGTTGATAGTAAGGCAATAAAAACTGCTTGAGGGAATCAAGCCACAGAAAAATTAAGCTCTCTTGGAAGCAGCTAGATGAGATAACTTCAGATTTCTCTTTAGCCTATTCCTGTACAAACTGGTTATTCTTTTTCCACTTTAGAGGAAGCTATCAATAATTTTTTGCAGCAAAATGAAAGGATGAAGGAAACACTGCCTGTAGCCAGATTTGCCACTGTGGAACTTCAAGAAAGCAGAGCAGTGCATCAGGTAACTGTTACTGCCCCAATGCTGCAAAGATGTCTGTAGACTTCTCACAGAATGTGAAGCACTGCCAGCATCTTTGAAGTGGAAGCAATTGGTAAACACAATGTAAAAGGAAGAGCAATAAGTCTTCATTTATAAATTTATATGACGTTTTGTTGAATTTATATGTGTTATGTACTCTGGTTTATTAAAAGGAAGAAAGTAAAACTGGGTTTCTAAAAATACTTCTCTAACAGGGGAATAAGAAAGAGAAGATATTTCAGCAAGGATTCCCTGTTGAAGTTGCTTCTTAGAATCATAGAATGGTCTGGGTTGGAAGATCATCTACTTCCAATCCCTCTTCCATGGGCAGGGACACCTTTCACTAGCCCAGGCTGCTCAAAGCCCCATCCAGCCTGGCCTTGAATACTTCCAGGGATGGAGCATCCACAGCTTCTCTGGGCAACCTGTGTCAGTGTCTCACCACCCTCACAGTGAAGAATTTCTTCCTAATATCTAATCTAAATCTATCCTCTTTCAGTTTAAAACCATTACCCCTTGTCCTATTGCTACAGGACCTTGTAAAGGGTCCCTTTCCAGCTTTCACATAAGCCCCCTTTATGTACTGGCAGGCTGCAGTAAGGTCTCCCTGGAGCCTTCTCTTCTCCAGGCTGAACAACCCCAACCCTCTCAGCCTGTCTTCATAGGAAAGATGCTCCAGCCCTTCTGATCATCAAGATTGTGTATTATTGTCAGGGAGACCATGTAGGGACTGATTCCTGAAAGCACCTGGGAGAATAAAGGCAATTGTGCCAAAAGCTGAGTTCCCCTCCACAAAAAGTTGTCCTTAACAAAAGGACTGCTGGTGAGCCACACAGCTGAAGAATTTTGAGTCTCTTTGCTTTTTATCACCTTGCACTTTAAAGGAGGAGCATGTAGCACACAGTAACTTAATGAAAATATTTTATTAAATTTTCAAAGTGAATCACTTTTGGTGGTTTTAGGGAAGGGGAGGAATTGGGAGAATGTGTAGGATCCACGACCTCTACACATGCAGTGATTAAGTAGATGATGACCTTGATGAGGGGTGAGCAGTCCTGGTACTTCCATCACTTTTCTTTGGGGTCCATCACTCTCTACTGGTAGCTATGTTCTTCTTTTTCAATAGTGGATTGCAGGGCTCGGGTACTGTTTTCTTTGGATTTTCCTCTTTTCTGTGAGCTTGGAAGCAGTATTTGATGACACTGCTATTTAATTAATGCCTGTGAAAAAGGGAATCTTTACAAGTGAAGTCTTAGTGTGGACAAGGTATGTTTGGTTCTTACCAATTGCTATTGCTCTCATGTCTGTTCACCTCCTCAGACTAGATGAAAATAATACAAGAAAATAAGTGTGTATTTGCATTGTACCTGAAGTACATGTGCTCCTAGGTCATTAGTGAGTAGGGTCAAATAAATCTGCCCTACTATTCTATACCATAAGTCTATGATACATCGGTACTATGGTATACTGCGAGACAGAGCTCTGAGCACATTTTTATGTTGTATAAATTATGATGATGTGCCATGTACACTTAACATTTACCTCTTCTCAGGAACTTCTCTGGTACTTTAACCTCCACATACTCCAGAAGCCCTCAAGGCATTGTCTCAATTGTAGCTTCTTGTTTTCCCACCGTAATAAAATGCCTTTTTGCTTTTACTGATTTCTGATCTCCTTTGAATGTCTGATAGTAACCTATGAAACACTTGAAGGAAATTCACTGGAATAGGTAAGAAAGGAAAGAAGATGCCAGCTGAGGCTAGACAGTTTGGCTCCTTTGGCCGCTATTTGCATGTTCTTTCTAACATCTCTTAGCTTGCACAGATTCTGCTTCCAGTTGAACTGAAAGCCAACATCACATGCTATGTTTCAAGGTAAATGGGAGATGCATACTTTTTCAGTAGTTTCATGAGATTGACTGGACCTGATTGCAGTCTGGAAAGAAAAAGAGTGAGAAGATGCATGAGATTAACAGAGCGTCCTTAGAGGCAGTGTGATGTATATTTGTGGTAGCTGAAAGAACAGTTCTGTTCTGCACACAGATTCTCAAGGTATTTTTCTCACTTTTTGCTCTGTAAAGACTAAGAAACCAGGGTGCAGCATTGTCTAGTATAGTGTAAGAGAAATGTAACTGTACTTGCTAAGTCTGACATGCGTCTTATGGCAATGTGAACATAGTGTTAATTACCTGTCCCTTTAGGGTCATATAAGTACTGGAATTGCAAATCCTTATATTAATACTGAACTTAGTTAGCTCACTTTGTAGAGATAGGCATAGAAAGGAAACATTGTAATGCCAGTAGCAAAAGATAAAACACTTGTATTGATCATAGGATAGGCTAAATCATCTCTGCTGGATTTGTGAAAACTTCCAGTGAAAAAGATGTTCTGAACAACAATCACACCTGGGAATTCTTCATCTCTAAAATAAGAGGTCTGGATTTAGGAGGAAATGATCGTATTTTACCACTGGGTGCACTCCTAGAAGAATGAAGTACAACAAAAAAACAATAAGCCTGTATAAAGACTAGATCATGTAAGGTATAGTCTTACTGACAGTATGGGGTTTCTATATGTAAATCGAAACTTATGTTTTAAGAAGATGGATTCATTATGTGTCTGGAAGTGAACTTTTCTACTATACAGCAGGTGTGTAGGAGAGGCGTTACCAGTACAGGCATACTGACACACTAGTCTTGTAGCGTATATGCACAGGATTTTGGCAGAAAGACTTTTTCTGCTTAAATGTTGAAACTCCTCTTCAGAAAGTAAAAGTGAAGCCAATGGCTTCTGGTGAAGCTGTGTCTGTATTCAGGACTTTCCCTGTACAGCCGCCAGCAGCCATGGATTGCCTACCTGCATGCCTCACTTCCTCTTCCTCCTGTAAGCTCATCCTCAACAAAAGGTATGTTGGCAGAGTTTTGTAGCATACGTTGTTTATAACTGCTTTTTACCTTCCTGCTGTTTATATTTCTATCACAGACAAAAATTTTAAAGGAGAAGTGGCATAGGAACAGCAATATATGGCTGTCTTCTGCCACGGACACACAATAGTTCTAACTAAAAACTTACTTCCTACCAAGAAAAAGTGATTGCATGGATTATTGCTCTTCTGCAAAACGTTGTTAATTTTATATGATTGCAGCTGGACTGCTAGTTATAAAATGCATGTAATGTATTTATACCTTTTTCTTCGGGTGAATCTGCTTCAACAGGTTATGGAGAAACTCATCTTCACCCTAAGTGTAGGTAGGCATCTAATCTGGTTAATGTGAAATCATATACTGTCTTGTAATACAGCTGGTCTGTAAAGAACAGTGACTTACTTGGGGGAGGGAGGGGAATAATCCATCTTATCTATTTCTTTTGCTGCTGCATGTTCCTGAGAAGTTCAGTTGTGAAGGCTTTGTGGGATTGTATTCAGCTGTGGCGGGAGAGTCTGAAGAGTATAAGTTAGTTACAAGGGAAGATCCAAGAAGAAGAAAGTTCTTGGATGAAGTACTTTCCATGGCCTTCCAGAGGGACCCCAAAGTGGAGCAGGCCACTGCTTTTTCCTTGACCCCATCCCATACTCCAAACCCAAGTCTCTTCACAAGAATTTGGTTCTGACTGGACCAAACTGTGACACATTTTCGTTTTGAGCTCTGTGTTACCTCTCCCTATTCTTTTTCAGTCCCCTGCTCTTAGTCCTGTGATGCCTTGAAACCATAACGGTTATCACTTCTGGTGCCTTAGGTTCCTCGGAGTATCATCAAAAACAATAAAAATAAACTGTGGGAGAGATTGTCTTGTTTATGTACTTAATCAGTTACTATACAGTGGGCACTTAAAATCAGTGGGGCTAAGTGGTTTGTAGAATGGGAATAGATTTAAAAAACACTTCAGGAGAAGAAAATGTTTTTTTGGTATATCCTGATTTAAGTTCTCAATAATCTTGATGCTCTAAAAATGGTGTTTAATTTTTTGCATTTCTGAAGTCTTCAGGATGATATTTTTGCTGTGAGATTTAGAATTCAATAGGAATCAGGACCTTAAGAGAATTTTTATATTCTTTAAAATAGTGATGCATAATAAAAACTGACAATGTTTTTAAATTCTGTTGAATCAATTTGTTAGGATCTATGACTTGTTATCTTGTTTTAATAATTGATTGGCAGGTTTGGACCCAGAATGAAGTGAACATGGTTGACCTTTGTCACAACTTCTTAAGATCACAGTATAGTAACACCTTTTACTTCCTTCTCCCTCAAAGAGGGGAAGAGAGCTGTGAAGTGCATCTCTAATTCATTGCTCTTAGACTGAAGGGTGGAAAGGATAGGTATACTGTTGTCCAAGGGTTGAGGGAATGGGTAGCTCTGAATTAGTTGCCTCTTAGGTTATATCTTTGGATACCTGCGTAGAAAAACAAAAAAAATAAAAATGTGAAGAATTTTAAATTCTAACCTCAGCTGATTGGGAAATGTTCTTTTCTGCAACAAAATTTTATCGACACTGAAAAGTAGAACGATTTACATTGCAATTTCATTTGAAAATGAAGCATGTTGGATTTCAAAATAACTGTCTTATTAACTTTTTTTTTTTAATGCCCTTGTTCTTGGTTATGGCCTGACTAGGCTTTATCATTTATGCTCTATCATGATTCCTTCTGCTGAGCAATCATGGTGAAGCACAGGAGTCTTTGTTCTTGTCCGTATAGTGGTTCTGAGACCAGGCTATTGGGAACTGGAGTTCCAGGCACTTGTGTTTAGGCTACTGTGCCAGTGCTTTCAAGTATAAGTACTTTGATCTCCTTGTCCTGATTTTAATCAAACACTGACTTTTTCCATGGATGCAGATGCTTTTTTATTATTTTTTTTTTACTTTTTGTGGAAAGTGAATCTTAGGTGAAATAATTTCTTGGGGAAAGCAATACTTTAAAGGGAAGATTTTCCTTTAGCTTGCATTTTAATTAGGTTTTCTTTATGCTTTCCACAAATGTTCTTCAAGCTTTCATGTACCAAGTCTTTATGTGAGCTTCTCTGTATATTTTTCTTTTTTTCATTCTTCTTCTTGACTCTTCTGGATCTGTGTTTAAGAGGGGGAATATGAGAGGCTTTGGGGCATTACCTACGGAAAAATGCAACTTACACTCCAAAAAGAATGCTTTTGTCTAGTGAATATTCTTAGGTTTCCTTTTAAGTGCCCTGGGAAAAGCTTGTACTTGTATTCCGGTTTTGAAATGTATAATATAATAGCAACAAGTAGGTTTTAAAATGGATTTAAAGTGCTTTATTAGTGGGAGTGCTAATAGAATATCTTTTTCTTGGGACTTAACCCATAGATGCAGTGTTACTGAAGATGTATGTGCAAAGGCAGATTTTGACTGTATAAACTTCATGTTTTTATCAAACTAGTAAAAAAGTTTTAAAAAAATCTGAGCACTAGAGTTTTTTCTTGGGCTATAGTCAGTGTTTGACATCTGAGATGCAAGTTGTTACTGAAATTTGACTCAGGTTTTAATGTGTCGCTTCTGTTACATAGATAATGTTTGGGGGCGGGGAACTTTTCTATGTTTTCTGTAGGGCTTTGCAGGCATGATGTATACAAAACTGCTCTGAAAAGGATCTTTTAATTGACAGCAGCTGAATAAATTCAGAAGTGTAAACTACAGAGATGATAACTTATTGTGCTTACATTTTATTTAGCAAGATCCACTTTTTCAGCAACCAACATGAGACCTGATGAGAAATGAGCTATCTTCATAGTGAAATTTCCCACCAGCTCAGGTACCAAATGCTTCATAAAACTACAAGTTGTGTTCATTGACTGTCATTGACTCACTGTCATTTTGATTGTATGACTTCATTGAGGTGTTTCACTATGGTACTTTTAAAACAGAAGGCAGCCTATAAAATGTAAGAACTAGACAATGCTGCTCGTTTGGGCCTCTTCACACTCTTAGGCTGTGCTGTAAATCATCATGAAGACTGCTTGATAGTTCCCTTTGACAGGTGTGTATTTATTTGCTAACTTGCTTTAACTAACTGTATTAAAGGTCTGGCTCAAACTGAGTTCTAGAAAGTTTTTGGCAATAGCTCAGGAGCTTCTGAAAATGAGGTTAGGAAAAAAATATTTGCTTATTAAACAAGGAAAAACTTTTTGACATACTATAGTATACCTTTATTATGCAAGAGAAAGAAAATAGTTGATGCAGGTTTGGATATGTATTTGCCTTGAACATTCTCTGAAATGTGGACTTTCAAGCCAAAAGTAACTAAGTGAAGGGAGGATTCTTCCAAGGAAAGCAGTTTGTGATTGTGTAATTACAGTTTCTCAGAGTGGATGCTACTCCATGTGGTATTGTATCAACAATTTTCATAGAATGGAGTGGGCTATTATGTGTGTAAGGAAGATGAAAAGAAGATTCATAGTTTTTATGCAGATGACACAGTTTGCACTTAAAAAGCTGCTCTAAAAGCCTGAAGATATTTTTTCTGTCTAGCAAAGTTGAAAATTGAAATGTTATCCATAAAATGGAATTACTGACTTCTCTTACGTTTCTCACTTTCCATCTTTCTGTGTTAAAAATGAAAAAGAAATTAAGAATGGAAGAGAAGGAAAATGTAACAATGTAAAATGAGAATAGAAGACTGAAATTTGAAAAAAAAAAACAAAAACCAAAAAACAAAAGCCAACCAAAAAGAACCAAACAACAAAATGACCACCATTCCACAACCAGCTTGCTCGCTTTCAAAATCTTTAATTCTTTAATTCTTTACAGTTTATCTGCAGCTCTCAGTCAACTGGGTTTCTTGATTATTTTCACCAGGGATTTTAAAATCGGAGAACAGCGTTTTCATAGGATTGGGCCCTAAGGCTCTGTTCCATATATTTTCCATTAACCTGTGAGTGAAAAATCGCTGAATTCTTTCTGGTATCAGCATGACAACAGCTGCTGACAATGGCATGTTTTATGCACTGTTTTTGGAAAATGCTTTCAAAAGGGAAGTCTTTCCTGAGCACTAGGTAGCTGCTGTAATAACTTTCCATTCCCAGGACTGCTTGTAGCGTTTTAAGTGCACTAGCATTTTACTCCATTACAGTGCTGCAGATCAGTGTAGTGAAAATGCTAAAGAGATAGGGAAGTGGTTATTTCCTCCAAAAAAAGCAATTGCTTGCTGACAGTTACTCTTTCTGTAGCTATCCATGATGATTTAGGTAGGGTAGCCAGCATGCACCAGGAATGTATGTGTTTAAGGAAACATGTAAATTGAGTAGTGGGAGGTTCTTTTAGGGCGTTTAGAATTCATATTCCAAATCCTATATATTTCAGGTAGCCTGAAATAAAAATATAAAGGTGATAAATCTTATTGACACCTTTCATCTAACTATTTTGGAACCCTTCTTTAAGAAGCTGGTTTATTGGCTTTGTGATGTTAATTTACTTTGATATTGGGAAGGATGTTTTTTTCTGTGCCTGAACCTACACCCTTTGAAAACAGAGCTTGTACAGACTTCAGTGGTGCAGGGCTAAGGCCTTCTGCTTTATATTTGTTGCTGAAGTGGCTCTTGTAAGTGCTTCTCATGAGGCAACCTACTGATGATTTGTACAAATGTACTTTTTATTCTAAATAAACACTGAACCACCTGTATTGCACCTGGGCTCTTTGTTACCCATGATACATCATTCAGAGCCCAGCAAATAACTCACCCCATCTAGCACAGGTGGAGGCTCAGGTTCATTGGAAAAAGTTCCTTTAAGTGGAAGGTGAACAGGTGCAAAATGATGCAGATGTATTCTCAGAATGAATGTGTGATTTTGACTTAGTATTTGATATTCCCAAATTAGATAGTGTTTTTTAATTGTGATTAGTGCAAAAGAACATAATGGAACTTTCATCTCTTAATTGGTTGACTACACCTTAAAAATTAGTTAATCTTTACAGGTGACTAATGATTTCTGTGACATTTGTTACTTTTTTATATACTTCATTGTCTAGAAACTAGCTGCAACTGTCTCATGTGCTATACGTTGCAGTACCTCTTAATGAGGAATAGTAAAATCCTTCTTCAAGCTCTTCATTGATTTTTGATTTATCCTCAAATACCTCCTTTGTTTTCTTTCACTTACTGTACATGCGTACAATGGCTGCTTGTGTAGATCTGGAGCTTTCTATGGACTCTGAGGTTTGAACAAACGTAGTTGTGTTGCAACTTGTATATCTTTCCTAACCCACCCCCTCCAAGGGCTGCTGTCAAAGTGAAGAGCATAAATCCTGCCATATTACTTGGGTGACTGAAGGAGAATGAAGGCAGTGGGTTGATCAATATTGAGGATGTGCAGCTGTGGCCTTGCTTCAAAGGCAGTAGGCTGATTGACGTGGACAATATGCAGGTATAGCTCATTCCCGCGAAGTGTTTAAATAGCCCTGAGGAGTGTGGGATGAAAGGTTGGATTGGAGGAGGAGCAGTGTGGTCTGGCCTCTGGAGGAAGGAGATACAGCACAGGCAGAGAATCTGATGTATGGTAAAAGCCTTGTTGCAGTTTGCTAGCTTGCATGTGCTGTGACAATTGGTGCCCTGTATGAGGCACACTGATTTGGGCTAGGATAGGTGAGCTGCCACAAAGAAAAAGAACAGAAGTAGTTGCTGAAATAAATTGTGCATCATGTTATGTAAATGTGAAACAACAAAGACTAACTGTTACTGTCTGATGAATTATCCATGAATAAAAAAATAAATAAGTGAGCTAAATTATTCTACACAAACATTTGAAAGGCATTACTTGACAACAGTGTGCTAGAGAAGGGAAGCAATATTTTTTATATTTTTTTTTTATAATGGTAGTGTCCATTAGACTTGTTCTCTGTTGGCTTTCATTCATAGATATCTAAGGGAATGTGAGGGTACATAAATACAGAAAGTCAAATTCTTCATCAGTGACAAGCCCAGTATGTCTGGATAATTGAGGTTAAAGTTGGTGCTACTGCTCTTATAGATGTTCTCCATTTGCATATGGATTTTACTTTGGAACTGCCAGTGATATGCTGTGAAGTAACAGCAAAAGCAATGAGTGGTATTGGTTTGTTTATATTAACCTTCAGTGGATGTTTTAAGAGATTTAATGAGTCCTTATCTTGTGTGGATAACAACTTATTTTACTGAAGCTTGTTTTCATAAACAAAAAAAGAAGTTTGTTTTCTTAAATCTGTAATACTCAAAACTCAGGGGTCTCAGAACCCCCAACTGCCCTTCTGAACAGCCATATGAGTCAACTAAACAGTTTGGTCTAGTGATGTAGGCTATCTTCAAATAACACATGGTAGAATTGAACTGAAGACAGAAATTGTGACAATGGTATTTTCTATCTGAAGAGGAACAAAAATCTTTAGAAACGGATTGTCTTAAAATTCCGAGGGCTTAGCCCTTGGTTCCTGCCACATAAAGTGGACAGTTTGGGGGCTGGTTGTTTGCTATTTAGCAGTGATATATTGTTCACTTTTTTTAGGCTTTTTGTAAAATGCCATTTGGAAATAAGAGATTGTTTTTTTAAAATAATACAGACCAAGGGGAAATAGGGGTCTTGCACATGAATCATGAAGTGTTACTTTCATAATATACTACAACAACAAAAATAAAGCCATAATTGACATTATTGTTTCCTTAAGCATCAGGATGTTCCTCTTTGAATCAAGCTTATTTGTCATGTGACAAGCGAATCTACTGTTGGACAACTTGATTTATTAATAGATTCTAGAAGTCTTATTTTGCGGAGATGATGATTATAAATTCATAATTCATAGAGGCTATCCCTAGATAGGCAGTACATATGTTGCCTTAGTTTTGTCTTAGTTGTTTAAGATAAAGGGCTAACAGCTTTTAACAGAATATCTTTTTATTCCCTAATGTTGTAGACATGTATGAAAAATGTGAAATCATGGAGCCAGATTGCATGACCTATTCAATAAAAGAAGTATTCATACTTAATCGATTTGCTTTTCATAGGAAAAAGTAAATATGGCAGCTGTGAGTAGCTGCTAATAATCTCCAGCAGATGGAAATATTGCTACAACTTTCCTGATTTCAGTATCTTGAAGTTTTGCTGTTTCAGGGAAGCTCATGGTTCTTTCCTTCTTTCTCATATGTTAACTTGTTGACAGCCATAAATCATAAACTGGTATTTTAAATACAGAATACAAATCTAATGCTTTTTTAAGCTTTCACTAATTCATATTTATGAAATTTGCAGAAATATATAAAGTAAAATCAAAATAGGCACTTCTAATTATGTTTATAATATACTAATCTATCTGTAATTGCTGGTCATCTGAAAATGATACAGAAAAAAGGTGAAACTGGTTTTCAGTTTTGATTTATGCTTCAGTTATATAACAAATGATGATGGGGGGGGGAGGGGCAAGAGGCGGAAGACTACAGTAGAAATTAGGAGTCATCAAAGATTTCAGTTTATATTATGTGCTATAGACCAAAACTAGGAATGTTGCACTCAAAAAGAAATTGAGGTTTCTTAGAATTATTTATGGCTCTGTAATGATTCATAATAAAGAAAACTAAATAAAGGATACACTATGTGTATCTCTAAATATGTATACACACATATATATATAAAAGAAATAGAAAAAAAAAGGTGGATAGGTATGAAAATATATAGTAGAAAAATACATATAAAGGAATATACATGCCATATTTGTAGTGGATATACTAGTGCCAATACACGCACATAAACATATTGGTAAATAAAACCCCAAACTAGAATAATATAGGACAGTTCAAGAAAATAAGACTGGACCTTATCTTGTTGGTTTGACCCCAGGCAAATCAACTTGTACATATTCATTGCAAAGCTTGGTCTAAACTGTTTTTGAATAGTTTAGTTTTTGATAGTCCACTGGTTCCTCCACTGTTGGCTCCAGAGCTGTCTTGACTCTTAAGTAATTATGGTAATCACCTGGATTCATAACCTGAGTCTTTCCTTTTTTTAACTTTGGCCTGTCTTTTACTATCCTAACTACAGCTTATACAGGGAAGACCTGTAGAGGAATGAAAGCAGTGGATTAATTGGCATTGATAACATGCAGCTGTGGCCTTGCTTCGAAGGCAGTGGGTTGATTGATGTGGATGATGTGCAGCTGTAGCTCATTCCCACAACATGGTTAAATAGCCCTGAGGAGCGTGGGAGAAGGAAGTCCTGGGTGAAGAGAAGCGCTGGATGAAGGAAAGCCCAAACATAGCAGATAAGAAGGGGCATGGTCTGGTCTCTGGAGGATGGAGCGACAGTATGGACAGTAGCATCTGACCAATGGTAAAGCCTTTTTGCTGCTTGCTAGTTTGTGCTGCAAAAAAGAATTTGTTCTCATCTTGACTGTAACTGTTCTGACATATTTGAAGTCTACTGTTAGGTCAATACAATTATGTGCTTCTGGCACAAAATGATAACTAAATAGGTCAACCATTGATGTTCTTCCCATGCTTACTTACTGCCATGTGTATAGGATGCTGAGGTATAGTGATAATAAATGTCAGTTCAACTGACGTAGGAGCCCAGCTGTTTTGCAGGGATTCTGGATATAAATACTTAGGGATCTCAGGAGGGAGAAAGATCTTTTATTGGCTGTCTCTCAAATGCACAGTTTCAAATACTGAATTCTCCTGGTCTGTTTAGTCCTTTCTGCTTAAAGTTATATTTCTCCAGATTAAGAATGAAGGTGCTTTTATACTACTTATGATCAACCTTGCTAAGTGTGACAATAAATACATTTGCAGTAAGAAGTTTGTAGACCTTTAGGAAGGGTGGGAAGGTAGGCCTAGGAGAGTTATAGAAAAGATTAATTTGCTGATGAAATATTCCATGAACAGAGTAAAGGAAAAAACTGAATAAATTAATTGCTACAGTGGCTTGGTTTTCATCTGCACTGGCAATGACGTTGTTTATTCCAATATCACTTATGAATTCATTTAGAAACACCTACAGTATTTAAAAAGCTGATAAGGTCAGACAGTGTGAGACTGCTTTGAAAATCCCAGCATGAATTTTTCCATAGAACATCAGATTGTCAAAGAAGAGGGAGAAAAACCATGCTTTTCAAATGTGAAGTTGTTGCACACACTATTCTCATGTTAAATTGTTAATAATTTTTATGGAGTTTTAGGTAGTTAAACAGAAACGTATACTAATACTGATAGATATTTTTAAGCACAAATATGTTTTCTATTCCAGTTCTTAAGCCAAAATAAGAGTGGTGAAATATTGCCGAATGTCTATATGTTAAAAAGTTCTTTTTGAAATTGCACAGTAATTTGAACAGATGTGTTAAATTCAAATATCAAAGCCTTCTGTGCATTTGTACATTAATCTCTGCTTTGAACACCACCCATAGTTATTTTCTTTTCCCTCCCTGGGAGATCAGCGTTTGTGGATTCCCAGCAATGTAAACTTTAGGATCTGCTTCTCATTGTTGTGGACTGTTCTAGTTCCTGGTGGTTTCAGGTTGGGAACAGTTCAACAGCAAAGGAACAGTGAAGTAGTTCCTTTAGGGGAAAAAAAAGGTGTTTGTTTTTCCCTGAAGGAGCATATTGCTTTCAGATGTGGGCTCTAAGATCCATGTTACTGTCTTTTGATCTTCTGTTCTATGTATGTGCTTGCATTTTTATATCTTCTGTAGATGCTTAGTCAGAGAATGCATATCTTGATTCCTCAGAAAAATGAAAAAGACTTGGTCTACCTTGAATCAGGATTACTCAGGCCCATTTTGATGCTAACTATTTTTTTTTCTTTCAGTGCAGTTTTGCTGTATGCCATCAGAAAATGTGTGGGGATTTGGGGGTAACGGGTGGCAGTGGGCATACAAGTCATATCTTTATAATGATATTCAGGGTTTGGATTGTTGAAGGAGACAGGAGTAATAGGAATTCTGTTGTTTATCTTGTGGCCTAAACTTAATTTCAGTTACACATTGATTTTTATAGTTTTTGCTAGAGTTCATTTAGAAGTGTGTATGGTATTGGGCAGTTCTAGGAAAAAAATATCTTTGCGTGTAATACTGTAAGCAATGGATGTTTTGTAGAGGACTTCATTTTACTAATATGTTACATCCTGTCAAAATTGAAGCTTCCCCAGAGAGAAGGGAAGAAAAGCTGGCTGTTTGTTCTCTAGGCCTCTAGTTAGCAGAGGGGAGTAAAACAACAAGTGATTGGACAAAATAGTGGTGCAACCTCAGGAGACATGTGCATGTCTGAAAAAAATAATTATGCATGCTTTCTCTGTTGGCTTAAACTGCTATCAAGAGGCATTTTAAACAAGGTGAAATTTGTCATTTATTGTGGACTACAACCAAAGAGAACTAATTATTAGGAAAAGTTTTCCCCTGTGGGCTGCAAAATCAGTCTTTAGGTCAGAATAAATGATAATGAGGAAGTATGGTTATTAAGTCTAATGCATGGTTTCTAGAGAATAAATATAAAAGGTCATTCAATAGGGTATTGCCATACAGAAGCTTTCAAAATTTCAGATTTTGATTTAGTTAATACAAGATGCTGAATATTTAACAAATTTGCACCCTATATGCTTCCTTATCTCTGATGAATCATTGAATGAGAACACGTAATTCCCAAGGAACTTTAACATGAGGATAGAAGGGAAACTCTTTCTTATAAAAAAAAAAAAATAAAAAAAATCTCTTTCTGTGAAAACCAAACTGATAATAAATAATAACACTAAAAGTCCTCAAAACCCCATTAAAATATTTCACTGATGGTGATGGCTGGTAAAGTATGTTGCATGCAGGAAGTGAGAGCCTTCTTAGGCTCTCTTGAGCACAGAGATAACTGTGGCTAGAGAGCAAGCTCAGGTTGATCAGCCTCTGTAGTGGTTATATTTCAGGTGGTTCTATATTGGAGAAGGCTGATGGCTTTTGTTTTTAATGCATTGTGCTTATTCTGTATACCTTAAGTCACTTAGAATCTAGCCTATTTAAAAACTACATGCTATGCCAGTTGGGGGGGGGGGGGGGGGAGGGGAGAAAAGTGATATATGCAAACAAAAGCATTGTATGCTCTCTGCAATTCAAGACTGGTCACAGCATGCTTTTGGTTTTAACATGTTTGTTAAATTTGTTTTGTTTGTTTTTTTTTTAAACTTGGGATGAGTTTCTACAAACACCATAAGCAAAACATTGAATGCTTTTCTAGCACTCTTGTTAGATGCCTAATTTTAAACCTCTGTTGCAGCATAACTGTATTACATTTGACCGTGAAGATCAATTCACTACCCTGCTTACAGAATTACTTTGCATATTGGGAACAGGGTATTCTTTATTCTTCAGGTCTTTCCTCGCATGCCAGCAGGTATTCCTTATCTAATAATTCTTCTTGTTCCCCTGTGGGCAGTTTCCTACATATTTTTGGAAGGGTCCTGCCCTTTAAAGGGAATATATTGAATTGAAATTAGGTTTCAAAGAGACTGAAGGTCTTTATTAGATTTCAGACATATGCTCTTGAATGCCTTTGAAAACTTGAGTCCAGTGGCGTACAGAATCCAAAACAGCTCTTCCACCATGCTGCCCACTATAAGATATAATTGTGGGCTTCAGTGTGTAGATGAAGTGGAAATTACCTACTGTGATTCATTAATACAATTTTCCTTATTATTTATGGATTAATGTTTAAATACCTATTTATAATGTTTTACAATTGTCTTGTTTCCTTTCCCCTCCACCCTTCCTTCAACCAACAGTGTTGGTTTGTTGTTGTCTGTTACAACTCCCTTTAACTCTACAGAGGTATTGGGGTGAAACACAAAACTTTTTCATTACTGCAGGTAGACATGACTTTGCTCTAGCCTTCCAACTCAAATATAGTATGAGAGATACTCAGTACCTGTTGGATCCATTTCTGTTTTTCATGTTATCCTTCAAACTTATGAATTTGTTCATTTGCAATGTGGATTAGTTATAGTTGTAAATAGTTCTAAATTGGGACTGAAATGTGAATGCTTTATTGAACTTTACCATATACACACAATGCCAAATACCATTTTCAAATAGAAATATCAGTGTAGCTGTGATAGCTTTGTGTAGGATGCATACCAAATGTGGTTTACTCTTCTATGATCCAAAGAGAAATGCTTGTTTAAAAATTTTACCCATTAATATTTTGCTCATAGTTTTTTTTTTTTTCTTTTTGCAAAGCATCAAATAAGAAACCACTTGGGGAAGCAGCACTAATTTAAAGTTAAGATGTTCAACTTAAATATAGGAAAATCAGGGTTTTAATTCATGTCCTGCCCCGTGAGCTTTTGTGTGATTTGAGGAGTCAGTGCATTTACTTTCTGATTGAGAAATGGCCGTGTTCCTGGAAACTGATTTTATGAAACATTTTCCAGCTTCTTTTGGAATGCAATTTTGATTCAGCATGTGTTTTCAGAGTAGTTCTTATAACAAGCTTTTATCTGACAACTTGTTAACTGTGTTTGGAACAAAACATAACTAAAGAGCATAGCACTGGCTGGGATCTCCTGGGTTGTGGCATCCAGGTGGATAATAACTAAATGTTAGCTTTTCATTTGTCACATTTTTTTGGCGTACTGAAGTATGTAAAAAGGAACATGATTGATGTATGTCTGGGGATTTCTAGCTAGTTTGGAGTGGAAACTTTTAAATTTATTTCACAATTTGAAAGTTTTGAGCTATATGACCCCTCCCCTGAAATCTCTGGCTGGTACCAAAAATATGCAGAGGTGAAAGGTACACTTATATAGAGAAAATTAAGGGAATTGGAAATACTAGTCTTGCTGTTGTAGCACCAAAGTATACTCTCCCCCCCCTTCTTTTGTCACAGTTCTCACAAAGTACAGGGAGTACTGGTATTTGAACCAAGGTGGTCTTCCCTTCTAATTTTTTTGCTTCAGTGAGAGTCAGTGGGAATGTGATGTTGGTTTTGAGCTAGTAAGGTCATCTTCAAATTTGACCAAAAGTTCTGAAGCTGAAGAATCTCTGTAAATGGTACAGGAAAAGCAGGCACAGCTGTGCTACCCTGCTAGCAGAAACATTTACATAGTCTTGCATCTGCTACAGTCTGTGTTGAAACAATGAAAATAATGTTAAAGTATTATGTATAGCATGCTGACTTCTTGCTTTAGGTCATATCATATGAGAGTTCATTTATGGTTCAGTTCTTGATCTAGTTATCTTTTTGCTGTCAACTTTTAATATTGTCAAGGGAATACAAGAATATGCCACTGCCAAATCCAGTCATGCTGTTGGTATTTCACTTGATTTCTACCATCTTGTTATAAATGTAAAGTCTTGGCAGACATGACTGGCACTGAGGAAGCATAATAATTCCTCTTTGAGTTTTTGGATACTGTGGTGATAAGAAAATGGTTGGAGAAGCCAGGTTTGAGAATTAGCTTTAAAGGAAGTGGTGCTAATGTCTGTGGAATTTAAGTTAATTTTCCCCGTTACTGTAATGCCAACTAGGTGAAAGCTTCTGCTGGTGTCTGTGCTCCACATTATATGTAACAGAAGATATGGTGTCCAGTGCATCATTTAGGTGGAGAATCAGTGCAATACAGATTTTGCTGGTAGTACCATTGTTACTAAGTTTTCCTACCTTTTCCCTCCACTTTAGCTTCTTAACAGCATTTTTGAATTTGAACTGTTTAGAGTACAGTTTTGTTTCTCAGGCAAACTTAAGGCCACAGAAGTTCAAATACTTACGTATATCTGTACTCAATCCTTAATGAGGTATTGAGGATATCTAATATCAGGATTGAGTGAGAAACACACAAAAGGGAATGGTGATTGCAGTTGGATTTACCCATTTTAATTGTAATTTCTTTGTAAATCGATAATTTCTTCAAAGTCCAGGTGCTTGCTGTAATGAGCTCTAGCCCGACACATTCAGTTTGATCGAAGATCTGGCCAGCCTTATTAAGTGATACTGTGCTCTCCGCACAGTTGCCTATGCAGGTTTAGTGAGGTAGTTTTGAATGGATGTCTTGCATGCAGTAAGTGTATGGAGACACGCTTCAGTAAAATAGGTTTTTACCACGTTACCGTCATGTATTCGAGTGAGGAATAATGGATCCTCATTTGTTAGGCAGCATAACGAGAAAGAAAGCAGGCTTATTTAAGCATTTATATTAAATTATGTAGGTGTTATACTTCTACTTTATCCTTAGCAATTGCTTTAGAATCTTACTTATTATTTTAGTTGTTTTTCTCGATTTCTGGTTTTGACTTCTGCTTATATTTCCTCAAACTCAAAGCTACAGTAGGAACAGTTCCTTTCAATAGAAGAGGTAGTAATGTTATAATTTGCTATTTCCAGACTGAAAATGTCCACTCTTTGAATCTACAGACAAGATTAAAGCTATAGTTAGGAATCAAAAACTTGATTTTTTTGCACATCACAAAAATCTTAAATAATACATTTTTTTAAGAAATAAAAACATCTAAAAGATGCAGGGAAATGTATGCCAAAAGATTTTTTTATAAACACAGTGTTCATATTATTTGAACATTATTCATATTATTTGAGTTATAAACACTTTGTAGACCACAGTGCTTTGCTAGAGAGGAAATAGCATCTTAGAGGAAAAATCCTTTTTAAATATAAAATGTATTTGATTTAGTCACAGGTATATATGCTAATGATGGTTGAGTCTTGGGGTGTGTATAGTGTGGTTGTCATCAGCAACTTAACATTAAAGTCCTTAAGTAATTGCAGCTGGTACCATTTGACTCTGGTAAAAGCAGTATCACAGTTCTGCAGTCAGAAGAAGTGACTAATAGGGTTTTTAGTGCCTCCCACTGTAAAACTGTGTCTTTACAGAGCTTTCTAAATATATCTTATCACAGATTTATCTTTTCCTACTCTACTGATTGACTCCAATTCTCCTGAGAGATATTTAAATGTCATTTTATCTTTCAGTTGCAGAAATGCTGATAGCTTATCCTAGAATGAAAATGACATTGAACAATATTTTGAAAAGAAAAGGCAGAATTTCAAACAAATTTGTTTTGCTTATGTGTAGCAAGTGGTTAGTTCTAGTATTGTCTGTGGCCATTAGTTTATAAAAAAAAGACACACATTGATATGAGGGGAATATTTAGAGAATATTGGCAGATCATCTTGTAAATTCACGTTTTAAATTGTCAATGTAATGAATTATTGCACTCAAACTGGTTGTTATGCTAGTTTTTCTTCACTGTAGCTGCAAAAAATCCTATTGAATGTATTTGGAAAGGAAGAAACTGGGCACACCATTATGCGTTAACAACAGATATATTCAATGACAGATGGTTATGCATGTTGAGTGTAGTTTTAAGCTATAATTGGATACTTATGTAAGTATGCTTAGTCAAATACGTGTAATTAACCTATCTTGGTATGCAGGCTAACTTAATAGGTCAGTCCAGGGCTCCAAGATGTCAAAAGTTATACTGGACATAATTTTTTCTGTTGCAACTTTTATTAGATAAAATCCAAATAGAAGCATTTGCTGTTTCCATTTTTTGCTGTTCATTGCAGATATTACAGAATCAGATGAAGACATAAATGATGTGAAACAAAATGCCATAGGAAGTGTTTGTTTTATTTTTAAACTTCAAGCCATGATATGCTTATGAGTGAGAGAATGAAAAGGAGCCACAGGTGGCATTTATTCTTAACACAGTTGGTAGCTTCCTTATTGTAATGAGGTGTAATAGTAGAGCAGGAATTTCTAGCTGAAGCCAGTAAGGTGGTGAATACCAAGCAAAGCCTTGAAAATTGATATGGTTGACTGATTTCTGCTCTTAATAAGGAATATCTGGAATTCACTTTTAACTATAGCAGAAAAAAAAATAGTCTGAGCACAAGATGTTCCTGCTTCTTGATGACAAACCCAAGCTGCAGAAATACAAGTTTGCTGTGCTCATGCTTTTGCTTTCCTATTTCTGTGGGGAGCAGAAAGCCTTCATTTTCCATTCATACTATAGCAAAAGAGAAAAGCAGCAATGCTGGAAGAGCTGCTGCTCACGTTCCAACCAAGTTTGATTAGTTCCTATATTAACATGAAACTTGGCTTATTTCTTTAAATTAGTCCTGAGTGTTGACCTTGTCAAAACCATGGTAACTGTGTTGTGTTCTTGTATTTCTATTATAACTTCAAAAAATGACTGTTAGTAATCACCTCAACGTAAGTGTTATGGACTCACCCTGCAAACTGAGCCTCAATACACATAGGCTAAGGCATTCTCCATCATATGGCTAAGAATAAAGAACCCTTTTAATTTTACCATCAATGTGATGTTAGGAGAAGTATAAAATAAGACATAGGCTCCTAGTGTAAACTAGGAGAATACTTTTTTGAATGTTTGCTTTTTCCCATAAACAAATCGTATCAGTTCTGAACAGGAGCCATCTGCTGGCGTAACAGTTTTAATAATACATATAGTTGATATTCTTTCCACATGCTTTACTTCAGCAAGATGGATTTGAAGAAGGTATGATGATCATCATCTCCTCTTCTACTGAGCATGATCGTGCTCCCTAAAAATGTTTGCTGGCTTCCATACCCGCAAGTGGATTCTCTATTGTAGGTACCAAATGAACAGAAGCCTTTTCTTTTGGCTGTATACCTAATCCTTAGAGAAATGCAGAATTATATTTGCATCTCATTGCAAGGTTTTGCTGTCTATTTGGAACTGCATTCTCTGGAGCCTTGTTTTCCCCATGAACTGAATAAGGATGATAATGTATTTCCAAATTTTGTTCTGAGAGTGAGGTGCTTCATAATTAAGTACTTTAAGTTCAGGCTTTCAGAGTCTTTTGCTGCATCTAGTCTGGAGCCTTGAGCAGTCTCCTGGAGATTTCAAGTTGCTGGGCAACCAGGAGATACAGTAAAGTTGGAAAAATAACTCCTCCCATATCTTTATAAATGCTGATATATGGATTACTTTTTCATTTTTTTGTGCATCATCAGTAAATATAAATGCCATTTTTTTAAAAATGTGTTTGATTTCCCTCAAAGGGAAAAGATTACACATGTACCATTTTTATTGTTGTCATATTTAAACTACACCCTTGGTCAGAACATAAATTGCAGCTTTAATCCATGACCTTTGGCATTTCAGGTACCTTACCTCCTGCATCTATCAGTTTGCAAGGAATGTCGTTTAATGCAATGCTAAACTGTAACTAGCATTTTGTTTCTCTATTTGTAAGGTGAATTTTTCACGTTATCTTAACTTTATGAGCTAGCTACATAAAGAGTTGAGCCCTACAATGTTGCCTACAATTGAGTGTTGACACTTGGGAATAATAATGAATTTATTTCATACAGATGACTCTTTCATTTAGAAATATATCGGCATATTTTAAGAAAAATACCAATGTTTTCCTATATTACTGAAAATTGTTTTATAGAGACACTTGGGGAGTGTGTATGAAAAGAAGAATTTTAAGAGTGAAAGAACAGCGTGGAAAGTATTCCATCATTATTGAAGTCCTGCTGTAAAGTAGCTATATTTGTCTGGAATGCCACTTAATGTGACTCTTGAGGATCATTAAATGGTACTATGTTTCTGTAGCTTACAACAAAACTGTACCTGAAATTGTCTTTTGATAGAAGACATCTGAAAGTCCTCTGGAGGAATAAATCAGTTATGGCCTTTTTGTAATGGTTATAAGCCTACAGCTGTGATGATGGGAGATGCAGGAGTGATTTGGTGAATGAGCTTTCTAGTTAACCACAGTGAAGGCTCCAAGTCTCTGTCTGCGAATGACTCTGTTCTATTCATGCTAGAAGGAACGTTAGGATGAAGAGCTGGAAATGCAGTTGCTGTTCTCATCGCAATTATTTCAGAAAGGTCAAAGGCAGCAGTAGGAAGCACCGTTCCAGGTTTTGATTTGTATTCTTTTACGTACAGTCCTTGGCACGAATGTTTTGTGTTGAGAAGGGCAGAGTTCCCACCAAGACAGTATACAATCAATCATGTGCTAGACATTGCCGGTGTAATGTATTTGTGCTTTGGGATCAAGCACAGATATTTACTTTTATTTAAGGTTCAGTGAGCTTTGTAGGTCAGGACTATGTAATTGGCTGAACTCTCTGGGGACAGTGGGTGTCTGTATGTGACTCAAGCGTTTCAGTAAGGTAATCGCAAGATTATGTGCATACTTGGCTAATGTAAACAAAAGATTCAAACCCAAACTATGTATTGTATGAATGAGATGTCTTAAATCTTTGTAGGATATCTGTAGGCTTATTTTGTTCTCTTAAATGCATTTCTTCAGTCCCTAAATCATTTATTGTAGCCTGATGCTTTATGTGCTGCACCTTTAATAACCAAGCAGTGCAGAAAGAACAATTATGACAAAGGATAAAGACTTAATTCTTTTTTGGTTTTGGTATTAGTCTTGTTAAAACAAGAGGAGGTGTGATGTTTTGAGAAATTGAGAGACTGCATCTGCTGCTTATGGAAAAAGGTTGTATATGTATTCCTTTTTCTGACATTGATATAAGAAAAGCATGTAAGTGGTTTAATATTAAACTGCCTCTACTGAAAACATTATTAGAGAACATACTAATAAAAAACTGTTGAAAGCTACTGTGCTATGGGTTATCTTTCTCGTTTACTGTTACCTGCACATTTTCTTCCCTTTCCTTCCAGAAAGCTCTGGGAAAACATCCCAGGAACTATAGTAGTTACCAGCAGGTGCCTGTTCCTGTAATTTGTCTTGGCAAAAGGACACCATAAACTGTCTTTTTTTTTTTTTTTTTAAGCTGTAGATGGTGGCATGGTGGGACTCTGAGCTTGTTTGAGGCATGTAATTCCCTTTAAGAAGTCAAAAATGGATATTTTGTGCCTCATTAGTAGGAATACTGATATCCTTCTTATCAGTACTTGAAAAATAATTTGTAAATGGAATGTCTAGCGTAAAAGCAGATTAAGAAATTTTTTCTGAGTAAATTGTAAATGTCGGAGTTTACAATTTGTTTGCATGATACCTATATATAACTTTACTGATGACCACCTGAGTTGTCTCAGGTGTTGTAAAGTCAAACTGCTTTATTAGTATGTAACTGTTTTGGTATCTGATGATAATGATGTATTTCAAATGTTCAGAATCAAATGCCCTTGGAAAGAATGACATACTTATTTCTTTTGCATTTCCTGAATGTGCTCCAACATTGAGGACTACTGCATAATCATATTGTAACTAGAATATTTCTTTCTCATACTTCAGTGGCAGAAATAAGTTAATTGGATGACTGTCACATAGACTGTGCTGTTGCATATAAGTAATATTCTTTGCAATCAGAGATTGTGCTTTGCCATGAAAATAATTTAAATTTTTTCTCATAACTTAGAGACAGGAACAATACTAGGCGATTTGATTTCATTTTAAACATATACAGGCTTAGAAAGTGTATTTAACCTTTGATCTTGCATGTGATACTGTGTACGCCAGCAGACAAGTGTAGGAAATGCCAGTTCTTGGTTGAGTTAGGTGAAGTGATGAGGCAGAAAGGCTTAATTATCTGAAACAACATCATTAAGCTGGCCTTACCCTGACTATTGCCTTAGATTAAATCATTCAGCAGAATAGGAAAGCTGGAGCAGAAGTTGTCCATTGGGTCAAATTTCTCTCTTGCTGTTTAATTCCTCAAGACAATCAGCAGTCTCAACTATTTTCTTAGCATCTTTTCATTAAATCATACTTGAATCTTTCATTTAGATGAGCTGTATTAAATTGCAACATGTGAGATCTAAGGTCAGTGTTATCAGTTGAAGGCAAAATACCATGTAAGTTTTGCATATACCTGCTCAGAGTGGAAACTGTAAAGCATAAGCAGGTTTGTGTGTATATGTTCCTTCAAATGTACTGTAAAAGGGACACATAGTAATTTAAAATGTGAAAAGGAAATACAATAAGACAGGTGAAATAGTGATACTCTGTGGGGTTTCACCAGGGTGTATTAAGTGGGTAAAAAACCCTAATTTTGTTGGCTGCAGTCTTAATAGAAAAAACAATGAGAATGGAAGTTGGCTGCCCTCTGTCTTAAGAACCGATGTGTACAGTTGTGCAAACCAACTGTTGAAAAACTTGAAGATCTGGATTTTAAAGGCTTGCAATCGCTTAGCCAACTTTTTGTGAAGAAACTTTAAATACAGATAAAATGTATGTTTTGAAACTCACATGAGACATCCGGTACAGTTTCCATTAAAGAGTAGTTCTTAATTTTTTCTCAAATAAACTATTTTCCCTAGCATAGATGAGTATTTATCTTATTTTTTTAAGCAGTGTTTTTTCTGTGCAGTACAGCTAGTTGGTAGTATTGTGTCCATAAAACAGCTGCAGTTGAGCGGCCTTCTCTAAAATGACAGTACTATCAATCATACTTCACTGCTAGCTACATACACATATACAATGTGTTCTTCTCTCTCCTTTACTTCCTCCCTCTTCTTTTGTAGAGATGCCTCTGAAATGTTGGAGAGTGCTTTCCTTTTACTTGTTCCAGGAGACACTAGGAGTAGGTTGTGTGTAATGGTAATAACTGTTGTGCGAGTTGGCTGTTAAAAACAAGCAACTTCTTTTTGTCTTCTGGGAAATGTTAATACAAGGCTTCTGCTGTCTCCACAATGGAGACTGAGAAGCGAGTGAACAGAAGCTTCTTTTTTCATGTAGTGTGGAAAAGATTGATTTGTTTCAGGATTTGAATAGTTTTAAATATCATGCACTAGGTAACTGTAGTTTAGATCTGTGTTTTTGTTCACACAGAGAAAAGGAAAGTAAAAAAGGTCAACTTTGATATCGGGTATCATCCACTGTGGATTAGGGACAGCAAGGCTGCTAGTAGCTTGTGCATAGCTACTGAACTGGTCTCCCACTTTGGCTGTTAATTTTTTGTCCCTCTTCTCCCAGGGAAGACCAAAATCCCAGGTCTCACATTGTTACTAATGTTAAAGAAATTCGAGATCAGATTGACTAGAAGTCCTGTGTAGTAATAATACCTCTGAGAATAAAAAATTTGGCCTCCAAGCTGATTTTTTTTTTTTTTTTGGGGGGTGGGAGGGGAGTTACTTGCAGAATATCTTGCGCTGTCCACAGTGATTTCCCTGGAGTCTAACTCCAGTTCTCCAGCATGTGAATGCAAGATAATACAGTAATTACAATTTTACACCTGAGGACTGTGGAAAGTCTTAACGTAGTAAGAGTAGCAGGCAAAAGCAGACTGGATTGCATCTGGATGATAGATTTATTTTATGAGAAACATCTATTCAAGTGCTTACTTGCTTTCTTATGTACAGTGCTTATCTCTTGGAGCTGTTACTTTGTGAAATGAGAAAGCTTCCTTTTGTGCAGATCCTCTGGGTATTTTTCCCCAGAAGACTGGAAGCCACACTTGTCAACTATAGGCAGTAGTGACTGTGGCCTAAACATAAATTGCTTAACTGACTTTCCCTAGTAATAAAATAACTCACTGTTGATCTGTGTTAGTGCGGCTGTTCCGTCATCATGCTCCACCCCCCTGCGATATACCAGTTTTAAAGTGAAACTGAGGACTGAGATTCAGCTCTGGTGATTTGCATGATTAGCTTTCATTGAGCACAGTATTAAGCATTGACTGTATAAGACGAAAAAAACAAAGGTATTTTCTCTGAGGAGCATTGTAGCTTAAATACAGAATAAAATAGACTATTTCAGTAGGAAGGGATCTACAGTGATAATCTAATCCAACTGCCTGACCAGTTCACGGCTGACCAGATGAAGGCATGTTAAGAGCATTGCCCAAATGCCTCTTAAACACTGACAGGCTTGGGGCATCAGCCACCTCTCTAGGAAGCCTGCACCAGTGTCTGATCATGCTCTTTATAAAGGACTGTTTCCTAACATCCAGTTTAAACCTCCTCTGATGCGCCTTTGAGCCATTCCCACACATCCTATCACTGGACACCAGGGAGAAGAGCTCAGCACCTCCCTCTCCCTTTCATCTCCTCAGGAAGCTGTAGAGAGCAATAAGGTTGACAATCAGTCTCCTTTTCTCCAAAACAGAGAAGGCCAAAGTCCTTAGCCACTCCTTACTGGACATTTCTTCCACTTTTTCCAGCAGCTTTGTTGCCCTCCTGTGGGCACACTGAAGGGCCTTTACATCCTTCTTAAGCTGTAGGGCCCAGAACTGCACACAATATTCAAGGTGAGGCCTCACCAACACTAGATAGAGTGGGATAATCACCTCTTTTGACCAGCTGGTAATGCCATGTTTGATGCACCCCCGGGTGCCGTTGTGCCCTCTTGGCCACCAGGACACACTGCTGACTCATGCTGAGCCTGCTGTCAACCAGCACCCCTAGATCCCTTTCTGCAAGGCTGCTCTCCTGCCACTCCTTTCCCAGTTTATACTTGTGCCTGGTGTTACTCATCCCAGGTGCAGGATCTGGCATTTGGACTTGTTAAATTTCATCCCATTAATCATAGCACAATGCTCCAGTCTATCTAGGTCCCTCTGCAAGGCTTCTTGTCCCTCAAGAGTCAACAGCACCTCCCAGTTTGGTATCATCAGCAAACTTGCTAGGGATGCATTCAACTCCTGTGTCCAGATCATTGATAAATACATGGAAGGAAAGTTTAAGGACAGATTAATCTAAGAACAACAATTTCCTTCTATGA
Organism: Falco naumanni; assembly: GCF_017639655.2. NCBI lineage: Eukaryota > Metazoa > Chordata > Aves > Falconiformes > Falconidae > Falco > Falco naumanni. The sequence goes on from NC_054067.1 coordinate 10,215,676, forward strand.
GAACAGAATTGGCTGCTGAGAACTTTATTTGCATGTAGCAACAGATAAGATCTGGAGCAAAACCTTAGCTTTACTAAGGTAAGCTGGAGGTACTGGAGGAGATATCCAGTCTCTGCTGTCCCCACTGGATTGAACAATAATATATTTTGTTGAAGGAAGTTTGGATGTTTTATTTTCTCAGTTTTAGTTTTACCAATTACATGTGAACTTTTCATCCTTGGGTATTGAAAGAAAACAAATGGTGGTACTCTCTTCATAGACAGAAGAGTCATGAAACTTTTTGGAAATTAGTTCTGTACATCTTCAGACAAGCTTTTGTTCTGATGTTGTCTAGTTTTCAAACAGTTAGAAATGACTGCACTAGTTTTGACGTGGTCAAAGTGTCATTTATATTTTTTCTTACTTTCAGTAAATCGCAACCTCAAAGATGTAAGATTTTATTTTCATCTAGTTACTATGAATGTGAGGAAGAAAAATGTGCTGTTTGTATTTCCCAGCACAGTTCATCTCTACCTAAAAAGAAAAAAAAGGTATTATGCTTCCTTAAAAGAATCCAAACCACCAAAAACTAGAAAAAATACATGTCCTGAATGAAAGAAATCCTTCTTCAGGTGTTATGCTAAATTAGCTGGGGCAATGAGGAGGCATTAAAAGCCTGAATCCATCCTGTTGGGATTTGGGATAGTTCTGAATATTGTTTTAAAAATAAAAAGCCAAACCCAAACGACCGAAACCCAAAAGTAACTAACAAAACCCCCACCTCCAAAACTATTGAAAGCTGACTTTAGTATTCAGACGTATACTTTGTTCTAGGTAAATGTTAGCCAAAACTTCTGTTCAGATAAATTAATACCTGTGTTGTCACAATCCTCATTTTTAATCTTTCAGGATGTACGCTGATGAAGTTTTAAGTTATGGCAGGAGTATTATCTATGCAACCCAGAGAGGATGTTTTGTTAAACAAAAGCGTAGATTTTTTGAAAAATCTGGATTTGTTTTTTCACAGATTTCCCACTGTTTCCTATCCTGTACATGGTTATTGGAGCCCTTGCAACTTGCTTAATACATTTCTTGTCATTGCTTTATTCTTCTTAATGTATGCTTTTAAGAGGGACTCATCATTTCTTCTCTAAGTCATCATAGGGATGCAGACATTTTTCACGTAAAAGCCTACTTGTAGAAATGTTTAGAAATGTATGCAGTGATCCTTTAATCTTTTTCTTTTTGTGAATATTTTTGTTTGAAAACATTAATTCTATGATGACAACTTTGCACGCTTCTATCTCTTTAATTGCTTGTCACTCTGCATTCATATCAATGCTGTTCTTTTTAAGCATATCTACACAGAGTAAAAGAAAAATTATCTCTAAATATTACTGTTCCTACCAGTCCAGCAGTATGTAGTGTTTTTTTTCTTCTCCAAACATGAATTTTTGCTTCATAAAGTGTTACTTCAGCATATTTAGTCCAGACACTTAGCCATATTTAGGCTTGGGAGCAAGTGTGACTTTAGAAATAAGAACCTGTGAATATACATCTACCTTTTTGTAAAAAAAATGTACATACTTTATGCTTTCAAGTTAGCTAAGGATGGAAAAAATGATAGTTATTGCTGTTAGATGAAAATTACAGCCATGCAGATATTTTTAACATCAATTGAAAAATTTTACAGATTAATTTTTGTGCAAAATTTAACATTATGGTGGAGATAACAGTCACTCTTTGAGAAAAGAGACTTACCAGGACATGCTGCTAGTTCTCTGTATGGGGTGTGATTTACTGTGTAATGCATATAACTGTGGACCCTTAAGGTAAGATCTACGTTTTGGTGAACCTGCAAGATACAAACATATAAGAAAGAACATCTGTTGTGGTTTAGGATACTGTGACAGCCACAGGCTGAGTTAGACTTCTCAGAGCTAGTTTAGCTCCCATTTCTTCAGTCATTAGTTGGTGAATTTATTAAGGCAGAGTTCTAATTCCTCATAAACTACAAAGCTGTCTTGTGCGCTTGTGCGATCAGCTTTATGCTTTTAATAAGGGAAGAGTCTCCATATGTGCATTGGGTTTTAGGAAACTCAAATAATTAGCAGTCTGGTTAAATACTTCTGAATGATGTTGTGTTATAGGAGAGCTGAGGATGGGCTTCCATTGCTCTTGCATGGCTCAGGCAGAGTCTTAGTACCGAAACGCCTAAATGGAGAAAGAATAGTGTGACTTGTTCCTGCTCAGTAGAGGTTGGTGTTTTGTTTTGAATAGGGCTAGTGATTCAGTCCTGTTGAATTCCAGCATCTACAGCAGCTGAGCATTGCTGCTGCTCATGGACACAAGATAATATCTGATGATCTCTAGGCTCAGTTCTACAGGATTCAGGAAACATTCTAGTAGATCTATCCTGCAGTTTAAGGAAGAGGAACGCAAGCTGGCACACTTATTGAAAGAGCCAATCTCTGGCCTTGGAATAGTGAAGTATCACAGGAACACAGCTCTTTATGAGGCAGAGCAGTCTTTTTATCTCCTCTGCTCCTGAAGGGAGTTGACCAGCGGTTACCTGTGCCATCTGCTGTCATGCTTGCTGTCTGTCAAAGGACATAAGTGAAGGTACCTTGTTCTTCTAAACCATGTAATTTCTTTCTTTTTGATGTGGGATTAGTGGTTCTGTGTGAAATAATCATCCTTGGAAGCATAGACTGACGGGTTCAGGCTATGAACAATGTGGTGTAATCGATGTGAGCTCTGCTTTGAGCAGGTAGCAGGCCATGTATCCTCCAGTGCTCTCTGTCAGCCTGAACTATTCTGTAATTCTATTAATTTAATTTTCTGATGTTTTATGTTATCTGTGTTGTGCTTTTTCCCTGTTACCCTATAGGCTTTTGGTTAAACTTCTTTTATTTTAATAATTGTTAGTAGTGGGTTTTTCTTCTTAGTCTTATGGCCACGTCATGCTATGTTTTCTCTACTCACACCTTATTCTAAACCTTATCTAAAATTATTGGGAAGATCAGTCACCTTTCAAAGAAATGTGAACTAGGTAATCTTTTTGAAAGTCTATTGAATTTAGGTTGGGTTGATTTACGCTGTTCTGCACCTTTGGCATTTGCAGCATTTATAACTATGAAAAAAAAATCTAACTGAAAATACAGTTAAATGAGACTGGAAAGCTCACACTTGTTTTGCAAATAAATTAATGCAGTATCTGTAGGGCAGTGAGGATTAAAGTTCTTAACCTTTTACAATATTGGGAATAATAAATCTGGCAGCGAAATTAAGAAGTGAGATGGAAAGCCATTGAAGTGGCTCAGAATTCAAGTAGCATATGTTCGGGTGTTCTAATGAATAGTTCAAAATGGAAAGCTGTGGTGACTGATGCCTGGTATTTCAGGTCAAAGGAACAAGATTTCACACAATTATCATGCAAGAAAGTGGTTCTTCAGTAACAGCAGCAACTGGTATAATATTCAGTTGAATGTCATGCTGCAGGGTTTGGCTTAAAAACATTCGGTTTCTGTCCATTAGAGACAAAGTAGTTACCAAGCATTTGATTTATTCTAAAATAAAATATTTTACTATTTAGAAAAAGGAGAGAGAAAATGTAAGGTACTCTCATATGGAACTGCCATTTGCTGTCCTCTTTAAAAAGCAGTGTAACAACAAAAATCACTTTCTATTAATCATTTTTTATCAAACTTGAGTCTGTAGTGAAGCATCATAAAGAGATTTTTACTTTTTGCATGGATACATTCCTAAATATCTGTCAATGAATGTCTTAGATGTGGATAATTGGTGGTTGACTGGTGAATTCAGCCATATATTTATCATAACATGTGCATTCAAAATTGTTTCTTGAAATGTAGATTCACTTTAAGGTAATTTCTGTCAGGCATAATATTTCACAATTTCGATCTTGAATTCTTTCTAGTTGGCATGTATATCTATATCTAGTTACAGAAGTATAAATATAAAAATATTTATAAAATAAAAATGTATGAAGCCATTATGAGCATTTTCTTAATCTAGGGATGCCAACTACTGAAAGCACAACAGCAAGCTAAAATTTATTGTATTTGAAATTACTTTAGACTGTTACTATAGTAAGTGCTACCTAAGAGCTCCAGCACTAAACTCTAGGTACTGTTTACTTAAAATATTACACACTATGTTACTGGAGAGGCATGCCTGCTGCTCGTAATGTAACAGTTAATTAAATGAATGGTCTATGCAGCAATGTTACAGTGTTAATTTAAAGTTTAGATGTGTTTGCTTGCAGGTAATATTACCTGAATACATGTGTTGTTGCAACTACTGGGACTTTGAAAGCTGCAAACCATGAATTTTTCAACTTATTTCTGCATAACATGGTATTTCCAGTGGAAAAAACAATGTGACCTTGCTGATTTTTATTTTGCTGATAATTGTACATATAGTCCATATAAAGAAGGAAGAAGAGAACTTCATAATAGATCTAAGCCTTTTTGGACCAATGTTGAGCACAAGCCAATTTCTTGTAATGCCACGTATAGCCTCAGAAATGTCACTGATGGGTCTGAAGCTTTTTACATCGCATTTCATGTCTAATTGGAAAGTTGCAGTTGCCATACTTCCAGAATGTAATGAAACATTGGACCTAGTTAATGAAATCTTGATTTTATCTTAATGTGTGAGATGCAGTCAGATTTGTACTTACCTTTTAAAGTCTCTGATGTTTTTATCAAAATAAAAATAGCATTTCTCAGCACATGCAAACACCAATGATCTCTTGGGCCTTTTCTTAATGTCTTTCCTCTCTTTTGGTCACTAGTTTCTTCAAAAATTGAGCTAGATTCTTTGAAAGGTTTATCAAAGCTTAAAAAGCTTTTCTATTAACATGGAATGCTTAATAAAGATGTAAAGTATTTTAGAAAATATGAGAAAGTATGAGAAACTTATGCTATAATATGGTCTGTAACTGAAAATGGTTGGAATGTTAGAGGCTGTTTAACCCTCAGTGAAGTGGTTGAAAACTTTGTCAGAGAAAAAAGGAATATTTTTGTATTAACCACACAAAGGTTGTTTTTGAGAAGGGAGGGAAGAAGGCCTTCTAATATCTGATTTCTTAAAATAAGATAGGAATTTCTAGGAGCAGAGATCAGATTTTTGCAGTGCTGTGTGTGATAGAATTGAGGTAAAGATGGGTTTGCAATCTTTCATTTTCTTTAGAAGCTCAGTGTATTGAGAAAAATAGAATTTTAAAAGC